>NW_023425350.1:63084476-63785309 GCF_014108415.1 Molossus molossus | reverse complement strand
AACCAATCAGAAAACCAAAAGGAAAAAACAATTAAAAACAGGAAGACAGCTTAAGAGAACCTTGGAAAAACTGGAAACATAATAACATTTGCATCATTGGAGTCCCCAAAAAGAAAAAAAATGGGCAAGGGTTAGAGAATATATTTGAAGAAATAGTGAGAGAAAACTTTCCTAACTTGGTGAAGGAAGAAGGCATTCAAGTTTAAGAAACACAGAGAGCCCCAAGTAAGAAGAACCCAAACAGGACCACACCAAGACACATAGTAATTAAAATGCCAAAAATTAAAGACAAAGAGAGAATCCTAAAGGCAGCAAGAGATAAACAACAGGTTACCCACAAAGGAAACCCCATAAGGCTCTCAGCTGACTTCTCACAAGAAACACTACAGGCCAGAAGGGAATGGCATGAAGTAATCAAGGTCATGAAAAACAAGGATCTGAATCCAAGACTGCTCTACCCAGCAAGGCTGTCATTCAAAATAGAAGGTCAAATAAAGAGCTTCCCAGACAAAAAAAGGCTAAAGGAATATATTAACACCAAACCAACACTGCAAGATATGCTGAAAGGACTGCTATAATTAATAAAAGGAATAGGAAGAAAAATAGAACCACACTAAACAAATATGTCAATAAATAAGTCCTTATCACTTTTAATATAAATGATTTGAATGCTCCAATAGAAAGACACAGAGTAGCTGACTGGATAGGAAAGCATGACTCATCTATATGTTGTCTACAAGAGACCCTCCTCGCAACAAAAGAATCACATAGGTTGAAAGTGAAAGGATGGAAAAAAAAATCTTTCAAGCAAATGGAAAGCAAAAAAAAGCTGGGGTAGCAATACTCATATCTGATAAAGTAGATTTCAAAATGAAGGCCATATCTAGAGACAAAAAAGGCCACTACATAATATTGAAAGGATCTATCCAACAGGAAGATATAACCTTGGTCAACTTAAATGCACCCAACATAGAAGCACCAACATGTATTAAAAATCTTCTGGAGGACTTAAAAGGATAAATCAACAGCAATACAACCATAGCAGGGGACTTCAATACCCCGCTGACATCACTAGATAGATCATCTAGACAAAAAATTAACAAGGAAACACAGACTCAAAATGAAGTGCTAGATCAAATGCATTTCAGAGATATCTACAAAGAATTACACCCCAAAACAGCAGAATTCACATTCTTCTCAAGTGCACATGGGACATTCTCAAAGATAGACCACATGTTAGGGCACAAATTAAGTCTCTACAAGTTCATGAAGATTGAAATCATATCAAGCATTTTCTTAAATCACAATGACATGCAACTAGAAATCAATTGCAACAAGAACATGCAAAGACATTTAAAAAAATGTAAGCTAGCCCTGGCCAGTTTGGCTCAGCGGTTAGAGCGTCGGCCTGCGGTCCGGAGAGACCCGGGTTCAGTTCCCGCTAAGGGCACGTACTTCGGTTGCAGTTTGTCCCCGGCCCTGGTTGGTCGTGCGGGTGGCAGCCACTCGATGTGTCCCTTCACATCGATGTTTCTCTCTCTCTCTCCTTCCTCTCTCTCCCTCCCACTCTATCTGTACAAAAAACGGAAAAATATCCTCGAGTGAGGATAAAAAAAAAAAAATGTAAGCTAAATAGCATGTTATTGAACAATGAATGGGTTACCATGGAGGTAAAGGAAGAAATTAGAAACTTCCTGGAAACCAATAAAAATGAACACACAACAACACAAAATCTATGGGATGCAGCAAAAGCAGTTCTGAGATGGAAGTTCTTAGCACTACAGGCCTACCTCAAAAAGGAAGAAAAATTTCTAACAGACTATCTAACTTCAAAAATTAAAGAACTAGAAAGCAAACAAAAAGAAAACCCCAGAGCAAGTAGAAGGAAGGAAATAGTAAAGATCAGAACAGAAATAAATGACATGGAGACCAAAAAAACAATTCAAAGGATCAATGAAACAAAGAGCTAATTCTTTGAAAAGATAAACAAGATTGATGGACCATTTGCTAGACTCACCATGAAACAAAGAGAGAAAACCCAAATAGACAAAATCAGAAATGAAAGAGGAGAAATAATAACTGACACCACAGACATACAAAGGATTGTGAAAAATATTATGAATAATTATACAGAAACAAATTTGACAATCTAAGTGAAATAGACAAATTTCTAAAAGCATTTCTCTTAAGAACAGGAATAAGACAGGGATGCCCACTTTCGCCACTCTTATTTATCATAGTTATGAAAGTTTTAGCCACAGCAATCAGACAGAAAGGAAAAATAAAAGGGATCCAAATTGTAAAGGAGAAAGTGAAACTGTCATTATTCGTAGATGACACAATATTGTACATAGAAAACCCCAAAGGCTTCATCAAAAATTTACTACACTTAATAAATAAATTTGGCAAAGTAGCAGGATACAAAATTAATATCAAGAAATCAACAGTATCTTATACACCAATGATGAACTCACAGAAAGAGAAAGTAAAAAACAATCACATTTACCATTGCAGCAAAAAAAAATCAAGATATATAGGAATAAACTTAACCAAAGAAATAAAGGACCTATTCGCAGAAAACTACAGGTCATTGAAAAAAAAAAAAAAATAGAGGAAGATATAAAAAAGTGGAATCACATACTTTGGTCATGGATTGGAAGAATTAACATCATTAAAATGTTCATACTACCCTAAGCAATCTATAGATTCCATGCAATCCCCATCAAAATGCTAATGACATACTTCACAGAACTGGAACAAATACTTCAAAAGTTCATATGGAACCAAAAAAGACTTCGAATAGCCACAGCAATCTTGCAAAAGAAGAACAAAGTTGGAGGGATCACATTACCAGATTTCAGGTTATGCCACAAATCCACTGTATTCAAAACAGCCTGGTACTAGCACAAGAACAGGCAGATAGATCAATGGAACAGAATAGAGAGCCCAGAAATGGAACAAAGACAATATGCTCAATTAATATTTGACAAAGGTGGCAAGAGCATACGGTGGAGTAAAGACAGCCTCTTTAATAAATGGTGTTGGGAAAATTGGACAGCTACATGCAAAACAATGAAATTAGACCATTAACTTTCATCATACACAAGAATAAACTCAAAGTGGATAAAAGACTTAAATGTGACCCATGAATCCATAAAAATCCTAGAAAAAAATGTAGGCAACAAAATTTCAGACATCATACACAGCAAAATTTTCACTGATACATCACCTAAGGCAACAGAAACAAAGGAGAAAACGAACACATGGGACTACATCAAACTCAAAAGCTTCTGCACAGCAAAAGAAACAATCATCAAAATGGAAAGACAATACACTGAATGGGAGAACATCATTATCAATGATACATCAAATAAGGGGTTAATTTCCTAGATAGAGAGAGTGCTTATACAATTCAACAAAAGAAAGACAAAGAACCCAATTAAAAAATGGGCAGAGGAACTAAATAGACACCTGTCCAAACAGGACATACAAATGGCCAAGAGACATATGAAGCAATACTCAACATCACTAATCATCAGAGAGATGCAAATTAAAACAACAATGAGGTATCACCTCACACCTGTCAGAATGGCCGCCATCAACAAATCATCAAACAAGTGTTGGCGAGGATGTGGAGAACAGGAGACTAGGGTACACTGCTGGTGGGAATGCAGACTGGTGCAGCCACTCTGGAAAAAAATATGGTATTACCTCAAAAAATTAAGAATTGAACTTCCGTTTGACCCAGTGATCCCACTTCTAGGAATATATCCTAAGAAGCCTGAAACAGAGTACCGGAGCAGCTGCCGCCAAGTCCGGATCCAATGTCGCGCGCCACCGACGACCGCCCGCCGTGCACTCTCGATTCCTAAGTCCAGTATGGCAATGCTCAAGGATCAGCTGATTGTGAATCTTCTTAAGGAAGAACAAAAACCCCAGAATAAGATCACAGTTGTTGGCTTTGGTGCTGTTGGCATGGCTTGTGCCATCAGTATCTTAATGAAGGACTTGGCAGATGAACTTGCTCTCATTGATGTCATGGAAGACAAATTATAGGGAGAATATAGAAAACCCCAAAGACTCCATCAAAAGTTTACTAGACTTAATAAATGAATTTGGCAAAGTAGCAGGTACAAAATTAACGTCAAGGAATCGATGGCATTCTTATATACCACTGATGAACTCACAGAAAGAGAAACTAAGAAAACAATCCCATTTACCATTGCGGCAAAAAAATTAAGATACCTAGGAATAAACTTAACCAAAGAAATAAAGGACCTATTCACAGAAAACTACAGGTAATTGAAAAAAGAAAGAGAGGAAGATAAAAAAAAGTGGAAGCACATACCCTGTTCATGGATTGGGAGAATTAACATCATTAAAATGTCCATATTACCCAAAGCAATCTATAGATTCAATGCAATCCCCATCAAAATACCAATGGCATACTTCACAGAATTAGAACAATTATTTCAAAAGTTCATATGGAACTAAAAAAGGCCTCGAATAGCCACAGCAATCTTGAAAAGGAAGAACAAAGTTGGAGGGATAACATTACCAGATTTCAGGTTATACTACAAAGCCACTGTAATCAAAACAGCCTCGTACTGGCACAAGAACAGGTATATAGACCAGTGAAACAGAACAGAGAACCCAGAAATGGACACAAGGCAATATGCTCAATTAATATTTCACAAAGGTGGCAAGAGCATACAGTGGAGTAAGGACAGCCTCTTTAATAAATGGTGCTGGGCAAATTGGACAGCTACTTGGAGAAAAATGAAATTAAACCATCAAATTACACCCTATACGAGAATAAACTCAAAATGGATAAAGGACTTAAATGTAACTCATGAATCCATAAAAATCCTAGAAGAGACTGTAGGCAACAAAATTTCAGACATCATACGCAGCAGAATTTTTACTGACACATCACCTAAGGCAATAGAAACAAAGGAGAAAATGAACACATGGGACCACATCAAACTCAAAAGCTTCTGCACAGTGATAGATACAATCATCAAAATGGAAAGGCTACCCACTGTATGGGAGAGCATAATTGCCAATAATATATCAGATAAGGGGCTAATTTCCAATACATATAGAGAGCTTATACAACTCCACAAAAGGAAGACAAAGAATCCAATCAAAGAATGGGCAGAGGAACTAAATAGACACCTCTCCAAACAGGACATACAAATGGCTAAGAAACATATGAAGAAATGCTCATCATCACTAATCATCAGAGAGATGCAAATTAAAACAATGAAGTATCACCTCACACCTGTCAGAATGGCCACCATCAACAAATCATCAAACAACAAGTGTTGGCGATGGTGTGGAGAAAAGGGGACTCTAGTACACTGCTGGTGGGAATGCAGACTGGTGCAGCCACTATGGAAAACACTATGGTGTTACCTCAAAAAATTAAAAATTGAACTTCCATTTGACCCAGTGATCCAACTTCTAGGAATATACCCTAAGAAACCTAAAGCACCAATCAGAAAGAATATATGTACCCCCATGTTTGTAGCAGCACTATTTACAATAGCTAAGATCTGGAAACAGCCCAAGTTTCCATCAGTAGACGAATGAATAAGAAAGCAGTGGTACATATACACAATGGAGTACTATGCAGCTGTAAGAAAGAAAGATCTCTCATCCTTTAAGACTACATGGAGGGACCTGGAATGTATCATCCTAAGTGAAACAAGCCAAACAGAGAGAGACAAGTTTCATATGATCTCACTTATCTGTGGAATATAATGAACATAACAGTCTGAGGAATGGGGTAGTCCCAGAGACGTGGAAGTGGGGTACAGACTGACAATCCCCTAAAGAAGGGGGTGGTGGGAGAGAGATAAACCACAGAACTTATATGCATGTATGCATGAACAGTGGATATGGACAACAAACTGGGGAAAGGGCAGGGAGGGAGGGGGATGGGGGAATCAGTGGGGGAAAAAGGAGAAACATCTGTAACAACAATTAATTAATAAAAAAAAAAATTAAAGGGAGAGATGATGGATCTCCAACATGGCAGCCTTTTCCTTAAAACACCAAAAATTGTCTCTGGCAAAGACTATAGTGTGTCTGCAAACTCCAAGCTGGTGATTATCACAGCTGGGGCACATCAACAAGAGGGAGAAAGCCGTCTTAATTTGGTCCAGTGTAACATGAACATCTTTAAATTCATCATTCCTAATGTTGTCAAATATAGTCCCAACTGCAAACTGCTCATTGTTTCCAATTCAGTGGATATGTTGACCTACGTGGCTTGGAAGATAAGCGGCTTTCCCCAAAACTGTGTTATTGGAAGTGGTTGCAATCTGGATTCAGCCCGGTTCCGTTACCTAATGGGGGAGTTCACCCATTAAGCTGTCATGGGTGGTTCCTTGGGGAGCATGGAGACTCTAGTGTGCCTGTATGGAGTGGAGTGAATGTTGCTGGTGTCACCCTAAAGATCCTGCGCCTTGAATTAGGCACTGATGCAGATAAGGAACAATGGAAACAAGTTCACAAACAGGTGGTTGGCAGTGCTTATGAGGTGATCAAACTGAAAGGCTACACGTCCTGGGCCATTGGACTGTCTGTGGCAGATTTAGCAGAAAGTATGATGAAGAATCTTAGATGGGTGCATCCAATTTCCACCATGATTAAGGGTCTCTATGGAATAAAAGAAGATGTCTTCCTTAGTGTTCCTTGCATCTTGGGACAGAGTGGAATCTCGGATGTCGTGAAGGTGGCTCTGACATCTGAGGAAGAAGCCTGTTTGAAGAAGAGTGCAGACACACTTTGGGGGATCCAGAAAGGGCTGCAATTTTAAAGTCTTCTCATGTCATACCACCTCACTGTCTAGGCTACCACAGGATTTTAGTTGGAGATTGTGCATATTGTCCTTTTTATCTGATTTGTGACTAAAAACATCAGTTTCCTAAAGATAGAAATAGTAATGGTTCATAAAATCCTGCAGGTATATCCTGATGCTGGATGGTGCTCACCCTGTGCAGTCTTAAACAGGCTCGTGTGAAATAGTTCCACCTCAAAGGCACCACTGCCAGTGTTGCACACACTACAGTTGCCCTTCAAACTAGATGTGTGTTCACTGTGTTATATAACTTCTGCTTCCTTTACCCAACATGCCTAGTCCAACTTTTTTTTTCTCCAGTCAATTTCATCCTGGGATCCAATGTATAAATCCAGTATTGCATGTCTTGTGCATAACTGTTCTAAAGGATTTTATTCTGTGTAGTATATGTATCAGATTAGTGTATATTGCCATATACTGTAAAAAGGAAAGTCTACATATAAATAATGTAGCCAACTATCCAAGTGTCATACCAACGAAAATGCCAAATAAACCTTGGACAGTGAAAAAAAAAAAAAGAAGCCTGAAACACCAATCAGAAAGAATATATGTACCCCCATGTTCATAGCAGCACTATTTACAATAGCTAAGATCTGGAAACAGCCCAAGTGTCCATCAGTAGACGAATGGATAAAAAAGCCGTGGTACGTATACACAATGGACTACTATGCAGCTGTAAGAAAGAAAGAGCTCATCATTTGAGACAACATGAAGGGACCTGGAAAGTATTATCCTAAGTGAAACAAGCCAAACAGAGAAAGTCATGTATCACATAATCTCACTTATTTGTGGAATATAATGAACATAACAGTCTGAGTAATGGAGTAGTCTCAGAAACGTGGAAGTGGGGTACAGATTGACAATCCCCAGAAGACGGGGTTGTGGGGGAGAGATAAACCATAGAACTTATATACATGCATGCATGAACAATGGACATGGACAACAAAGCTGGGGACAGGGTGGCGAGGGAGGGGAAGTGGGGAATCAGTGGGAGAAAAAGGAGAAACATCTGTAACAAAAATAAATCAATTAATTTAGAAAAATAAAAAAATAAAAATTAAGCACAGCAAATAAAATAAAATAAAATAAAAATCTTAAAAAAATTTTTAAAAAGTAAAATAGAATTTAAGCACTTTTGGTGCTTGGATTTATATTTTAAGATTCTGGTAGGCACCAGAGCTTTTTCAGGACAACAGCAATGATCCTCAAAGCCCACCACATCTCACCCAGAAAACTGTGTTTTTTTAGTCAGTGAAGACTAGAGATAAATAGGGTCACCTCAGCAGAACTTCTATGGAAAGCAAAAGTCCAGACACAGAATGTGGACTGAGCAGTGTCTTGTGAAATGGTGTCCTGTGGTCTCAGTACTAATGATGTTGATCATTTCATTGACCTGGTCTGTTTGCAGCCGGCCAGCCCCTTTCAGTTCCTCGACAAGGTATTCTCTACTAGTCAGAACTTTTTATCCCCAAAGACACAATGTTATTTTATAGAGGATGTCTGCAAAGCTTTGTTTGAAATATTATTTTGAAAGTAACTTATTTTGAGTCTTTTAATTAAAGCATAAGTAAAAATTATTATAATTCATATTGAAGTACAACTTTCCCCACCAAGGGAAAGAGTAAAACAATGAAATATTCTTATTTGGTTACCTTTCTATTCAATTTTACGCTTATACATTTAACTTATCATATAAAGAGAGTAGTAATTCAAACATCCTTAACTTTCTAAGATACCTTCTTTTTCCACGCATCTCAGCCCTAGTTCGTAATATAATTCTGGCCAGGGAAGGCAATGCATTTGGTGTTTCCAAAGTCTAAAAATGGATTCAGTGTAAAACTAGCCCTGCTGTTAAGGGTTAGAGACTTATATAGTATGCACTTTACAGAGTACTTCAGCCAGCCATAGGTTCCAAAATTCACCATTTTTGGCCAAAAAAATATTAGTTTTTATCTATCTCAATTTCCTGAAATTTAGAGAAGCAGAAAAAATAATTATCAAGCACTTACAATTTTCCAGACACTGAGCTAAGGGATTTTTATATAGTGATTGATTTAATACTCAAATAATCCCATAAGATATTATAATCTATTAGAATTTCACTGAAGCAAATTGAATTCATAGCAAACCGAAGTTCATAGAGAATAAGAAGGTAAGAAAATGGATTAGCTATCCCAGATCACTTTGACTCCAATAAAAAAGATCTTCCCACATTTTAAACTAATCCTACCATGAACACTTGTAATTCTGATATCTTGGACAAGTTGGCTGGACAATATCTCCTGGCTGGAGACCAGCTATAAAAGAAATGAATTTACTGGATCCATAATGTGGATCAGAACTTGACCGTAACCAGCAAACACAGACATTGTTCAATACATAAAAGCACAATTCCTCTTCAATGCACATGTCAGTCAAGACTGAACTTGCCACATCCTCTACAAATATCAGTTAAGAATGATAAATTGATGATTAATCCATCGAAGATCATCTTTTTGTTGTCTTGATTGTGTTTTTGTCCCTAAGCTTTGGGCACAGAGTCTTGGCTTCCTGTCTTGTCTCACTGGTCAAATCTGATTATCAAATGACCTGGTATGCTTCCTGGTAAAGCCCAGAATGTCTTCCACATCCCTTATTGCCTCATAAAATAAGCATTGAATTTCTTATACTCTATGACTTAAACTCTTCAATTAACATTTCTTGATTTATGCTAAAGCATTTATTTTCAGTGATTAGATATCTTAGTTATGCTTATTTAATTATTCATGATTTCTGTATTTCTTATTTGGCTAGACTGCACAGCTCTTTTTATTTTTTATCTTCAAGCTTTTAAAATAAAAATTGGTGAGCTCTAGAAATGAGTGACAGAGATAGCCAGGCCTTCATTATGAGACTGACAAAACAAGCCATTAAAGGTATATATTGGGAACTCTGGTATTACACCAGGAAAAAAGGGATAATGTTTTTGAGATTTTTCTAGTAAGGAACACAAAAGAGAATGATTTTAAATTATTGAGTTTATATATACACCAATCTTGAAGGTGGTGTGAAAATCTAGATTGCATAGGAAATACAATGCAATTATGACCTCGTAGGAGGGAAATGACAGCAGTATTAGTAGTGCCTCTCCATGATGAATTGCTTCAGAGGAAACATTTACTCATGTTTTTAGGTTTTATTTACTCTGGGAGAAGCTGTGGTAAAGACTATCACAGTGTAGCCCTGTCATTCTTTCTTAAAGACCTTCCTGAAGGTTGGACTTTTAAAATGACTCAGGAGCAAAAATGAAATAACACCCAATATAATAGGGAAAGATAAATGGCTGCTACTAAAAAGAGAAAACAGCATCTGCCTGAATATAAATCATCTCTCTTCATTTATTTGCTTATAATGATTTCCTTGCTTGAAGTGACTTCTCTGTCTTGGTGGACTATTATCCTTCAGGACCCTGCTTAGATATAACTCTTTGCTGAAGCCTTCTTCAATTTTCCTCTTCCTTCAAATTGCTATACATTTAATTAATTAATTAATCAATTCAACAAAACTTTCTAGATTATCTACCAGGAATTGGGTCTTTATATACTAGTAAGACTTGATCTCTATTGTCCAGAAGTTTATATTCTATTTGAAGGAGATTCACATATTGAGAAAAATAAGTGCAATATCTGTTAAAGTTTCTATTAGAGACATCTTTATGAAGCATAAGGAGTTCACAAAGCACTCTGTTAACCACTCTTGGGAACTAACAAAGGTGTAATAGAGAAGGTGGCATTTGTGATTATCTTGAAAAATGTGTACATTTGGCTAGTGTAACTAAAGCTGTTGGTGGTCTCCCTATATTTTTTTTGTCTCTGTAACCTCAGTGCATACTGGCTCAAATATTCCTGGAGTTGGCTCTTTGGCCACATTCATGACAGACGGGAGATTCCGGGAATTAACCACTCCCTTGCAAGCAGCCATCAATCATAGGTATATGGTCTATGATCAAAAGAAAGGTCTGGGATGGAGTGTTAAGTATAGCAGTTGGTAGATAAATACCACAATTCCTGACCCAGGGCTGAGATAACTCTGAGGAATGTGTACCACACTGACTGGGAGTACCCCAGGGAGAGTTAACTGCAGTTACCCATAGTAGTAACCGGCTTTATAATATATATTTATAAGCTGACTTCCCTACCTTGTCTCACTTCTTTATTTCCCTACTACCCAAATAAACTACTTGTATGCTGTTATCAGATGATTTTTTAAAAAGTAAAATCAAGGCTCTCAAATAATTGTGAAATAAATACATATCAATGATTTTATTTAACTTATTAATAAGAAAAATGAAGGAATTGGTAAGATGTTACAACTGAATCAAAGGTAAAATTGCCAAATAAAATACAGGATGCTCAATTAAATTTGAGTTTCAGATAAACAACTTATAATTTTTCAGTGTAAGTATACATAAAATTTTTAATGGGACCATCCTTATGCTAAAAAATAATGATTTATTTACAATTCAAATATAACTGGGTATCTTGTTAGTTTGATTTACTAAATATGACAACCCTACTCAAAGGAAAATTCAAACTGCTACGTGTAGATGCCAGTAAGGAATGTTGTGAAATAAATTTACAAATAGGTGCAAAACTGGAAGAACCGGTCAATATCTATGGGACAATAATCAATTACATTCCATGGGACATAATTTATGTGTGTATGGAAAAGAATCATTTACATTAATAACTATTCTACAGTTTATAGAGTTGAGAAATAGCTCAAAGACAATGAAAAAATAGAGATAACTGGGAAGGTATGCTAGATAGGGCTCTCAGTAGTTTTTTTGTTCATTTTTCATTTCATAGACTTTTATAATTTTTTCCAACCACAGAAATTCTTACTTGAGAGTCTGCTTCTTAGAGACCACAAACTAAGAAACTGTTTTGGGGACAGGTGAGGTGATCAATCTAGAAAAATGGAACAGAATTATTGTGCACTATAAAAACTGTACAGGGTATATGGAGGGATGTTTTGAGTGGAAAGAGGCTAATGGTAAATTGGGAGTGAGATCGTTAAGAACCTTGCGTACCATGATGAGTAGCTAGGGCAACATCATGTAGCAAGTCTGGAGCTACTGAAAAATAACATGAGTAGATTTGCATTTATAAAGATCAACCAAGAGACATCAATTGGTTGCCTTCCAAACCAGAGCTGGGGATGGAACCTGCAACCCAGAGACAGAGGAATGGAGAAAGAGAGAGAGAAACATCAATGTGAGAGGGAAACATCGATTGGCTGTCACCTATATGCACCCTAAATGGAGATCAAATCTGAAACCTGTGTATGTGCCCTGACTAGGAGTTGAACTCACAACATTTTTGGTATACAGGACGAGGCTCCAACTAAATAAGCCACTCAGCCAGGGTGTTTTCCAATTTTTATTTATAAAAGTAGCACATATACATAGTTTTAAAAGTCAAACTAATAGAGAGAACTTCCAAAATGGCAGCAGAGTGAATGGAAGCTACACAGACCATCTCTGTGTAGGACCAAACTGAAATTACAGTGAAAATAAAGACAAATCATCAGGAAAAAAAACAATATAAAAGCAGTTGGAGAGGACCCATATAACCACAGTCAGAAAGAGGACACTAAATTGGGCCTGGTAGGAACTGCAGAGGGCGAGAGGGTGGGCTGGGAGCCCACAGACAGCAGCTGTTTTAGTGGTGGGCAGCTCCCTCAGAGTTAAAAATCCCAAGTCAGCCTCACAGTGCAGAGTGCCAGGACAGAGCACCAAATTAGCCACAGCCACGTACCTTGGGCTCTGGCAGAGGGAAGGTGAACTGGACTGGAACTGGGTGGAGAGACTTGGGAGCTTGGAGACTGGGAGAGCAATAGGAGTTTTGTGCTGAATCACTTCCTCATAGGACAGTAGCCATATTACTCAAGGAGCTCCTTCCCAGAGCTCCAGGGAGAAGCAACAGCCCTTCCGTCAGTAATTTAACACCACCTGCCAAGGCCAGAGAATTCCAAATTGAGGGTCATTAACAACCAGCAAGCATCTGCCCCATCCTCTGTAAAGCCTCTTACCCTGAACACCTGAGGGATTTTTTCATTCTGTTGAAGGCTACAAGCCAAGGCTCATCAAGTGACAAACTAACAGCATCCAGGCAAAAAACTAGAGGATAACTGGACCTTTCCTGGGCTAGCAAATCTACCCAGGATAGTAAGACTTGACAGTGTTGTTTTATGTTTTAAACCTCACCCAAGATTTTTTTTTTTTTTTTTTTGCATTTATCTTCAGACAGAGTGGAAAGGGGAGAGGAAGGGAGAGAGAGAGAGAGAGAGAGAGAGAGAGAGAGAGAGAGAGAGAGAGAGAGAGAAATATCCATGTGAGAGAGACACATGGAGTGGTTGCCACCCACATGACCCCAACCAGGTCCGGGGACAGACTGCAACCAGACAATGGTGTTTAACGTGAGTCCTCGCACACTCATCCAAACCAAGTAGAGGGAGCCACAACCAGTGGAACAGCAACACCCACAGGGAAACTTTAGCAGGCTCCAAAACCCACTGAGATAACCACAATGGTGAAACAAAGAAACAAATCCCAAATGAAAGAAGAGAACTCTACTGAAGAAGAGATAACTGAAATGCAGTTAAGCAAGTTATCAGAGGTAGAGTTCAGAATGATGGCAATGAAGAAGCTCAACAGCATGAGTAGAGAGTGTAATAGCATGAGTAAAAATATAGAAACATTGAAAATCAACCAATAGAAAATGAAAAACTACCAAGCAGAAATGAACAATGACATAGCAGAGATAAAGAACATATTAAAAAGAATAACCAGAAAAGTAAAGGAAGCTGAGGACTGAATTACTGAATTAGAAGACAGGGTAGAAAAACTCACCAATAAGAGAACCAAAAAGAAAGAAAACCAAAAAACAAAAAACCAAGCAGCCTAAGAGAACTGTGGGACAACTGGAAATGTAACAACATTTGCACCATAGGAGTTCCAGAAGAAGAAGAAAATGAGCAAGGGTTAGAGAATATATTTGAAGAAATAGTGACAGAAAACTTCTCTAACTTGGTAAAGTAAGAAGACATTTAAGTTCAAGAAGCACAGAGAATCCCAAGTAAGAAGAACCCAAAGAGGCCCACACCAAGGCAGATAGTAATCAAAATGCCAAAAATTAAAGACAAAGAGAGAATCCTAAAAGCAGCAAGAGATAAGCAACAGGTTACCTACAAAGGAACTCCCATCAGGCTCTCAGCTGACTTCTCAACAGAAACACTACACGCCAGAAGGGAATGGCATAAAGTAATCAAGGTAATGAAAAACAAGGATCTCAATCTAAGACTACTCAATCCAGCAAGGCTTTTATTTAAAATAGAAGGTGAAATAAAGAGCTTCCCAGACAAAAAAAGGCTAAGGAGATATATTAGCACCAAACCAGCTCTGCAAAAATGTTCAAAGGACTGCTGTAATTAGTAGAAGAAATAGGAAGAAAAATATAACCACAATAACAAAAATGTCAATAAATAAGTACATGTCATTGATAACCTTAAATGTAAATGGACTGACATTCAAAAGACACAGAGTATATAACTGGATAAGAAAGCATGACTCACATATATGTTGTTTACAAGAGACCCACCTCACAACAAAAAACTCACATAGGTTAAAAGTGAAGGGATAGAAAAAAATCTTCCAAGCAAATGGAAAGGAAAGAAAAGCTGTGGTAGCAATACTCATATCTGATAAAATAGCTTTCAAAATGAAGGCCATAACTAGAGACTAAGAAGACTACTACATAGTATTGAAAGGATCTATCCAATCGGAAGATACAAGATCATAGCAGAAATAAATGACATAGAGACTAAAAAAAAAAAATAATAATTTAAAAGATCAATGAAACAAAGAACTGGTTCTTTGAAAAGATAAACTAGATTGATGGACCCTTAGCTAGACTCACCAAGAAACAAAGAGAGAGAACCCAAATAAACAAAATCAGAAACAAAAAAGAGAAGTAACAACTGACACCACAAAAATACAAAGGATCGTTAACAAATACTATGAAAAATTATATGCCAAAAATTGGACAAGCTAGGCAAAATAGAAAAATTTCTAAAAATACACAGTCACCTAAAACTAACTGGGAAGAGATGAATAACAGATGAACAGATGAATAACAACTAAGAAAATTAAAGATGTAATCAAGAATCTCCCAGCAAACAAAAGCCCAGGCCCGGATGACTTCACCGAGGAGTTTTATCAAGCATCCAAAGAAGAACTAACACTCATTCTCCTCAAACTATTCTAAACAATTCAAGAAGAAAGAAGACATCTAAACTTGTTTTATGAGGTCAACGTAATTCTAACTCCAAAACCAAATAATGACACTACATAGAAAGAAAACTACAGGCCAATATCCCTGGTGAACACAGATACCAAAATCCTTAAGAAAATATTAGCAAATCGGATCCAGCAATAGATCAAAAAATTATTCACCATGACCAAGTGGGAAGAAACAAGCATCAAAATGGAAAGGGAACCCACTACATGAGAGAGCATAATTTTCATTGATACATCAGATAAGGGGTTAATTTCCAAAATATATAGAGTACTCATACAACTCAACAAAAGGAAGACAAAGAACCCAGTTAAAAATGGGCAAAGGACCCAAATAGACACCTCTCCAAAAAGGACATACAAATGGCCAAGAGACATATGAAGAAATTTTCACTGTCACTACTCATCAGAGAGATGTAAATTAAAACAACTATGAGGTATCACCTCACACCTGCCAGAATGGCTGCCATCAACAAATCATCAAATAACAAGTGCTGGTGTGGGTGTGGAGAAAAGGGGACTCTAGAGCACTGGTGGTAAAAATGCAGACTGGTCCAGCCACTATGGAAAACAATATGATGTTTCCTCAAGAAATTAAAAATTTGCCTTAGCCAGTTTTGCTCAGCGGTTGGAGCATTGGCCTGTATACCAGAGAGTCCTGGGTTCGGTTCCCGCTAGGGGTACTTACAAAAAAAACAAAACAAAACAAAACAAAAATTAAAAATTAAACTGCTATTTAACCCAGTAATTTCACTTCTAGGAATATATCCCAAGAAGCCTGAAACATCAATCAGAAAGAATATATGTACCCCAATGTTCATAGCAGCACTATTACAATTGCTAAGATCTGGAAACAACCCAAGTGTCCACCAATAGATGAGTGGATCAAAAAGGTGTGGTACATATATACAATGGAATACTGTGCAGCTATAAGAAAGAAAGATCTCATATCCTTTGAGACAACATGCAGGGACTTGGAGAGTATCATGCTAAGCAATATAATCCAATAAGAGAAAGACAAATACCACATGATCTTACTTTTTTTGGTGAAATATAAGAAACAAAATAAGCTGATGAACAAAATAGACTCAGAAACATAGAAAGGAGTACAGTTCAGACTGACAAACCTCAGAGGAGGGCAACCAGGGGAGGGATGAGATAAACCAAAGAACTTATATGTACATATGTGTAACCAGTGAAAATAAATAACAATGATGGGTGTGGGGGTTGGGATCAGAAAGAGGGTATCTAGGGGGGGAAAGGAGAAACATCTGAAACAAAAATAAATTACTAAAATTTGCACAAAAAACAATAATGGTCAAACAATCAATAGAATGATGAATGGATTTTAGGGCTATAAAACTGGAGATGAGAAACATGTAAAAGAAGCAGTAGGTACAGAGATAGAAGAGAAAGGCGAGAACTCAGAAAAAAGTTCAAGAGATAGAATAGGTAGGGATGATACATTTATTAAAATGTGTGGGTTGAATTAGAAGGAACAATGTAGGACTTACTATCAGAGTGCTGCTTTAGTAGTGATATTAACAGAGATATGTTATCAAGCTCTTGGTCAAAAATATTGAGTTTAGCTTTGAATGCATGAACCTCTCTCAGGAGGCAGCCATATATATTGTTTAGGATCAGGAGAAAGGCTTGGTCTAGAGATATGGATGTGTCAATCTTATACAGGTTAAAACTCTGAGAGGGAATGAAATCACTGAGGAGAAGATGGGCAAGGGCAAGGCATTGAAGGATGCACAGGAGTAGAAAACTCAGCAAAGGTACTTTAGGAGCAACATTGGACATTGGAAGAATCAGGAAGGCTCTAACAGGACCCAGGGAAAGAGAAGAGAGCTTCAGGAAATCAGAAACAAGAAATTATGCCAAATGCCAAGGAGAGGTATGCCAACAAGATTACTACGCCACTATTAAAATGATGAGTGTTGGCCTGGCCAGTGTGGCTTAGTGGTTGAGCGTCGACCAATGCAGCAAGAGGTCGCTGGTTCGATTTCCAGTCAGGGCATATACCCAGGTTGTGGGCCAAATTCCCAGTGAGGGACATGTAGGAGGCGATCAATTGATGTTCTCTCTCATCGATGTTTCTATCTCTCTCTTCCTCTTCCTTCCTTTCTCTCTAAAATCAATACAGAAAAAATATAATTTTTAAATTAAAAAAAAATGAGTGTTGTTCATGAACCACAAAGTATGTTTTGAGATACTCAGCTTTAGGATTCTACGCCCAAATAAGTTTGGGAACATTTGATGTTATATTCTACTTTTGTTGTTTTAAAATAAACATTATTTAGGTAACAGAAATTCTGACGTATTTTACCAAAGACCAAAAGCACAGAGAAGGGTATGATTTCACATTATTCCAATGTTTCCAATCTGACCTGACTATGAAGAACTTTCTGCTTCCTATTCATACGCTTTGGAACAAATGCTTTCAGGAAGGATGCACTAGAATTAGTAAAGAAGTAAGAATACTGAAAAAAAGGTGGTAAGGGAAAAAATGTAAACTGTTTAATATCTGTACTAGCAATATTCCAGGGACTCCACAAACATAATTACATTCAAACTTCACGGTGATCCTATAAGATGGGCACTATTATTATCTTCAGTTTACTAACTGAAGATATTAGAGAACTTAACTATTTTCCCATAGATCACACAGTTATAGCACAGTCAGCCTCTGAGCTCAGGTGGCCTGACTCCAACTATATGATGTTATCTACAATACTATGTTGCCTCCTAAATATTCTTTAAAGTTATTCCAAAATGTTTAGAAGGATACAAAAAGATGGTCACTAGAGTTGCAATTAGAAGGAGGTAAAAATTAATCACAATAATCTGGTATTGCATGTTGTATAGATTAAAGAGGTTGGCAAACTATAGCCTGTAATCCAAGTCCAAACTGCCATTTGTTTTTGTAAGATATGTGAGTTAAAAGAATTTTTTTTGGAAACATTTTTAAGTGGTTGCAAGTAAATGAAAGATAATGTTTTATGACACATGAACATTATATGAAATTAAATTTCAATGTCCATAAATAAAGTTTTATTGGAACACAATCAATTTCATTTGTTTACACATTATTTATAGATGTTTTCATGCTACAATAGCAGCATTGAGTTGAAATAGACAGAATGGCCCTCAAAGCCTTAATTAAACATTTTACTATCTGGCCCTTTACAGGCAGAGTTTGCTGACTCCTAGAAGAAAGAGCAGGTTCTCTAGAGAAAAATGAAGATATAGATTAAAGTTTAGGTTCCACAGATGCCATTATTATTATAAGATTATTCAGCGCTTGGGAAAACTGAAGCCTTCCATTTGGTTAATATAAGACTGCTATAAAGGCTGGTGTGCAGAGCCAACCCACATAGTTCAGTTACAAAGAACAAAAACCATTCCAGACAGCAAAAATAAAGGGGTGATACAGCATCCCTGTGTTCTCAGCCTATGGGAATCCCAAGATTCCAGGAACTGAATTGCAGTCCTTCTCCACAGAGTATCTCTTTGCTCATTCTTCTGCCTTCACAAAGCTGCCTCCAAATGACAGTGCATACAACCCAAAGGTCTGCATGACCTTCCAGCTTGGCTCCACATTGCAGATGGGTGCCTCTCCTGAAGCTCCAGAGAGAAATCTGATTGCTCCAGCTCAAGGAGGTATATGACTCAATCCAATTAGTTGTAACCAAGGGGCTGGTTCGTATGCTCCAGATCCCTTCTGACCTGAAGGGAATGAGTTTAAGGCAAACACGGTTTTTAATAGAGTTGCTGCAACATGCCAGGCCTTGATTTGCAAATGGTGACGAAGAACTAGGAGCTGCCTCCCGGCTCTGTAGAAGGAAATAGTCGCAATATGGGGATTGTTGGGGAAGGAAGATCCTTGGGGCAAATCCAGGTTTCAGTTAGAATAGGAGGTGAAGAAAACATTTAGAGATGAAGTATATTTTGTTGATGATGGACCATAGATTGGAGAGGGCACTTGGGAAGGGAGTGAGGGAGTCAAAGGGGAGATAGGGTCACAGCAGGAAATGGCTTTCGTACATATATGTGCTATTAGAGATGCTTGCTATTTTCCCACCCTGATGTAAGAAACACAATTATTTTAGAGAAACAAAGTTCCCAAAAACCTGTCATGAGCCAAAACATGTTCCTTTATTGTGTGTATCCTGAAGGCATGCCTGGACATCTTCAAGACTCCCCTTTCCCCTATCGCCGTTATATTTCTTCAAAGTATTTTACACCAGCAGTCATATTACGAATTTATTTGTCTTGGCTCTTTCTCCTAGTAGAATGCAATCTTCAGGAGAACAGGACTCTTTGCCTTTTTCCACTAATGCATTTCCAGATCAGTGCCTGGCACAGAGTATACAGTCAATACATATTTGTGGAATTAAGAAATGAATAAATGCATTAATGGATGCTAAATTCATACTTTACGATACCATGTAGTTAAAGCTCGACTTGTAGCAGGATGGCTTTTGTTGGATTACTGGAATTCGATGACCAACGAGATTCAGAATCCAGGGTAAGAGAACAACAGAGGGATGGTCAGAAAGGTAGGGAAAAAAAAAGCTGTCTATTTTAGAAATGCTCAATGGAGGAAAATGGTAAGCCTAAGGCAGAGTACACCATCATAGCAAAGTGGGAAACTTTGGGAATCCAGCTACATGGACGCAAGTCCCCAAGGACTTGAATGCCTGGATAGATTGGGAGGGCCAAGGAAGACTTTCCTTGAACACATGGTGTTACTGGGAAGGCCACTCAGTAAGCATAGGAACTAAAACTTGGAGGACAAACTACATTTATTAGAACTGGAATAAATGGAAAATTTAAAGTATAAGGGAAGAAGCCAGTTACTAAAACCGGGTTACAAGGTAAGCACTATCTGTTCCATCTCTGGCTCTTTAACCTCAGACACGTGCAAAAGTGGACAGAGACGTCAGTGCTTGCCCCAGGTATCCCTCACTTCTCAGTTTTCTTCTTACATTCCTATTTCTTTCTCCTCCTGGGTACCAGGCCCGGGAATTTGTTCTCAGCAAACCTTTCAGTGCTTCTCTGTTTGCTGAGACACTAGGACTCCTGGAATCTGTCCAGTCTCCTTTCTTGAATAGAATTTTGCCATATCTAGTTGACTTCTGAGTTGTCTGCTGATCCAGCAAAAGATCCCCTTCTCTTCCTGAGTGATTCTCACTTGCTGAGTAGGGACTATGAACCCCTTTCATTGATGTTTGGAGTCTTACTTAAGACTCCCCCCCTCCTTCAGTGGATATAAAAGAAGCCAAACCAGAATTCAAACTCCTTAATTTGATTTAAAAAAACCTTTTAGGTTGCAAGGTAATGGGATATATTCAAATGAGACTCTTTAGATCTTGAAGTTTCAGTAGAGACCTCAATGCCAGAGAATAATAGAACAGGTGCCACATGCCCCCATATCTTAAAATAAGGCCTAGAATACTTCGGAAGGACTGGCCAAGAGACGGTAAAATCAGCTCTGAGTGTAAGCCACCTACATCCAGCCCACATGAGGTTTCTATTGGATTTGAGCGAGAGAATTTCCATGAAGAGAACTGTCAAGGTATTGAGGCTGTTTTCCTCTTCCTTCATGGAAGCAGGGGAAGGCGATGACCCTTTATATTCTGCCAGGTGAAGGGGGCATCAATAAAATACCTTGGAGATTTTTATAGGAATCCCTCAAATTTGTAGCACACAGGAACTGGTTTTCAGTTCTGCTACTAGGGGTCTAAGGTCAGTTTGGTGGGCCCGAGGCAGGAGAGAGAAGGAAGGTAACCACCTTGGGAGCATGCCGCTGCATTCCCACCAACAGAAAAGCCAAGATGCTTGTGTGCCAGAGGCTGGACCTGGAGCGGACCTGCAGTCTTCTTGAAGGGGATCTTGTCAAGGTGACTGCCAGAGAGGCAGAAGGGGAAGAGGCGGGACGCCTGTGGGCTGGGAACAGATCTGGAAGACCCGCGAGCATTAGGAGTGCTCAGGTGTGCTTTCTCCAGCAGAGGAGCCTGTGAGAAAACCATGGGAGCATCATAGGAGATTTAAAAAAAGAAAAACTGAAAGAAAAAAGGTAATCATATTGTTTAAAGTTGTACTAGCTTCATAAGAGCACACCTATCCTTCCTTGTTCCCTCTGCCTTCAGGTTCTGAAGCAGTGGGTAAGGAGGAAGAGTGAGAAATACTGACAAAGCTCACCCAGTGCACCCCTTCATGGCAGGCTTCCTGGCCCCCAAATGGCCTCAGCTGAGAGAGGGGATTGATCTGAAATCAGGTAATACTTGAGAATTGTATTGTTTTTACTGGATAAGATTCCTTCATGCTTCCTGAGAATGCCAAGAAAACTTTTTATCATCTACTTTATATGTCTATATACCTCAGCAAGTGGACTAGGAGATAGGATAATGTTCAGCATCATTGTTCATAACAACCAAGCAATGTAAATAACAAAAATTCTCATTGATAGAAAAAAATAAATTGTTGTATGACTCATTAATGGAGTGCTATAAGTAGTGAAAAAGAATAAAATGCAAGTATGTTCAATGATAAAGATGATTTGTGGTTATATAATATCAAAGGGAAAGAAAAGCAAGTCCCAGAAGACTACATATAGTATACTGTCTCTTCTCATAAGGTAAAAGAAAGCAAAACTAAACAATGTATTTCAATATTTACAAATACATTGGGTGATAAACTATAAAAACAGGCAAAAAATTGAGGCACACAGTGCAGGGTTGTGCACACTTTGGGGGTGGGAAGCAAGGCAGCGGTGGACTAAAGGTAGAAGTAAGTTATTGGCAATGTTCTAGTTCTGTGGTTGGGTGGATTGTGGAGGTCTACTATATAAATGACTAAATGCAATACAACACAATAAAAAGACATTCATGAAGACATAGTAGATCATAAACCAAGAATTATAGTTAATCTAGTTCTGTGCTTTACTTTAAAAAAGAAAGGAAAAGAAAGAATTAGAAAGAAAGACAGGAGAAAGAAAGAAAGAAAGAAAGAAAGAAAGAAAGAAAGAAAGAAAGAAAGAAAGAAAGAAAGAAAGAAAGAGAGAAAGAGAAAGGAAGGAAGGAAGGGAGGGAGGGAGAAGCAGCTCAGATTCCTAATTGATATTCCCATTTATGGCTAGAAAAGAATGAGTCTACAAAGCAATCTAGTGAGTGGGCAGAAAAATAAATACTCCCTTTTGCTTGTACCTAAGACATTCAGCTTTTTCAAAGAGTTGTCTTTGCCTTAGCTCACACATGTGAAAGGGGAGAAGCTTTGACTGGCTGTTTAAAACATGGTCATATCTTGTCAAAATCTAAGGGCAAGGTAAAGCTGAAAACTAAAATGTCAGGGTTGTATTTGCGTAAACCAAGTGGAAATGATCTGAAGGTCTAAAGAGAAGGTTTTTCTCACCAACTTAATTATGGATCTTGATGTTAATGGTGATGTTCATAGTTTTCTCTTATTCAAGTAAAGGTTATTCTGTCATTGAATAAAGAATAGAGAGTGACCTGTCAGAGACAAGGCTCTGTGGTGGTTCCGAATGATCTGATTAGATAGAACCAAAGGTTCCAAAAAACAGAAGGAAGAAAAAATCAATAGCTCCTGAAAGAAGACACTCCTCTCAATCTTACTAAGTGATTTTACATATAAAAATGATTCTATAATACAATGGGGATAGATGCATTGGAATTTATTATTAAACAGCATAACTTTCTCCAACTTCCATTTAAAGAAATATTTTGTCTTTATTTATTTTAGAGAGAAAGGAAAGGAGAGGGAGAGAGACAGATAGAAACATAGATGAGAGAGAACATTGTTTGGCCACCTCCTGCGTGCATCCCATTGGGGACCTGGCTCACCACCTGGGCATGTGCTCTGACCAGGAGTCGAACTAGTGACCTCTTGGTGCATGGTCGACACTCAGCCACTAAGCCACACTGGCTGGGCATTCAACTTCTTTTATATGCCTGAGAAGATGAAGAAAGGCTAAGACATGCCTGACACTGGTGGAATATCAGAAAGTGCTTTGGTAATGTCTATAGGGACCTCACCGAAGTGATATTTTAATATCAGTTGAAATCCCCATGGCCCTGGAAGCCTAGGGCTTCTCTCCCACCAGCAGCCTCAGCACAGGACATCTTGACATCAGTATACATCAGCAGAACTGGAAAATGATGTGTCTGGTTTGAGTGTAATGACGGTAAAAAGAGTTGGGCAACAGATCTCATAGGGCTTGGATAAGGCAGCAGTGAATTCTCAAATCCACTTTATAAAATGAGGTAACGATAAAGGCTCTTCCTTTTTGGCACCTGTCATTCTGTTCATAGTGACAGTCTTTCCCTGGGCGGCAAAGCTTGCTGAAGAACAATTCTGCCTGGCTGGCATCAAATGTACAGGAGTCTGGTTGTATCCCTCCCCCATTCTGCACTGGTTCCAGGTTGAGGCCACATTCTAACGAGATTTGGAATGAAATATATAGTGCTCAGTCTGATGGCCTTGGAAAAAAGTTCACATGTTGTTCCTGGAAGGTGAGGAAAGTGACGATGACATATCAATTACTGACATATTCACAGAAATAGCTGCCTATGAAAACTGACTTAACAAGTTGGAGAGAACTCAGATCAGTATCAAAGCTATTCCTGGAGCCTTTGTGTGAAGTAGCCAATCAGAGTATTTAATGGAGCAGATGGGCTCTTGGAATGTGGCAAGTGACATCTGGTGACAAGTGTCTGTTTTCTCTTCTTTTCATTTAAATTTTAAATTGGGGCAGAAGAAAAGTGAAAAAAAAATGCAAAAGGTTGCCTGCATCCAGAGAATGTTGTTGATCATTCCTTTCCTTCAACAGGTGTGCCGTGGTGATGCCACCACAGTCAGTGACCACATGAGATTAGCAACACTGATTTCTAGGGCAGCCTTTATGGGCACTGACATGGTTTTCAAATGGGTACTAATATTTAGTCACTGTATAAGGAAATGTTTAAGTAGCTCATCAAATACGTCATATTGCTTTGTTTAGATACCCATTTAAGAAAGACTCAGGAATCATTTACAGCTTTGCTAAAGTAATATTGGGAATCTGTCGAGGCTGGAATTGGCTGAAAGGTGTGAGTTGGGGAACCAAACTCCTTCAGATGCATGCTGGAGTGAAAGAAGAAAATCACCTGTCAATGAAAATATCCCATGGGCCATTTGCAGTGATTGTAGCAGTTTGTCCCTTATGGCCAGCAGTAGGGAAGCCACACTTCATGTCTTCCAACTCCTCATACTTTCTAAGTGAACAATTTAGAATTGGGCAAACTTGTGAAAGAATGATTTACTCCTGAGATAGGAAGAATAAGGGTAGACTCAGAAGACTGCCTTAATTGACAACCTTCTTAGCCAGCGTCCTCTCAGTAAACCATTGCATTTACAAGAGAGAGCATCGGGCATGTAGTTTGGATGTTCAAATTGCTTTATAAGAGTTGTTCAGGCAGGTGGAGGAATTTAACAGGTATCAGCTATTAAGATTGGCAAGAAATCACACTTATGGAGGTTACAGCAAGGGTGGAAGTTGAGGGGTTTCCCCACACACAGACATAGTACCGGGGAGGCAGGGCATTCAGAAACAGAAACCTTTCTTGAGTCAATTTATCCTGTTTATTTCTTGCACCTAGAAAAGTCAGTTTTATTCGGTGAACATGGAGAGAACTCAATGGATAATCGTACAATGATTGATAAAAATTTCCTCAGCAGAGTGACTATTTTATAACACCCATGAGAGTGATGTGTTCAATGACTGGCCATGGCTGACCCTTGGTTCAGTTGTGAGATTATGGTGAAAGGTGGATTGGAGACTTCTAGGTGAATGTTGCCTCTGACTGAGGCTGAGGCAGAAATGTCAGAATTACCTCCCAGGTTGTTTTTTGTGTGTGCTAGGTATGAATAACTCTTACAGGAGAACCAGGAAAGGTCACAAGCAAATAGCTTTTTGTGTACTTTCCTCTAGGGAACAGTGTTGGAGAATGAGGGGAAACACTTCACTTACTTTGCACACTTTTGTCTTGTTTGTTTTTTTGGCCAAGGGCATGCATGTAGTAAAAAATGAACTGATAGGCAAAACTATGAAAAATCTCTGTGTTCCGACTGAGATGCTCTTTGCAGGATCAGAGGCTGGTTTTGTTGTTTGTTTCTTCGCCTTTCTTTTCCTACTGACCTTGAGAGTATATGTCTCTCACCATTTGCTCTTAAGGGAAACAGAAAAATTGACTTTAAAATTTGGATGTTAAATATTTAATATTTGAGCAACATAGAGCCTATAACATTTTAATGGCTTTGGAAAGCAGTCTTCAACCTGTGTGTGGTTTAGATTTATAAACATATCACCTAGGATCTCAAAAACAAAGCAATTAAATAAATTAATTGAGTTTGTGAAATAATGGGAAATACTTTGGTTGAGGTTTCTTAGTCTTGTGTGCTTACTTCAACCGTCTTTTACTCAATTCCTACTAAGTACAAAATACGGTACTAAACGTTTTAAGATTAATCGCATATAAATGCTGTCCTGTAGTAGTTTACTTCTAATTGATGGAAGGATACAAGGTTAAATAAGAGCTACTTAGAGGTGGACATCTAAGATCTGTGGGGTACAAAGGAATGAATTGTGGAGCTAAGGAATATCTAGCTGAAGATCAAGTTTTTTCCTAGAATGGTTATTAGTCCCATGATGATAACGTATTTCATCTCTTGCAATGAAAAAGTGCTTAAAACTAAAGTTTGTAGGGGATAGAAATAGCACTGGGTTGGTTATCCCAATATATGGACTTTAATTCCCCCTCTCTCTAGGTCAGTGGTACTGGGTAGATGCTTGGCAATCATTAGGTTCAAGGTTCCTCACTAGCCCCGTCTCTTGAAGTACAGGTTTAAGGATCATTACTGAACCATTAAGGAGTCAGTCATGTGATGCTGGAAAGGGTCAGTATTTTGAGCTCGGGGGTTGAGTATTTTTCTCCTTGGAACATTTTGGAATTTATTTCTATGGTGTCTTCTTTTTCTTCCCTACGGGTGAGTATTAAAAGGCTTCAGGGTCTTTTCATTTAGAAAGAAGTGCGTAGAGAGCCAATGAGAATCACAGGCTCTCACAAGAAAAGCAGGTGCGAAGGGTAGCTTAGTCCTACTGATAGCGGCCTTTAGGTGAGACCTCCTCTTCCCCCATCCTTTATTCTGGAATTGTTTTCAGCATTATGATGTTACGTTTAGACCAGAGGGTTAAGAATTGGGTGTGATCTAAGGGGGTAAATGTATCTGGACAAGGTCAAAGAGCTGGCTTTTGATTTTACTTCTAGGCACATTCTTTTTGGGCCAAAGTTTTGATAGCTCTATGAGGCCTAGTCTAATTAACCAAGAAATTCCAGTGTTGCCTGAGGAAAATATCTCCTTTACATCAATGAAATGATTTTGCCTTGATGAGTGTCTATTTCCTTGAGAACTTGAGACACCGACAGGAGGATGATTGAGGATTCACGTTTTCAGGATGGTAAGACTGGCCATTTTTGGTTTTGTTTTTTCCAAAGAAACAAAATTTGTTTAGTTCTGACTTTTTTCTCGTGTCATTTTCCTTTTGGGTTCTTTTTATAAATATATTCATTCTATAATTTGTCACAAGCAGAAGTACTGAAGCAGTGGCTATAGAAAAACACATGAATCCTTTTTGATTTCAACTCAAAATCTAGGGATAGCTGTTGGCAGCTCAGGAGATTAGTGTATATTTTATGCAGCATTCATAAGACAGTTCATTAGATAATGTATTAATTAATTAAGTGGATATTTGCTGTGTCTTCCATGTAATACTATCTTCTATATTACACTTTCACCTGGGCTTCTATCTTGAGACCCTTGGATTCCTACAGGGGTCAAGGATAATTTTCAAAATATTATAAATCCCCTGAATTTATATGCAAACTTGGTGTATGTGCTTAAGGAAAAACATGACTTTGTAGCTTTAATACAGTTTCCAAAGGGCTCTCTAATCTCAAAAATAGAAGAACAACAAATTTAAAATCAAAATTCTCTAAGGTCACAGGCCTTATATTTTCTTTCCTTGGTGTCTGTTAGCACAAAAATCAGTGTATAATATAAAAGCCATTGGCATTTATTGAATGCCTATTTTGATTCAGGCGAAATGTTTGTATGCTCAGCAAATAAAGTTGGAAGTAAGGGAGAGGGAAAGGAGGAGTTTTAGGGCTACCCAAGGAGCTCATTCCCATCAGCCACCCACTCAATCAAAATTTTAAGGAGAGGAGAAGACACAGAGGGGTGAGCTGCAAACAAGATTTTTTGGGGGTCATTCTGTAGGATCTCACCCCTCTGAAGGTTCAAAATCATGAGCCTGGTGGGAAAGATAAATAGATATACATTAAATAAATATACTTCAAGACAAGATGAGCTCTATTCAAAAAAAGAGATCTCATTAGCATGAACTAAGAAATAGTGAAAACTAGGTGAATTTCAGAATATCTGTGACTTTGAGCCAGACCTTGAAGTGTGAGAAAATTTCGATAAGAACCAAATGATAAGACTTGCAAAATGCTAAGTATGGAACTTTTGAGGATGGAGAAGGGAAGGTGCACAGAGGTTTTTTTTTTTTTTAATTTTCTCCAGTGACAAAGAGAGCATCCAGATAGGAGAACATGTAGTAGAGGGATCAGGTACAAATCTAGTAATGCAGAACTCAGACAAAGAACTATGTAAGTGAATTTATTTGAGTTGGCTAACAATATCTTTCCAATTGGTGTAGCTCTACCATAAATTCACTGTCCTTTTGTTTATGTTCAGGCCTATTATAAACAGTATATATAGTTTGACTGGACTCAAACAAACAAATAGAATGTCCAACAGCCAATTTAATATAATCAATATAATATTTTTTTGAAAACACATGCATTGATCAAAGCTTCTTGATTAAAAAACAGTAAAAACAACTCATTATGAGAAAACTACTTAGAATTTCTGGAATATCCTGACAAGGTCAGTATGTGTCATCTAGGCTGACAATTCAGCTTAAATGATTTCCTGTCTCTTGATGCCATTAGCAGACATTTGGCTAACTGGTATTTTCTTTGGAGATTTTGCTCAAGAAACTAGTTGTTGAATATCATATTAGTTTTCTGTGGCTGCTGTTAACAAATTACCACCAAGTTGGTAGCCTAAAGCAATAGAAATGTATTTCCCCACAGTTTGGGAGGCCCAAAGTCCAAAATCAAGTTGTCAACAGGGACACAGTCCCTCTGGAGCTTCTAGGGGAGAACCTGCTCCTTGCCTCTTTCAGCCGCTGGTGGCTTATGGGTATTTCTTCCTGTTTCTTGCCTTCCCCTTGTGTGTCTCCTTGGTGTGTCTATCAAAACTCGATTTCCCCCTCTCTTATAAGGATACTTAAGATAGTGTTTTCCCTTTTATTGATTTTTGCTCTAATTTTTATAATTTCTTTTCTTCTGATTACTTTGGATGTGATATACTCTCCTTTTCTTCCTCCTCCTCTATCTTCTTCTTCCTCCTCCTTCTTCTTGTTTCCTAAAGTAAAAGCTTAGAGTATTTATTTTAGATATATGTTTCTTTTATTCTGATATGCTGTACCCTTCCCTTTAAGTACTGCTTTCACTGCATTCTACAAATTTTGATAAGTTGTATTTTCATTTTTATTTAGTTTGAAATATTTAAAAATGTCTCAAGATCTCTTCTTGATCCATTGTATTGTTTAATCTCCAACTATTTTAGAATTTTCAAAGTTATTGTTCTGTTATTATTTTCTAGTTTAACTTGATTGTTGTCTTACGATTTCAACCCATTTAAATTTGTTAAGGTGTGTCTTATGGCCCAGAATGTGGTTTGTCTTTGTGAGTGATCCATGGGATTTTGAGAAGAATGTGTTGGATAAAGTATTCTATAAATGTAATTTAGATCCAATTAGAGGCATCGCTTGTTTGACATTTCACTTTGCAGATAGTACTTTTTTTTTTTTTTTTTTTTAAACAAGCTGGACGTTTGTGGCAACCCTGCTTTGATCAAGTGGATTGGCACCATTTTTCCAACAGACCCAGACAATGGTTAGCATTTTTTGGCATTATTTTTAAAAATTAAGGTACATATATATATATTTAACATAATGCTATTGAACACTTCATGGATTGCATTATAATGTGAACATAGCTTTTATATGCACTGGAAAACCCCCCAAAATCACGTGACTTGCTTTAGTGTCAAACCAAACCTGCAATATCTCTGAGTTATGCCTTGTAATTGATAGTGCTGGTCAGTTCAATGTTATCTTTACTGATTTTCTGTCTGTTGGATCAATCTCCATCTATAATAGAGGATTGCAGTTCTATCAGTTTTTGCCTACTGTATTTTTATGTTTTGTTAGTAGGTGCATACACATTAAGGATTAAGTCTTCTTGGTGAATTGACCCCTTTATAATTATGAATTGTCCTATTTATCCCTGAAAATACTCATAGCAGTGAAATCTTTGTCTGAAATTGATATAGCTACCCCAGATTCTTTTGGTGATTGCTGATGTGGTTTATTTTTATCCATCCCTTTACTTTTAATTTCTGTTTTTTGAGTTAAAGTGGATTTCTTATAAACAGCATACAAATGGGTCCTGTTTTTTTCATCCACTCTAACAATTTGTCTTTTAACTAGTCACATTTAAGATGGTTATTGATATAGTTGGATTAATATCTATTGTGTGTAATAGTTTTTTAATCTTTATCCTTTTTTAAAAATGTCATTCACTGTTTTGTTTTTTTTTTAATTTTATTTTGGTTTTAAGTGAGAATTTGATAGATCCCCTTTTCTTTCTTCTCTTCGCATATCAATTACACTTCTTTTTAAACTTATCTTAGTGGTTTCCCTAGAGTTTGCAATATACATTTGTAAGTACTCTAAGTTCACTTGCAAATAACACTACACCATTTCATGAGTGGTTCAGGTATCTTCTAACAGGAAATTCCCAATTCTTCCCTCCTGGTTCTTATTGCATTGCTGTATCCATTTCACTTATTTATAAGTTATAATAATCAGCCAATACCTTGTTGCTATGATTATTTTCAACAAACTGTTATCTGTTAGATCAATTAAAAATAAGAAAAAAATAAAAATTTTTATTTTACTTTTACTTGTTTGTTTTCCAATGCTTTTCCTTTCCTTCGGTAGATCGGAGTTTTTGAGCTATATAACTTTCCTTCCTTCTGAAGAACTTCTTTTAACATTTCTGCAAGTCAAGCCTACTGGCAAAAATTCTCTCTCTTTTTCTTTTGTTTCAGAAAGTCTTATTTTTTCCTTCACTGTTAAAGGATCATTTCACCGGATACATTTCACTCCACCCTCTTCTTGCTGGGATGTTTGGACAGGAAGTCTACTATAATTCTGATCTATGTTTCTCTATAGGTAGTTATTTTTCTCCCCCACCTCATCTCCAGCCCCAGTTTCCTTCAAGATGTCCTTTAATGTACTTGGAATACAGGATGCCTAGTTATAGATTTTGTAGCGTTTATTCTGCTTGATCTCTGCGCTTTCTAGACCTGTGGTTTGGTATCTGTCATTATTTTTGGAAAATTCTCATCTATTTTAACTATAGCTATTATTTCTTCTGGTCTGTTGTCTTTTGTGGGTATTCCCATTACTTGCATATTATATCGTTTGTTATTATCCCACTGTTCTCAATTGTTTTATTCCATGTTTTTTTCTTATTCTTTTTTCTATTTAGTTTGGGAAGTTTCTATTGACATATATTCAAGCTTACTGATTCTTTCCTTGGCCTTTTCGGTCTATTGGTGAGAAAATCCAAGGCAGTCTTTATTTCCGTTGCGGAGTATTTTATTTTTAGCATTTGTTTTCTTAGAGTTTCCATCTTTCTGCTTGCATTACCCCTCTGTCCTTGCATGTTGTTCACCTTTTCCATGAGAGCCATTTTACATATTAATCACAGTTGTTTTAATTTCCTGGCCTGATAATTCCCAAATCTCTGCCATATCTGAATCCAATTTTCATGCTTCCTTTGTCTCTTCAGATTGTATTCTTGTGTCTTAACATGCCTTGTAAGTTTCTGTTGAAAGTCAGACATGATGTACTAGTTAAATGGAACTGAGGCAAAAAGGCCTTTAGTGTGGGAAAACTTATCTCGCCAGGAGCAAGGCTGTGTTTCCTGTAGGTGATAGCTGTGGTGTCAGAGGCTAAACTTTCCTTTAGTGTCCTTGCTTCTGTCTTTCCTATTGTCCTGGGTTTCTCTAGAGGCTCCTTCTTAAACAGAAGCTAGTGCTATTCTTTCAATTATTATCTTCTGTTAGACAGACCTATTGGTGTGCTGGTAAGATGTAGGGGAGGGGAAATACATATATTCTCTAATTCTTTTTTTTTTATTGTTGAAAATATTACAAATGTCCCTCTATTTCCACCCTCTATTTTCTCCCTCTACCCCACTCCCTTCTCCCCCAGGCCTTCAATGCACTTTGTGTCTATGGGTTATACATATATGCATATGAATTCTTTGGTTAATTTCTTCCCACCCCCTCCCCTTCTCTCTGAGATTGGTATCTGGAGAGTATTATTCTAAGCAAAATCAGCCAGTCAGAGACAGACAAATATCACATGATCTCACTTATATGTGGAATCTAATGAACAACAACAACAAAAAACTGACAAACAAAATAGATCCAGAGACATAGAAGCATGGAATAGACTGAGGAATGTATTCTCTAATTCTATGATTAGACCTCAGTCTTTCATGAATCTGTGTCCCTGGACTATGACTTTTACTAGTGCTTCTCAATTTAGCCCTGTCCCCTTAGATGAGACAGAAATACTACAGGGGGCTGGAGTTGGGTAATTCCTTCCCTTTGGGCCAGTTAGGCTCTAGAAAACCCTAGCTGGTTAGGCTCTGGTAAAGTAGTTTTCTTTGAGGATTGGCAGTTATTAAAAAGAACAAAGCATGCCCAACAAGTGTGGCTCAGTGGATTGAGTATCATCCCATGGACTGAGGCCCCGGTTTGATTCCCAGTCAGGACACATACCTAGGTTTTGGGCTTGATCTCCAGTAGGGGGCATGCAGGAGGCAGTGGATTGATGTGTCTCTCTCTCACATGGATATTTCTCCCTCTCTCACTAAAAAATCAATAAAAACATATTTTTTCAAAAAAGAACAAAGCATCCTGAGCTTATTTAATAATTGTTACTTTCTCACTTCTTCTGTCAGAAACGTGAGTGGATTTTTCTCTGATCTTTAGAGTGAGAACCCAGTGGAGCTTTTGGCTGATACACTTATGGTTGGATCCCCAGGAGTTTTTATCTCTCAAGCTAGTCAGTGCTTCATCTTCAGCACTTGTTGAATCACTATTAAGTGTCCCTAACAGGTTCCAGTGGCAGCTTCTGCTCCTGGTAAGCTGTGATTATCTGAATTCACCTGTCTCTGCACTTTTCAGGTCAGTGGTTTGTCCTGTCACTTCAGTTCTCTGATGGATTTAAGACGAGTTGTGGATTTTCAGTTTGTTCAGCTTTTCTTTCCCTTGTAAAAACAGAAGTGATGATTCCAAACTTTTTGCATGTTAGACTGGAAACTAAATCATTGAAACCTACCTTTTAGATATTATAGTGTAGACATATTTAATACGTAAAAGAGTTTTACTTAATAATCATTAGATTCTCTTCCAGGTCTGATTTTTTTTTTTTTTTTTAATTCTAACAATTTTTTGCTCTGTAAGTTCAAGCAGTTGCAAAGGCATTAAATATTTCTTTGACATTGCACTTTTGAAGCAAAATACAAACGGGGTGGGGAATGTCCGAATATAAACCATGAGGATGATGTCTTATTCTCAGCTTACGGCTTCTGCTATGGTCTAAACAAAAAATCACTTCATATCTCTGGATCTCAGCTTCTTCACCTGTGAAATAGGCAGTCAATTTAAATTGCAATTAACATGAACATTCTGCTATTCAAGAGGATGATTCTTCAAAAAATGTGCCTAATTTCTTGAACGTAAACTTAGTTCTTATACATGAAATACTTTATGGGCATTAAGCAGATAGCTATTGTCAGCAGTGGATATGGGTACCCCACCTGGCAGCCTTCCATTTTCTAAATGGAAAGGAGAGGGCTTGCCGGTGCGCCCATTTATTTTAAACATAAGAAATATATTTCCTGATGGTGAACAGATCTCCTGAAAACTAGAGGAATTGGACTCCGTTGAGCAAGATAGCTTTTGAATGGCTAATTCATTGAAAGGGGGATAAAAGCTACAGTTGTTAAATACTGATTTTCAGCATTTAATACTGAAATAGTTGACTCTGTCAATAGATTTTTGTTAGAACATGAAAAGTTCAGTAAGTCAGCTGACTAGCTATTTAGGCCATCAATACTCCAACAAGATAGATTTTTTTTTTTTTTTTTTTTTTACAGATTTGAATATATTTGTGTATAAATTCACCAAGCAGATTTTCTTTTGTTGCTATGAAGGCACAGAATGATTTTACTACTTGCTTGTATGAAACAAATTGACATTTCTTCTGTACTTTCATCTTCTAATCAATTAAAAGATAATTTATTTGATATACACGGCATGTCAGATGCTACTGTAAAATTTGAAAATAAATAAATAATTAAAAGATAGGCAAGCCTTCACAGAGTTCCCAGTTTGTATGAAACAGAAACATCCTAGTGAAATCAGGTCCTGGAAAGTTATACCAGAGATAGAGAAACAGATCTGAGAGTCAGCCTATAGATGGATGAGGAAAACAGGAATGTGGATGAGTTCTACGAAAGAAGGGAACCTTGCGAATTCCTAATATTTGGAGTCTAAGTAACAGGAAAAACCACCGAAAAGAAATATTTAGAGTAGTGATTAGGGAGTTAAAATTTTGTCTTTGTTTGAATTCCCAAATTTTGTCTTTGTTCAAACCCCAAGACAAGGTTGGAGTGCAGGGGGTTTATTTGGAGTGATCCTAGGAAGTAACAGTAGGTGAGTGAAGAGGTGAGACAGGGAAGAGAAGAAACCCAGTAGAGATTGCTTTATGTAGCAATTTACAGCTGTGAGCAGCTGAAGCTTAACTTCCCTGTGGAACTCTGAGACCCGGGACAGACCTGTGCTGTTAAACAGTCCTTCCTCTGGGGCGCTGAAGTATCTGTACAGCAGTTGCCATCAGTCATTGGTTAGGGGTGGTTCTCAGGGGCTGTTAATTCCCTGACACTACTGAGCTGCCACGTGTACATTGAGTGGGTTTCAGTGGTCAGAGAACCCTCAGGCAAAAGAGTACCTGGCGCTTATGGTAGTAAGTCTGGGCTGTTATGCATGGAAATGTTAAGTGCTTAAGAGTTATGAATGAAACATAACAGCACCTGTTAAGAGTTTAGTGCTGTGGAGACCACAGGAAGAGAGAGTTCTGGAAGGTGGGAGTAGTGAACAATGTCAGAAAAGAATTGAATAAGTAAAAGAAAAACTGAGAATGAGTCATAAGCCAAGGGGAAAGTGCTAATAGAAATGGGGAAAAAAAGTAGAGATTTAAAAAAGGAGATAGGAAATGAATAATTGATAGAGGAAGATGCAGGAAGAGATGAAATGAGGGTGTGTGTGAATATTTATAACTGAATACAAAATGCACACAAAGACAAATTAAATAAAATGATCATTAAAAAAACCCTTTTATGTTTTAATTCCTATAGCAGTGTATTCAGGGGACTCTCCTTGAATTGCTAAGTCTGGTGTAAGTGCCACTTTTCTCTCCAATATACCATTTGCTGATATTTATGATGAAATTTATCACATGGACTCCAAATTATTCATTTCCTGCCTATGCAGGGATGGTGTCAGGCTCAGGGAGACGTCAGGGCTCCATTTGGTTCATTTGAGCTATAAAACTCTGAATTACTTAGTGCCCAGCAATCTTAAGAAGCACGAATAGAAACTAAGCCAGCATCCTGGGGGATATCAACCTGGTCACACAGTGTCCATTTCTAACAGGTTAGTCACATCCTTGACGTCTCCTCCTGACACATTGATGAGTTGTTGCACTGCAGCCTGCCATCAGAATACAGAGTGATTTCTCTGTAGCAGTTACATTTGTCCTGAACAGGCTCTAGATGGAGATATTCATCTACTGTTTTGTTTTCTCAACAGTTTTGGTGAACGATGATATACTCAACAACAGAAAAAGTAAATTAAAATTATTCCTCATGTTTAAGTCTCTCAAAGACTCCTAGGAATGATTTAGAGTATTACATAAGGCAGATAAGATATGAAAAATATATTTGAATTGTTAATCTAGATAATTTATTAAAGTGGGGGACTGCTGCATGTTACCGCTTTCCATATATATATATATATATATATTTTTTTTTTTTTCTAAATAAGGTACAAATCAGTTACCTTTTTATATGGAATAAACTTAATGAGAAATACAAAGGTTTTCAAACATTTCCATTTCTTTTTTAAAATCTGCATTTTGTAAACAATGGTGAATAGCAAAGTCAATCCACAATAGAAAAAAAGGCAAAATTTGCAAATGTTCTTGGGTAGATTTCAACATTTAGTTAAGACTTAAGGAAATATTATTATTATTATTTATTATAGAATATCGCGTGCATCACTTTCCCAGTGAATGGGCTATTCTGCACCCTGAGCACCTACGTTTAAGAAGGAAAATGATTATGGATCCGGAGAGAGACGTGGGGCGTTGGAAGAACTAACCAACTCCTCACACACTGGGCGAGCATGACCGTCTCTGAGCTGATTTCTCCGCTGTGCAAAGGGGACACTTCTCGCTGCTGCACAGACTTGCGGCCTGGGATTGTGACGGAGGGGCGGTGCGGCGGGCTGGGCTGGGCTGGGTTGGGCTGGGCTGGCCGGGCTGGGGACAGGCTGGGGATCGGCCTCTGCCGGGCGCTGCAGGATGGACCGCAGGCGCTCCCCGAGGCTCTGGCGGCTGCTCCTGCTGGCGGCCGCGGGCGCCGGGCTCCTCGGGTGCTGGAACTCCGCACCGTGGAGCTGGCGGCCCGCAAGGCCCGAGGCCTGCCCGCGCCCCCTGCTCCTGGCCCTGCAGGGGCGCCCGCGCTTCCAGCGGCTCTTCGATCTGTCCACGCCCGTGCTGCTGTGGGGCGGCCTCCTCTCCCCGCAGCTCTGGGACAGCCTGAGCCAGCTCCCGGGCCCCTGCAGCTGGCGAGGACTCCCCCGGGAGCCCATCGCCTCCACCCTGCGCCTCCTGAACGGCTCGGAGAGCGCGCGGCTCTTCTCCGCGTCCCAGGAGCTGCGGTGCATTCGCTGCGCCGTGGTGGCCAACGGGGGCATCCTGCGGGGCTCCGGCCAGGGCCGCCGCATCGACGCCCACGACTATGTCTTCAGAGTCAATGGTGCCGTGACCAAAGGCTTCGAGAAGGACGTGGGCACCAAGACCTCCTTCTACGGCTTCACGGTAAACACGATGAAAAATTCCCTCTCCGTCTACAGGAGCCTGGGCTTCCGCTCGGTGCCACAAGGGCGAGGCGTGCGCTACATCTTCATCGCTTCCAACATCCGAGACTACCTGATGCTGCGATCGGCTATTCTGGGTGTGCCTGTCCCCGAGGGTCCAGACAAAGGGGACAGGCCTCAGGTCTACTTTGGGCCAGATGCGCCTGCAGGTAAATTCAAGCTCCTACATCCAATCTTCATCCACTACCTGACAGAGAGGTTTTTGAATTCGAGCTTGATTGACAATGACACTCAACACATATACATGCCTAGTACTGGTGCCATCATCCTGCTGACGGCTTTGCATACCTGTGACCAGGTTAGTGCCTATGGATTTATCACGAGAAACTACCAGACATTTTCTAACCACTATTTTGACCCCCAAAAGATGCCACTGATATTTTATGAAAACCATGATCTGCTGCTTGAGGCAGCTCTGTGGGAAGATTTGCATAGGGCTGGCATCATGCAGCTGTATCAGCGCTGACCCCAACGTCCCTGAGCCCTCTGCTTCTCCCTGCCTCCCCCCTTCTTCCCAAAGAGGCATGTAGGTGGGGCCACAACTCTTACACAATGTGAGACACCGGATCTTGCTTCTGACTCTTCCAACAGAACTCCCCTCTGGATCTTACCTAGACATTCCAACCTTAGCTACAGAAACACAGATGGCTGTGTTCTAAAATGAAGGATAACATTTCCAAGAAGATAAGCTGCACCCTTAACTAGCTGAGGCAGGCAAACTTCAGCATTTAGCCTCTGGAAGCCAACCTTTGGTATTGTCACTTCAAAATGTCACTCCGGCCATTCCAGATCTATCACTTAACCAAGATCAAGCAGCAGTACAGGCGAATGCACAGTGCCTAGCCCCCAGTGTCCGCTGCCAATGTCAGGATCTCACACAACTCTCCAAGTCTTCAGCAACTAAGCAATAGTCTTAAGAATCTTTCTGTAAGATGTTAATTCTGAGAACATGATCAATTTGCTTCTGTCCCATGGGGAATAGAGCCTTCTTGTCTGAGAAAGTGGGACACAAAAGGAAGCAGAAAAGAAATGTAATTTGAGCCCAGTCTGTGTGGGTTGGTGGATTGATCATCCTCCGTCCTCCCATGGACTGGGAGGTCTCCGTTGGATTCCAAAATGGTTGCAGTTCAATTCCCAGTAGGGGCATGGAGGAGGCAGCACCAAAGGTGTTTCTCTCTCAGGTTGATATTTCCATCTCTCTCTCCCTTCCTCTCTCGCTAAAAAAAAAAAAAAATCTATTAAAAAAACATTAAAAAAAAAAAAGAAATGTGATTTGAATTTAAATAATTATATAAATGATGATCATTTGTGGGTTTGTTCTTTCTTTTTTTGCATTGGGGAAGTAGAGAATGCATATAAAATGAAGGGTGAAGTGTGAAGATCACTCTTAGAATTTAAGAATCTGGTGAGGTAGATTGAGGGTTGACAGATTGGGGGACTGGGTGAAAAAAGTGAAGGGATTAAGAAGTGCAAATTGGTAGTCACAGAGATATAAATTACAGTGTAGGGAATATAGTCAATAATATTGTAATAACTATGTATAAGGCCAAGTGGGTACTTGAAATATCAGGGAGACCACTTTGTAAAGTACTATGCTATACATCTGAAACTAATACAGAATAATATTGAATGTAAACTGTAATTGAAACAAAGCAAACGAGAGTGAGGTGAGGTTTCTGGGTATTTGATGGGGTGTCCATAATACTGAAGACTGCTTACCACCGGAGTACATTCCATTGAAGATTTATTACCATTATGTTACAAAAAAACACTAATGGGCAATGAACCCTCAGTCAACTCATGATTTCAATTAATTTGAACCGAGGTAGCTGATAATCAAGTTAATGGTTTTAGATGGATTAGAGCTGTACCATCTGGGCTTTTATTGAGACTTGGTTGCTTCCCAAGGTCATCCAACATATTATCACCATACAACCTGTTTAACCAAACCTTGTGATCTAATGTCTTGGTAACAAGTTGTTCTGGACAGTCTATTCCACTATACTGAGGAAGTGGAACAAGAGTCTTTCCAAGGAAGCGTTTGCCTTGAAAAATTCACCAAGGACCAGCATCTGGCCCTCAGTTCTGTGGTTTTGGAAAACAGAGTTTATCAACCCTATATATATATATATATATATATATATATATATATATATATATATATAAATCCTCACTCGAGGACATTTTCCCATTTTTGTTCACATAGAGTGGGAGGGAAAGAGAGGAAGAGAGAGAGAGAGAGAAACATCGACGTGAAAGGGACACATCAACTGGCTGCCTCCTGCACGACCCCAACCAGGACTGGGGACTTGCAACCGAAATACGTGCCCTTGACCGGAATCGAACCTGCGACTCATTGGTCCGTGGGCCAACGCTCTAACTGCTGAGCCAAACCAGCCAATGCTCAACTCTATGTCTATTAAACTATAATACATTTATAGAAAAACCTGAAAAACAAAATGTGATTGTGAGAGTGTTGTAAAAGCAGTTATGTACAAGGGCTGCATGACGATAACCTTTGACTGGTAACAGTACCCAGGTCAGATCATTCTGGCAGCAGAAGCTCAATTTGTGGAAAACAGAACGTTGTAGATCTAACCTCTTCGTCTGTTTTCCTGATCTTGAGAAGTCAGCTGATTTTTCTGTCCCTTTGTTACCAAAGTGGACTGTGGCTGAAGCGCCGCAGGTGAAGCTGCCTGTGAGTGTACAATGCTAATATAATTAGCCACCAGAGATTACTTTGTTCAAAGGAGTCCACATTTCCTGAGACTCTAATGGGTGTGATTGTTCTTCTGCTTTTCAAATTTCTCAGTTATACATGAGGAAACAAACAAAATCCCACATTGTGCTTTCTTATTTTCCACGGTACGTGCTTTGATTCTTCTTTTTGCTATTCAGCGTTCTCAGTACAGAGCGGCCCAGCCTTAAAACCTTGTACCGCCCACTCCAGGCAAGCTTGTCTGCATGTAAATGTGTTGTGTTCATTTATTCCTCTTTGCATATTTAAAAAAAAATTTTTTCTTTATTGATTTTAGAGACAGAGGAAGTGAGAGGGAGAAATAATACATTGATGAGAGAGAACATCTGTTGGCTGCCTCCTACATGCCCCTCACTGGGGATCAGGCCCACAACCTGGGCATGTGCCCTGACCGGGAACCATACTGGCGACTTCTTGGTTCATGGGTCGACGCTCAACCACTGAGCCACACTGGCCGGGTGCATATTTGTTTTTTACTCTGCCTCATGTGATCACCTATATTCTTTGTGCTTAGCCAAATCATGTCAGTCCCTAGGGGCCACTCAAGTCATTCAAAACAACCAACTTTCCTTGGCTTTTAACTGAACCACTTCTATTTTTAACCTTTAAACATGTATAGCTCAGAACACGTAAATTGCTTTGAGATACATTCTCATGTATTAGTAGTACTATTTCAAGTGCATTAGCACTTTCAAACCAGAGTGAGGGCTGGACCATGTCTTGACTCATGCCACTTTTATATTTCTCAAAGTGCTTAGCCCTTATTCTTCAACATTATGTGACCTATGTTTGTTTCCCAGACTACTGAAGCCTGGGACTGGGTTACTCTAATACCCCTCCACTGCCAACATAGTTGGTGACACTGTTTAGCAATCCAGGTCATAACTTGAAAGCAGTGCCTATCTAGTAGAAAGCAGGTGGAAAGGAAGGAAAGAGAGAGTAGGCAGCTGGATGGAGGCCAGAGGCACAGGGCAGGGCTGGGAGCTGGGAGGTTTATGTAAATAAGCAACTAAAAAAAATTACTTTAAGCTTTTTATTTTGTTTCAGACAGCTGGACAAGGCATTTACATTCTAGCACATCTTCTTAATCATGACTAACCAAATGAAGGACTCAGTTACTTACTTACCTATAGAAAGGCAAGGGAAAAGGTTATGATGGTCTCACAGGGAATTTGAACCCCCAAATAAACTATCTTGCAAAAAAAGTAAACTTACTTTTTTCAAACCTTTTTTGTATTAGTAAAAATAAAAATGTTTGCACTGAAAAGAAAAATCTGTAGGCTTGTATAACAAGTTAATACCATCATTTTCATACACTGAAGAATTCTTTCAAATGTTTTACAGAAATTCACATTTTCAAAATGGATGTCAAATATTTGCCCTATGTTTGCTTGGTCAAATAAATGCTATTTATCACCTTGACATTAAACTGGACTGCAAAGCTGTCCTACAAATAGTATAAACAGCCCTGGCCAGTTTGGCTCAGCGGTTAGAGCGTCGGCCTGCGGTCCGGAGAGACCCGGGTTCGGTTCCCGCTAAGGGCACGTACTTCGGTTGCAGTTTGTCCCTGGCCCTGGTTGGTCGTGCGGGTGGCAGCCACTCGATGTGTCCCTTCACATCGATGTTTCTCTCTCTCTCTCCCTTCCTCTCTCTCCCTCCTACTCTATCTGTACAAAAAATGGAACAATATCCTCGGGTGAGGATTAAAAAAAAAAAAATAGTATAAACACATCATTGGTGCTGAGTCATCATTGACATGTGCACATCATATGCGCATGTGCATACTACATACATGTGACATGGCCGACACTGCTGTGCACCCTACTTCCATGAGCAGATTTGCTCCATGAAGATTCTTTAGATGATCCAGAATCAACTTGCAAAGAAACAGCCACAGAAATGACTTTGATTTTTGTAGGCATTTCCTCAGGCATTTTAAGAAATGCAAAAATTACAATGCTGTTGGGACCTAAAGATTATTGAACATAAGATAAAGTCAACATTGCTTACAAAACACCTGGATGTGGAGAACATATTTAACATACCCATGTGGCTAGCACATGGCGAATGTGTATTATAGAGCTCTGGATTCTATAGGTCTATTTCTGTTGTTTAAATCTAAGTTTTACATGGCCTTAGATCCTTAAATGAGAGATTTAACCCAATAATATTACATTAACTCTTTTTGTTCTAATTAGCAAATTTAAAAAGAAGTACAGTGGCTCTGGCCAGTTTGACTCAGCGGTAGAGCATCGGCCCAAGAACCAATGAGTTGTGGGTTCGATTCTGGTCACGAGCACACACCGCAGTTGCAGTTCTTCCTGGCCTTGGTCGGGGTCATGCCAGAGGCAGTCAGTTTATGTGTCCCTCTCACGATGCTTCTCTCTTTCTCCCTCGCACTCTGAAGATAAATAGAAAAATATCCTCAGGTAAAAAATAAAAAGAAGTACAGTGAAAGCATATAGACCTTTCTATGCTTGATGTTTTAAGGCCGATTCAATTATCATTGTGATGTGATATTTTAATTAACACATGCCAGCAATAAGATTAATTGCATTATGGTTTTGTGCACAGCATTCAAATATTTCATTCCTAAAATATTCTGAAATAAATCCAGTAAATATTTTCTATTTTCAATAGCCTGAGAGATTAATCCAACTACTTTTTTTTTTTTTTTAGAGTTGGGCTTTTCATATCAACCATTTTAGATTTTTTTTTTTTCAGATAGAGTGGGAGGGAGAGAGGTGGGAAGAGAGAAAGAAACATCGATGCGAGAGAGACACATTGAGTGGCTGCTACCCGCATGATCCCAACCGGGACCAGAGACAAACTGCAACCGAGATATGTACCTTCAGCAGGAACCAAACCCAGGACTCTGGTCCGCAGGCCGATGGTCTAACCACTGAGCCAAACCGGCCAGGGCTAATCCAACTATTTTTATCAGTTACAGCTAAACTGGGATGAGAACAACTGTGTTAAAACCCAGTCATCAAAATGTCTAACACACTGATGCTTTTCATCCAAGACAGACAAGCGAGCATCCAAAGCAAAGAGAATCCCACAATTAATCAAGTAACCAATCAACAATCACTTTGTTGTTCAAAGTGTGACATTTCTGCTTTCATTATTATTCGTGGTTCCTAGAGTCACAGTTTCACTGTCAAATGGGACAGCTCTGAAGCCCTCTTGCCCAACAGTAACTGGGCAACAGAATGGCACCCTTGTTCTTACTGTAAACATCTTGATCCTTCTGCAGAGTCATCTTCATATGGTGCTTCTGCACATATTTTTCTGATGTCTCTTCTCTCCAGTTGTCTCCCAGTTTCAACCCTAAATGTTAATGTCTTCCAGAGAAGTAAATTGGAGTGCTACAGTTGGAGAGATGGCCACATCTATCTATCTATCTGCCACATCTATCTGCTCCAGAACTAGGCATTTTCCATGCTGCTCATGACACCGCTGTCACAGACTCTGACCTGGCCTCTGATTTCTGCCCCTCTGGGAATCTAGACCTGCCTGCCCCTTTCTGTCTTAGTGGGCTCCTCATCATGCCTCGCTGTCTTCCCGGACTGCGTACTCTGTCCGGCCTTTCCTGCTCCGGAGCCTGTCTCTTCTGGGCTCACTCTGAGTAACCTCTGTACAACATGCTACCCTGTTCCTTGTTCTTGAATGACCACAGGCTTGAGGGAACGTCTAGCTAAATGAACTTTCTAACTTTTTATTTTATTTTAATTTTTTCTTTATTGATTTTAGAGAGAGAGGAAGTGAGAGGGAGAGAGAGATAGAAACATCAATGCGAGAGAACATCAATTGGCCCCCTCCTGCATGCCCCCCACTTGGCATTTGGCCCACAACCTGGGCATGTGCCCTGACCAGGGATTGTACCAGTGACCTCTTGGTGCATGGGTTGATGCTCAACGGCTGAGCCACACCAGCCTGGCTGAGCTTGCTAACTTTTATTGAATATTTACTGTGTGCCAGTCACAGTAAATATTCAATAAATGCTTTACTCAAATTAACTCATTTAATTCTTGTGTTGACTATGTGAGGTCCCTACTAACATCCTCCTGAAGTAATTGCTCTAGATCACCCAGATGTTAGGGAACAGAGCCAAGATTCATTCCTGATAATTTGGATCCCAAAAGCTGAACTCTTTTTTTTTTTTTTTAAGATTTTTAAATTGGTTTTTAGAAAGAAAGGAAGGGAGAAGGGGATGGGGAGAGGAAGAGAGAGACACAGTGATGTGAGAGTGGAACATCAATGATTGGCTTCCTCCTGCAGACTCCTACAAGGGAGCAAGCCTGAAACCACAACCTGGGCCTGTGCCCTGACTGGAATCGAACCAGCAACCCCTCAGTGCACGGGACAAGCCCAGTCAGCTGAGCCACGCCTGCCAGCACCCAAAGGCTGAACTCTTAACCCTCACAACGTAAAGACTCTGTAAATAAACACCCAGGTGGTAAAATAGAAAGAAGCCAGAGCAGCAGGTCGAACCATTTAATATTTATTGTTATTTGTATCATGTGTCAGGCTCTTATGCGTGTAAAGTTGTACCAGACAACAATTGTACATTCTCTGAGTTCACAATCCAGTGAACAATAAAATAAAGGCAAGAGTAATCAACACTAGAGGAAAAATGTAGTCTGGTTGCTAAGAGAGCACAGAAGAAAGTAAGAGCAGACCCAGGACAGAGGACTGGGGCATCCTTCACGGTCGAGTTAGATTTGATTGGATCCAAGCATAGCATTTGGGAATCAGAAAGGAAGAAAGAGGGGACTCTTCCACGAAAAGGAATGACAGAGGGAGGGTCCCAAGGACACACTGTGTGCAGGGGAAGTTCTTGTCTTACTTCTAATTTTGGATAAGAACCAGAGTGAGAACAGAAAGTAGAATCGAGAGGTTAAGGCCAGAAGTTAGAAGACCTCATATGCCCGACTAGAGTTTGCATGCAGATCGAAAGCTGACATGTGTCAGTGGTTTTGAACATGCTTCAGGAGGATGGACTGGCAGCAGTGTGATATAAATTGGGGCTAGAGGCAACCAAAGAAGAGGTTAATATAGTCTCTGAGAAAGTTTATCAGACAATACACAAGAGAGATTGCTAACTTTAAAAAAAAAATAAAAAATTGAAAGCCATCTTTAAAAACAGACAAAAACCCCCGTGAGTTGAAGATGAGAGTTGAAGAAGAGGGAGTTGTTAGGACCAATGGCAGTCAGAGTGCCCTGGCCCTCACCCATGGGTAAGTATCTTTTTTTTTTAACCTGGTTTCTCAGCACACTTCACCCAACAAGCATGCAATGCAAGGCCTCCACATTCACTAGTGTGCCTTTTGTGATCCTCCACAGAGGAATAATAAAGTCCTATTGGACTCTGAGATGGTGAAATCACACCCTGCTTGTGAAATTAATACTGGTAGGTGCTTACACCACGTGTGGAGCCTTCGCTAGGCTCCATTTAGAAACTGCATTGATTCTCATAGCCACTGTTCTTACAAAGAGTCAGGGGAATTCCCAAAGCAGCCTAGATGGCCGTCGCTGGAACAGAGAACAGCATGTTGAGTTAATTGCACACTCAGACTTTTATTTTGCTCTGGGACCTTAGGACAGCGGAAAAGATGAAGCACTGCCGGGAGAAAGACTCTGAGAGCGGATGTGCTCTAATGATTAGCAACGTTGGTGGCAGGGGCTGGAAATGCACCGATACAAGCCGTCCAAATCAGGTCCAGGTTTTGTAGGATGCTGGAGTTGAAATAGGTAAGGCCCAAAAGGGCAAGACCGCTTGAATATCTCTGAGGACTTTGGGATCTGGCTTTTTTCTATGAGATCCTTTTAATGGAAATAGCTATAGCCCTTCAACAACATATGAAGATTATCATGCTTAACTAGTGGGCCTAGGAGACTAGCAGACACGTTGGACCTGGTTTGGGCAAATAATTGTATGTCCTCTTTTCAGAGAGTAGGGCTGGTTTGATGCCTGGGGATCTCCACTGACTGAGATTTAATACTTTTTCATTACTGCTGCTCTCGAAATCCCTTGTCCCAGAGGAGTGAGACAATGGGAAAACAACTTACACGCATCGCTCCTTCCTTGACAACTCTGGCACCACTGTGTGGGAACGGAAGGCAATCCCAGAGCATGCCCGGACTGGATACGAGGCTGAGTGACCTCGGCATCCAATCCACTGCCCTGTTCCTCACTGCGAAGCAGCATACCAAGTGTGCTTCTTTCCCACTTTGCCACATGCCACTTCATATGCTGAGTCTGGACCTTGCCCAGCCACGACGCCATTCAGCTGAACTCCAGCATGTCAGATCATATGCAAGGTGCCATCTCCACAGGGAGCCGTGACATTTCATAAAGGAGGCTGACGCAACTGCCTACATCCCACCGTCTCATCTAATTTGCTCTCATCAGTCCTGAGAGGGCTCCTTTTTCTTCCTCATAGGTGGTCGGATTAAGCTTTTATCTCTACATTCGTCCAGTATAAGTCAGGTAATGGCCAGCATGATGTTCACCTGATTTTCACAGCTGACGCCTGATCTCTTGAGCAGATGGCAGCCACTGCAGAGGTGGAGCATGGACAACACGCAGCAGTGACATGGAAGGGTCTTCGCCCAAGGGCTGGAATCCAGAGTCTCTTAGCTGTGAAGCCATCAGGAGGTGGCATGAGTGAGAGATGGCAGGAGAGGCCGGCGAAGCAAGATCACCTAATGTGGGCTGCTGGAAGGGTCAGCAGTGGGCTACCCCTCAGGAGCCCAGACATCTCCCCCTGTTCCCAGTGTGCCTGAGGTTTACCTCTTGCTCTTTGCACACTGTGTGAATTTTCAACTCAGCAAACGAGGAATTTGGAAGAAACATTTTTACGTGTGGTTGTCTGAAATATTTTCATAGGATCAATAAAATGGAAATGTCACTCTTTAGAGGATCCGAAAAGCCATGATTATGATTTATACTAGATTTTATCCTAGGCTGCCACAGGTCCCAATGATAAGCATCCTGGGGCCTATAACAGGTGCATAATAAATTGAGCTGAAGATAATAGGAGAGCCTATACATCAAAAAGCAGACCCTTTATCTATCTCCAAATATATATATATATTTAAATGAATTCCTAGAAAGAGGTGCGCCCTGGTTACTTTTGCTATGTTGGGATTTCCCACCAGTAATTGCACCCTGGAGAGATCTCTTAGCCTTCATCTGAAAAGCAGGGCCTGGGGAGGAAACCCTCCCTGCTGGTTGGCAGAAAGTCCCAGCAGCTAGTCTAACTGGTCAGTGTCCTTTTGGTCTTTGTGTTCCCCCACTAAATGCTTAGAGTGATTCCGCTCACTGCACTGCCGCTGACCTGTGTGAACTCCACTGTGGTTCTACCCTCAGGCTGGCAGTGGGCTCCTTCAACTACACTTGACTCTTAATCCCGGGTCCCATTGATACTTACTATTCCATGTCCATCCTGGTGAGCCATTTTCATTTAAGCCTTTTATCATGATTAGTTTTGTATTCGTTTGCTGTTGCTGCTGTAACAATTACTACAACATTTAGTGGCCAGCACAGAGTTAGCCAAACTGCCAAGTCTGAGCGAACAGTCCCCATGAGACTGACCCCACTTCAGACACTCGCCATAGGTTTGGAAGTTTCCAGTTTCTCCTTCACTGCAGACTAGTCGGCTCCACATTCCAGGATGCCCACTGTTACTTCATAATGCTCCTGAATGACTCCTAGAACTCACTAACCACTGTATGACTAAGGAAGGATGCAGGTTAAAATCAGCCCCAGGAGGAGACAAAAAAAGCAGAGTCTGGGAGGGTCAAATGCAGAGTTCCTGGTCTCTCTCTCTCCGTGGAGTCAAGAGGGTGTTACCTCCCTCCATCCACTGTGTGTGAAAATGCAAAGTGTTGACAACCAGGGACGCTCACCCAGGCCTTTGGTGTTCAGAACTTTTATTGAAGTGTAATTGCATGCCCGTGTGCTGACTGCTGGTGGCCTGTCTCTCCCTGGTGGGTTATCATCTCTAGTCTCAGTTCCTTCAGAGGTTGAAAGTGATACTGTGTGATCCAAAGTCCCCACTGTCAATCATGTTGGTATACTGTCTGGTGGTCAAACTCCCAGGCACAAAAAGACACTTATCAGGCAGGATTTTTCAGGGGTCTAGAGCTCACCACCTAATAGCTGAGGTCAAAGACCAGACTTTCCTTGGCCGAAGCCAAATTCTTTACTACATACAGCTGAAGCAACACAAATTTTCTTCCTTCTGGTTCCATATGTCAGAAGTCTGACGGGTCTTATGGGCTAAAACCAAGGTATTGGCAGGGCTGCACTCCCTTCTGCAGACTCTAGGGGGATGATCTCTTTCCTGTTCATTTGGGTTGTTAGTAGAATGCAAGGCCTTGTGGTTACAGGACTGGAATTCCTGTTTCCTTGCTGGCTGTCACCTGAGGGAAATTCCAAATTATACAGGCTACCTGCCTTTGGCTTCCTTCCTCTATCTTCAAAGGTAGCAAAGGCAGGTAATTAACCCAATTCTCTACATCTCTGCTCCCTTTTTTTTTTTTTTTTCCTTTATTGATATTTTAGAGAGGGGGTAAGGAAGAGGGAGAGAGAGAGAGACAAACATCACTGAGAGAGAACATCGTTTGGCCGTCTCCTGGATGACCCTCACTGGGAATGAGGCCCACAACCTGGGCATGTGCCCTGACTAGGAATCGAACTGGTGACCCCTTGGTACATGGGTCGATGCTCAACCACTGAGCCACATTGGCCGGGCTGCTCCTCTTTCCTGTGTCAGCTCTCTGACCCAGCAGATAGGAGGACGATGTGATTAGAGGGGAAACCAGATAATACAGGGTAATCTTATTATCTCAAGATCCTTAACTTAATCATGTCTGCACAGTCTCTTTTGCCATGAAAGGTAACATATTTAAAGACTCTGTGGATTCGGGTATGGACGTGTTTGGAGGCCAGTATTATGCCTACACAGGTATCAAACATGAATTTTAAAACGTGGTCTTATTACCTTAATTCAAAAGAAAGCCTGAAATATGAACTTCTAAGCCATACAGGGCGGAGGGGAAATCATTCCAGGAGGGAGGCTTTTCATGGCCCATCAAATCTCATAGAAAGAGCTGGTCAGGATGGCTTTGTTTCCCTCTCTTGCTTCAACTTGTATACTTACCTGGTGTCATATTTTACAAACAGGTATCAAGAAATGCCTGTTTTCCAGGCAGTGTGCTGATCACATTTGCTTGTTTTTTGTTTTTTCCACAAAATCACTTAACACCAGGAAAAAGATATTCAGGTCTTCAGTTCAAAGATCAGAAAACAGGATGTTAGAAATACATAGTCCATTACCCAGTCACACAGTGAAGAAATGGTATCTCAGGGATTTGAACATGATTTTCTCTGAGTCTAGGATTTTTCCGACTGCAAAATGCCATCTCTTCAATTCTATATCTAACTGGAGACTAAAGATGTTAACCCGCCAGGGAAAGACAGGTGACCAGCAGTCAGCCACATAGACGTGTGATTAAACGTCAATAAAAATTCTGAACACCAAAGGCTTGGATGAACTCCCCTGGTTGGCAATGCTCTGCATTTTCTCGCACAGTGGCTGGGGAGAGGTAGCACATCTCCTGACCCCACTGGGGAGGCCTGGAGCTCTGCATTCTGACCCTCCCAGACTCTGCTCTGTGTGTCTCTTCCTGGGGTTCATTTTACATTTTCTTCAACTTCTGAGAACCTAAATGCAGAATACATGCATCTTACTTCTCCGTTGAAAAAGTTAAATGTATTTTAGGTCCTAATATTATAAAATATTATCTGGTAATTTCTTATTAGGTCAACAAAACTGCAGAGTAAAGCCATTTTTAAATGAAATTTAACAAGCCAGAGCAATTTATTTTAATTGCTCAAGTATCAACTCAGTGAAATCCCAGAGTATCTGTGTAACACATTCAATGGATTCATCCATGATAGGAAGGTAGGTATTTTAATTTTTATTGTTTTATCCTTGTAACCCATATTTTTGCTGTTGGTTAGTTTAATTCAAGGCAATTCTCTGACCAAAACTGAGGTAATTACTAGGCCATTATAAGAGATAATTAGGCCTGGCCAGTGTGGTTCAGTGGTTGAGTGTCGGCCCATGAACCAAGAGGTCACCGGTTCAATTCCTGGTCAGGGCACATGCTCAGGTTGTGGGCCCCATCCCAAGTGGGAGACATGCAGGAGGTGGCCAGTCGATGTTCTCTCTCATCGATGTCTCTCTCTCTCTCTCTCTCTCTCTCTCACTCTTCCTCTCTCTCTCACTCTTCCTCTCTCTCTCAAATAAAACAAACAAACAAACAAACAAACAAACAAACGAAAAAACCAGGTAATTAGTAGATCAGTTCTGGAGATTTAGATTTTCAGTGTTTTCACCAGATGTCATACTCTTTTTTTTTTTAGTTTTTTCATTTATTTTTTATCTTTATTGTTGAATGTATTACAGATATTCCTCATTTTTCCCCCATTGACCCCCTCCTCCCCACACCCACCCCCCTCCCACCTTTCCCCACTGTTGTCTGTGTTCAATGGTTAAGCATTTAATTCTTTGGTTTATTTTTTCCCACCCCCCAAGAATACTCTTTCTGAAAGTAAGTAGCTTTGCCTGCTGGTTGTTAACTTCTGCAATCCCTAGCCTGCACGCTCTGTGCTATGAAACTAAGTGTCAGGAGGCTATTTTGCATCTTCCTAGTCAAGGAATCCCCACTCTGTGTTTCTAATACTCTTTCCCTCCAATGTCCCCACTCCTTGGCCTCACTGACCTGAAGACCACTTTTGCCAATGAGGGAGGTGTATTTTTTCTTTTCAGTCAAGTACGTAATGGATATTGGTTCTTGGAGTCTCCTCATTCACTCAAAGTAGAAAATCGGAGCCAGTGATCATGTGGGAATGGCATTGTGAATGTACTAAATGTTGGTGATTTTTCATTTTAAAATAATTAATTTTAGATTACTTGAAATTCACCTCATTTTTTTGTTTGTTTGTTTGTTTTAATTCTTACCTGAGGATATTTTTCCATTTATCTTCAAATAGAGGGGGAGAGAGGAAGAGGGAGAGAGAGAGAGAGAAACATCGATGTGAGAAAGACATATAGATGGGTTGCCTCCCACATGACCCCCACCAGAGCTGGGGACCCAACCACAATCAAGGTATGTGCCCCTGACTGGAACTGAACCCACAACTCTTTGGTCTGTAGGTCGATGCTCTAACCACTGAGCAAAATAGGCCAGGGCCATCCATTTTATTTTTTTTTATTTTTGGTACGTGCCCCTAGCCGCTAGGGCCCAGCAGGAACTGAACCCGGGACTCTCTGGTCCACAGGCCGACACTCCAACCGCTGAGCCAAACCATCCAGGGCCCACCCCATTTTTATTTGTTCATATTTGTCTTTCTTTTCAGATTATGAGATCCTAATTGTTCATATTTTTATTTATTTATTTTTTTATTAATTAATTTTTGTTACAGATGTTTCTCCCTTTCCCCCCACTGATTTCCCCCTCCCCAACCCTCCCTGCCCCATCCCCAGCTTTGTTGTCCATGTCCATTGTTCATGCATATATGCATATAAGTTCTGTGGTTTATCTCTCCCCCACCATCCCCTCTTCTGGGGATTTTCAGTCTGTACCCCACTTCCACGTCTCTGGGACTACCCCATTCCTCAGACTGTTATGTTCATTATATTCCACAAATAAGTGAGATCATATGAAACTTGTCTTTCTCTGTTTGGCTTGTTTCACTTAGGATGATACTGCCCAGGTCCCTCCATGTAGTCTCAAAGGATAAGAGGTCTTTCTTTCTTACAGCTGCATAGTAGTACTCCATTGTGTATATGTACCACAGCTTTCTTATCCATTCGTCTACTGATGGACACTTGGGCTGTTTCCAGGTCTTAGCGATTGTAAATAGTGCTGCTACAAACATGGGGGTACATATATTCTTTCTGATTGCTGTTTCAGGCTTCTTAGGGTATCCTAGAAGTGAGATCACTGGGTCAAATGGCAGTTCAATTTTTAATTTTTAGGGGTAACACCATATTGATTTCCATAGTGGCTACACCAGTCTGCATTCCCACCAGCAGTGTATGAGAATCCCCTTTTCACCACACCCTCGCCAACACTTACTGTTTGATGATTTGTTGATGGCGGCCATTCTGACAGGGGTTAGGTGATACCTCATTGTTGTTTTAATTTGCATCTCTCTGATGATTAGTGATGTTGAGCATTACTTCATATGTCTCTTGGCCATTTGTATGTCCTGTTTGAAGAGGTGTGTATTTAGTTCCTCTGCCCATTTTTTAAATTGGGTTCTTTGTCTTCCTTTTGTTGAGTTGTATGAGAACTCTCTCTATATATTGGAAATTAACCCCTTATCTGATATATCATTGGCGATTATGGTCTCCCATACAGTGGTTAGCCTTTCCGTTTTGATGATTGTATCTTTCACTGTGCAAAAGTTTTGAGTTTGATGTAGTCCCATGTGTTCATTTTCTCCTTTGTTTCTATTGCCTTAGGTGATATATCAGTGAAAATTCTGCTGCGTATGATGTCTGAAATTTTGTTGCCTACAGTTTCTTCTAGGATTTTTATGGATTCATGAGTCACATTTAAGTCTTTTATCCATTTTGAGTTTATTCTTGTGTAGGGTGTAAGTTGATGGTCTAGTTTCATTTTTCTGCAAGTACCTGTCCAATTTCCCAGCACCATTTATTAAAGAGGCTGTCCTTATTCCACTGTATACTCTTGCCACCTTTGTCAAATATTAATTGAGCATATTGCCTTGGGTCTATTTCTGGGTTTTCTCTTCTCTTCCACTGGTCTATATGCCTGTTCTTGTGCCAGTACCAGGCTGTTTTGATTACAGTGGCTTTGTAGTATAACCTGAAATCTGGTAATGTTATCCCTCCAACTTTGTTCTTTATTTACAAAATTGCTGTGGCTATTCGAGCTCTTTTTTGGTTCCATATGAACTTTTGAAGTACTTGTTCTAATTCTGTGAAGTATGCTGTTGGTATTTTGATGGGGATTGCATTGAATCTATAGATTGCTTTAGGTAATATGGACATTTTAATGATGTTAATTCTCCCAATCCATGAACAGGACATGTGCTTCCACTTTTTTACATCTTCCTCTATTTCTTTTTTCAATGACCTGTAGTTTTCTGCGAATATGTCCTTTATTTCTTTGGTTAAGTTTATTCCTAGGTATCTTAATTTTTTTGCCACAATAATAAATGGGATTGTTTTCTTACTTTCTCTTTCTGTGAGTTCATCATTGGTGTATAAGAAAGCCATCAATTTCTTGATGTTAATTTTGTATCCTGCTACTTTTCCAAATTCATTTATTAAGTCTAGTAAATTTTTGATGAATCTTTGGGGTTTTCTATGTATAGTATCATGTCATCTGCAAATAATGACAGTTTCACTTCCTCCTTTCCAATTTGGATCCCTATTATTTTTTCTTTCTGTCTGATTGCTGTGGCTAAAACTTTCAGTACTATGATAAATAAGAGTGGTGAAAGTGGGCATCCTTGTCTTATTTCTGTTCTTAAGAAAATGCTTTTAGTTTTTGCCCATTGAGTATGATGTTGGCTGTAGGTCTTTCCTGTATGGCCTTTATTATGTCTAGATATGATCCCTCTATTCCCACATTGCTGAGCGTTTTTATGAGAAATGGACGCTGGATTTTGTCAAAGGCTTTTTCGGCATCTATTGTATGATCATGTGGTTTTTATTCTTCATTTTATTTATGTGGTGTATCACATTTATTGATTTGCAAATATTGTACCAGCCTTGCATCCCTGGGATGAATCCCACTTGGTCATGGTGGACAATTTTTTTTGGTGTATTGCTGGATCCGATTTGCTAGTATTTTGTTCAGGATTTTGACATCTATGTTCATCAGAAATATTGGCCTGTAGTTTTCTTTCTTTGTTGTGTCTTTTTCTTGTTTTGGAATTAGAATAATGCTGCCTTCATAAAACGAGTTTGGAAGTCTTCCTTCTTCTTGAATTTTTTGAAATATTTTGAGGAGAATGGGTATTAGTTCTTCTTTGAATGTTCGGTAAAACTCCCCCGTGAAGCCATCTGGGCCTGGGCTTTTGTTTGCTCTGAGAGTCTTGATTACATCTTAAATTTCTTCTGTTGTTATTGTTCTGTTCAAGTTTTCTATCTCTTCCTGATCCAGTTTTGGGAGACTATGTGTTTCTAGAAATTTTTCCATTTCGCTTAGATTGTCGAATTTGTTGCCATATAATTGTTCATAGTAGTTGTTAACGATCTTTTGTATTTCTGTGGTGTCAATTGTCACCTCTCCTCTTTCATTTCTGACTCTGTGTATTTGGGCTCTCTCTCTTTGTTTCTTGGTGAGTCTAGCTAAGGGTCCATAAATCTTGTTTATCTTTAAAAAAAAACCAGCTCTTTGTTTCATTGATCCTTTGAATTTTTTTTTGGTCTCTATGTCATTTATTTCTGCTCTGATCTTTACTATTTCCTTCCTTCTACTTGCTCTGGGGTTTTCTTTTTGTTTGCTCTCTTGTTCTGTAAGTTGTGAGGTTAGATAATCTATTAGAGATTTTTCGTGTTTTTTGAGGTAGGTCTGTAGTGCTATAAACTTCCCTCTCAGAACTGCTTTCGCTGCATCCCATAGATTTTGTGTTGTGTCTTCATTTTCTTGGTTTCTAGGAAGTTTTTGATTTCTTCCTTGATATCCTCAGTGACCCATTCATTGTTTAATAACATACTATTTAGCTTCCATGTGTTCAAATGTATTTGTATGTTCTTGTTGCAATTGATTTCTAGTTTCATGCCATTGTGATCTGAGAAGATGCTGGATATGATTCCAGTCTTCTTGAACTTGTAGAGACTTAGTTTGTGTACTAACATGTGGTCTATCTTTGAGAATGTCCCATGTGCACTTGAGAAGAGTGTGAATTCTGTAGTTTTGGGGTGTAATTCTCTGTAGATATCTATTAAATCCATTTGGTCTAGTGCTTCAGTTAGAGTTCCTGTTTCCTTGATATTTTTTGTCTAGAGGATCTATCCACTGATGTCAGCAGGGTGTTGAAGTCGCCTGCTATGATTATATTGCTATAGATTTCTCCTTTGAAGTCGACCAGAAGATTTTTAATATATTTTGGTGCTCCTATATTGGGTGCATATATGTTTACCAAGGTTATATCTTCCTGTTGGATAGATGCTTTCAATATTATGTAGTGGCCTTCTTTGTCTCTAGTTATGGCCTTCTTTTTGAAATCTATTTTATCAGATATGAGTATTGCTACCCCAGCTTTTTTTTCTTTCCGTTTGCTTTGAAGATTTTTTCCCATTCCTTCACTTTCAATGTATGTGAGTCTTCTGTTGTGAGGTGGGTCTCTTGTAAACAACATATAGATGAGTCATGCTTTCTTATCCAATCAGCTACTCTGTGTCTTTTTATGGGAGCATTCAATCCATTTATATTTATGGTGATTATTGATATGTACTTATTTATTGCAATTTTTGTTTAGTGTGGTTCTATTTTTCTTCCCATTTCTCCTGCTAATTACAGCAGTTTGTTTTTTTTTTAACATTTCTTGCAGTGCTGGTTTGGTGCTAATGTATTCCCTTAGCCTTTTTTTGTCTTGGAAGCTCTTTATTTGACCTTCTATATTGAATGATAGCCTTGCTGGGTAGAGTAGACTTGGATTCAGATCCTTGTTTTTCATGACCTTGATTACTTCATGCCATTCCCTTCTGGCCTGTAGTGTTTCTTGTGAGAAGTCAGCTGAGAGCCTTATGGGGTTTCCTTTGTAGGTAACCTGTTGCTTATCTCTTGCTGCTTTTAGGATTCTCTCTTTGTCTTTAATTTTTGGCCCTTTTATTACTATGTGTCTTGGTGTGGGCCTGTTTGGGTTCTTCTTACTTGGGGCTCTCTGTACTTCTTGAACTTGAATGCCTTCTTCCTTCACCAGATTAGGGAAGTTTTCTGTCACTATTTCTTTGAATATATTCTCTAACCCTTGCTCATTTTCTTCTTCTTCAGGGACTCCTATGATGCCAATATTATTCTGTTTCCAGTTGTCCCACAGTTCTCTTAAGCTGTCTTCCTGTTTTTTTAATCGTTTTTTCCTTTTGGTTTTCTAATTGGTTGATTTTTTCTACCCTGTCTTCTAATTCACTGATTCGGTCCTCAGCTTCCCCTACTCTGCTTTTTAGGCCTTCCAATGTGTTTTTCATTTCTGATATGTCATTCTTCATTTCTTCCTGTTGGTTTTTAATTTCCAACTGGTTGATTTTCAACATTTCTATGTCTTTACTCATGGTGCGCATGTCCTTACACATGCTGTTGAGCTTCCTCAAGATCAGGGCTCTGAATTCTAGTTCTGTTAACTTGCTTAACTGCACCTCATTTATCTCATTTTCGGTAGAGGTCTCTTGTTCTTTCATTTGGCTTTTTTTTCTGTGTTTCACCATTTTGGCTATCGCAGTGGGCTTTGGAGTCTGCCAAATTTTCACTGTGGGTGTTGGTGTTCTGCTGTTTGTGGCTCCCTCTCCTGGGTTTGGATGAGGCCAGGAAGACCCCCTTTAAACACCATTGTCAAGTCTTAACTTTCCTGGTTAGTGTTGCTAGCTCACGGAATGGTAGTTATCCTCTAGCTTTTTTGCCTGGAGGCTATTAGTAGCAGTCACCTGAAGAACCTTGGTTTGAGAGTTGACTGAAAAACTCCCTCAGGTGCTCAGTGTAAGAGGATTTCCTGAGGGTGGGGCAGATGCTGGATGTTAATGGGCCTCAATTAGCATTTCAATGGCCACCGGGTGGGGTTGAATCTCCGGGGGAGGGGCTTCGCCTCTTCCCAGGGCCCTGGGAAGGAGTAAGATGACCACAGTCCTTAGTGGCTGAACTCAGCAGAAGCTCCGAGCACCCTACAAATCCAGATTGTCCCCACACAGTTCCAGTCCAGTCTGCCCTCCCTCTGCCGGAGCCCAAGGTGAGTGGCTGCTGCCAATTTAGCCTCTGTCCGGGCTCTGCGTCATGGATCCGCCTGGGACTTTAACCCGAGGGCGCTGCTTCCAGCTATGGGCAGCGAGGCTGTGGCACCAGCCAAGGCGGCAACAGCTTACAGCCGAGGCGCTGGATCCAGCCGAGGCTGTAGCACCCAGCCGAGGTCGCAGGACCCAGCTGAGGGCACAGCTTCCAGCCGAGTCCCCTGGTTCCAGCCGAGTTCCCTGGTCTCCGCCCAGGCCTCTGCGGACCGTGGGCTCCCAACCCCCTCGGGCATCCTCGCAAGCCTACCAGGATTGAGTCAGTGTCCCTGGTTATGTGGTCCTCCAAGCTGCCTTTCAGTTGCCCCTTCCTGATGATTTATCTTTATTTTCGTTGTAATTCCAGTTTGGTTTTGGGAGATGGTCTGTGTAGCTTCCGTTCACTCTGCCGCCATTTTTTCTCTCTCTGTTCATATTTTTTATATCTCAGTTTTTGGTATAAGTGATCAGCTTAAATTTTTGAAAATTTAGAATTAAATCTAAGGCCCTGACCTGATAGGTCAGTTGGTTAGAGCATTGTCCTGATATGCCAAGTTTGCGGGTTCGATCCCTGGTCAGGGAGCATATAAAAAGCAAGCGATGAATGCATAAATAAGTGGAACAACAAATCTCTCTTTCTCCCCCTCTCTCAAATGAATAAATAAAAATTGTACAAAAATTAAATCTAAATAATTGTTTCAATCATGCTACCTGGTTAAGTCAGAGATGGGAATGAAGTGGTGAATAATTCTAAATGCAAAGCTTCTGAATTACTTGGAATCAGAGTCAAAGCTCTGAGTTAGTTTGCAAATAACTAATCTGAGACCACGAGAACGACACTCAGGATAATATCAGTGCACGACATCACTATCAAAAACATGTATTTACTAATCTTCACATGCCTACTGGCAGAAAATATATGTGACTATATCTTATAACAAGACAAAGCAGCAATATCTTAAGGAATTATATTATAAAAACATATGTATTGATCTTCAGTTTGGCTGGAATAAAAACTCATCTAATTGAATTAAGTGGAAGTACTCTAACCATGCATACTGATATCAAGGGAGCCTATTGTACTTAATGTCGAAGGATACTAACATTGGCAATTCATATATATATAGTTCCAGCAGCGACAGGTAGCAACACTGCCTTTAAGTGCAAGCTGTTAATAAATAAAGCTTGTTGTAAAATGTCATTCAGTGGGCATATCTTTCCCCATGGGGGGGGTGGGCGGGAATCAAACCAACAGACACAGCCTAACGTCGCATATCTGAGGAACTGGGCCGGGAGAGGACTGATTGTCGTGTTCTGTGTGGGAAATTCTTGGGTTCCCATGAGCAGGTGGGGCCAGGGGCATCGCTTTCATATCGTTTTACACTGAGTGGTGGCACTCTACCCACTGCCTCTTCTCAATTCTCTTTCTCGTCCAACATGACATTTTGTCCAACCTATTTGGATAGACTATTATATATTGTCTGTACTTCAAAACACATCAGTATAAGCTGTGTGATATGTACACAATTGAGAAAATTAACTTTACCCCCAGCCCTGGCCGGTTTGGCTCAGCAGTTAGAGTGTTGGCCTGCGGACCAAAGAGTCTCGGGTTCGATGTCAGTCAAGGATCGTACCTCGGGTGCAGTTCGGTCTGGGGTCGTGCGGGAGGCAACTAATTGACATGTCTCTGGCACCAATGTTTTTCTCTCTCTCTCCCCCTCACACTCTATTTGAAGATAAATGGAAAAATATCCTCAGGTGAGAAAAGAAAAACAAACTTTACCCCAAAATAAATGTTTAACACTTGATATACGCTATTTAAGTATACAGTCTAATAACCAGGTTTCCACACTGAGAGGAGCCTCAAACAGGCCCTTCAGTATCACCTTTTAAACCTGTACTTGACCCTGCCTATTCGAACTGTGGTCCCAAGACCAGTAACTGAGGCATCATCTTCAAGCTTGTGAGAATGTAGAGTCTCAGGCCCTCAACCCAGACATAATGAATCAGTTTGCATTCTAACAAGGTGCACAGTGGATTCTGTGAGCATTTAATTTGAGAATCACTAAACCAGGCAGTTTGTTAATTAGCGTGAGAGGTTAGAAATCATTTTTGCATTGGTGAAGTGAATAATGACCAACTGTGTTTTATTATAACTATTGTACAGGTACCTCTGCCTGTGCTGGAATTAGATATAAGAAGCTAGGGAACCCAGTGGCTTTTGAGGTGGCACCCCAAAATAAATCTAGAACTCATCTGGTTCTGTATTCTCCTCCACTTAATAGAAGATTCTGGCATCTGAATCAAAGTATTGTCAACATTTGTCTTGGAATAAAACTTTCATGAAAGTTGCTTGCTTGTGCCCAGGCCAGTGGCTCAGCTGGTTGGAGGGTTGTCCCACACACCAAAAGGTTTGGGTTGGATCCCTGGTCGGGGTACGGATGGGAGGCGACTGATCGATTTTTCTCTTTCACATTGGTGTTTCTCTCTCTCTAAAAAATCAATAAAAACATATCCTTAGTAGAGGATAAAAGGAAAGTGACTTGCTTGTTATTGTCCACAAGGACAGAGGAGGATGTCACATGATTGCTTTTGTACATGTTTGATAGTGAATGTTTGCATGTGCTTATAAGTTTGTATACCCAAGACTTCTTGAATTCTATTATGATAGCATGCCACCTGATAGTGAGCCCGGTGATCTCTTAGACATTTACCAGGAAGGGTCCTAAAAAGACCAAATTGGTTTGGGGCATTTTAGAAGAGACACTTGAAAGCTACACAGACCTGTATTTATTGTTCTTTTTCTAGTGGTGATTTTAGTTTACGGATAGTCTCATAACTGAGATTGTTTTGTATTTTTTTTTAAAAACCTCAATACAAGTAAGATTTAAGACTATCACTAATAATATTTTGTTTTGAATGCCACTGGTGGGATTATGTGTTCATTTTTGCAAAAAGAACTTGGCCCTGAATTGCTATTCCTCTTCACAGCATCATATTAATTGCCAGCGAATGGTACAAATAACCGTATACACTTCATAAACATTTCTGCAACATTCTCTTGCTTTGTCCTTCTCAGCTAAGGAACAAATTCTGTTTCTTCACATATCTTTAATAAATTAGCATAAGAAAGCCTAACCTAAGGTAGTCACACAAACTTTGATTTCTGCTCTCATTTTTATTATTTATTTTATTCTGCTGGCTTTGACTTTAATTTGCTCTACTTTACCTAGTTTCCTAAGGGGCAACTTAAATGACTGGGTTTAGATTTTTTTCTAATGTATGCATTCAATGCTATGAATTTCCCCTAAGCACTAATTTTGATGCATGCAACAAATTTTCATAATTGTATTTTCATGTAGTTGACAATATTTTTAAAATTTCTCCTGAGATTTCTTCTTTGACTCATGTTAATTGGAACTGTGTCGTTTGATCTCCAAGCATTTGAAGATATTCCAGTTGTCTTTCTGTTATTAATTTCTAGTTTAAATCCATTGTTGTCTGAGAGCAGAAACTGCATGATTTCTATTCTTTAAAATGTTTAAGGTGTGTTTTATGGGCCCAAATGTGGTCTATCTTAGTAAATGTTCCCTTTGAATTTGAGAATGTGTATTCTGCTGTTGTGGGAGAAAATAGTCTATAGATATCAAATGTACATAGCTGATTGATGACGATGTTGAGGTCAACTATGTCCTTACTGATTTTGTCCCTGCTGGATCTGCCCAGTTCCTACAGAAGGGCCCTTAAGTCTCCAAGTATGATCATAGAGGCACCTGTTTCTCCTTGCAATTCTATCAGTCTTCGCCTCACATGGTTTGATGCTTTGTTGTTAGGTGCATACATTTTAAGAATTGATATATCTTAGAGAATTATCACTTTATCATTATATAATACTTTACGCCTGATAACTTTCTCTGCTTTGAACTTTGCTCTGTTTAAAATCAATATAGCTTGCTACTCTTGCTTTGTTTTGTTAGTATTTACATGCTATATCTTTCTCTACCCACTTATTTTATTTTTAAATAGATATAGAGAAGTTTTAATTTTATTATTTTTAGCTCTCCACACCAACTTTAATGAGATATGATTGACATATAACATGGTGTATGTTTAAGGTGTACAATGTGATGTGTAGAATCTCAAAATGCTGAACACATAGAAACAGAGAGTATATTGGTAGTTGCCAGGGGCTGGAGGTGGGAGGAAATGAGGAAATGTTGGTCAAAGGGTGTTGAATTCCACATATTTTAATCTGTTTTGTTTATATTTAAAGTGGGTTTCTTGTAGATAATATATTGTTGGATCTTTTTTTCTGATCCAATCTGACAATTTCTGTCTTTTTTTTTATCCTCACCCGTGGACATTTTTCCATTTTTCTGTTCAGATAGAGTGGGAGGAAGAGAGAGAGAGAGAGAGACAAACATCGATATGAAAGGGACACATCCAGTGGCTGTCACCCGCATGACCAACCAGGGCCGGGGATAAACTGCAACCAGGGTACATGCCCTTAGCGGAACCGAACCCGGGTCTCTCTGGACTGCAGGCCGACGCTCTAACCGCTGAGCCAAATCGGCCAGGGTGTCTTTTTATTTGGCAAATTTCTACCACTGGCATTTAAATTAATTATTGATAAAGTTGGATTAATAACTACCAAATGTGTTACTATTTTCTTGTTCACTGTTTCTATTTTCTTCTTCCCCTTTTTTTTGTGGTTTTAATTGAGCATGTTATATGATTCCATTTTATCTTCTTTCTTAGCATATCAATTTTACTTCTCTCATTTTACTTTTTTAAACTTCTTTTAGTAGTTGTCCTAGAGTTTGCAATACACATTTACAACTAATCCAAGTCTACTTTCAAATAACAATATGCCATTTTATGGATAGTATAAGTGCCTTACAATAAAAATAATCCCAAATTTTTCCTCCTATCCCTTGCATCTTTGCTGCCAATCATTTCCCATAATCAAATCCATTGTTACTATTATTATTTTGAACAAACTATTGTTAGATAAAGAAGAAGAAAAATAAATTAAAAAAAAAATCCTCACCCAAGAATATTTTTCCATTGACTTTTTTTTAAGATAGAGTGGGAAAGAGAGAGGAAGGGGGAAAGAGAGAGAGACACATCGATATGAGAGAAACACATTGACTGGTTGCCTCCCACATGGCGACCATGACCAGAGCCAGGGATGGAACCTGCAACCGAGGTATGTGCCCTTAACCGGGAATCAAGCCTGTGACTTGCTGGTCCGCTGGCTGTCACTCTAACCACTGAACAAAACCAGCCAGGGCAGAAAATAAGCATTTTTGTTTTATCTTTACTTTTTCCTTCCTTGGTGCTCTTCCTTTCTGTATGTATATCAGTTTCTGACCTATGCTATTTTCTTTGTTTTTAAAGAACTTCTGTTAATATATCTTGTAAGACAGGTCTACTAGTAAATTCCCTCAATATTCATTTGTCTGAAGACATTTATATTTTTTCTTTACTTTTAAATTCAATTTAAATGTGTTTAATCCTCATTCAGGAATATGATTTTTATTGATTCTAGAAAGAGAGGAAGGAAGAAAGAGGGAGAGAGAGAGAAACATCAATCATAAGTGTCCTGAATGGGGATCAAACTGCAACCTGGGTATGTGCTCTGACTGGAATCAAACCCTTCACCCTTTGGAGCACGGGACAATGTTCTAACCACTGAGAACACTGGCCAGGGCATCTTCTTTATTATTTTAGGACAATTTTTAGGATTTTAGGTTGTTACTTATTTATTTATTTTCTCAATACTTTAAATGTTTTATTCCACTCTCTTTTTAAATTTTTTTTTTCTTTATTGATTTTTAGACGGGGGGGGGGGTAGAAAAATCAGTGAGAGACAACATCAATTGGCTGCCTCCTGCATGTCCACCACTGGTGATTGAACCCACAACCTGGGCATGTGCCCTGACCGGGAATCGAACCGGCAACCTCTTGGTGCATGGGTCGATGCTCAACCACTGAGCCACACTGGTCAGGCATACTTCACTCTCTTATTGCTTCCATAGTTTCTGAGAAGTCATATATAATTTTTACCTTTGTTTCTTTTTTATATAAGGTATATTTTCCCTGTGTTTTCTTTGAAGATTTTTTCTTTATCTTGGATTTTCTGTAGTTGGAAAATAATATGCCTAGGTGCAGGGTTATTTTTTATTTGTTTAGTTCAGTGTCTGATATTATTTTAGGGAAACTGTCATCATTATTGCTTCAAGTATGACATGTTCCTTTTGCTTTTCTATCCTGATAGTTCCATTATACTCGTTTCCCAGAGTCCTCGAATATTCTCCTTTGTTTTTTTATCTTCTCTTTGGTTTTTTAGTTCTGGATATTTCTATTGATATGTTCTGTACCAAATGTTTTTTCCTCAGCTATGTCCAGTCTATTAATAAGTGCACCAATGTAATTCTTCATCCTTATTATAGTGTTTTTTTTAAAAAATACGTTTTTATTGATTTTTTACAGAGAGAGAGGAAAACAGACCTACCTTAAAAAAGTGGCTAAAGGGAGTTCTCTAAGCAGAAAGTAAATCACAGAAGAAACTTCGGGACATCACAAGGTAAGAGCAAGAAAAAATATGAATAAACATAATGGGCTTGTCTTCTCCTCTGAAGTTTTCTAAAGTATATTTGATGGTTGAAGCAAAAAATGTAACACTATTTGGAGTTCACTTAGTTTCTTGGATCTATAGGTTTATATCTTTTGTCACATTTAGAAAGTTTTTTTTTTTTTATCCTCATCCGAGGACATTTTTCCATTTTTTGTACAGACAGAGTGGGAGGGAGAGAGAGGAAGAGAAAGAGAGAGAAACATCGATGTGAAAGGGACACATCGAGTGGCTGCCACCTGCACGACCAACCAGGGCTGGGGACAAACTGCAACCGAGGTACATGCCCTTAGCGGGAACCAAACCCGGGTCTCTCCGGACCGCAGGCGGACGCTCTAACCGCTGAGCCAAACCGACCAGGGCTAGAAAGTTTTTATTCATTATTTTTTGAACACTTTTTTGGCCCCACCCTTTTCTCTTCTCTTTGATGACAAGTATATTTTATCTTGTGTTAGAGTCTGAAAGGTCCGTCCCTAAAAGTCTAATTGTATTCTAGTTTATTTTCTTTCTGTTGTTTACAAGAATAATTTCTATTGCTCAATCTTTAAGTTCACTGATTCTTTGCTTGATCTTCTCCATTTTGTTGTTAGACCTGTCTACTGAGCTTTCAATTTTGTTTTATACGTTTTTCAGTTCTAAAATTTCTGCTTGGGTCTACTTTACATCTCCTATTTCTTTGCTGAGATTTTCTTTTCCCTTGTTAGGATTTACTCTTTTTTTAAAACATTTATTTTCACTTGATTCAAATGTTTGCATTTTTGGATGGCTGCCTCAACATCTGTGTCAGATAATGACCCTGTCATCTTGGTATTGGTACCTGTTGATTGTCTCTCTTCATTTTGTTTGAAATCCTCCTGGTTGTTGATATAATGACCGTTTTCAAATTGACACCTGGAGTCTTTGTGTTTTGTTTTGCCTCTACATCGTACTAACACCTTCTCTTTCAGCTGGATTTCACTGATGAGACTTCAGCAGCAGCAGCAGCAGCAGCAGCAGCAGCAGCAGCAGCAGCAGCAGCAGCAGCAGCAGGGAGGGCACTACCTCATTATTGTCTGGTGGTTCTAGAAACCCAGGCCCCTTAGTCTCTGCTGACATGTAGACAAGAGTCTTGTTATTGCTTAGTCGGGGTAGGAATAGCAACATCCCATGTGGTCTCTTTGACAATGCAGTGGCTTTAGCCTCATTACTATTGGGTAATTCTAAAAGTCTTGTCTCTCCACTGGCTTCTTTGACTACCCCAGTAGAAGGGGGGGGGGGCACCACATTACTGCGTGTATGGGAGGGAGGTGGACCTATAGATTTCCCTCTTGGTCTCCACTGTGAATAAACACCAATGATTGGTGAGTCTAGACTCCTAACAAGTGTATGAAAGTTAAACTGCCTCTAAGTAAGACATTTTAATTCTCCAAATGAGAGGAGACATCTGAAATTTTTGAGAAATCAAATATAGTGAAAAATGAAAGGGGAAATAGATTTAAGATTTTCCTCTGGAAAATTTACCTTTCCTGACTCTCTTTACTTCTTTTTTTTTTTTTTTTTTTTATCCTCACCTGAGGATATTTTTTCATTTTTTGTACAGATAGAGTGGGAGGGAGAGAGAGGAAGGGAGAGAGGGAGAGAGAGGAAGGGAGAGAGAGAGAGAGAGAAACATCGACGTGAAAGGGACACATCGAGTGGCTGCCACCCGCACGACCAACCAGGGCTGGGGACAAACTGCAACCGAAGTACGTGCCCTTAGCGGGAACCGAACCCGGGTCTCTCCAGACCGCAGGCCGACGCTCTAACCGCTGAGCCAAACTGGCCAGGGCTCTCTTTACTTCTTAACATGTGGGTTTATTTTGCATTCCCCTATTTTCTCTATTCATGCATATGTGTGTGTGTGTGTGTGTATGTAACTGTGCTTCTGCTAAGACTAAACAATTGTATTTTTAGAGGGAAAGTTATAGTAACTTCAAAAATATTTTGATCCCTCTGAAAGAAATTGCTTTTGCAGTGTTTTATCTGCATGCTGTTTTCTTACTGTGTTCCACTTCTGTAAGAGACAACTATATATGGATGAGTACATTGCTGGGAACATTTTCTTCTACCAATTTCCTCAGGTCACAAATCTTGGCTGCTGAAAGCTCATGGTATATTATTCTTAAATAAAAGAATAATTTTTATAAAAAAGTTCAGGTCTTGACTGTTTATTGCCAACACATCTAACTAAAAAATTTTTTTTTTAAATTATCAACTTACTTTATTTACCTTCTGCTTGATGTTGACTAAGTGCATGGACTGATCCTGTTTATGGAAATTACTTATTTGGGCCATGATGGAAAGAGCTCTGACCAAAACCTCCCTTTATTTTATGTGTGGCTCTCACAGTGTGTGGAATCAAATTCAAGAGGCAGCCAAGGAGATTGGACTCTAAGATGCCTCCGTGTTTTAAGGGATATGTCAGAAACTATTGATGTTCAGATTTCAGAATAAAGAAAAAAAAATCTCAATTCAAAAAAATGATCCAAGCATGAAAGATTTAAAGAGGCTGCAAATGCAAGTATATGAAAAAAGTTTTATTTTTGATGAGGAAATATGACAAAGTATGAGACTGCCCACTTGAGGCACTGTTTTTTTTTTCTGAATCTTGATGAGACTTAATTGTGGTTATTACTGCATTTTGCTTTCATAGAGGTAGTATTTCTCTGAATATTACAGATAATATCCAGTTCTGCCATATCGTATAGAGTTATTTGTCCTGGATTTAGCTTGCAAAATGCAATGGTAGAGAAATAGAAAATGGCTGCCATTTTAGGTGCTTTACAAGTGCTACAGCTTAAAGACCTGCCAAGGAAAAGTGAAGAAAAATTTAGGAAAAGCTTTGCATTCTCCTTTTAAAGTTCAACTTTGTCTTTTTATAAGTATTTTCTATTATTATTCTCCTTTATTTCTCCAGATCTCTCTCTCTCTTTTTTTAAAAATATGTTTTTACTGATATTTTAGAAAGAGGAAGGGAGAGAGAGATACAAACATCCAAGAGAGAGAAACATCCATTGGCCGCCTCTTGCATGCCCCTACTGGGGATCAGGCCTACAACCCGCGCATGTGCCCTGACCAGGAATCTTACTGGGACCTTTCAGACCATGGGATGACACTCAATCCACTGAGCCACACTGACAGGCCATATATATTTTATATTCTATTTTAGAGAGATTGTTGGTTGCGTGGCAAAGAGGAGAAAAAATACCTATTACTGAGGATTTCTCAGCCTTTCCACCTTTTGGCTCATGCTATGTTCCTCTGAAAACAATTTTTCTCTTGAACTTATCTCTTCTGCTGTATTAATACTTTGTATTAATTATCTCCTATTCCTTCCTGTTTTCCCATTTGCATATATATCCCTACCTGGATCTCTTCCAGATCAAATGGCTCTTCTTAGGGTTGTGTATAAACAAGACATACTTAAGACTGGAAGGTAAATGAAGAATTTTGGCATTGAGGGTCGATGTGTGGAAGGAGAAAAAAATGTTTACTTTTTTACTTTATGCTTGAAATCTATTTTAACCAAGCAGATCTAGGTATCATTTCACAGATTTTACCTGATGCCTAATGAACTCTCAATTGTGATTTTAGCTTATTTTTCAGTTTGAGAATATCTATTTCCATTTTACCTTTGATTTTTGAGTCTGTCCCCTTTACTCAGGGTTTTATATAGTACCATCAGTGGTCCACAGGCTTCTTCTCTATTTTCTATGGTATTTGTTATCTATCTCATGTTTTCACGGTGGTTTACTTGATTCTTTAAGAGTTCCATATTTTCATTCACCTGTTCAGGTGAGTGGGCGTGTGTGTGGGAGGCACACTATTATGCATAGCCCCAGGAAAATTCCTGGAATTATGTGGTCAGTGGAAAATTGTAAGCCACAGACTGCTCTGTTCTCATGTGTTTTCTTGTCTCCTTAGCTTCCTTCCTTTGGCTCCTTGACACTCAAGGATGTAGTGGACCACTCTCTTCTTGAGATGTACATGGAAAGGGAAGAAGTGGGTATTGTCAAGACCTGGTTGCCTCAAAGCACAGGAGTTTCTGCCTTTATTTATATTTGGGGCAAGAGCCATATTCTTAAGGAATGCAGAAAGGTCAAATAGGTCTGTGCTTTTCCTGTGTGACTCAGCTGTTTTGTTTTGGAAGTCAAAGCTTGTGGCAGAAGTCAACACTGATATTTTACATTATGACCCTGCTTGGTTAATAGAGATACCTGGATCTTTTCCTCATATCTTTTATTTCTATCTGTAATATTAAGTTATCATTTGCTTATTTGCCTGTTGTCTGTCTCTCTTCATTGGAACATCAGCTCCCTGTGAACAGGAGATCTAACTGCTGTGTTCACTGCTGAATTCTTGGTAGATATTTGTTAAAAGGAAGGAAGGAAGGACATAACTGTAAATTGCTGAAGACAGGGATGATTTTCAGGCTCTTTACTTCCTTGACTTCATGGTCCCAATATATATAAGTATCTAAAAATGAAGATAAATGATTTAGAAAGGGAGGGTGGATGGTTTATTTGGACTATATTGGGTTTAAGGTGCCCAAGAGACATCACGGAGATGTCCATTGGTTATTTAGATTGAAAATATAAAGTTAAAAGGATAGTTTAATGCTAATGGAGAGAGCGAGGATTCAATAACATCTACATAGTATTTAGTGCATACAAAGCACTAAGCTGATTTTTGTTGCATGAAATGAGCAGTGAGCCGAAGACTTAACTCCTGTGCACACTAATGCGGAACTGAGAAAAATATTTGTATATAATTTTGTCATCTAAGCTAAGAAAACTAAGTGTGTGGACAAACATTGGATGTTAAAGAGTGCTGGAGTAGACATAAACCTCTAGAGATGGAGATTTCTCTCCAACAGCTACATTTTCAAATTTCCAGGAGGGGTTGGGGCACAATTCTTGGAACCATCTGTTTATAATTCTAAAAATTATAGAACATTAGGGAGAAAAGGTTTATCTCAGTTCTTATGGAAGGAAGAGTGGTAGCTGTATAGCAGTTTCTATTTAAGCTCCCAGATTTATAAATGTCGGATTATTCTGCCCCCATGCTAACGAAAAAGTCCTTTGTGGATGCAGGGCTACACCTGTCTGCCATTGTAGCACTTTGAAGGAAGACAGTGGGTCATGGGGAACCAGCATATTTGTTGCTGTAAAATAATAATGTTATGATTTTGATGCAAAAATCTAATGTTTAATTTTAGGACAAAATAAATAGACATGGATATTAAAAACATTGGCTAGTACTCACATGTCAACAAGAGAAAAAAGAACCCATACAGACAACTGAGAACTGGGAAAGGGTGATATCTTAGATGATAACTGTGTTTTCAAGTATTTAATGTGCCCAGCTAGTATGGCTCAGTGGTTGGGCATTGATGCGTGGACCAAGAGGTCACTGGTTCAATTCCTGGTCAGGGCACATGACCAGGTTGTGGGCTTGATCCCAGTAGGGGGTGTGTAGGAGGCCACCAATCAATGTTTCTATCTCTCTCTATAAAAAAAAAAAAAAAAGAAAGGTATTTAATGAGCTCCCAGGTAGAAGATGGATTTAATCCACATTGTAGAAGGCTGTATAAAGATCAATTGTCACACGTTACTGAAAGGCAAGTTTTGGTACAAAAAAGGAAAGCATTTTTATCAAAGTTTTCAGTAAGGAACCACTGTCCCTTAGACTAAGAGAAGTAATATGTTGCAATGAAAAGAATATTGAACCAGGAATAGGACAATGCTTGGGATTTTTTTTTTTTTTTCATTAGTCATTACTATGTTAATTGGGGCAAACATGATCATATTTGAATCTCTGGTTTTTCATCCTTATTCTGTCTACTTAACAGGACTGTCCTGAAGATCAACCAGGTACATTCATTTGTAAATTTTTAAATGCCAAATGTATCTTAGATAAATTCTCCTGAACTAAAGATTTAAAGCAGAGACTAGGTGGCCATCTATCAAATCATCTTGGATGTCTGACATTCTGATAACTGCAACCCTTGATATTTGAATGCAACCTCATAGAGGACCCCAGTAAGAACCACCCTGAGTCCAGTCAACCCACAAACCCTGAGAGACAATAATTAATTGTTCTAAATAGAGACGTAGTGCTATATAGCAATAGATTATGTACTTCGATGCATTTCTGTGGTAGTGGGAATATACAAGAAACTAAACTACCTGAAGATTCCCAAGGCTAATCATCCTGGTATGTTTGGCTAAAAGTATATTGTTTGTTGCTATCACAGAGTTAACTGTAACTTTTAAAATTTTATGTGCTAGAGTGCTTATTTGTTTCAAGCTTCCAACTCAGTTCTCTGTGGGACAACTGCACTGTGACTCCAGCTCCCCCAAAGGACATAACTCAATGTTCCTTTCCGAAGCCATTTATGCTACCAGGGAGTGCTGCAGAGATACTGCATAAGGAGAACACATGGGTTCCCACACAGAATTTTCTTTAAGAAAATAAAATTACATTAAGAAAAAGAAATACATTTCCCATCCTTTGAGAGGTTTCATAAGCACCTGAGCATTGCATGAGAATATGATCTTGTTTTTGAGAAAATGGTATATTTTGGGCATACTTTTCCTAAAGATTGAATGCTAATGTTATTTCACCATAGGACACAGTCATTTATCAGCAAGGAGCCAATATGCAATAATAATAGAAATATACTTTAATTTGTTAGAATTCTTATATATATGTGAATAAAATTAGGATATTAAAGTGAGGAATAATGTTAGACAATGAGTTCAAGCCCTTGATTTTCCAAATAAGGACAATGGAAGCTAGGGGTTAAAGTGGTTTGCTCATGGGCATTTAGTTAGTCGGCGGCAGAATCCAGGTTCTTCAGCCTCTGTCCACTGTTCATTCTATCACTTCTGTCTGGGGAGACCTCTCTGGGGTAAATACACAAGCACTTCTTTGCTTAGTTTTACAATAAGTTAATTGAGGCAAAATACTATGGTTGAGCTATTTAATCAAGGTCAAAAAGGCAAATCAGTGTCAATGATACACCAGATAAGGAGTTAATTTCCAAAATATATAGAGTGCTCATACAACTCAACAAAAGGAAGACAATGAAACCAATTAAAAAAATGAGCAGAGGACCTAAATAGACACCTCTCCTAAAAGGACATACAAATGGCCAAGAGACATATGAAAAAGTGCTCAACGTCATTAATCATCAGAGAGATGCAAATTAAAACAACTATGAGGTATCACCTCACCCCTGCCAGAATGGCTGCCATCAACAAATAATTAAAAAACAAGTGCTGGCGAGGGTGTGGAGAAAAGGGGACTCTAGTACACTGCTGGTAGGAATGCAGACTGGTGCAGCCTCTATAGAAAACAATATGGTGTTTCCTCAAAAAATAAAATTTGATCTGCCATTTGACCCAGTGATCCCACTTCTAGGAATATATCCTAAGAATCCTGAAACACCAATGAGAAAGAATATGTATACCCCTATGTTCATAGCAGCACTATTTACAATAGCTAAGATCTGGAAACAGCCCAAGTGTCCATCAACAGATGAGTGGATAAAAAAGCTGTGGTACATATACACAATGGAATGCTACACAAATGTAAGAAAGAGGGATCTCTTATCCTTTGAGACAACATGGAGGGACCTGGAGAGTATTATGCTAAGCGAAATAAGCCAATCAGATAAAACAAATACCACATGATCTCACTTATTTGTGGAATATAAGGAACAAAATAAGGTGATGAACAAATTAGACCCAGAGGCATAGAAAGGAGTAGGGTTCAGACTGACAAACCTTAGTGGAGGGGGGGGGGGGGAGAGATGAGATAAACCAAAGAACTTATATGCATATATGTGTAATCAATGGACAGAGACCACAATGCTGAGGGGTGGGGTGTGGGGAGGAGGGTGTCTAGGGGGAAAAAGGAGAGACATCTATAACAAAAACTAATAACAATAAATTAATTAAAATGGAAAAAATAGGCAATTTAAAACATCACTCCAAGCACTCTTAAGATCCCTTATCGTCCTAGCCATTCCACTCCTGGGCATTTACCCAAAAGAAATGAAAACATATGGACACATAAAAGTTTGCACATGAATCTTGATGGAATTACTTGTAATAGCCAAAAAATGGAAGCAACCCAAATGTCCACCTACTGATGAGTGAATAAATAAAGTACAATATTCCATATCACAGAATATACAGCAATAAAAGGAATGAAGTACCAATACATTCTATGACATGGATGAGTCTGGAAACATGCTAAGTGTAAGATGCTGGATGCAAAAGTTTACATATTATGATTCCATTTATGTAAAATATCAAGAATGGGCAATTCCATAGAGTCAGAAAGTAGATTAGTGGTTCCCTACAGCTGGAGGTGGGGAGGGAATGCAGAATAGGGGTGACCAATAAAGGGTATGAGGCTTCTTTTGGAGTGATAAAAATGTTATAACATTGATTGTGGTGATATTTGGACAACTGTCTGAAGATGCCATAGAATTATACACTTTATATGAGTCAATGTTATGGCATGTGAATTATGTCTCAATAAAGGTTTAACCAAAGAGAGAGGAAGAGAGAGAGAGAGGAAGAGAGAGAGAGGGACAGAAGAAAACAACTACTCTTCATCATGACTTAGAAGGTCAGAATAAGATCTTAAAATGACATACTCTAGATCACTGAAATATACCAGCTAAATAACTCTATTCAAGTGAGATGGAAATGACTTAATGGTTGTGATTTATTCTTGATGTGGTTCAGATTTTCCTAAAGCCGTATTTGCCAAGGGTTGGGAAGCATTCTCTTGATGGCATCTATAATGATTTTAATTAACAAAAAATTAATTAATTAATGCTAGTATTCTATTTGTGATATAAAGTTTGTTCTTGAAATATATTAATTTGAGTTAAAATAAATCACTGTAAAGAAACAAAAATATACAGATAATGGTACAGTTGATATGAAGATGTAGTAAAACTTATGAAGGTCGTCTATGAACAATGGACTTTTGGGAAACTTTGGTCCAGATAAAACTTCTCCTCCCAAAGCTTAGGTTCTTCCCTAAACTTCTCCAACAACAGTAAGCTTTTTGTTACCTAAATGGAGGGCCCAGCTGTGTGTGGGTGGATGGCTCAAGGCCATTTGTTCTCAAACCAGGCAGTTTAAAATGGCAAATCATTAGTGACTTACTTCTATGTGAAGAACTCTGTCTCACATTTATTTCAGTGATATATTGAAATGAATAGGAGTGGATGAACTCAAGGAATTTGGATTTGAGTACTTGCTGTATGATTTTGGGGAGCCCATAACAATATCTTTGTGTTTGTGTTTCATTTGTGAAATGGAAATACCATGATTTGTTTTAATAGTGTGGTTGTGTGGATTAACTAAACAATGTAAGTGACATATATCACCTGAAACAGAGTAGATGATTTGAGGCTAGTTTCCTTCCTTAATGTAGGTCATACAATCACATGTCATGGAATAGAGTGGGAAGTTAATTGACTATGTTATTCTGTCAGGAAGATACATGTTAAGGGCCTTTCCAAGTAAAGTGCAGTTATTGGTCAGCCATACTCCAGAGGCAATTAATGCATTTGCTGGACAAGATTCACTCTCAAAAGACTCCTCTAACTTGCCATTCTGCTTACTATTCTAGACACCTTGGTTGTTATGCAGAATTTGTGTGTGTGTGTATGTGTGTGTTTGTGTGTGTGTGTCTGGTGACTGTATCTTTTCTGAATAAAGACTGGAAGAACACCTAGGGAATTTGTTTGGGGTTCCAGACACTTCATACAAGAGGAAGGTGGTTCCTACAAGCCTGGTAATTTGGTATATTTATAGATGAAGCAGAAATGACTTCCTTTATGTACCATTGGACCGTTCATATGTAATAGATCACTGGGTCTTTATTCTGTACACGTGAGATGGTAGACGGATCATGGGTTTGCAGTTATACATCCATGCATGTACCAGCTCTACGTTTTATTAGCTTTATGACCACTGTAGTAATTTGTCTCTCTTAGTTTCAGAATTCTCTTTGATGAAAAAGAAGATAAAGGAAGAAAGAGAGGGAGAGAGAAGGGAAGGAGGGAAAGAAGGGAAGAAGAAAAAAAAAGGAAGAAGGGAGATGGAAGGAAGGAGATTAATATCTTTAACCAAAATGTTGTGAGAATAAATCAAAATGAGGTAATTTAGGAGATAATTAGAGTAGGCAATTAGTAAATATAGTATGCATTTCTGCCTTTTATTTTCTTCCCTTGTCCCTTTCTTTTAACTGATTTTGGAGTTTAAAAGACTTTATTACATAATTGATGTATATAGACATGATGAGTGGAGATTACAAAAGTGGTAAAGGTATAGTCCTTGTCCTTAAGGATGATTACAACTTAGATAACACAAAAACATGCTTAACATAAATTTGATTGCAGAGCAATGGTCGGGGACTGTGCATAAAAGCTCATAAAAATTCTTCTAAATATCACTGAGAAGCCTCCTGTAAAAGAGTCTTCTTTCTCCTATATCATCTTGTTACAGTGACATTTCAGTCAATATATTTTTGGCTTGATAATGCACCACTTTGTCCTCAGGCAGTGGATACTATTTCACTGGAGAACTTGTTACATTTAGAGAAACACCAAGGTGGGGGCTACATTATTGTCATTTTATAAATGAGGGAGCTAAGGCTCAGTGAGGTAAAGCAACATGTTCAAAGTCATCTAAGGAGGACAGGAGCACTTGGACTCTGTTCTATCCATCCGTAGAGACTTGATTCATTGTTGCCATGTGTTACAGCCTCTCCAGGGCTTGAAAGTAAGGGAGCAGGTTGTTGGACAGAAAGCATGTATGAAGGGTATTCTTCTGGCTTCTAGAAATGACTCAGTAGAATCCTTAGGAGGTTCTGGAGGGAAAGACATTAGACAGCTTGGCACATTTGGAGTAGAGAGATGGAATTATTATTCACTGCTACTGGAACAATTTGGGAATGTCTCTGGCTTCATGTTTAAAAGAACAAAGCACCCATTAGCCTGGATGCTTGATTCTGAAATAATTAACTTACTTTTGTTTCATATGTTGTGTAGAAGAATTATACGACTGTGCCACAACTTTCCTTTTTCCTCTTCTTATTAAAAGCTCTACAGTCAAAGCAGTTAATATCTCTGCACACATGCACATGGAACCCAACCCTTACCATTTGCTTATGCAAAAAGCCATAATGATGTGAGGTAAGGAAAATGTGAACAGACTTTTTATCTTTTAAGTGTTGAAGAGAATGGCTCAGTTTCTGTGAAACTGTCCATTAGGTTTAGAGTGATTTTCAGCATAATGCAGAGAATGCATGATTTTTACTGCTTTTTAAACATTTGCAAGATGGATACTGTTTAAAAAATATTGTGATAAAACCACACATAGGGAAGGATGGTATGTGGGGGTCTGTGTGGTGAGTGTAGGGGCATATGGGATTCTTTCTGTAAGTGAAGGCTGGCTTAGGCAAAGTACTAATTGGGTAAAGTTTGACTTTGGGGACATTTCTTTCTCTCCTTTTTTGTGAGTCTCTCTCCTCCCTGGGATGTTATTCCTTCACGGAACTGCTCAGAGTAGCTTGCTCCCTTGGGTTTCATCCCTGCATCAAACACTGCCATCTGACTCAAATTCCCAGAACCAAGTTCAATTTTGTAGGAACAAGAATACTAAAAAAAAAAAAAAAAAAAAAAAAAAAAAAAAAGAGTCTATTTCTTTCATTTCAAGAGGAGCAAGCGTGTGCCCAGCCTTGCCATGTAACGCAGGGCCCGGGGCCAATGCCATGAGACCACCTGGGAATTCGTTTAACATGCAGAACCCGGAGTTCCATCTCAGGCCGATGAAATCAGACTCTGCATGTGAACACGATTCTCAGGTGATTAAAACTGGGAAGCTCTGCTCTGGAGACTCAAACTCCTTCTACAGGAAAAAACCCGGGGCAGAATTCCCTAAGTATCACGTCTGAACCAGTTCCATGGGATCTTGACATATGTTGGAGTCTGAGGTCAATTTGCTCAGTTCGGGAATCTCTGGGTTAAATGAAATTAAACAGGCAAGTAGAACGATGAAAATACTAACATGCCCTACTGTTACCGGCTGTCACGTTTGAGCCCTTATATTAAGGTACACTTGAAAAGGCTTCGCACTTATTTGTCACCCTAATTCTACGAGGAAAGTACAAGAAGTGTCTCTATGTCACGTGGGGAGTAACTTAGCTTCAAGAGATTAAATACATGGACCGAGGCCACGCAGCTGGTGAAGTGGAGAGTATGTCGAAACCCAGGTGACCTGACTCCGGAGCCCAAACGAGTGTTTTGAGCCTACTGAAGGTTCTAAGAGCTTCTAGAGTTCTGATGAACCTGTAAACCACAAGTATAGTTAAGGTTTCCAAAGTGAGTTTGGCCGCAGAACCCAAACTTTTGAAAGGATGAAAGAACTTTCTAGAAGAGACTGCACAGAACATCTGGGAGCTGTGTCCTTTTGTGCCAGCTTCACAGGTGGTGAAGGGGCTGGTGACACCGTGAGGCAGGTCAGCAAGCACTGCCGTTGGCACTGACGTTCTCTGACAGGCCTGGGAGGGGACATGGAGATCTCGCTATTATAATCGTTCATTTCATTTAAGCATTGGAAAACATTTTCTTTTGTTTAAGCCATGATCTCCAGCCCTCTGTCCTGTTTCCAGTAAGCAGCAGGCCCTAGATTCTCTTTCTGAACATTGTGATGAGCCCAAGTGGGTTTTCTAAAGCTCGCATTTTATTTCAAGTCTCGTTCTTTAAGCTTCAGATTTGGTAGGACTTTTGCTTTCTTCCCTGAGCTGGATATTTTCTGTTTTCTCCTTCATATTTACTTGCTACCCACCTCCTCCTTGCTTGCGGTCCCCATACCCAGCCTCCATGGATGGAGATGATGGGACCCCTTGCCCTCCAACTTGTGGTTGGATTCGACCAATGGGCATTTGATAGTTAGAGTGGGGCTGGATAGAGGGGTCAGGTTACTCCTTCACTTGGCTCTCTGCCTGCTTGGCTACAATGCATCTCTCTACCAAATGGCACAGCTCTGGGTGGATGGCTCTTTGTTACAACTTTAGATGACCCCAGGCTCCTTCGGGTTCAGGGGTGGGAATGAACCCCGCCGCTTAGAGCGATTCACTGCCCCTTGTTGGTTTCCCTTCATTTTCCCCATAGATCTCAAAGTGGTCTGGTGTTAAACTGACCAGCTTCACCATTTGGCTATGCTGTTTGTTTCCTGCCTGGATCTCTACTGACATGTCAATAAAAATATAATCGGGTTTATTTAAATGAAGATGTTTTTAAAATTATTTACTTCCGATATTGCTTCACTTCTTTCCCATCTCTGCCCTCATTTTCTGAATCTTCAGATAAAATCAGTATTCTGGAAAACGTACCCTGTTTCTCCACCGGCTTCTTCCATGTATTTGCAAGGGTATCATGAGCACTACACGTGGAGGAGACTGTGAGAAGAATACGAATGTTCACGCCTGAGGGAAACGTATCCAGCAAAGAGCACAGCCCCGAGGTGCTAATTTCTTCTCATCAGAAACACAGAGGAGCATGATGTGAGCCACTGTCCAGAGGAGAACCACGGTGACCCGCAGCCATGGGGTGTCCTGGGGGAGGGACAGGGTGGAGGCAATGGGTCCCGAGGAAAGGAGACTGCTGTGGAGAAAGGAAAGAAATCAAAACTCCTTTCCTAGCAAGTGCCTCTGGCCCCAAGCAGGATGACAATGCGGATGCTAAGCTATAAGATGCATTTCTGTTTCTGAGAGATGTCAACTTTAGAGCATCTCAGAATCCAGGCTGAGGCTGTCAGAACTGAATACCCCCTGGGGACAGGACAGCTGGACCAGGTCAGCTGTGCCGATGTGCCAGGGTGTGAAACGAGCAAAGGGAACTGACAAAGAAGTAAAAGGCTTTTAGAATGGATGGTGAGTTCATGAGAAAGGCAGGTCTGGGAGAATGACTTTCTCCCAAATACCATACACTCCAATGGCTGTCTGAGCTGGAGGACTACCTAGATCCCCTGGAAAACGACAAGTGGACTCTTTGCCTTGTTAATAAGAACGAGTGTCAGCACAGTAGCTTTCATGTAGATCCAAAGAAAATAAGAAAAATGGGAGCTAGAGTTTCTTTCTTTTTTTAAAAAAAAAATACTTTTTCCTTTATTGGTTTTAGAGAGAGGAAGTGAAAGGGAGACAGATGAAACATTGATGAGAGAGAACATGGATTGCCTGCCTCCTGCATGCCCCCCACTGAGGACCTGGCACACATCCGGGCATGTGTCCTGACCGGGAATCAAACTGGCAACCTTTTGGTGCATGGGTCTATGCTCAACCACTGAGCCACACTGGCTAGACTAGAGTTTCTTAAACAGATATTGCATCTCACACTTAAACATAGTAGTGTCATTTTAATCTCCTGACAGAATTTTTTTTTCTTTGTATTTTCATACATGGAGAAACTGAGGATCAAAATTTTCTAGCAGAGGGTCATGAGACCAGCATCAGAGCCCGGCTCACAGCATGCTCGGAACCCGGAGCCCACCGTACCAGGCATCCTCCTCCCAGGCCCAGAGAGGCCACCTTCCCACCTCATCATGGATGGAGGGATCTGTGGGAAGCCGTCAGCATAAGCTTAGAGTGGTAATAATTCAGACAATTAAGAAAAGCTAATTCACATACCCAATGCCTGAAGGAAAAGGTCTATAAAGTAGAAAGGGAAAAATTGAGGAACTCCCCAAAAGAGACAGTTTTAAGCTTGCCATTTGTGGCCAATGAAGTTAATAAGGTGAAACTCCATATTTTAAACTTACATTAACCATATGTATTATGCAGTTATACCCCATAGCTCCCTTCCACTCTGTCAAATCTCAGTTGAGCATCAGATTACATTTAAAGTACTGGGCCCAACCACACACTGAGAAAGCCAGTCTCAGATTTACCGTGCAAGGAAATCACTCAGGAGTGACAGTTAAGACACGACTCCTGGGCCCCAGCTCTAGACATTTGGATTCAATGGGTCTGGAGTAGAACTCAGAGATCTGCCCTGTAGCAGCCACCAGGTGACTGATGGGGTCGATCACCTATTTGAAACATTGTCTTTGAGGCACCTCGGACCTGAAACTTGACCAAAGAAAAGTGACCTCAGCAAAAAATAGGAGTTCATGCCAGACATGTAAATAAAGCTAGTTTTGAAAGTCTGATGAATAGAAGTCTGCACTTTTTTTTTTTTCTATCCATTTTTCTCATTCTCTGCTTCGTCTCCAGTTTACTCCTTTATCAATTCATTCTTGTACCGTTTAATAGACTTGGTCATTTGGATTCTTGAAAATACTCTTTTTTAGCCGCTACCTCACCCAATCTGATATATCCTGAAAGGTAACCTTTTTATACTCATATCATAATGCCATTCTTAAAACACACACACACACACACACACACACACACACACACACACACACACAATCTTCAAGTGTTGTTAATGATTTTAAAATGATTTTTTAATGATTTTAATGACTAAGAGTTAAAGACCAATCTCCTTGACATAGAATGTAAAGTTCTCTGAAATCTAGCCCCTTCTCATTTTCCAGGATAATTCTGCATTCTATAGAAAGCTGTTTCCACAGAACATACATGCATAGCCCATGGACACAGACAACACTGTGGGTAAGGCCAGAGGAGGGGAAGGAGGGGTCTGGGTGGAGGGGGTCAAAGAAGAGGAAATGGGGGACATCTGTAAGAATGTCAACAATTAAAAAAATAAAGGAGTTCAAGTCCAGTCTGCTTGACATGGAATGTAAAGTTCTCTGAAGTCTAGGCCCTCATTTTCCAGAATAATTCTCCTGCATGAATTCTGCAAGGTAAGATCATCTCCTCTTTTTCAGCAAGGGCACTGTGAGCAACATTCTTCCCCGTCCTTGCCAATATTGCAGGGACAGGGACGGACACGCCTTGTGTCTTCTCACTTGTCTACCTTGCAGCATGGTGGAGGGGCGGTGAGAACTAGGTATGCTGGTAAAGGCTTAACAATCAGCTCTCTTTAGGGGGAGAAAAGATCTGATTTTCAGCATTTGCCAATTTTCATGGTGCCAATAATCCCAATGTGGCTGATTTCAAGTCACCAATGCTGTGGCCCTGAAAGTGGGGTTTGGAGGTGCTGTGTACGGTGAGCCCCTCTGAGCCTAGTGAAGCGAACTCCAGCACACCGCTGGGACTGGCGGTTACTCCTGATTTCACACATCACGGTGCTGTCTGGCTGTAGGGGAAGCTCAGCTTGTCTTTCCTGCTGTGGGTGGAGGGGTGACTAGCCTGATTGCCAAAGTCATTCAGCCCCAGGGCCGGGGTTTCTGGCCTGCTGGCCTTTGTCCTGGGCAGTGCTCAGTGTTCCGCTAGCAGCTGCTCAGATCTAATTGGTGACTCATGCCATCTGCACTGTTAGTACTCTGAAGGCTCGGTGTCCCTTCTCCGTCGGCAGAGTTGCCTCCACTCAGCTATTGCTGGGAACATCGGCTCTGTGTTCAGTCACGTGGTGCACTTGCCTCTTGGCTCCTGCTTGGTCCCCCAGTGGCTTCCCCACGGCGGGCCTGCAGCTCCCCACTCAGCCAGCTGCCAAGGACTGCCTGGGTGCCAGCAGGGACATCCTGAGCCCTAATCCAGGGGGCTGAGGGCTGTGGGGCAATGTCCGTGACCTGATCTCTGTGCAGTCTCTTCCTTCATTGATTTCTTTTCCTCCACGTAGGTAAGGGCACACTAGTCGCAGAGATTGTCTAGGAGAACTAGGAAGCTCCCCAGTCCTCAGCTGACAAACTGAGGAGTGGGTGCTGGTGCTCTGGGCCCCTAACCTGCTTGTTGTATTTAACCACCAACATTCTCCTCTCTGAGGTTCCAACTTCGAGAGGTTAGCAGAATACACATTCTTCTCTATCCTCCCCTTTTCTCTCTCCCCTGACTTTTAGTTTTCTTGCCAGAGGCCCCCTATTTCCATTTCCTTGTAGGAAGAGTACACAGTGGCTGGCAAAAGTAGGCTTACAGTTGTGAGTCCATGAAACCCCGTTTATTCTTCTATTACTACTTCTTGTTTCTTTGTATTACAACTGTCAACCTCCTCTCACCCACCCCTACATGAAGAAACAAACAAGAGCGCTATTTTCTCCCCAGGTACAATCAAAGTGATGGGAATAGCGGACAAAATGACAAAATTTGTAATGATGTTAAGTTTTGACCTCAGAACTCACTAGAACATTGATTATTCTCAGGCTGGCGTATACTCTTGAATGGGTTTGAGGCGACCCATTGATCATCGTACTGCATTTGGTATTTCTCAGGCGCTCAGGGTCTCTGCTAGAGGCTACCCGCTTCACATGCTCGAGTCTGCACTTCCCAGGATGCACTTTTCTCCAGGCAAGGGAGATGCTCTGTCGCTGCAAGTGGCCAGGATGCGGCGATCTGGCTTTCTAATCCTGTGATCAAGCCAAAAGTCCGAGTTCTGAGACTCCGGGGTTTAAAACAGAAGCACAGATGAGTCAGCAGTTACCCTGCCGGTAATTCTCCTAGAGAGAAAACATTGAACAACTGGGTAAGACTTGTTCCTTCAGGGTCTTAAATATTTAGGTGGGTAATCTTCTCACTGGGTATTGCTAAATTATTTAAACTCAATTGGCCTGCCCTGTGGTATGTTCTCTCCACAGGATTTGAAAGCTCAACTATTTCCTTCTCACAAGTGGGTAGGTTTACAGCTTCATCAGAACGACAATTACCTAAGGCATTATGTTGATTATAAAGCACATCAGTTACCGGGTCAGCAAGGCAGGGAAGAGGGAGGGTGTGAGGAGTTCTGGCTGCTGGTGGAGCTGGAAAGCGGATTCTGTTTTCTGCCTCTACCCCTCCTGCTAAGGCGAGGAGTGTGTTTGCCTTGGGAGCTGTTCACCCGTATGGTGCTGAAGCTGATTGGGGTCACACCCACGCGGGGCTGTAGCTGGCCCGGGGCTTCTGACTACCTTTGTCCTTCATGCCTCCAGGTCGTTTCTGCTGTGACACACAAGACTTCTTTTATTTTGATGAGAAAAAAAGAGAGGCGGCTGAGACATGAGGACAGGACTTGGAACATTTTAGGGGCTGAGGTTTGATCCAGGGATTGTGTCATCAATGTGGAAACTCCTGACGTGGGGTTGAAACTGTGCGTGAACTCTGCACTGAGGTCGCCTTCACTCTGTCCCATCAGGCCGCTGGGTCACACCTGCATAACCATGTATAATCAAAGGGATATGAGCAGTAAATAAAACGTTTCATGTCATTAACCCTTCACGACAGAACTCAGCCGAAAAATGGAACCTCCCATCCCTCAACATTTCTCAGTACAGTTCTCGGGCTACCACGTACACTCACCTTAGGGGGACCCAAGTACCAGGTTTCAGGTGAGCCTGTTCCACTTTGGGGTATTTCTTTTGCTGCACTGATGGCAGTGGAAATAAATGGATGCTGCTTTTTTCTCTTTCATGAGGTTATTAGTCACTTGATCTCTGGTCACAGTAGTTACTGCAACCAATTCTCTTGCCTTAGGTGGTTATGGCCGCTTTAGTCCTGTAATAATTAGATTCTCTATTATTCCAGAACTGTGTGCTGCCCCTTCCCCGCGGTGATCTGAACACAGTATTCGCACATAAACTTCTGCTGAGCAAATTAGGTGAAGTGAAGTGGGGAGAAAACTGGCAGAGGGGTGCTTTTATCTTGAGTCCTTAAAACAGGGAACAATTTGTCCCCTAAATGAGACCATTGTCTGGGAGGCCCCCATGGCTAAGCTCATTAGAAAGTAAAGCCAGAAGCACATCATAAACCAGGTAAGAGTTCTCAGTGTGGTCCTTGGAACCGTGTCAAGTAGAGACTCACAAAACAAGGTTGGGCACCAAGATGAGAAACCTACATCCACCGTGCTCTGTGGGTGTATTTCTCCAGTATAGTGGGGGAAAAATACTTAAAGGAACAGCATAGATAGAAATGTTTTCTTTCAGAAGCTATCCTTATTTATTAATCTTGGATATAAGAATTGTCCTCTCTGTAAAGATATGTAGAAATGGGATGGTTGATAACATGTAAAGGAGCCACGAGTATGTTTTATTAAAGAAAAGATGCGCTGAATTCTGCTCAGTGAATGAGAAAAGGAGCAAAAGGAACATGGAATAAACACAGCCACAGAATGTAGTTTAGGGGACATCATTGGGACATGTGGATGCCTGCAGTAGAGTGGGTGTTTTGAATATAAAAACATCAGAGTCAAATAAAGTCAAGTGTTTACAGGGTGATGAACAGCTTCTGCTATCGAGAGAAATTAGGTATTTATATTGATTGTATGAGATTCTTAAATAAGATGTTTCCATGGCTTCTTCAAAATAATTTAGAGGAGTGTGATACAAATCATTGTGTATGTTTGTTCTAAGCTGTCTGGGGGCTACCTGAAAAATCGGCAGAAATAATTCATTTCTGTTTTGCTTAACTTGGAACTCAGGGCAGAAAAGCAGTGGACACCACCCCAAAACATTATGAGGTAAACAGACAACCTGCTGCCACTGGGGCAATGTATTATGGCAGAGACAATAGTCAGCCTTAAACTTGGGGGTCAAATATGGGGAGAGGGTTTCTTTGGGAAACTAGGGCATTCAAATGCTCCTCCCATGTATACTTGAGAATTTATATAGATGTACACATGCCCAGGATGGATGCATGCTCAGAAAAAATCTGAAAACAAAAACAAAAACAAAAACAAAAAAAACCTAAGCTTTTGTCTTTGTGGTCTTTATGCTCAGTGCAGGCAGAAAATTAAGCTAAATAAGGCAGAGTTGAAAATGGCCCACCTGAGTGGTATAGAAAGCATGCCTCAGGACAGAGACTGTCTGAAAAGCCGGGGATAGATGTTCATAAGCTCCTAGTATTCAAGGAAACCTCTTTCAAAACACTAGCTGAACACAAGCTAAAAAAACAAACAAACAAAAAAAGCTTTTAGTGACCACGTATGCAAAGGAACATAGCTTTTGCAAAAGTAGATTGGAAATGACTAATGAAGTGGATGACTGAGCACTTAAAATAGCCACAGAGAATTAATGGTGAAAGATTAAAAATTTTCCACCTAAAGATCAGGAGCTACACAACGATGTCCACTTTAACTGCTGCTGTTCAACACTGTCCTGGAAATTCTAGCCATACAAAATAATTTTTGAGGTGCAAACAACTTTAGATGCTGAGAAGGACTTCTTGGATGCTACATATATTTCTTGACTCCGGTGTTTTTCATACAGGTGGGTTTACTGTGAGTAATTCATGAAGCTATACCATTGTGATTTGTGCATTTTCATATCTAAGATTTTAATTAAAAAGTGAAAACATATACCATAGAATAAAACATTGAAATGACCCTGGTAGGTGGCTTAGTGGTTAGAGCATCAGCCCATGGACCGAAGGGTCATGGGTTCGATTCCCAGTAAAGGGCATGTACCCCAGTTGCAGTTTTGATCCCTGGCCCTGGGGGGGGGTCATGTGGGAGGCAACCAATTGATGTGTCTCTCTCACATCGATGTTTCTCTCTCTCCCTCCTTCCCTTCCACTCTATCTAGAAAATCAATGGAAACATATCCTTGGGTGATGATTAAAAAAACAATTCACTGGAGGGGCTGATATAGGCTAGAGGAAACTTCTGATTTAATTGTACATTATTAGCTTGACTGTTTCTTCAGCTATACTTTTTTGAGCATTGTGAGAAAATGACTCTTTCTTTCCCAAAAGATTGGTTTATAAATCATTATCCACTCACTTATCTATGCTGATTTTTTTCTCATTAATGTCTGAGAGTCTGAATATGTGGAGAAGAAATCTTTCTAATTGTCCTTTGATTAATGCTAAATTTATTAAACTGTGTGCTTTTGACATGTCCTTGCCATTTTGGAACGCATAACAGTTTTCTAGCAATAATATGATAAATCCAGAACTGTTCTGATATTTTTTGGGTCAAGTCGTGGAATCAAGTGCTTTACAAGGTCCCCACTGATTTTCCCATTTCCACATATTATGTGTCTTAACCCTCCTTTTAAAAATTAATTTTAAAATATATTTTTATTGATTTTTAGAGAGAAAGGAAGGGAGATGGAGAGATAAAAACATCAAAGAGAGAAACATTGATCGGCTGCCTCCTGCTCATCTCCTAATGGGGATCAAGCCCACAACCTGGGCACGTGTCCTGACTGGGAATCCAACCAGCGGCCTCTTGGTGCTTGGGTTGATGTTCAACCACTGAGTTATACCAGCAAGGCTTAACCCTACTCTCCTAGGACAAGCCTTCATTAACCACTAACCTTTCTTTTACTCCAATAATTTACAAAAAGGCGATCAAAGCCAGTATGGAGGAACATAGAAGATCCCTGCTGCTGTGATATGGAGGACAGAGAAGGTGAGGCCATGTACCAGCTGTAGAAGGCATAACAACATTCTAGCAGAACTGTATTGCTAGATACATTTTAGTGAGTTCAGTTATTTGCAAAAGCACTGTGAATGCTGATTTTAAAAGCTCAGTGTTACTGAACGACTGCTATGCCCCTTTCTCCTTTCTCCATTAATATTGCAGCACATACCCACGTAGGAGAATATTAGAAATTAATGACCCTCATAGTCATAGTGAGTAGATTTGAACTGATCCTATTTGCTATCAAATCTCTTCTACTTCAGTATGACCTATGTTTTTTAGTTATCATACCAGCCAACTGTCAGCCAGTGTTACTGACTATGGCATCTTTGACTTTCTTTCCTTTCTCTTTATTATAGTATGGCAGTTGGAGCCAAACAAATCTGGGTTCAAAATCTAGGTTTGCCAATTATGCCAATTACTAGCTGTGACCTTGACATGTTATGTATCCTCTTGCTTGACTTTAGTTTCTTTATTGGCAAAATATGCGATAATGATAGACTTCATTTTGTGGAGTTGTTTTTAGAACCAAAGGATGAAATTAATGCACTAGACAATTGGTAACTACATAGGAAATGTTACCAGTTGCTGCTATGATTGTTAAGTGCCACTGATTCTAGCTTTAAACTTTGTTACTGTTGCACATGGCTCTCTGTTCCTACCAGTACTGTCCTGATTTAGGTTTGGTCTTCCTGCTGCCCTGGACTTTTTTTTTATCCTCACCCGAGGACATTTTTCCATTTTTTGTTCAGACAGAGTGAGAGGGAGAGAAAGGAAAAGAGAGAAAGAGAGAGAGAGAGAGAGAGAGAGAGAGAGAGAGAGAGAGAGAGAGGTGGAAAGGGCACATTGAGTGGCTGCCCCCTGCACAACCAACCAGGGCCGGGGACAAATTGCAACTGAGGTATGCTCCCTTAGTAGGAAACAAACCCAGGTCTTTCTGGACCGCAGGCCGACGCTCTAACTGCTGAGCCAAACTGGCCATGCCCTGGATTCTTAAAGATCTAATCCAATGTATTCATTTTACCCACTTTTACTCCATATCTTTTGCTGTTCCCTTTAAAAACCTCTAATGACTTCAAGTTTTTGAGAAAATCAGGTTGAATTGTCTTAAGCTAGCATTTTAGGCTCCTAAAGTTTTGAATGAATGTTCCTTTTCAATTCACTTTGGTCTCAATCTGCTCTTGAGACCAGGTGTGTGGTATTAGATCAGCCACTACTAGACTTGGCAATGAGGTTGCCTACTCTCAAGGTTTACTATGAGGATTGTTTCATTTATTGCCTAGAAGTTCAGAAGCCCCAGTAATTAGCCAGGTGGCTTTGAGAAAATCAACAGACTTGCGTGTACTTTATTTTACTTCTCTGAACACTGACAAATTCTCAGACTTTGGTGGGCATAAGGTCATTTGGAGAAAGTGGGAAACATGTAGACTCTGGCCCTTATCCCAGAGATTCTGCTACTTTTTAATTTTTAAAAGTGAAACATAACATACAATAAATGCACAGAGTATGCAAATATTAGGTGTACATCTTGAGTTTTTACTTATGTATACTGTTGTGACACCATCCAGGTCAAGATGGAAAACATTTCCAGTACCCTAGAGGTTTTGGTTCCTTTTAAGCTGTTTCCCTTCTAGAGACAACTACTGTTATGTCTATCATCATCCCTTTTTAACAATCTGTTTAAATGATTTTTGGTGTTTCTTTTGGAGACAGTTTATCTGATTTTTGATTTTGACTAAGTTCACAGTGTGGTCCCAATTTTAGATTTTACTTAGAAACATGTTTCCTATACCCCTTGTCTCCAATGCAATAAGAAATACCGAAGGACTTTCCTCTCCTTCGATTCTTCACCTCTACAAACCTTCATACCCTTTCTTATTCTTCAGCATCATAGTGTCTTCTTCCCAAGCTGGGCTAGAAACATAGAATACCAGAGCCAGAGGTGAGTATTCCAGCCTCCATTTCTTACAGTGATTCCTTGTACAACATCCTTGGAGAAAGGCCTTTTATCTCTGCTTGACAACTTCCAGTACCTGAGAAGTGATCACATCACATTTTGGGATATTTTTCTTTGCTAGAAAGTACTTTTCTATGTTGAGATTGATAAAATATTCTTTGGTTCATTTGCTCATACTGATGCTCTTTAGCTCTTTAGAATAATAATATCTGGCCTCTCTTCCATATGGTGGCTTTTCAAATATCTATGACTCTTGCCACATATGCCCTAAGATACATATATATATATATGTGTATATATGCTCTAAGATATATATATGCCCTAAGATATATATATATATATGCCCTAAGATATATATGCCCTAAGATATATATATACACACATATATATATACACACATATTTCCTACTACTTGGAATCCGGAGTCCCAGCACTTTAATGAATGTCTTCATGCCTTTCAAAGGCCCGAGACAAAAGGGTACCATACACTCATGAGTCCCAATAGCCTGTGAGGGGAGAATTTATACTTTATGATATAACACAACTGTTGGAGCAATAATGTACAGGTTCTACTCCCCGAGACACAGAGAATAGCACAGATCTCTCCCCTCTTCCCTGGACCAGCTTTGTGACATGTGGCCTGCACACTTTCCCTGGGCTCATACCTCATTCGTCTCCACGCTTGGTTTGATGCTCTGCTGTTGCCACCTGAAAATTCTTAATATAGTTTGAACAAAGGGCCCTCTGTTTCCTTTTGCACTGAGTTTCGCAAATGAAACAGCCAGTTCCACCTTTCTGGTTGTCTTGCCTTTGCTAATGCCTTACATATTTTGATGTTTCTTTTTCACTAACGGTTCCTATAACTGCCATTAAGAGTGTATCATATTTTAGAGTTCTTTTTATTTATTTGAAAAAGATTTTCCTGAGAGCAGGGAAGATAGGTTTAACATTATAATCAGGCTCATGTTTTAGATGAATGACCTAGAGCTTTAAGAAATTCAGTGAGTTGCCAAGTTTTTATAGCTTATTAGTAACAAAGTTAGGTCAGAACCAGGTCCCCTGACTTCAACATTCTATTTTTTTGGGGTGCACGTGCCCCTAGTGGGAACTGAACCCAGGACTCTCTGGTCCACATGTGGATGCTCCAACCGCTGAGCCAAACCGGCCAGGGCTGACTTCAGCATTCTTTGGATGAGGACCTCCTGCTCTTCTCCTGAAATAGTGCTATATCCCAGATTCTCAGGGTTCAAGTTAGATACTCTAATTTTGTTAACTTTCCAGTTTCCTGTAGTTCTCCTTTCTGTTCACTTTCCGAGCACCGCGCTATGACTTGACACCCTGTACTGCTGACTCATGTTTAGTCTAGCATTCCCTCTACTTGCTCCTCAGGTCATTTACCCATAATTGCTTAGTCTTTTCTTATCTAATAATTGAAGCTTATTTTTCTACCCTAAGTGATTTACTCTGAGTTTGCATTTTTTAAAAGAAGTAATCTCAGGTTAATTTTGAGCGAATTTCAATGCAATCTCATTCCACCCTCCTCCCCTCCATTATGATTCTGATCTATAGCCAATCTTCAGATCGTTAAGGGTGTTCTAGTAATTGGAAAGAAATCTCCATGTTATTTTCAAGTGCTCATCTAACTTCTGAAGGGAAGTTAAACTACTTTAAGTGCTGAGACATGCCATATTGGACCAAAAAGAAATCCAAAGCAATTTTATGAAAGTGTAACCTCATTTGCAACTATATTAGTCAGGTGATGGGAAATGGAGGGTATAATGTAACAAGATTATAATGACCATCTTAATATGGCAAAGTGATAGAGGCATGAAGCCTTCACATTGGCCATATCTCTGCATACTCCACAGACTGATGTCAGTCTTGGGGGTGCTGTCTGGCCCCAGTAAAACTGTGCAGTTGTTCCTTGTCTTCTGGTGGTGACTCTGACAGGCTTTTTCTCCTAGAGAGCCCACACTGAGATGTACTATTCATACGCAGTGCTCACACCTGGGGTAGTTTAACAATGTTATTTCCTAATTCCTGGAGGATAAAATCAAAAGACTTGGTTGAGATGATTTAATTGTCTGTATAGCTGTAACATTGCCAGTTGAGATGTAGGCAGGTACTACTGACCTGGAAATAAATTTAACTGGTCATTTCTATCCCAATTAATGACATCACCATCTTCCCCACTTAGATTGAAGAACTTGGTCACTTTCCTTGTTCCTGCCCTTTGCTTTCCTTCCACATCTAATCAAACAACTAACCCTGTGTTTCTATCTCCAAATATATCCCCAATGATTTCTGCTCTTCTTTACACAGCGACACCTACATAGTCCACACTATACCCACATGCTACACACGACACCTACACACCAGAACTCAAGTCAGTACTGCTTCTCACCTGGTCTCCGCAATAAACTCTTAACTGATCTCCTTTAGCACAATTATAAGCCTTTCTTTATATAGCAGTTGAGATTAGACTTTTAATAATGCAGATCAGGTTATGTCATTCCTTTTATTATAACTCCACCTTAATTCTGTTTTTTAAAAAATAAATCATAATACCATCTATATACTTTTCCACTTGTTTATATTGTTTTCTTCTTTTTCCCTCCAACCCTAAACTAGAATGAATAGAAGGGGCTTCCTATCCTGGTCATCTGCCCATGCTTATAAGAAGAGTGTTGGCAACCAGTAGGTGCTCAAAAAACGATTCACTGAATAAATAAGTGAACCTGCAAACCAGGGCTGAAAGACAGCCCATTTCCCTTTATTTCAGACAATTCTCTCCAATGTTCCATTACTAACTTCAAGCTTTGGCAAAGCACTGGCCCCGCTAGAGTTGACTTTCAGTACCTCCTCTGCTTATCCTTTTGGCTTGGCTGTAGCCAAAGACCACACTCTGATTGGGGTCTGGTTCCGATCTTTCTTCCCCTATGCCTTTTCAATGTGCCTTCAGCTCTGCAACTCTAGGAGCAGTGGTTCCTCCTGTCTGAATTTAGCCTTTGACTAGGCATGCCCTTCTGTTTCTCCTTCCTCTATAGCTAATGTTGACTAGGTTGCCATTCCTGGTTTCCAGGGTTCTGGCTCTCCCCGAGCCAATTAATAGTTGCAAATTGTCATATACTCTTTAACCCCTGTAGGCTAATGCATCCCAGGTACGTCGGTGTGTTTGGAGTGACTAAGCCAAATGAGTGAGGCTTATGATCATATAATATATTCAGGATACGTGTTTTCTTCCACGCTGAGATTTGCAAGGCTTCACGGCTTACAGATAAGCACTTGTTTCCGAAAAGTAGTCTGTATATTTTTGCTTACTATGTCCATCTATGAATCTATGATGAGAATACCATTGCTCAGCACCCATAGAAATAAATGAGCTGCATTTGATATATTCCCAACTGTTCTCTGACAAGTAAAACTTAGTTGTTCACTTAGAAATCAAGAAAGATCGCAGTAAGCAGCTGGCAAAACAATCCTAATGGCAGAGACGGGATGTTGAGCATAACTTTGGCTGGCATTTTCAGGATTTTTAAATGCTGGCTTGCAACTGTCACTTCCTTAAGGATTTCATGAAGATAAATAATGTAAGAAAAATGCCATCTTTCAAGTAACGAACACAGTTACTCTTAGCCAGGACTTTTTCTGGCAAAATAAGGAAAGAAAAGAAATTTGCCTCCCTGTATTCATTTCTATTTTTCTTCTTTAAACTATTCATTCTGCTATCTGTCAATTATATATCATTAAGCTAAGGAAATTATATCATGGTAATAACAGTATTAATATTATATACATATATGCATATATACAGACACCTGTACATGTATATTTTGTGCATAAGTATAATATCTAATAGGGTTATTTTGATAATAACAAATGTGAATAAATGAACTAAACCAGTAAATGTACCATAGTAGGCACTCAATAAATATTAGCCTTTGTTATTGTTATACTGTTATATACTGTTATTTCTATAAATAATGAATGCATTAGTATACAAAAGGAAGATCAACTTCTGTAAGACAGTGTGGAGAACTTTAATATTCTGCCTCTCAGTGAAACAAATGAAAACTATTTCAAAACCTCTGCAAAATGGTTCTAAAGGCAGAAAGCAAATTATTATAAAACATCTACCCAAATACATTTATAAAAGTTGGTAAGAAGGCAAGAGTCTGTGGTGTTTGAATCAGAACCATTTTCTCACAGCTTACATAGAGTTACTAGATGACCCAATAATTCCATTTCTTGGTATATACCCAAGAGAAATGAAAACATATATCTATATAAAAGCTTGTACAAGAATGCTTATAGAGGCTTTATTTATAATAGCCCAAGTGTGGAAAGAACACAAATGTTTATCAACTGAAAAATGAATAAACAGATTTGGCATAGCCATCTAATGGAATATTATTCGGCCATAAAATGAAATGAAGTAGTACTGCCAATGCCAAAGATACTACAAGAAAAGAAAACTACAGACCAATATTTCCTATGAACATTGATGCAAAAATCCTCAACAAAATACGAACAAACCAAATTAAACAGCATATTAAAAGAATTATACAACATGGCAGCGTGATATTTAATCTGAAATGCAAGGGTTGTTCAACATTTGGACATCAATCAGTGTAATATATCACATTACCAGAACGAAGAAACATAAACACACACAACAATGTCTGTTGATGCAGGAAGAACATTTGACAAAATTAGATACCCTTTAATGATAAAAAGATGCAACAAATAAAAAATAAAAGGAAAGCCCTGGCCAGTTTGGTTCAGCGGTTAGAGCGTCGGCCTGCGGTCCGGAGAGACCTGGGTTCGGTTCCCGCTAAGGGCATGTACTTCCGTTGCAGTTTGTCCCCAGCCCTGGTTGGTCGTGCGGGTGGCAGCCACTCAATGTGTCCCTTCATGTCGGTGTTTCTCTCTCTCTCTCTCCCTCCCACTCTATCTGTACAAAAAGAAAAAAAAAAAAAGGAAAAATATCCTCGGGTGAGGATAAAAAATAAAATAAAATAAAATAAAATAAAATAAAATAAAAGGAAACTACCTCAATATAATTAAAGCCACATATAAAAATTTTAGTCATCATCATACTCAAAAGCAAAATATTGAAAAGTTTTTCTCTAAATCCAGAACCAGACAAAGATGCCTTCTCTCACCACATTTATTCAACATATTATTGGAAATCTCAGCCAAAGCAATTACATTAAAAAAAGAAAGAAAAAGAAAGAAAGGAAGGAAGGAAGGAAGGAAGGAAGGAAGGAAGGAAGGAAGGAAGGAAAAGAAAAGAAAAGAAATAAAGTTACCCAAATTGGAAAGGAATAAGTAAAAATATCTCTGCAGATGATATGAGCTCTTATATCTATGAAACCCTAAAGATTCACTAAACTTTATTAGAACAAATAAATGAATTTAGCAAAGTAGCAGGGTACACATTCAACAAACAAAAATCATTTGCACTTCTATACACTAACAATTCAAAAATATTAACAAAACAATTATATTTATAATAGTATCAAAAAGAGCAAAAGTAATTAAAGATCGGCTTAACCAAGTAGTTGAAAGACTTGTACAATGAAAACTATAAAACATTTCTAAAATAAATTATAAAAATAATAGCCCTGACCGATTTTGCTCAGTGGTTAGAGCATCGGCCTGCTGTCCATAAAGACCCGGGTTCGGTTTCCACGAAGGGCATGTACCTTGGTTGCAGTTTGTCCCCGGCCCTGGTTGGATCATGTGGGTGGCAACCACTCAATGTGTCCCTTTCACGTCAATGTTTCTCTCTCTTTCTCTCCTTCCCACTCTATCTGAACAAAAAATGGAAAAATGTCCTTGGGTGAGGATAAAAAAATAAAAAATACAAAAAAAATAAATGAAAGACATTCTATGTTCATGGCTTGGAAGACTTAATATTGTTAAAATGTCAATAAGACTTGTGACATGCAATTTTAATGTAATCCCTATCAAAATCCCTAAGATGTCTTTTGCAGAAAAAAAATAAATAAATAAAAACTGCCCTAAAATTTATAGGGAATCCCAAGGAACCTCAATTAACCTAAAGAATCTTAAAACAAAACAAAAGAACAAATCTGGACCTATCAAACTTCCTGATTTCAAAACTTACTACAAAGCTACAATAATCAAAACAATGTGCTGCCAGCATAAGAAAGACAGATACCAATGGAATAAAATAGAGAGTCCAGAAATAAACCTTCACATATATGGTCAAATGTTTTTGTTTTTTTAAATTTATCAATTTGAGAGAGGGGGATAGAGCGAGAGAAATAGTTGTTGTTCCTCTTATTTATGCATGTTCTGGCTTCCTCCCTGCATTCGGAGGCAGAAGGCTCCAGGCAATGGAGTTTTGAAGGAGCTGGTGAGCTCCTGCAGTGTGATATCATCATTTGCACCAGACTGTAAGCTGTGTTGAGGACCAGGCTCATGATTTTTCATCTGCCAGGTTGCCCATGATTTTTCATGGGCAATAAAAAGAAAATATTGCTCAAACTTGCTTTAAAGAAGGAGAGTATTAGAGGAGGAAAATGGCAGCAGAGTGAATGGAAGCTACACAGAAGATGATCTCCCAGGACCAAAAGGGAATTACAACTAAAATAAAGACAAATCCTCGGAAAAATTAACAGAAAAGCAGCAGGACAGGACCATGTAACCAGGGACATGGGTAGGATCTGCGGAGGCGCAAGAGGGTGGCAGGCTGGGAACCCACGGACAGCAGCGGTCTTAGCTGTGAGCCGCGCCCTTGGGGAATAAAGACCAAGCCTGCTCCACAGTGCAGAGAGCCGGGACTGAGCACTGGCTTGGCTACCGCTCCGGCAGAGGGAAGTACTGGTCTGTAGTTTTCCTTCCTTGTAATATCTTTGTCTCATTTGGATATTAGGATAATCCTGGACTCATTAAATAAATGAGGTTGTGTTTCCTATGCTTCTAATCTGCAAAAGACTGTTGACAAATGATATTATTTCTTCCCTGAACATTTGGTAAAAATTCACCAATGAACTCATATGGGCCTGGAGGGTTATTAATTGCTGATTAAATTTCTTTAATATATAAAAACTTTTTCAGTATTTCATTTTCACAGGTGAGAGTCTTGGTAGATTATGTCTCAAAAAATTGGATCATTTCATTCTGCTTATCGAATTTGTGAGCGTAAAGTTGTTCATAATATTTCTTTACTGTCCTTTTAGTGTCCATGAGGTTGGTAGTGATTTTCCCTCTTTCATTTCTGATTTTGGTAATTTGTGTCTTCTCACATTTTTCTTAGTTAACTTGGCTACAAGTTAATCAACTTTATTGATCATGTCAAAGAACCAGATTTTGGTTTTGATTGTTCTCCATTGTTTTTTTTTTTTTTTTTTTTCCAATTTTATTGGTTTTTGCTTTAATTTTTCTTCTGCTTATTTTGAATTTATTTTGCTCCTTTTTTTGCTAAGATTAGATTATTGACTTTATATGCTTTTTCTATTCTAATATCTGCAGTAAATTCTATAAATTTCCCCTAAGCTCTGCTTTCACTGAATTCCACACATTTATTTTCCTTTGATTTGAAATATTTAAAAATTTCTCTTGCGACTTCTTATGTGAATGTATTATCTAGTAATGTGTTATTTAATCTCCAAGCATTGAGGGTTTTCCAGCTACCTTTCTGCTATTGACTTTGAGTTTAATTCCAATATTGTCTGAGAAAGGCTTTGTAAGATTTCTATCCTTTCAAATTTGTTGAGGTGTGTTTTATGACTCAGGTGTGTAAGCTTGCAAAGAATGTGCATTTTGCTTTTGTTGGATGAAGCATTATGTAGATGCCAATTAGATCCAGTTGATTGATGGTGCTGTTGAGTCCAACTATCTACTTACTGATCTGCCAGCTAGCCTTGTCAGTGACTGATGGCGGAGTGTCATATGGTAATTCTACGTTTAACCTTTTGAGAAACTGCCAACAGTTTTCCACAGTGGCACCACCACTTTACATTCCCACAAGCAATGCACATGTGTTTCGGTTTCCCCACCACCTAACCAACACTTGTTATTTTCCATTTTAAAAATAATAGCCATTGTAATAGGTGCCAATTGTTATCTTGCTGTTGTTTTTATTTCATTTCCCTAATGGTTAGTGGTGTTTTGGCATCTGGAATTTCCTTTCTAGGTCAAGAGAATGCTCTAAAATGGACTGTGGTGATAGTTCAAGTATCTGTAAATATATTAAAAACTGTTGAATTGCTCTGGCTGGTGGCTCAGTTGGTTGGAGCATGTCCCATGCACCAAAGAGGTTGTGAGTTCGATTCCTGATCAGGACACATACCTAGATTATGGGTTCGATCCCCAGTTGGGACACATATGGGAGACAACCTATCAATGTTTCCCTCTCACATTGATGTTTCTCTCACTCTCCCTTTCTTTCTGTCTGAAAAATCAATAAAAACATCCATGATTGAAGATGTTAAAAAATAATATAAACATTGAATTGTCTGCTTTAAGTGGTATGTGAATTATATCTCAATAAAGCTGTTAAACAATGAAAAAAATAGGCAAGAAAAAAGGAAAACTTAGTATTTCTTTGGGCACGATGACACAAACACACGATGACATGAATGTACCCCTACATCTAGCTTTAAAACAGGAAGCTGCTGCCCCCTGGGAGGGGGCTACAGATTGGCTAGGGGTAAGCCAACTTAGAGAAGCCTGGAAGTGATCCTTTTGCTGGGAAAAATATTCATCAGCTTGTGGAGAACAAATAAAAGAGAGATGGAAAATGCTAACTAAAAGGAATGAGTTTCTTTCTCCACGAAGCAGGAGAAATTTTGGTGAGCTAAAACCATAAACTCTTAGAACACTTAGAGGTCAATCTTTTTTTTACCTTGAATTTGGCAATGGATTCTTAGATATCGACCACAAAAGCACACACAAAGTAGATAAACTGAACTTTATCAAATTTTAAATGTTTGTGCTTTAAAGGACATTATCAAGACTATGAGAAGAAAACATGTAGAATGAAAGAAAATATTTGCAAGTTGTATAGCTGATAAGGGGCTAGTATTTAGAATATATAAAGAGCATTTATAACTCAACAACAAACAGATAACCCAATTAAATATTCATAGACCCATGAGTTAGAGATAATCAGCCCTTCTTCCATGCAAAAGAAAGCAGAGGTTCAGAGAAGTTGGGTCATACAGTAAATGAGAGACCATAGCTCTCAAGCTTTATCTCTTCCTCAGGTATGGGAACTTCAACGCTGGCCATAATTACTGTGCAGGGTTTTCTAGCCAGGGTGTGAGGTGCAGGAAGGGAGTATTTGGTAAACTGTCAGTCAAGTTACTTTCCTTCTTTGGGCCTTAGTTTCCCTTTGTGTAAAATGGGGGTGAAAAGAATTAGGCTCTGGACTCCTACAGCCCTTTCTAGCTGAATGCTAATGCTCTCAGAGAATTTGCCTCTATTTCCAAACCAAATTTGTGGGGCAGCTGTGGGCAGCTGGCCCCCGAGGACAGAGATTTTTAAGTTTTCAGTGATTCCAGGGTAGTTGGGTTAACATCATGCTCTTGTCCTCTCTCCTGTGGAAGAGGAAACCTTCCTCTAAGAAACCCCAAACCCCACCTACCACTTACTGTGCCCTATCACTTGGAGGGTGTGTGGGGCTTGCTAGGTAGGGATGCTATGGCATCTGGAACCTTCCAGAGCCTGGGCCACCCAGATGTCTCTGGGATGGAGTGGTCCTGGAGGACTCAGAACTGTGAAGAGATGAGGTGACTATGCCCTGCTCCCTTCCCCTTGTCCCAGAACCCAGGGGTGTGACTTTGGCTGACCAAGCCCAGAGCGGGAGTGTGGTGGGGAAAAGGTAACCTAGTAACACTCAAATGTTGGTCATTATTGCTATTACATTATTAATATTGTATGCATAAATAAATAATACCTTAAACTAGAAAAGGAAAGCTTGACTGGCCAGTGTGGCTCACTGGTTGAGCATCGACCCATGCACAAAGAGGTCGCCGGTTCAATTCCTGGTCAGGACACATGCCCAGGTTGTGGGCCCAATCCCCCAGTGGGGGGCATGCAGGAGGCAGCCAATTGATGTTCTCTCTCATTGATGTTTCTATCTCTCTCTCCCTTCCTTTCTCTCTAAAATCAATAAAGAAAAAGAAAAAGAAAGCTTAATACTTTTCTGCACATGATGGCACAGAAGTACAATGATATGAGCCTCTATCACTTGCTCTAAAAAGAAAACCCACTGCTGTGAACAATTGAAGTGTCCAAGGGAAATGAAATATGTGGGAGAGTAAGGCTGGATGGTCTTCCTTCCTGCCGTTAAAGGCATGGTCCACAGAGCAACAGCAGCAGAGCCTGGAGCGCGTCAGGATGCAGAATCCCGGCTCCCCATCCCAGAACTAGAGTCAGGATGCACAGCTAAATTAGCTCATGCCACAAGAAGTCTATGAGGAGCGGGAAGGAGGACCATTCTAAGATCCCCCAAGAAGGAATAAATATGACATGACGCTGGCAAAGGTTTCAGTCCCCCGGTGGGAATGTTTTTGAGGATTCACAATGCCAGAAATCAGTGACTTGGTAGAAAGACTTTGTCAAGGCCATATTCTAACAATGCAAACTTGTCTTATGCTATTTGAACATATTTAGTTAACTCAGTGTTTAATGTTATTTACTTTTATTTTACATAGTTCAAGTATCTGGGAGTCATAAACAAACACAATAACTTGCATTCTAAGAAGATTCTCCATGATCCGCAAGTACGTTCAAGTTCAAGAAGCGCTGGGGGACTTGCCACTCGGTTAGCCAGAAATGGATAATCTACGAAAATTCTTGGAGAAAAACAATAACAAAAATACTATAATTATCTCTAGTTTGGTGGAAAGACCGTGTGGTCCACAGCAGGTAAACATATTGTTTTTCAGTCAAATAACAATACAAAACAGAATAGTACTTTAATTGAATAAATCTATGCCAACATGGCTAATAAAAACATGTTTCGTAACACCAAATTGGCGTCACACACACACACACACAAATCCCCAAACAAAGTTTTTGCCCCAAATCTTTTATTTTTATCGCAATAGGGGAGGGAAGCCTGGGCTTTGTAGCCTAAGGGTGAAGTCCTATGTCTCAGCTGTTTTCTGCCCTGCTCTGTGCTTCTGCTTCCTAATTTATTATTTATTTATTTTCCGAGAGGAAGAGAGAGGGAGAGAAAGATAGCAACATTGATGAGAGAGAACATGGATTGCCTGCCTCCTGCACGCCCCCCACTGGGGATCAGGCCCACAACCTGGGCACGTGCCCTGACCAAGAATCGAACCAGCAACCCCTTGGTGCCTGGGTCACGCTCAACCACTGAGCCACACCAGCCAGCCTGCTTCCTAATTTAAAAAGAAGGCTAATGTCTCCTCTTCCTAACCTACAAGACGATGGTATCGATGTAATAATCGCGACAATATTTTCAAACTGTAAATGTGAATTATTCTGAAAGCTCCCGAGCGCTTCCTTTTCCTCTGCCCCAGTGGGGACTGCAGGTCCGTTGGCACCCACGGGCTTCCCTTCGCGAGAGCCTTCTCGTGTTCGCCCGAGGGTCGTGGTGTTCCCACGGGGACAGTAAGAGGCTGAAGCCAAAGCGTCGTTATAGGGCTGGTAGAAGCCGCGTACTATTTATTCCCACTTCTTCCGTCCTCACGTTGAGCTTTCCCGTCCTACCGCGTGGTTGAAAATGTTTCCCGAGCACTGCTGTTCGCGGTTACAGCCTTGGCGCCTCACTGGCTGCTGGAGCCGCGTGTCGGGTGTCTGGGCGCCGAGGTGCCCCGCGCCCTGGGGACCGGTTCCGCGCCGCCTTCCCGGTCCTGGTCCTGCCTCTGCGAGGCTGCCTTGCGCAGCAGGCACAGCTAACCGAGTCATCACCATTTCAGGACGCACACGGTGGCATTTCAGGTGAAATCAAATGACCAAATTCTGCTCTTCTTCGTGACTCTTTTCTCCCAAATTTGAAAAGAAATCGCTATCAAATGACCCAAGTCACATTTATCCTTGTTAAACTCCCTCGGTTGCGGTCGTGGTTCTGCCAAATTCTCGATTTCTATTCCCTTAGATAGAAATCGTGCCCCTTTGAACAACAGTGGGGAGAAAACGGAAACCGGGTGGATTCAGACAAAATTTCTCCGAGGCACGGAGGACCCCTTCCCCGAGCACTTGGCTCAGACTTCTGCTCGGCTGGCTCCTGCAGTTGGGACTGTGTGAATCCATGTTGCACCAACACGATTTCTGGATCATAGCTATCAATCAGTATAAATTGGCTGGTCAATTGATTGATAAAGAATCCCTTTGGATGTTCTTTATTTTTAAAAGATTTATGTTACAGATTTTTTTCCTACGTGCCAAGCACCCTGGAGAGCACATGGCATGAATGATCTCATTCAGTTCCCTGCCCAACCGTGCCAGCAGGTAGTACCCATCACTATACCCAATTTAACAAAAAGGAAACCCATCGCAATATGTGAAAATGTAGTTAGGTTCCACATTGAGTATTCGTTCCATTAAGCATCGATTAATTTAGTCTTAATTAATTAATGGAATACCTTGGAACACGTGTTTTATTTCATCAGGCAAACTTTCCCAATGTAAAATTAGTCAGCAATTATTAAGCATTTACAGTGTGCCAGGCACTATGATGTGATTTACGTAATTTTTTTTTTTTAAATTCTCACCTGAAGATATTTTTCCATTTATCTTCAGATTGCATGGGAGGGTGGGGTGGGGAGAGAGAGAAACATCGATGCAAGAGAGACACATTGATTGGTTGCCTCCTGAATGACCCCGACCAGAGATGGGGGTGAACTGCAACTGAGGTACGTGTCCCTGACCTGAATCAAACCTGCAACTCTGGTCTGCAGGCTAATGCTCTAACCACTGAGCAAAATTGGCCAGGGCTACATAATTTATTTTTTAATTTTGATAATTACCTTATGTGAGAGATATTATTAACACCTCCCTTTCATGAATGAGAAAGATGAAGCTAAAGAAAGATGTTTAAGGGACAAACTCAAGATTAGAGAGATCATGGTGGAGCTGGATTGCAATGGGAACTGAATGCTGAGCCCACGCGGTACGATGTTTCAGACCTACTGCATAGCTCACCAGGGAATCAACCACACTGGCAAAAGTCATCCTCTACAGAACACCTTTGAATTCACCTTCTTTTCTGGATGAGGAAAGAACCATGGAGTTGTCACCAGCTCGGTGTTCTCTATGGCCTGTAAGACAATGGAACAAATACCTTGTAGAAAAATTATTCTAAATGTAACTTTGTGTCCTTTTCATTTTTTAATTTAAAATTATAATGTAAGTGTTTTCTAATGTTATTAACAACTCTTAATAAGCATCATTTTCCATCGTTCCTTAATTTTTAAAATTAAGTGAATATGTTACAATTTAATTATCCATTTTCTTATTATTGACCACTTATTTTTTTCTATTGTTTTGCACAATGCTGTAATAAGTACCTTTTTGCATAGAACTTCCCCACAACCCTGACTTATGTATAATTAAGGAATGCACCTAGAACTGAATTCTGGGAATTAAATATTTTGTCTCTTGATACACATTGTCAAATTGCCTAATAAAAGTTCTGTACCCGTTCATACCACCCCATCAGGCTCACCACACCCACATATCAGGTACAGAATTAAATGAAAAGAAAACTTTGCTCATTTTATGAGTGAAAAACTCTCACATTATTATACTTTCTATTTGATTATGAAGTAAAATATTCTCCCAATATTCACCAGCCATGGTCTCTCCTTGTTTGATCATTTTCAGTTCCTGTTTCTTATTTATTTATTTATAATTTTTCCCAGTGAGATTTTACTGCTTTGCCTGTTTCCCTTGCTTATTAGGGAATTCAAATTTTGCCACATTTTTTGTAAAAATGTTTCCACTTGCCCTCTCTGGATCGGAAACGGAAGGAAATAAGCTGCTGAAACCAAGGAACAAGAGCCCAGCAGCAAAGAAAGGATGACAGGAGCTTCCCGTGCCAGGAAGAGACCGGCAAGATGAGGCTGGGTAGTATTCATGGAGTTCTCCATACATTGTAATGAATAGTAACCACACTTACATTTTGCTTTAAATCAGGTGGGAAATAATTTACTATTGTACATTCAAAGTAAAGTGGCATATCACTAAAAAAAACCCCGCTAACTTATTTGGATGTAGTTAACACATAAATAAGAGTATCACATATTCAATACCATGTTGGTAAAAAACTCAGTCCCTGCCCAGAAGAGGAATCTGAGGTGTTCACTCTCTTAAAACAATTCAAATGGACTGTCATTTGATCAAGTGATCCCACTTCTAGGAATATACCCTAAGAAGCCTGAAACACCAAACAGGAAGAATATATGCGCCCCTATGTTCATAGCAGCACTATTTACAATAGCTAAGATCTGGAAACAGCCCAAGTGTCCATCACTAGATGAGTGGATAGAAATGCTGTGGTACATATATATAATGGAACACTATGCAGCTGTATAAAAGAATGAACTCTTATCCTTTGAGATGACATGGAGGACCCTAGAGAGTATTATGCTAAGTGAAATAAGTCAATCAGAGAAAGACAAATACACATGATCTCACTTGTTTGTGGAATATAATTAACAACAAAAGAAAGCTGATGAACAAAATAGACCCAGAGACATAGAAGTAAGGTACAGACTGACAAACCTCAGAAGAGGGGGGCGGGGTGGGGGGAGAGATAAACCACAGAACTTATATGCATGTATGCATAACCAATGGACATGGACAACAATGCTGGGGTAGGAGGATAGGAAGGAGGATGTCAACGGGTGGAAAAGGAGAAACATCTGTAACAAAAATAAATTAATAAAGATTGCAATAAAATAAAATAAAACAGTTCAAATGGAAATCCAGTTGATCCTTGAACAATAGGGATTTGAATTGCAGGGGTCCACTTATGTGCAACTTTTTTCAATAAATACAGTAAATGTATTTTCTTTTTCTTTTGATTTTCTTAACAACATTGCCTTTTCCCCAGCTTACTTTATGGTAAGAATAGAGTATATAATGCATGCAGCATAAAACGTATGTGTTAATCTATTTTTGTTATCTGTAAGACTTCCAGGGCATCCTCCATATTTGCCAATTCCTAAATGCAGATTGAAAATTTTGGTTTTGATCTGCAGTTGGCTGAATACGTGGATTTGAAAACCATTGATACAAAGAGTCAACTGTAGTTAAGTTTTTGGGAAGTCAAAGTTATACACAAAATTTTTGACTGCATGGGGGGGGGTGGGTCATGGGGTTAGACACCCCTATCCTCCATGTTGTTCCAGGGCCAATTGTATTTTCTGATTAAAATGGGTGATGGAAGGAGACTTGACTTGGGGCAGTGGACACAAAATACAATAGACAGAGGACGTATTATAGAATCATACACTTAAACCTACATAAATTTATTAACCAGTGTCACTCCAATAAATTCAGTAAAAATTAAAAAAACAAAAATAAAAGTCATCATCCAACTAAATTACAACTGAAAATAAAAAATAACAACAATAATGAAATGTTTAATAACCTGGCATATTAGGGTTCTTTAGAGAAACAGTTCTAACACAATGTGTGTGTGTGCATGCATACATGCGTGTGTATGATTTATTTTAAGGATTGTCTCACATAATGGTGGAGGCTTGGTTGGTTCAAAATTTGCAGGGTGAGCTGCAGGCAGGACACTCAGGGAAATGTTGTGAGTCCAAAGGCCAACTGCTGGCTGAATTCCTTCTTACTACTCAGAGGAGGTCGGTCTTTGTTCTTTTCTCTTCACTGATTGCAGGAGGTCCTTTCACCTTATGGAGAGCAATCTGCTTTACTCAAAGTCCACCCATTTAAATGTTAATCTCACGAGAAAACTCCTTAACAGAGACATCCAGAATTAAAAACCTGGGCAGCATGGTCCAGACAATTTTACACAGAAAGTGAACCATCATGAGAATTAAATATTGTATATTTTTATTTTTTTAGAGGAAGGGAGGAGGAGAGAGAAAAACAGAAGCATTGATTGGCTACCTTCTGCATACCTTCCCACCCGGGATCAAGCCCCAGAAACCCAGGCATATGCCCTGACCTGGAATCAAACCAGCAACCTTTTGATGCAGGAGACAATGTCCAACCAACTGAGCCACACTGGCCAGGGCAATATTAATCAGAATTTAACTAATTTTAAGAATTCCTGTTACTTGAGGTTTTCATCTCATAGAGACATTATGGCCTTCTCTCTCTTTGTTCCCATTCCATTTTTTGTTTGTTTAAGTCACCCCCCCCCACACACACTTTCTGATCCTGACTGTGACCACGCCAGGAGGTGTAGCCTACATGGAAGAAAGGGGATGCAGTTTGTACTGAGTTCCTAGGAACTTCTTTTCTGTAAAGACGTAATGCTGTTACTGTTCTCTAGTCCCCTGGAGCTTTTTCATACCTTTTCATTTTGAGTTGCAGCCACAGTGAAGTTAAGATGATGGATGTGAAATGGAAATGTTCTGGTTTGGATACAATTATATGCTTTTCAGGGGCTTATTTTTTTATTTTTGTAAATATGCATTTAGCAGAGTCAGGTAGCAGAACTAATGATTACAATTTAGCTTCAAAGAAAGGAGGAGACAAATAGTGTAATTATATAAAGTACAAATCAAATCACCTAATTAAATAGAGAAGGAATATCTGCAATAATTACCGAGGTAGAGTCCAGTTAACAATGCCCAGTAAAAGGACCCATAATTTAAAGAAATACACCCATGCCTGATTTATTAAGAGGTAAATGCAATGAACAAGTACATTTTTACTTTAAAAAATACAAGCTTCATGTATAGTAAATTAACCTCAAATGACTCCTCGGGTATGAGATTGCAGACTTTCCTATCTCTGTTTCTTCAGAGAACTGAAAAAATATTTAAATGATCATTTTTTTTTTTTTTAATCCTCACCCGAGGCCATTTTTCCATTTTTTATTCAGACAGAGTGGGAGGGAGAGAGAAGAAGAGAGAGAGAGAGAGAAACATTGACATGAAAGGGACACATCAAGTGGCTGCCACCCACATGACCCAACCAGGGCCGGGGACAAACTGCAACCAAAGTACATGCCCTTAGCGGGAACCGAACCCGGGTCTCTCTGTACTGTAGGCCAACGCTCTAACCTGAGCTAAACCAGCCAGGGCTAAATGATCAGTTTTATTGGAAAAGAATATTAATACTTAATTGTGCAGACTTAAATATTCTCTGTTCATATCCAAACTCCAGGAAGCCTCAGTGATTATTGCCAGCCCGCGAAAGTACACGATGTACAAAAATCTCAACTCTCAGACATTTGCTTTATCTGTTTTTTTTGGCACCATGGTTAACATATGGCTTGCCCTGAATCTTCAGGTTATATCCCAGAGGGGCTGAATCTGCCTGCCCAAGAAGTCTATCAGAAACAGAAATTGTGCCTTCTATCTTTACTGCCTCTTTCTATTCCAACACCATTTACTTAAAGCAGTAATCATTCCGTGTGTGTGTGTGTGTGCGCGCGTGCACATATGTGTGTGTCCATGTAAGTATCATAATTTGTCCTTTGCCAGGAAAGATAGAATGGATCCCATCAAAGTATTGCTGGAAGCATTTCGGAGCCTGCCTCATGGCATTATGTAGGTGAAGTTTTACAACTGATTATTTTCTCACAAAATCTTGATAAAAACATGACAACAATCAAGATCCCTGAGTTGAATAAAACTCTGTTAATATCTCAGATTACATTTCAGATTTCCTATGCCTTTTACTTCATCTCCTTAAAGTGTCAAAGAGAATTTCCTTTAAGAATTCTCACCTTTTCACATTCCCCACAGCAGATCGGTCAGGATTTCTATTATTCTCCTCATCCCACCAGCTCTGGCTCAGTGGGGACCCTTAGCTCCAAACTCAGTGAGAATATGGCCAAATCCAAGCAATTTTCCCTGGTTTCATAATTTTCTACCTCAGAGTCTACTCTTTATTATTCTGGCTTGATCCCATTGTCTTCAACTTTCCCCAGACCTTGGTCTTCAGTGGTCTCTTCCATCATTAATGTAGTCATCCTCATCTATAAACATGCTTAGTCACCCCCACTCTAGAATGCATCCTAGTGTGGCAGGTGCAGTATCTTCTCTCTTCTATAATAGCTGAACGCTTTGTGTTTCCTGCACTCTTTCAGCCCCCCCGTTGTGGTATGTGCCCCACTATTTTTTTTCTCTTAAATTGCTTTCTCAACTATTTCCACAACTTTAAATTAATTAAATGAATAACTCAATCAAATGATTATTCTTCAGTCCCTAGCCTCCTCGAGTTCTCAGTAACGTAACAGGCTATTTTGGACATTTCCGACCCAAAGTATATTCTTCTCTTGGTTTCCCTAAAATATAAGCTTTTGGGACTTTCCCTATTCCCTCTATCATCACCTTGTCTGTCTCCTTCATTAACTCTTCACCTGGTTTTGTACTCTAGTGGAGAGAGCAGTGTCGGGCAGGACACCAATCCTTGTCTCTCATAATTCATTTTTTCAACTGGAGATTGCGTAGGCTGTGTGGTTCTCAGCTTTGATAGCTGTAAAACAGGATAGTCTGTGACACTGCATTTCAACTGTGTTCTACTGAGTCTTAAGAATGCCTTTCACATTTCTTGGCCACCATCATGATTCCCATCCCTGTTCTAAACACAAGAGTTACACTGTAGTCTGGTATATGGATTGGGCATCCACAGTGTATATCCACTCCTAGGGAGAGATCTGAGTCTGGAAATGCACATAGTTTGGACCAGTGAGTCCAGTGACTGTATCCTGTATGAGTTTATAGAGACCATTTCCAAAGATCAAGTTTGATGAGGGAAAAGATGTCCTGAAATGGGACAAGAAGGATGCTGGGCACACCATGTATTGGGATGGTATTCAACCCGGTAACCCTTATTCTCCACAATGTGTGATGGTGGCACAGGGGTGGGAGGTGGGGGTGGTATCTCTACTGGTAAAATCACTTTGCTATTGAAGACCTAGAATTCACCTGTAAGGTCACCTTTGGTTCTACATATAAAAATTCAGTATTGATTTTCTGGAGTTGATGTGAGAATTATGTAAGATAACATCTTTAAAGGAGTTAGTATAGCACGTGCACAGAGATCAATTAGTACATTTATTTGTTTTCAGTACTTTCTCTGTGACATTAAGTGAGGACATGCCAGGGTGCATTTTACCGCACCCCCCCCCCCCACACACACACAGTGGCCTGGCCACGTACTACCGAAATACACTAACAGTTCGATTTCTGTTGACTCATTTTGCAAAATCAAGACAAAGAAAAGAGGTTCAATGAGCAGATAGGAGCATTGGGAGAGGCATTTTCAACGATCTAGCTATGAAGACTACTCTTACGTTTCAACGAGTGAAAAGGAAAAAATAAAGGCGCTGCCTGGTTCCATTCGAGATCCTGTCCGCTGAAAATGAGAGAGAACAGAGGCTGTTCTCTGAGAGCAGGGCGTCTGAACTTTGGAAGCCTGTCCACAAAGTTTCTATCTGAAAAGCCCAGAGGGTCTCCCTTCCTCGGCTCCAGGGGAACACTTCCTCCCTGCAGCGAAAGTCTTTGTTTGATACCACCTCATGCTGGCTTGGAAGATAACACTTGTGATTTCTCCTATATTTATTTCCCCTGAAAATTGCTGCTGGGACACCCCAGTTCTGTGCAGTGAATCATTATTTTGTCACATCGCAAATAGCAGCAATACCGAGCTGATTCCACTTAAAATCAAAAGAATGAAGAAAAAAGAGCGCCAGGAACACAGCGGAACTCTCAAACCAAGCATAAAATGTCCCTGAAATTCCGGCAGCGCGCCCGATGTTCTTTTTACGTAGGGAAACCGAGCCACAGTGTGCGGTGCAGTGATGGCCACTTTCCTGATTTGCTTAGGTTCGTTTTAAACGAATTTCTACTCTTACTGTGCATTTCGGTGGGAATGACAAAGAACAGGAGAGCGGCTGTGCCCGTCAGCACAGTTCTCAAGCACTGACTCTTCAAGAAGTTGGACACTAAGCTTAAAACCAGTGCAAGCCCGGCAGGTATGGCTCAGGGGTTGAGCGTCGACCCATGCACCAAGAGGTCGCCAGTTCGATTCCTGGTCAGGGCATGTGCCTGAGTTGTGGACCAAATCCCTAGTGGGGGGCGTGCAGGAGGCGTCCAATCGATGTTCTCTCTCATCAATGTTTCTATCTCTCTCTCCCTTCCTCTTTAAAAATCAATAAAGAAAAAAAAATAGTGCAAAAGGTGCTAAGTACATTACTTCTCCCTCAGCTAAATTTTATGATGATGATTATAGGCTGCGACATGCCACAATTTTAAAGTTTCTTACAGTTTGTTAAGCTCTTGCACATAGAATATGTTGTCTGGTCCTCATACCCATCATTTACAATAAATAAGGCAGGATTTGGCTTTTTCTTTTCTTTTCTTTTTAAATTTTTCTTTATTTATTTTAGAGAGAGAGGAAGAAAAAGGGAGAGAGATAGAAACATTAATGAGTGAGCACATTGATTGGCCACCACCTGCATGCCCCCCACTGGGGATTTGGCCTACAACGTGGGAATGTGTCCTGACGGGGAATCAAACCGGCAGCAACTTGGTCGATGTTCAACCACTGAGCCACACAGGCGAGACTAACCTTCTTATTTTCAAGTGAAAATACATGGCGACTCAGAAAAGTGAAATGTGTTGTCCACAATCACAGAGCTGGATCTCCAAACCAAGGATCCTGAGTCTGGAGCTTTGCTCACCAAAGCGTTTACGTCTTCTCCGAGAGTCTCTGCAAACAGACAGGCTTCTGCCTGATGGTGATGTAACGCCGAGGCCTCCTCAGGCATCCGCCTTTATTCCTCCTCCCAGCAGCCAGGACCTTGGGCCAGTACCGACTTTTCCATGCTGACTCTCTCCCCATCCAACACTGTTCCCTTTGTTCTCTCTTTCCTGGAGCGGTGGGTGAGTCCTCGCTTGGCTCTGCATTCCTAGTGAGTGAGGGGCCCAACAAATGATCGACAGTGGCTAGATGGATGGAAAATTGTGTCTCCCCAAACTCCTTTGTTGTAACCCTACTCCACAATGGAGCCTTGGGGAGATATTAGGTCCAGAAGAGTCATAGGAATAGGGCCCGCATGAAATTAATGCTCTTATAAGAAGAGACACTGGAGAGCACTGAGCACTGGTTCTCTCTCTACCTCTCTGCCATGGGGGACACATTGAGCTGCCGTCATCTCCAAGACTGGAGGAGATCTCTCATTGGAACCAGACCGTGCTAGCACCCTGAATCTAGACTCTCAAACTTCAGAACTATGAAAATTAAGTTCCTGTTGTTTAAGCCTCCCAGTCTTTGATATTTTGTTTGACAGCTGTTCTGAATAATGTGGTAGATTAATGCATTTTCTATCCTGGTGTGTTCACTTTGTTGTTGTTGTTGTTAATCCTCACCTGAGGATATTTTTCCATTGATTTTAGATAGAGTGAAAGGGAGGGAGGGAGAAAAGAGAGAAGCATTGATGTGAGAGAGACAAATGGATGGGCTGCCTCCCACATGTGCCCTGGAGGGCTGGGAATCGAACCTGCAACCAAGGTACATGCCCTTGACTGGGAATCAAACTGTAGGCCCTTAGGTGCACAAGCTCGTGCTCTAACCACTCAACAACACCAGTGGGGTTGTCCATTTTTTTTTTGGTACGTGCCCCTAGCTGAAACCAAACCTGGGACTCTCTGGTCCGCAGGCTGACGCTCCAACCACTGAGATAAACCGGCCAGGGCTCATCCATTTCTTTTGTAACAGAAGCTAACTCATAGATGCACATGCTTGAATCTAGAGCAGCGGTTCTCAACCTGTGTGTCACGACCCCTTTGGGGATCGAACAACCCTTTCACAAGAGTCACCCAAGACATAACAGTAGCAAAATTACCGTTATGAAGTAGCAACAAAAATAATTTCCACAACATGAGGAACTGTATTAAAGTGTTGCGGCATTAGGAAGGCTGAGAACCACTGATCTAGAGTGTTGAGCATGGAGGTTCCATGGCAGAGCACAATCTACTGAGGTGCCAGCTAGTCTGATGGTGGGATCTTTCCTTGGCTCATATAATAAGTCAATACTCCAAGGTGAGCAGGCTCTCTGCTGCTACCTTTCCATTTCCCCCACCACCCTCCTCACAACAGCTCCCCAAGGACTGAAGACTGGTCCACCAGTGACTGGAAGCTGACTAAGGAGTGTTAGTCCTGCTTCAGCCATTTGGTGGCCTATGAGCGTGGGAAGTCATTTTTTCCCTGGCTGCAGTTCCTCACTGGTGAAATATGGAGAGTAAACTAAATAATGTCCTAAACCATTTTCTCTTTTGATGGGTAAGCTTCTGTTTTCAAGTATAATACAATCTAGGTCATCAACACATAGAACATAAATACGGTGCTCTCTCCCTTTTTTGAAAAGAGCCACTTGCTATGGGGGTGGGGCTGGCTCCGACGGGGAAAGCAGCAGACATGGAACTGAGAGAGATTTTCATTTAGTTCTTTGGGCAGCCATTTAGCAAACATTTTTTTAAGGGTTTTTTGATGGCGTGGTCGAGGATACAAAGATATTACAAGACCTTCTCTTGGTTTGAAGGAGGTAAGACATATATGGATCAATAACTGAAACACGAGATGGAGATGGTAAGGTGTCTTTGTGGGCTACAGCTAAGGTGCTGAGACAGCCCTGCATTGAGCCATGAGGGAGACAGCAAGGGGGAAAGAGACAGAGAGAGGAAGGTAGCAAAGGCAATACTTGGTCTAAACCCTAAATCATTCGAAGGCATGCAATTCCCTGTTGATTGCCATTCCTGAGGGATGAGTTACATACTTAAAAGGGTGAGTGAAAGGGACAATGTGTGTTTGGTTCCTCTGAGACCGCCTTTCTGTCGGAGGATCATCCCAGCCTATCTGCAAAGTCTCTCCTTGTTCTTAGAAGATCCTCTGTTGGACTTTCTCCCCATATTATCCAGATTGGCCATCTCTATTGATCAGATTTATCAAGCAGTAGCTAATCTCTCACACAGAGACCTCCTTTATTTCCGTATGCCCTGAGAAACGTCTTCCCTCACGGACCCAGACTTCTAAGTGGAATTTTTCAGCAAAAGAGTCTGATAGTATTTTAATTAACTCAGCTAAGCCTTCCTATCACGCTCAGGAGCAGGAGTTTGCAGCTTAATTTAGTTTCCTTAATTACAATGATAAGGCCAGATAAAAATTGTGATACAGTACCCAGTTCATAGTCAACATGCTGAAATACACGGGGTTGTTGCAGTATTTGCTAATCTACTCAGGGAACTCCAGATTTGTTAAGTTAATGGCAACTCTAGGGAAGGGTTTATTCCCTACGCACAGCTGCTTGCTATTTCCAGACCTGGGTGAACTTTGATTCATGAGGCTGGAATGATTTCAGTTCCAGAGATTTTCTAGGCCCATGCTGTGATCACAAGGCATTGTTTTCATCAGAAAATGTTGAAAACACCCATAAGCCAAAATTAATTCTAGACTATATTAAAGAATAAAAAGCACTTATTGAGCAAAAAGGAGTTGCAGCCCGGAAACACAGATTCGGTTAGCAACCTAAATTGTATTCCACTGAGACCAAGGGGAGGCTCCCTTATACAGCCACAGTCCCTGCCCAGGCTCCCAAGTAGGTTGATTTCATGTAAATGAGGTATCCAAATTGTGCAGCTTTGATTGGTAGGATATAACTTATGCAGTTCTGATTGGACAGGGCAGGTCTCAGTCCACTAGTAGAAAGATGAAACCAGAGTTTCTTTGAAGTTGTTGACTCAGACAGTGTAAACCAGCTGGGTATAGTTCGGGAAACTGAGTTTAGTCTGAGGTTCTCAGCGTGCAGAGTACATGTGAGAGAGACACATCAATTGGTTGCCTCTGTCATGCACCCTGACTGGGGCCAGGGGTTGAACCGGCAACCTAGGTACATACCCTTGACCAGAAATCAAACCCACTATCCTTCCGTGCTCAGGCGACACTCTAGTCACCAAGACACACTGGCCATTCAGAACACTTTAGAAGACAATGTTTGCAGAGGCATCCTTGACTTTGACAGTTAGATGGTCTTGGTATTTTATATTCTTTCTCCCAATTCCTGTTGAGAGACCTAGAGAGATTTGACTCTGAATGACACTCCTGACTGTTTAATGATTGAGCCCATCACCCTCACATTGAAAAGTTACTCCTTCATTTTTTTGAAATATTTTTGAAAATACCTTGATCTTGGACCAGTGATCAAATATAGAAGCCAGAGGTGTGCTCAGTGCTTCTGAATTACACAGCGATGGATTCCAACAACTTGGGGCAGGAAGGACCAAGGAAACAATGGACTGTCGAGGTGGGAGAAGAACAGCTCGAGGTTCAGCATAGGTCTGTCACCTGAACCTGCCATGGGGCTTTGAGATCAGGGATGAGTTTTGAGCCTTAAGGAGATTAGAACCGACCTGTAAAGACAGAGAAAAGTGGTGGTTTGGAGCTGCCTTTCTCAGTGGCTGATAAACGGTTAAGGTGTTTCTGACCTGACAGAAATGCCAACTCCAAAGGAGACAACTGTGGGGCAGTGAAGGAGGACAGGACTCTCAGCCAGTTGAGGAAGGGAGCCAAATAACTCCGTGTGACCAGGTGGATCGAAGGGCCCTTTATGCTCCACAGAATGACCACCTTCAGTTGGCGTTTGAAATGTTTAATATTCTGATACATCCTAATATTTCCCCCAGAAACTCCGATTTCAATAACCCTTTAATCAAGTGACAAGTCAACATATTTAATTCAAGCTCCATGTTTCTATAGGTACAAAAACCTGTGCCTCCGTCAGGATAAGTGACTTGCCTAGGGTCACACAACTAGAGTTGACGTGACTTCCCAATGTATTATCCAGGGTTCTTTCCTCTAACAACAGTGGTGAAAACCATCTTTAGACGTCGATAGGTTCTTATTTCTGATGTGTTTTCACATAGAAGCCTGTAGGTAAAACATAAAATAACAGAACCGTTGTCTGTGAAGCTACAATGGAGATGGTGCTTTAAATCCTTCCTATTTGTCCCCCCTTTCTGTCCCTTGCTCCCAGCAGCAGTCCTGGGGTCCCGTGGATCACAATTGGAAAATGACTGTCCCGGGCACGGCATTAACAGTGGGAGTCCAAAGGCCTTTGGATTTCCTTCCTCCCATAACCGTTGTTTATGTCAGTAACATCGGCAGGACTGAATCTACTAAACTTTCCACCCCAAGACCCTGCCACGCAATATATTAAAAACACTTTTGCTTTTAAATTTATAATATTAAGTGAAATTAAGACAGCATGACATTTATCAGTAGCTCGATGGCCTATTTGGTGAACATTTTATTGCTTAAATAATTTTGAATTAATGATATACTACATACTTTAAGTCCACAAGGTATCTTCTTTTATTTATTTTTTATTAAAACATTTTTATTGAATTTATTGGGGGTCACATTGGTTAGTAAAATTATACAGGTTTCAGGTGTACAATTCTATAATACAATATCTGAATATTCTATTGTGTGTCCACCATCCCAAGTCAAGTCTCCTTCATCACTGTTTATCTTCCCTTCATCCTCCCCCACCCCCCACCTGCCCTCCCTCCGGTAATCTCTATACTGCTTTCTATGTCTGTGTGTTCTTTTTTTCTTTGCTTAATCTTTTCATCGCACGGTATCATCTTTTACAACATTGGCATACTTGTCCAAATAGTCCTCAATAGAAATAGCATAAAATCTAATTAAATATTATGTAAATCAAAAACATGATTAAATCTGTGCTGTATAATTCACTTAAAGATGATCACGTGTAATATCATTTAGGTTTTTATGAAAAGACTTAACCTCAATTACTCTACTGGGTGAACTTAAAAGATGGCCATTCCTCTGGTATTCTCCACCCCCCCCCCGAACCACTGTGTAATACCCCTCAATTGCATAGCACACTGAAGTTTTTAAAGCACTTTAACATTTAATGTAGTACTAACGGCAGGCAAAATATGCCATATTATTCCTTTATAACAAAAAAGAAAAATGGATGTTTATAGAAGTTCAAAAACCTGCTGAGGGAGGTCACATAAATAATACACTGAAATGTCAAAACTAGAATGATGGTCTCAGTGGCTCATCTTCTGGTCCTTCTGTCCTATCATTGCCTCAAGTCAGATTGTGTACTGAGGGCGTCAGCCTTGGTAGGGCAGGGAACAACTGCGTTAGGGTTCATCTTCCAAAGCACCTGCTCTCAACTGGCTCCTTTTCTGCGCCCCGGGGGAGGGTGCTGACTCTCAGCGTGACGAGGTGGGGTCAGGTCAGCAAACTGCCTTTGCAAACACCTTGGGTCAGGGACACGTGCTGTGCCCGCCGCGCCACTCTCCCCAGCTGCCTGGATTCTAAATGTTCTGTTTCAAATCACATGTGGGCTGAGTGTGTGGTGGAGGCGAGGGCAAGACAAGGGAATGTCTCTTTACATCTATGTCTTCAAGACACAAGTTCATGACAAACGTGTGAGACCTGAAAGTCTATGCCCCCTGCAGAATTATGAATCGTAAAAAGGGGTGAATATTTCTACTTCATAGATACTTAGTTTAGATCAATCAACTCCATGAGAGCTTACTTTTAACAGGGCCTTATTAAGTGTGCTTAGAACAGTGTTTAAAAAGGGATTTAAAAAATGTGGAAGCACATAGTTTTACAACCATAGAAACCAGGTAGACTATCAACACTTTATTTTAGAACAACTTTAAGAGAGCACAAGTAAAATAATGATGGCTACTACTGGAATCAATTAATCAGGCTTCATGCCCACCCCCCAACCATTTATAAACGAGTGTAAGTAGAATGAGGGTTTGACCTCATGGAAGTGGGTCAAGTAGGAAAAAACATCGAATAATTGGTCAGAATATGAGTTTCAGCACTTAATTTACAAAATGTATGTTTAGTGTAAGATATTGATTGCTACTCTCAAAGTGATGAAGATTATTTGGGGGGCACTGGCAGTATGCACCCCCCCCCCTTGAATAGAGAGTGCAGGCAGCAGAACTAGTGCTTCACCCCAGACTCCTGCAGGCACTTAGTGGTGTTGAAAGCAAGGGGAGTTAGGAAAGATTTGGGGGGTTATTTGGAGAAACCTTGCTGTGGTTTGAAAAACATTCTTAATTTTGATTTTAACATCTTTGTCTGTCCTCTGATGTGATACCCGTTCTGGCTGAGATACTGTTTTTGAGAAATCTCCCACATTGGGCTATAAGGTAAAGTAGACACATTGGTTTTTTTCTTCCTCGGACTTGTCATCATTTATAGCAAAGTCATTTCTCTGTTTATGATGTAGATTATTCACTAATACAAATACACCAAATAATCCAAGGTAAGACAGGGAGTGGCAAAAAGCTACGGGGGGGAGGAGGGGAAAAGATTTGTTTGCACTGCATTTAAGGACATTTTGAAAAATTTAGACAGTTCATTGGCTTACTTATTTTATAGGAAAAGTAAAGTAAGAACATCTATTATTCTTCTACCTCATACTCATAATCTATACACATGTATCCAGCCTGTAATGAGAAGAAATAAAAGAAATCAAATTATAATTAATGGGCTTATCAATGTAAGACAGTTTGGTTTCTAAAGAGTGAAAAAAAAAAAAGTGGCTCTTTTTTCCCCTTTTTAAAGTTGGTAAATTTTTAATTAAATTTTTGTTTTAATAAAGTACTGTTTTCCACAGTGGCTGTACCAGTTTAATAAAAATTGGGCAACATTGGTAAGTCACATTATATATTTCAGGTGTACAACTTTACAGTACAAATCCATATACTCTATTGTGTATTCATAACTAGAAATCTAGTCTCTGTCACCTTAGGTTTAACCTACTTTATCCTCTTCATCCTCCCCCCAGCCTTCTGCCTTTTGGTAAGCACCATTCTGTTGTCTGTATCGATGAGTTTGATTTTTATTTGTGTGTATGTTTGTTCACTTGTTTTTTGTTTTATATAAAATCATATGGTTCTTGTCCTTTTCAACCTGACTAATTTCACTTAGTATAATTCTCTCGAGATTCATCCATGTTGTTTCAAATGGCAATATTTCATGTTTTTATGGCTGAGTGGTATTCCAGTGTATATATGTATCACATCTTCTTCTTTTTTTATCCTCACCCAAGGACATTTTTCCATTTTTTGTTCAGATAGAGTGGGAGGCAGAGAGAGGGAGAGAGAGAGAGAAACATCGACGTGAAAGGGACACATCGAGTGGCTGCCACTTGCACGATCCAACTAGGGCCGGGGACAAACCGCAACCGAGATATGTGCCCTTAGCGGGAACCAAACCCAGGTCTCTCCAGACGGCAGGCCAACACTGGGCCAAACTGGCCAGGGCTATCACGTCTTCTTTATCCAGTCATCAGTGGAAGGACATGTAGGTTGTTTGCAGGTCTTGGCTATTGTGAATAATGCTGCAATAAACATAGGGGTATATATATCCTTACAAATACGCGTTTTCAAATCTTTTGGGTAGATACCCAGAAGAGGGATTCCTGTATCATATGGTAGCTTTATTTTTAATTTTTTTAATTTTTTAAAAATTTTCAGGAACACCCATACTGTTTTCCAGAGTGGCTGTACCAGTTTACATTCCCATTGGCAGTGTGTGAGGGATCCCTTCCTCCACATCTCTACCAGCACCTCTTATTTCTTATTAACAACAGTCATTCTAACAGGTAGTTTCTCATTGTGGTTTTGATTTGCATTTTTCTTTTAACTAATGATGTTGAACATCGTTTCATGTATCTTATGGTCATCTGTATGTCTTCCTTGGAAAAGTGTCTATTCAGGTCATCTTTTAAATCAGATTTTTTGTTGTTGTTGAGTTACATGAGTTCTTTATGTACTTTGGATATTAGCTCCTTATCCTAGGTATCATTGGCAAATAACTTCTCCCCTTTGGTTGGTTTTCTTTTTTTGTTGTTGCTGTTGTTAATTTTTTGTTGTTGTTACTTTTTTTTCTGTGCAGAAGCCTTTCATTTTGATACAGTCTCATTCATTTGTTTTTGCTTTTACTGCCCTTGTCTTTAGAATCAAGTTCACAAATACCCCTCTGAGACCAAGGTCCATAACTTTAGTGCCTATATTTTCTTCTATGTATTTTATTGTTTCAGATCTTATATTAAAGTCTTTAATTTATTTGAGTTCATTTTTGTGTATGGTATCAGATAACAGTCGATTTTATTTTGTTTTGCATGTGGCTTTCCAGTTTTCTCAACACCATTTACTGAAGAGACTTTCCTTCCTCCATTGTCTGCTGTTGCTCCTTTGTCAAAAAGCAGTTGCCCACATACCTATGGGTTTATTTCTGGGCTCTCAATTCTATTCCATTGGTCTCTGTGTCTGTTTTTTTTTTTTTTTTTTTTTTTTTTTTTTTTTAAAGGGGGCTCTTTTTAATTCAGAAAATAGTCTATCAGCCTTTGAGAAAATGGTAATGCCAGTGAGTCATCAGAATTATCACAGCTTGTTTTATTTAGCTTTTTTTTTTTCCTACTGAGTAGGCTGTCCTGAACCAATTTACCTTGATGATTAAAATATGTTCTCCAAGTGTTCTTCTTTCCTGTTTATGTCATTTGTATAGCTTCTGTCTTGAAAAAACAAATGTAGTTGTTGGTGGTGGTTTAAGATAACTCAAAAACAATTACTGTGTACTTTAAACAAAGAACATCCTCTGCAGTCCACATTATTTCCGAAGTGAAAATTTGCTAAGTACTCATGGCGCTCTCCAAACCTGTTTAGAACGCATACTGGAAATTGTCTAAGTGCAGAATGCATGCTTGTTGCTATGAGGTGAACACAAGGGAGAGTCAGAGGCTTCCTGAAGATGCAGTGTGACAGCTGGGCAGGGGCAATGGACCCAGAGATTCCAGGATCCCAACCTTGCTGTGGGCCACACACCAGTCCACCAGGGCAGCTGCTGCTTTGTTGTGATGAAATGCTCAACAGCCTCATCCATTGCTCAGCACTAAGAACAGAGAAACAGGAAGTTGGAACTTGGGAGACATGGAGCAAATCAAAGAAAGGATAGAATTCAAGGAACCAACTTGGAAGCCCGCAATGGGCACGCAGCTGGCAAGAGGTAGATGGCCTGAGAAAGGTGCTAAAGACTTAACAGCTTTGAACAAATAATTATTGATTACTTACTGCTGTTAAGCCATAACTTATAGACCCTAATGTAGTCTCAAAGCTGAACAAGCAGAAGGAAGAGCAAGGACAATAATCAGGCACTCCGAGGAAGGATGTAGTTGTAGCTTGAGACGTGGAATATTGAGGGTCAGAGGGAGGTTCTGCTAGTGAGCACATGAGATACCGAACTGCTCGAGGTTTTCAAATATAGGATTTAAAAAATTATCTGGCAAAATACTCCCTCTTATAAATCTTTACTCAATCTTCTGACACATCTCAGACAGTTCTCAACCAGCAATGTTTCCCTCCCTTCAAAGGCACAAGTAGATAACACTCTCTCAAGGGCCCAATGGGCTTCACTGTACCCATCCCAATCTTCATCATTTTCCTCAGCTCCAGGCTATGTAAAGACAGAATCATCAATTTTACACGAAATGCCAAAAACTCGCCATGAAATATCTATAGCATTGTTTTCCTAAAAGGAATCCTCAGGGCACATGTGTGTTGTTCATAGGAGATAAGTTGGAATGTTTATGGTGAACGTTTTTCTGGACATGCAGCCTGGAAGCTCCACCCAACTGAGCAGAGCTGGGGCACATTTTACTGTTCTGCTGGAGCCCTGCAAGGCATCTGTTCACGGAGCATCTACGCGAGCATCTTTCACTCCTCCGACGCTGCATCTGAGACTGGTGTGTCTCCCTGATCATTCCTTGCCTTGAGATTCTTAGGTTTGCTACGTAGCCTCTTCATGATTTTAAGAAACAGTAAATGCCACCATCTCTGACTACCAGGAGGCGGCATCCATTGAAGGGTGAGACTTAGAAACAAATTGGTTTCTGAAAAAGATAGGAAATATATCATTGGTCCATTCAACTTACGTTGCCAATTCTGTCACATCTGAGGTCCTAAGACATGAGGCGTTCTCTTCTTTATAGAACTACAGGATGAGAGGAGGCCCACCAAAGGGCATTGTCTTCATGTTCGGTTGAAAAGCTCTCCCTCTGCCAGGGGCTTTGCTGGGGAGCAGCTAATATTCTCTGAGGATATTAATGAAAGCCTTGCCAAAAGACGGGGAGTGGAAATGAGGGCAGAGAGGGGCTCCAGGGCTGGACTTGTTTAAGCTGTAAGATGACTCACAGGATCAAGACGCCTAAAACAGGAAAGGCAGGCGGCAGAAAAACAGTAGCCACAACAAACACTAAAGTTTTGGGTAAATTATGCAAACTTCTTAGGCTGGCTGTTTTATAAAATTTTGACTAAACAAAGCTGTGTATAATCACTGTTATTAGTGCAGTTGATAATTAGTGCCATCTTTAGCCTACTGATACGTATAATTAATGTAATCTAAGCCTACCTGGGAATAAAGCCCAGCTGTTTCTTAGAATGTTGGAATACTGGAGGTTTTGCAAAGAAAAGGGAGTTTTGCTTTATTCTGTCCAGTAGCAATACTATTAACCCAGATTAAATCTCTACGAAGTTTCCCGTTAGATCATTGAAGCCCATTATTGTGCCCTGGATGATTCTCTTCAGTGGTTAAGAATCTGAGATTTGGATGAATGATGCCTGGCTTCAAATCCGGACTCTTCTAATTCCTAACTGTATGACTTGGAGCAGGTTACTTAACCTCTCTATGTTGTTCTTTCATTTGCAAGCTGAAAAGAACAATGGTACCTGAGTTATAATATTATAAGATAAAGCACTTAACACATTATCTGACACATAGTAAATGATTTATATATGTTATTAATGTTATTGACAATTAACCAGTTAAGTCAATGGTATTTATCAATCGATCTAGTTGTGAACTCTAGAAGCACCCTAGTTACACAGGCTCCTGAGTTTGTCTCTCAAAGCACAGTCTTCAAGGCAGCAATGAATCAGCTTAGAACTATGTAAATCTCATAATCAATAAGACCATCAGACCACCACCTATATAGCTCCCTCCACCCCAAACCATACTTTTAAAAAATTTGTTAAACTCTAATCAGGGATGGGGAACCTTTTTTCTACCGAGAGCCATTTGTACATGTATAACATCATTTGAGAGACATACAAAATTATCAACTTAAAAATTAGCCTGCTCTACTTGGCCAGGGTAATTTGGTGAGGTGTGTGATGCGAGCTGGTACTGATTTTGCAGGCTTCCACGGCCTTCGGGCTGGACACCCCCACGCCTGCATCCCCTAAAGAAAGGACAGCACCTCACGTCTCCAGTGCTTAGAACTCACTGTGTGATTTAAAACTGCTGGAAAAGCACCGACGGTGAGTTGCCATGACTTTATACGAAGGGTTTTAATCACGTGAGTAATGTTTTAAAGTCAGCAGGATTTATATTCTTTTTAAAGAGCTGTGGAAGGGAAGACCCTTGCTTTGGGACGGCACTCGGCTAAGTCTATCAGTTCCAGATGGTTGGCACTGACGCTGGGTCAAAGTTGCAGGTGGTATCCTAGCATCAGATTTCTTGTCATCAGAATTCTACATGTCTTCTCCTTTTGGCCTCTTATTTTGCTTGAAAAGGACTCTGTATACTTTATGAGTTCCAGATGACAGCTCTTATCAGCTTGGAATTAGAAACACATTAATTATTCTTTTAATTTTGAAGTTCCGGATGCAGCAGTGAGCATCATAATGGCCCCAGTGGCTTCTGAATTAACGTGTGATTAGGGAGGATTGCATACATTTTCTAACTCATCACGTGGGCATCTAGAAATTATGTAACCACACTAATACAGGCCACACCAAGAACTTGAGTGGACAGCTCTTTCCCCATTTCTATTTTCCCCAGCCTCATCTGATGCATACAATTTGTCCAGAAAGATTTCCCTCAATTCTTGAATTAAAAACAGAGCAGCACACACACACACACACACACACACACACACACACACACACACACACACTTTAGCAGAGAAGATGATGACTGCTTTTGGAAGGCCAGAGATGCAGACTGAGCAGGGCACTATAAATTGGGAGTGGCATTACTTTCCCTACCTCTGATATGAAGGCTTGTTCCATACCTCTTGTCCTCTCTTGGAGTCTGTCTAGCTCATGGTGTCCTCCAGAGACTGGGAATTCTACTCTAAAGGCCATGTGATTAAATCCCTGACTGGAACCTGAGCACTGCTTTCAGAAGCTCAGTCTCTCCCTAAGCTCTTCTCTCTGCATCTCCAGAAGCCCTGCTGTGAGTACACTACCCCACAAAGTCAGACTGCTCTCCGCTTATCTGTAGGAATCCCCATGGAATTGTTGGACCTGGACTTCACCTACCTGCCCTTTTTGTAGGTCAAATATCAACAGTCATGTAGATCAGCATCTCCCAAATGTTAGTCCACAAAATACAAGTTTGGGGAGATGCTCATAGATGCCCTTTCATTGCTATGTTTGGGAAATTCTTTTTTCTTCCTCTTAGAGAAACACATTGTATGTTAGCACATGAAAAGATCTGAGATGCCTTTCTTAGGAGGAAAATGTGTACTAGTTAAATTTTGTGTAACTCACCACTGTGAGATTTATTTGAATCTAGAACGTTTGTAAAATTGAAATTCTTAGCGTAAGTCCCAGGAGACAGTGTTCTATGGAACACCAGTTTGGAAAATGCTAGCTTGCTCCTGGGTCGCTGGGGATTCAGCAGCCTCTAAGAGATGACTCTAACCCTCAGGTTAGCCAACTGCAGGTTTCTTTCTTCTTCAAAACTTCCTGTTACTAGGATCCTGAAATTCTCCCCACTGCCACCTGCTACATTCACAACATGATTCATAATCCAATGATTTCGGCATATCAGGACTTCGTATTTTTTTAGTTCCAACTGCTCTTCCCCCCAAGGAGTCTTTTGGGAGGAAGAGGGCAATTTGTTTTTCTTCATGGCACTTTTTCAGCTACTCAGCTTTCTAAGGGTGCTTTATATCTGATACAGAACACTGTTCATCTTCCGGCTTTAGAAGATATTTTCAACATGGCAACTAAAAGCATACCCTGCCAATTAGAGCGTAACTACCGTCTCTTCACACCAGATCGAAAGTACAAAGCAGGCCCTTGAGCTATACTTCTGTTGTATGACATGTCAGCAAAATAATTTGTTGGTCATGTACTACCAATAATAAAATTTTACTGTCTCACAACTCTGAATAAATCCATTACCGACACTCATTTGTACTTCAACCACAACTTTAATTGTGGCCCTCCCCAGACAAGTAGCATTTAGCTGTATCCATTAGAGGTGAATATCTTGTTAAACTATTGGTTTTGAAAGGTTGTGTTATACCTCTCTCCAGCAAGTGACATTTAAGAGTGGCAAGGTGACCTACAGCTGTGCTTTGGAGAGTGTTCTAATGTACTGCTAGTTCCTTTTTCAATACTGACATTATTATTCCTACTGTCTCTCCAAGTATGCTTATTTCAACAATTTTTTTTTCTGTCTCACCTAACAGCCCCTACGACATGTGTTCCCGTAATTCAGAATAGCAAATTGCACTGCCTATGCAATGGTTAGGCTTGATCAGACTTTCATTCCCAGCAGTGTCCTGGACAGGGATCCAGCCAATAGTCAATCTATGTTAACTGACTGAGTGGAATGGGTGATTGCTCTACCCAAGTTGACTGAAAAACAATGGTCTCAACCTTCTATCTGTGCAACAAATCGTATTTTCCTTTTCATTGTTTTCGTCAAGCACGTACCATGTACCCTCTGAGAGACGTGAGAGGGGAGTGGTTTGCAGCAGACATAAATAACTGATCACCTCAATAAAGAAAGGAAAGAGGGGTTTCCAGCGACATTTCTGGATAGCTCAGTAAATGCAAAAAGCTGGTGAGCATATGGTGTAGCCTAGAGTAATGCAGAACCTAGAGGAGGGAAAGAAAGCATTAATATGAAATCCCATAGTGGGAGACACAGTCCATTTGGGGAATTACAACTCTGAATTTCACTTGCCTCATTTATAGGTGGGGTAGGGTGAGTCAACACCATCTGTTACAAATGGGAGAAAGCCTTAGAAAAAATGGGGAGTCGGCGAGGAATCATGGAACTTTGAGAAGGGGAAGATAAAAGCAAGTGACCCCTTTGTTTGCCTTTTGTAAGAAGTGTAAGAGCAGAGAAAGAAAACAAGAAGAGACAGAAGGACCTGAAGGATGTCAGAGAGGGAGAATGTAGTACTAAAACCAGGGTGGGGGCTGGGGAGCACTGGCTTTAGATGGTTCAGAGGCAGGTACTAATCCTGGTGATAACGCATGGTGTTTAGTGACCTTTGCTAAGTTGCTTGAGTTGCTTAAATGTCGTCCTTGTTAATGAAAGAGGGGAGCAACCATGACTGCTGGAACTTGAGGGATGTATTTGCAATAATAACGGAAATAGTTATAGAGTCATTGTTGTAGAGTTGTAGTACTAGTTAATGTTTATTGGACACTTACTCTGTACAAGGGCAAGCACTTTACATAGAAATCTTCATTTAATCCTTACAGCTGCCATAAGCAGGTTCTGTAATCATCCTCATTTATAGATGAATAAACTGCAGTCCAGAAAAGTCAAAGAAACTCTCCGGTTCATACAGGTATTAAATACAACTGGAACTTAAACCCAGTCTGACTGACTGCAGAGCAAATGCACTGAACCATTAGAGCATATTGCATTGTTCACACGTTGAAGAATCTGTAAGGATAGAAATTAAGACTAAGGTCAAGAACAAGGGAGTTTGAGCTTAAAGAAATATAACAACAGAGAGGAGAAGTAAAACCTGACCCAGAAGGACTTTTGCAATATGCAGGGACCACATAGGGTGTCAACACTTTCAGTTTGGTACTTCTAATGGTGGAGGAAGAAAAATCACGCATCCCTACAGAGGCAGGCACACATAGCCCAAGTGATCCTTAGCAAGAATGGCATCACTTTGGGACTCAAACATTTTATAAAGTGCAAATTAGGCATTTTCCTCTGTAACACATTCTGTTCAGTACAGCTATATGAGTAGAATTATTCCCTGGCGTGAAGGTAGACACACAAGGGCACTCGGGCTGCCCAGTCGTAGGCAAGGGAAACAACTTTGCATCTAAAGTGATTTCTGCAGCCTCAGGTCTGCAGAACTTCACTCCTAGAGGGGAGGGATGACACAAGTCCCTTCTGGGGACGTACACCTGAATGAAGAGGCTTCCAAAGCAACCAAAATTAGCTTCAACAAATTAGGAGTGATTCTTTTCATGGAAACCATGGTCACGATGCAGACACTTTATAGAGTTTTTTTTTAAGTCCTGGGAGAGAAACATTGATTGGTTGCCTTCCTCATGCTCCCGACTGGGGATCAAATCCACAACCAAAGTATGTGCTCTGACTGGGAATTGAACCAGCAACTTTTTGGTGCATGGACAACGCTCAACCAACTGAGCCACTCTGGCTGGGCCATAGAGTTTTTAAAGGATGGGATGAGATAATGTATGTAAAGTGAGTATCCCAGCACCCCCCCCCCCAGCAGTTTTTTTGTCTTCATCATCATCCTGCCTCAGCATCTTCCCTACAGGGCAGGAAGGTTCATTTTGAAGGAAATTAGATCAACTTTAGAAATTGCAACTTTGCGGTAAGAACAAACGCATTACTTTGGGATGAAACCAAGACATTTTCACCGTAATTTATATTTCTGAAATCCAGACCACAAGAGGCCAGATTTAGTTTTGGGCTATTTACCAAGCACAAAGGGACAAAACGTTGAGGAGAACTTTGTGATGGTTTGCTAAATAAACCAGGATCGATTCTATCAGGCCCAAGACAGTTTGGGGTAATTTATCAAAACCAAAATGAACTCAACACCCTTATGTACTTAGTTAATAATGGTTCTGAAGTAAAGTTAAGCTTTTCTGAGACATTTAAATCAGTCCCAATCATTTGGATTGCTCACAGCTGGGAGAACCTTGCACAAATACCCACGAGTTCTACTAGCTTCTGAGTAATTTAAACCAGCTCTGACTTACCCAAAGTTGTTCTCATTAGTTTAAATTAATTTGGCCTCATCTAGGCCTTATCAAAACCACTTGAGTCGTGTGAACCCTATAAAGAAGTTTCCTTCAGTTCAAAATGTTTCTGAAACTGCAGAATAAACTTGAAACTTTTTGATTAGTTGCATTTTCTTTTTAGATCATACTGCTTCTGAGTCAAATCAGTGATAACTCTGTCTCATCTTGTTCAAACGGGATCAGATCCATTTAATGAGATTTGACTGGTTTATGCCAGAATCTGGGGAGAAAAGTAGCCTAATGATCTGTTGAAATAAGTGCCATTATTAGGCCCCCAGGTACAATAAAAAAAAGGGAATATGGTCAACTGGGTTTTCAGAAACAGATGAGGAAGATAAAGAAGATGGATTCATATGGCTGAAGGAATGAACAGGAAATAAAACAAAGGCAAATGGTCCAAAAGAAAATAGTTGAGAGAATCCAGCTTGTGCTAAACAAAGGTGGAACGGCAGACTCGCCTCACTGGAAACTGATACATCAGAGACAGAAATAAGAAAAGTCAAAGACATCCATGTACTCTTTGAGATGGAGGGTATAGAAGATGTCAATAAAAATGCAACCATCACATTATTATAAGTCTCTCAACGATGTTCACACAATGGGGAAGCAGAGTTAGAGTAGCTAAAAACTAAAACAGGGAAAGGAAGCTAAAAGAGGGAGTTTGCAAACACCCTCAATCTAAATTTATTCAGAAATGTGGTTAAAGGACAACTAAAACCGATATTTATAACACAAATACCATTTAAACATCAGAAGGTATAGGTGTACCTTAAAGGGCTATCAGCCATAAAGGACTGCATATAACATACAAGATTTAAGGAGAAATATGCTTTATCAATGAAAAGTATGGGGTTAGTAGTGTTTACTCTTGTTCTGAAGAGTTGCAAGCAGATAGAATTTTGGTTCAGGAAATATTAGGTGGGCATTCGGAATACTATATCAGACAGTAGTCCATTTAAATGTGGACAGCTGAAATTTTAACTGTAAGAGTAGATATTTCTAAAAGCAATTATAAAATATAGAAATGTGTACAAATAAAAGGGAGAAACTAGGGGAATATGGAATGAGTGGAAAGTATATTAAATTTATAATGATGATAGAAATGAAAAATCGTGGGTATTGTAGATAAAGCAAACTTAAGAAGATTTTTTAATTTTTATTGTTGACCCTATTACATGTGGTCCTATTTTTGCCCCTTTGCCCACCTCCACCCAGCCACTGACCTCCCTTCGCTATGGCCATCACTATACTGTGGTCTGTCTATGGGTTATGCCTATATGTTCTTTGGTGGAGAGAAGGAGGAGGACTTGCTAGAGACCTCAAGAACAGCAAAACTACACAGTAGAAAGTTGTCTGGGTTTTCTTTTTACCTAGACTTGGAACTGAAGAAGCTGACAACCTAGAAATGCCAACAGGTTCAAGCAAATTAAAAAAAGAAGCCATACCCAGCTGGAATGGCTCAGTTGTTGAGCATCGACCCATGTACCAAGAGTGTGCTGGTTCGATTCCCAGTCAGGCACATGCCCAGGTTGCAGATCTGATCCCCAGTGGAGGCCATGCAGGAGGCAACCAATTGATGTTTCTATCTCTCTCTCCCTCTGCCCCCCACCTAACATCAATAATAACAAAAAATAAAAATAAAATAAAATAAAGCCATAACAAAAGCCTCTTTTGTAGCCAATAATGGGACAAGAGGTAGTCTAGCAAGACAGAAAACTTTGGGACAATAACTTCTGCATATACAAAGGTTATGATCCCAGTCCCTCCCACATTAGCAAAAGCTGAGTGGGGAACCCAGATTTCCTCTCTAACAAGGCTGCAGTGAGGCAACCAAACATCCTCCCGCATTGGGTGGGGGTGGAGGGGGGAGAAAACCAAGGAGGGAGCCTGAATTTCATGCCCACTAGGCACTAGTAAGGACATCCCCAGCAATGCCAGGGGAGACCATCTGGGGTTTCTGGACTCCTGTCCCAATCATGCAGTAATGACACATCTCCCCCTCCTGGCTGGGAGTGTTACGTGAGGCCTCGTGAAGAAGCAGCCTTTCGGCATCAACAAGTGGAAATGAGGCAGGCCACCTCCATCATGCAGTACTCAGTGCTGGCTTCTTTCCTTCTGCCTGCATGCAATGAAGTTTGTGATCTTAAGGCACCTGTCTGAGACCAGGTGTTCCCGACATTCTCGTTTCCCTCCCTTGGAAAGCAAGGCCACGTGGTACACATTAGATCTCAATTCATGTGTGTTTCCTCTCCACTATGTGAGTAAAGTTGTACTAGGCTGGTGAATGGCACATACTAAGAGTTCAATTCATGTTTGTTTTGTGAGTATAACATTCTCCTAAAATAGCACATGGCATACAGTAGGTACTCAATGCATTTCTGCTTTCTTTCCCCTATGTCTGAGTAATGTTGTATGAGTAGTGTCCAGCTCATGGACTCAATTAGGCACTCAATGCATGCTAATTTCCCCCCTTTGGGTAATGTTGTAGTGGGCGAGTGACTGACAGACTGGGCACTCAATGAGTTTGTTTGTTTCCCTTATGAATGAACAGTGTCTCACTAGAACTGGTGTCTGGCCTATCCATATTGCTCGTAGGAATCTTCTTTCCTTCATCCATGAATGGGTGATGTTGTCTTCAAACAGAACCTGTCATACACCAGGTGCTCAATGCATGCCCATCTCTTGTTCCTTTGTGTGAGTAGTTGCACTAGAATCAGGGCTGGGGTATACTTAGGTGCTCTTATATGCTTCTGTCAGTAATGTTGTAGGAAAAAGCACTAGGTCTAGAGAGGCTCAATGGATGCTTATTTCCTTCTACCTATATTAGAGGAAGTCTTTACTAGAATGATGCCCGCCTTCTATGAACTAGGATGTTGGAGTAAGGGGATGTGACTGCTGACTGATACATGACCCAGGCAATCAGAGGCTCCTCAACCCCTCCTGTCCTTATACATTCCACCCACTGTTCCCACAGCCAGAGCTGTTTCAGTGATTCAGTCTTGAGAGAGGAAGGTGTTATAGAGACCATCTGGACTGGCTACGTGACTGAACCCTCTTAAGGCCCGTGTTATAAACATTTAAGATTCTGGTAGATGCGGAGATCTACTCATCCAAGACAAGCCTCCTATATGAGCTCCCTTGCTTACTGAGCCTGCCACCTCCATATCTGGGTGGTTTGCCTATTTCTTCAGTTTTTTTTCTTGCCTTCTGTGTTTGGGGGTGAGTTCCAAATTATACCCAGGAAGCTTCCAAGGTTGTGAACCACACAGGAACTTAAAAAAATCATGTCTTTTACAGATGTCGGGATAAGGTTGTACTGAAGTAGTGTCTGGAATTTACTAGGTGGCCATGCATGCTCACTTAATTCCGCCAAGTGTGAGTGTGTGATTCCAGCATGTAGTTCAGCCTGTACTAGGTGCTCCATGCAGACTTGATTCCTTCCTCTTCGTGGGCGTGTGTTGTACTTGAGTAGCATCAGTTACATGTCAGGTACCAATGCATGCATGCTTTGTCCTCCCTAGGAGTGAGTGATGTTTTATTAGGTTCGCATATAGAATATACTTGGAGCTCGTTCTGGGCTTGGTTTCACCTAGGTATAGAATGTATGAACACGTTCTTCTTTCTATGGAACAGTGAAGTTGTACTAGAAAACTGCCTGCCATACACAAGCACTTGATACACCCATGCTGCTTACCTCCTAGTGGTGGGCTATGCTGTGTTCTAACAGTGCCTGGCTATTGCTTACAGTACCAGGTACTCCGTGCATGCCTGTTTCCTTCTGAGTACAGTGTGCTAGAATTTTGCATGACAAATACTAGTCACTCAATAATACTTGTATCATTCCATTGATTTGTGAGTGATGTTATGTTAGAAAAGTACCTCGTTGTCCGGCAGGTGTGGCTCAGTGGTTGAACATCGACCAATGAACCAAGAGGTTGCCAGTTCGATTCCCAGTCAGCCACATGCCCAGGTTGTGGGCCGGATCCCCAGTGGGGGCATGCAGGAGACGGCCAATGGATGTTCTCTCTCGTCGATGTTTCTATCTCCCTCCCTCTCACTTCCTCTCTCTCTCAAATCAATAAAGGAAGAAAAAAAATTGAAAAGTACTTAGTACCTGATGCATATTAATTTCTTTTATGTTGTGAGAGTAAACATTTACTAGAGTACTACCTAGCATGTACCAGGCACTCACTTCAGGCGTGCGACTTCCCCTTTGTGTGAATGAAGTTGTACTAGAATAGACCCTTGAATATCCCAGTGTCTCAATGTATGATTGCTTGCTTCCCATGGTGTGAGTAATGTTGCAAGAATAATACCTGGAAAATACAAGTGCTTGATGTATGCCTATTTCTTTTCCCCTTTATGTGAGAAATGTACTGGAAAAATGCCTGGCATACACTAGTTGCTTCGTCATGTTCATTTCCTCCTACGTGTGAGTCAGGTTGCATGGCATATGCTAAGTTCTCAATGCGGGGTTGTTTCCTCCCCACTACGTGTCAGTTAAGTTGTGCTAGGCTAGGATGTGCCATAGAGCAGGAGTTCAATCCACGCTTCTTTCCTTTCCCTTACACGCGTGTAAGTTTTCATTAGAAGAGTATGTAACATACTCTCAGCAATCAATACCTTTATGCTTCCTGCCTACTCTATTGTGGGTTCAGTGATATTAGAAAAGTAACTTCCATAGGTGGTCAGTGTATGCTGGTTTCCTTTCCCTCTTAGTGAGCCAGGTTGTCCTATCATTGTTCCTGATACATACCAGGTGCTGAATTCAATCTCCTTTTCTTCTCCTAGGGGCTGACTGACATTTTCTAGAATAGGACCTGATATACACTAAATACTCAATACAAGCTCATTTCTTGTCCTTATGTTGGAGTATGATTGTCCTAGAAATAGTACTTGGGATATACTTTGTGCTCCATGCAGACTCAGTTTCTCCCCACTAGTGTGAGTAATGCAGTAGAGTAATACCAGGCACCCATCAGAGCTGCAACTGGGGAGTTCCTTCCCCTTATATGGGAGTAAATCTGCTACAAAAGTGCCTCTTACATTCTACACTGATGTGTGTGTAACATTGTATAGAATCCTGTCTGGCATATACTAGGTGCTCAATGCACACACGATTCTTCTTTGTGAGTAATGATACTCTAACATATAGTTTGGCGTATGCTAGATGCTCCAAACAGACTTGTTTTCTCCCCCCATGTGTGATTATGTTGTATCAAATAATATCAAGTATATATTAGGCACTTGAATCAGTATCCATCAGGGTTTCCCACAGAAAGATAAATGTGTGTGTGTGTGTGTGTGTGTGTGTGTGTGTATAAATATATATATGTAATACTCTAAATGCTTAATATATGTTACCTTCTTTCCACATGTGCGAGCAATGTCTTACTAAAAGCTAAAATATTTATTGCCTGAGCATACTATGTGGTGCTTTATGTAGGCTCAGATTCTTTCCATGGGTGTGAACAAAGTTTTGCTAAAATTGCACCTCTTATATCTTAGGTTTCCTTTATATTTGCTTCTCTGCATTTGAATAAGGTGGCAGTAGAATAAGGCAGCATAGACCAAGGGCTCAATCCACAGTCCAGGCTCATTTTCTTTTCTCACGTGTGATAATGTGCTTACATAGTATTTGAGTTGCAAGCCGTTCAGGGCACAATTCCTTTTTTCTCTTATGTGTCATGTCATGGTATAGAAGAGTGCTTAGCAATACTCTGTTCTCCCAGAATATTTGATTCCCTCCTTTAGGTGTCAGCAAGGCTGTAGTAAAAAATGACTTGGCCTATGCTAGGTATGCCTTGCATGCTTTTTCTTGAGCACTATGTGAGAGTAATGTTGGACTAGTATCATGTGTGCCATATACCAGCAACTTAATGGTACTTGCTGCTTTTATTTATGTGTGAATAAATTTATATTAGATTATTGCTTGATATAGACAAGGTAGTTTAATCATGTTCATTTCATTTCATTTTTTTACAATATTGTTTGACTAGACTAATTCCTGGCCCATAATCACCAACTGATGTGAACATCTTTCCTTTTGTCCAATGTGTGCATAACGTACAAAGATAGTCCTGTCACTAAGGTTGCTTCCCTATCTTTGCTGTTGTAAATAATGCTGCAATGAACATAGGCATACACATGCCTTATTGAATTAATGTTTTGGATTTTTTTCAGATAAATACCCAGAAGTGGAATTGCTGGGTCATAAGGTAGTTCTACTTTAGTTTCTTTTTCTTTATTGATTTTAGAGACGAAAGAAGGAAGAGAGAAAGAGAGACAGAAACATCGATGAGAGAGAACATCGATTGGCCACCTCCTGCATTCCCCCCACTGGGGATGGGGCCCACAACCTGGGCAAGTGTCCTGACTGAGAATCGAACCAGCAATCTCTTAGTGCATGGGTTGACGCTCAACCACTGAGCCACACCGCCAGGCCCTTCACTTACTTTTGAGTGATGTATTAGAATATTTCCTGGCACATACTTGTCATTCAGTGCTGGCCTATTCTATTACTGAGTAACATTAAGCCAACACAGAACCTGGCACCCACTAGGCCCTTAGTAGATGCATGCTTACTTTTTCCTGTATGCATAGTACTTGACTAAAATAGTGCTTGATTTACCCCAGGTCCTCCATGTTCGCTAGCTTTTTTTGCCCCGCGTTAGGGAATTATTTTGCTAGATTGGTACCTAGTATGTATTAGGCGACTGATACATGTTTGCGTTCTTTTTCCAACATGTGCGTGATGTCGTGTGGTAGTAGGCTCAGGCATATGCAGCATGCTCCACTCACAACTGTTTCTTTCCACTCTGTGTGGGCCAATCTGTACCAGAACACTAGCTGCCTTCCACAATAGCTATGGATGATTGTTTCTGTTACCGGATTGTAAGGAATGTTGTACCTGGTATATTTGAGGTGTTATGAAATATTCTTTTCTTCCGTGTGTGAATAGTTTTGTACCGGAATAGTGCTTGCTACAGCATTGGCACGCAATGAATTCCTGCGCTCTTTGTCCTAAGTAAAAGTGAAGTGGTACTAGGTACTGGTGGCATAAACAGGGCACTTAATGCACCGCCACTGCTTTTCTTCTAATAGTAGGCAATGTTGCATGCATATCCCGAGGGTAGTACCCGGTGTGTCAGGCTGAGTAAGCTTTGCTTTATCCTTTGAAGATGCTTGTACGAGAAGAGCACCTTGCGTATACTGGTGGCTTGTTTCCTTCCTCTATCTGAGAGCAATGTTGTATTAGAATGGTTCACTAAATGATCACACTTTGCCTATTTCTTGCCCCTATGTGTGAGTAATAATGGACTGGAGTAGTGCCCGGCCCATGCAAGATGTTTAATACGATCTTTTTCCTTCCCTTATGTATGAGTTACGTTTCACTACGATAAGATGTGGTGTATAGCAGGCATTTCACGCATGCTGGCTTCTTTCTGTGCAGCTTATGTTTTGCTAGAACACTGCCTGGCATATAGTAGGTGCGAAACACATCCTTGCTTTCTTTTCCCTGTCTGTAAGTTTGTACTGAAACCGGGCCTTGTGAACAGTAAGCAATGATGCATTGTTTTCCTCTTTCCCTTTATGTAAGTTTTGATGAATTGTAATAGTGCCTGGCATAAACTAGTTACTAACTGCATTCTTCTTTCCTTCCTCTATGTGAGGACAATGTTCTCCTGGAATAGCACCTGGCATATACTTGGCATTAATTCATGCCTGTCCCTTTCTACAATATTCAAGTTGTATTTTGCTAAAATAGTGCTAAGCATAGACTATGTGCTCCTTGTATGTTTATTTAGTTCTTTTCTGTGAGCAATGACATACCAGAATAGCGCCTGGCATATAGACTATATGTTTTTCATGCATTCATGCTTTCTTCCCCTACATGGAAATAAGATTATATAAAAAAGTATCCACCACATATTAGATGATTCATTCATGCTTGTTTCCTTCCCCCTATGTGTAAGTAATATTATAATGGAATCATGTTTCACATATTAGAGATGCTCAATGTAATCTTGTTTCCTTCCTCCTAATTAAGATAATGCTATTCAGAATGGTGTTTGGCCTAGATTGGATTTATGCTCATTCCCTTCCCTTATATATGAACGTTATATAACAGAACACTGACCTGTAGCAGGTTATGGATGCTCATTTCCTTCCCCTGAGTATAACATTGAAATAGAATAGTAAATGACATATACTAGGTAGTTAATGCAATTTATATCTTTCTATGGTGTGACTAACATTATGCTGAAATAATGCCTTGGCATATTGTGGATGCTTCATGCTTACTTCTCCCCTATCTTCCAGTATGTGAGTCATGTACTAGAATAGTCCTTGGCATCTGGTAAGCTCTCAGTATATTTTCATTTCTTTTTATGGTATCGTAATATAATAGTGTCTAGCAGGTATCAGGTGCTTAGTGCATGTCATTTATTTTGCCCTGTATGTGAGTAATGTATTAAACCAGAGTCTACCATGTATTAGGTGTACAAGGATGCGGCTTTCCTTTTCCGCTATTTAGATGATGCCATCCTAGATTATAGTTGGCTTATGCTAGGTAATTAAAGCATGCCTTGTTCCTTACTTCTGGGTGATGTTGTACTAGAATAGTTCCTGGCTATCGTAGGAGATCAATTCATTCCTGTTTGCTTCCTTTATGTATAAATGACCTCAGACTAGAACTGTGCTTGTAATTGGCGGTTCATGCTTGCTCATCCACGATGTGGTCCGTACATGCTCTTTCCCTTTCCCTGCGTGTTACTAAAGGCTTCCAGACTAGTGCCCGAGGCACACTCGGAGCCCCATTCATTATTATTTTTCTCCCTCTGCGTGAGTGTGGTGCGTTACAACAGTGCCTTGCATGTCCTCGGGGCTGGGTCTTGCTTTCTCTTGTCATAAGTGAATAACATGGCGGTAGAGGAAGGCCTGCAGCCTCCAGGGCTTCGCTATGCACTTGTTTACTTCCCGCTGTGGAAAGCGTTGGGCAAAGAGTTCAGATTTACACTTTCAGAAATAGGTACGTTTTAGAGCTCTAATGTACAGCATGGACACTATAATAATGATAGTGTATTGTATACTTGAAATTTGCTAAGAGAGTAGATCTTAAATGTTCTACACACACACACACACACACACACACGGTAACTATATGAGGTGATAGATATGTTCATTAGCAAGACTGTGGCAATTACTACACAAGGTATATTTATATTAAAATACCTTTAAATATATACAGTACTTTTATTTTTTATTATACCTGAATAAAGCTGGGAGGAAAAACCTGACTCCCAACTTAAAAAGTAATAACAAAAATAAAACTTTACCAAATGTCTTTTGTTTAATGAAAATGAAATACATAAACAAAATATCCCTCCCTTTTCCAACAACTACAAAAAGTTGCAGTGAAAGACTCATGACAAGTGCAGATCATTGCTAATTTAATGATAAACAGAAGAAAACAAGTTCGAGTTGGAAAAGCTCCATCAGGAACTATGAATATCTTCAGCACATCAGCCTCACGGAGCTCAAACTAGCGAAGCAAGAACACAATGACTTCAGTTGATGAAATTTCACGGTCATTGTGAAAGATTAAAAATTAAAAAAGTAAAATCTCCTGCCAGGCTGTACTGCACTGGGAAGCTTTCATTCTCTCTGAATACAATCATGAAAAGAACATGACCTAACACCAAGCTGTACAATAAGACTGTAGGACCTCAGATTTTGTCCATAGACATAAATTTCACAAATGGAACAAATACTCTGGTGAGGGCATTGATTTTTCAATTATCTTATCACTTTAATTGTAGGCTTCTTGGATGCTTTTGCATAATTCCTTTGTATCTGGAGCACCCAAAAAGAGCCTTACAAAATTCTCTCTTCTCTCTTGTCTGGAAGAAATATAGACATTTTAAAAGGCCCACATTATTATTTTAGTCTTCAAAATTTCTAAGGGCACTAAAAAGTATATTTATATATGCATTGTACTTCAGGTTAGCCTGATGTCATGTAATTACTCATTGGGCTTTATAGTTATTGAGCACCTATTATATTTCAGGCAATGGTTCAAGTGTCATGGAAGGAGGAATTCTGCAGGCATTTAATGCATCACGTATTTATAAGATATCATGGGATCAAATGAATTGAATCAGGTATGGGCTCTGCCCTCCAGGAGATTGCAAGAAACAAAGAAAGATAAAACATAAACACAAGTAATTTTAACAGAAGGCAAAGAACCAGGATAAGGATCATGAGAGGCATATATGATAGAACACTGAGGAAAGACAGGGGAGGTGAGGTATAATTTCTGGATGGAGAGCTGAGGTGGGGTGGGAAGATCAGAAAAACAGCGATGCCTCGTGGAGGAGGAAGATCTGAAAAATTGCACTCTACTGAGAATTTTGCAGGGTATTTCAAATACCCCTAAGGTCCTCAAGTAGTAAAAGAATTAAGCATAAGTATCTTGGGCAATTTTATGTTTGGAACAACAAAACTAAAGGGACAGGTAGACGTGGCACAGAGATCATTTCCCTGCAGTTTTTGCATGGACACTATTCTAGGCCTGTTTCCCTTAACACTACACCACCAGCACCTTGAGGAGGGTGTGGAACTTTGCAGACACTCCCTTCGTATCTGAGCAGTTAGAGAGAAACCACAGGACCTGGGAATCTTACAATTTAGTCATCTTTCCTCAGAGCAGGTGTCTTAAGGTCTTAGCAAACAGGAAAAAGTGATATGTATAAGACAAAGTATTTTTATTTATTTATTTTATTTTATTTTAACATTTTATTTTTTTATTGTTGAAAGTATTACAGATAGCCCCCCTTTTTACCCATTGACCCCTCCTCCCACTCCCACCTTATCCTGCCCCCCCCACCCCCCACCTAATATCCGTGTTGATTGGTTATGCATATATGCATAAAAGTTCTTTGGTTTATCTCTTCCAGCTCCTCCTACCCCCATCTCCCTGAGGTTTGTCAGTCCTTTCTCTGCTTCCATGACTCTGGATCTATTTTGATCCACAGCTTATTTTGTTCATGATGGTCCATAAATAAGTGAAATCATGTGGTATTTGTCTTTCTTTGACTGGCTTAGTCAATTGTTTGTTTTTGACTAGTTCTCTGTCTACTTATTGATGTATAAACTAGAGCACTGGAACAGTTTTTTTTTTTAAATTTCTTAAAAGAATTGTGAATAAAACCCATCTATGTCAGATGTCAACTTTCTCTGTGTCTCCTCTCCCAGAAGAAACTGCAGGGAGGTGGACTTGGTCAAGCTCCATGCTGTCATGGTTTTCATACAAGCCAGCCCGACTGTGAAATGCATCTTGATCTTCTTCTTTTTATTAAACAGACTGGGAGGGGGGAAAGAGAGGGAGAGAGAGAGAGAAACGTCGATTTGAGAGGGACACATCATTTGGTTGCCTCCTTCACAACTCCAACCAGGGCTGGGGATGAACTGCAACAAAGGTCCATTCAACTGGAATTAAACCGCAACATCTTCTTTGGTCTGTGGGCCGATGCTCTAACTGCTGAGCCAAACTGTCCTGGGCTCATCTTGATCTTATATTGGAACTCTTCCAAAGCAGTTTAGCATTTTAGTGCATTTTAAAAAAAATAATGGTTGCACATGCTAAGATGATTTATTTTACGTCTGTATAGAAGTACCCAAGGGAAAAAGTCATGGTATACAGGAAAGTACATAAAAATACTAAAACAATTATAAAATCTAGTAAAAACAACACTTTGCATAAGAAAGTAAATTACATTACATTTTATACCTGTTTACATAATTTTAATAAAATCATAATAACTATTATTGAGAACAGAAAGAAAAAGTATATATGTGTATATATATGAAAGAGTGTAAGAGAGCTAAATTTTCACCTCCAAAAAAGATTAGAATTAGTAGTTAAATATCAAGTTAAATATCAAGTTATGAAATGGTAGTATAAGCTTATATTTTAAAAATTTTGTTTGCGACATGTTTTTTTTTTTTTTGGACACAGACAAATAATAAATAGATGAGGTAAAAATGACAAGTAAGAGGGTAAAAATAGATCATTGCTTATTGTTTGAAATAAATGATATACAGTGTACTAAATATTAATGTGAAGACTGAGTTTATTCTCCCCAAATTTCTCCAATAGAATTGAGTTAATGCTATCCAGAGGCAAACATCTTATATTTGTATTAAGTGTTGTGTTCAATAGTGCTTTCAAATACACATCATCCCATTTGATAATGTAAAAAATATCAAGTGAGAGAAATCGTGATCTCCAGTTTATAGATGAGGATGTTGAAGCTTAGAAAGAATACAGCCCAAGTTCACAGACCTAGTAAAGGGCAGAGCTGCAACATTTCCAAGTCCATCCCTCTGCCGTTTTACATTAAAATTCCAATTGTCATAGAGGGAGGGAAGTCATTAGGTTAATGATGCAAAATAAGTGAATCTTTTCTATAGCCTTGTTCATATCAGGGACATTAGGCAACTAACACAAAGAAGTAGGCAGAGAAAGGTGATCAGAGGCAGAGTGAGTTCATGATCCAAGTCTGCACAATTCCTGCTCAGAGTGTGAGATCACTGCTGTCTCAGGGGAAGGCCAGGCTGCTACTCCACACTCTTGGCAAAGAACCCCTGACATGGAGATACTGCTCATTTTGCTCTTAGTCCTCCAACTCCAACCATAATCGCAGGAGAGAAGTGGCCACAGATGAGAATGAGATCACATTGCCCATGAAGGTGGATTAAGGACTCCAGCATCCCTCTTGAAAGCACCTCTTGAAAAGAAAAGAAACAAAGCACACTTTCCTATTGAGGATCTCACAAATTATTGCTTTTACTGGATCCTGCAACATAAAGTGCACTGTGCTTGAACTCCAAACTTGTGTCATGCTTGGTGAGTGCTTTATGAATTATAAAATTGGAAAATCAGTTAAGATACAAAAGTGGCTGCTGGCGCTTCCATCTGATAAATCTTATCTGGGATTAGGGTGTAATATTCCCTTTAAAAACCTCTTTCATTTATTTATTTTTTTACGGAGTTTAACTGAATGCCAATACAAATTAAAAATTCTATCTTGTATCTTTGCTTCTTCATTGTTAACTCTGTATTACTTAGCTGTGCAAGTTTTCCTTCTCAATGATTGCAGATTTTCTGAAATTGTCAGCATTCAGATTTAACTGTGTTTTCTAATTTCCAGACATTGCAGCATGGCTGGAAATATGCTTGGAGGTACACTCTTTAAAAACAGATGTTTGGCTGGCCAATATGGCTCAGTAGTTGAGTGTCGACCTGTGCACCAAGAGGTTGCCAGTTCGATTCCTGGTCAGGGCACATGCCCACGCTGTGGGCCAGATACCCAGTGGGGGGCATGCACGAAGCAGCCAATCGATGTTCTCTCTCACTGATGTTTCTATGTCTCCCTTCCTCTCTCTCTAAAATCAAGAAAGGAAAAAAAAAACTAAAATAAAAACAAAAACAGATGTTAACTAGGGGAGGACCAGCTTCTGGAGTGGCAGAGTAAGTGCCTTGATGAATTCACTCTCCCTCTAAAACCAAAAACAAACAAATGCAAGCAAAATAACTAAAATCAATCCGTTCATAACTCCGGCAATTAACCAGAGAACTAAAATGAACTGAAAATTGTCTGTACAAAAGAAACTACTAAACTTTGGTAAGACAGCAGAGCCTGTGATGTTTGGACTCAGGACTATTCTCCCTCTGCAGCAGCTTAGTGGTGCAGCAGACACCAGCCAGAGGCACGTCAGAGAAGCTGGCACTGCTTCCGGAGTGCCTTTAAAAACATCCCCAGTGCTCAGTCAATATTGGTCTGAAATTTCAGCTCCCTGGGGTAGTTCTATGGTAGATGGCTGTCTGAATAACTCAGAGCTTAGCTCAGTGGGAGGTAGAGGAATTTGATACCAGAGCTGCTACAAACAACTCTATTCCTAACAAACAAACAAAAAAATATCAGGCACATGGGAAGATACAGGAAAATAACTCCCCCTACAACAGAAAATGTCCTGGAGAGGGAACAGATTTTGGACTTAGACAAAGACTACATAAACTATTATAATTATATTCAGAGAATTAGAAAGAATTAAAGAAAGTATAAAAATGATACTGGCAATGGTAACTGCACAGGCATTATAAAAGGCTGTATAAATTCATTTTTGTTTTATTTATTTATTTATTTAATCCTCACCCTAGGACATTTTTGCATTAATCTTCAGATAGAGCGGGAGGGAAAGAGGGAGGAAGAGAGAAACACACCGAGTGGTCACCACCCACAGGACCCCAACTGGGGCCAGGGACAAACCGCAACTGAAGTAAATGCCCTTAGCAGACACTGAACCCGGGACTCTGGTCCATGGGCCGATGCTCTAACCACTGAACCAAACTGGCCAAGACCATTTTTGTTTGTTTTAAAAGACAACTGCGAACAATAAATATGAACTGTGTTGTTGGGCTTATAATATATACATATGTACATTTGTACAAGGAGGGAGAAAGGAAGGAGAGAGAAAGGAGGGAGAAAGGAGGAGATCATTTTAGAAGTTTTTGCATATTATTGAAATTAATTTAGTTTTAATCAACTAGATTGCTTTCAATGTAATTGTTTAAATTAATTGTAATTTCCAGAGCAACCGCTACAAAAAATAACTTAAATAAACACATATAGTAAAGCAAACGACAAATTAAAAAGGTACACTAGAAAATATATTCTTAAAAATATACTTAAAAATAAAAGAGTCAAGGAACAGAGAAGAGCAAATGAAAAGAACTAGCAAAAGGACAGATTTAAATCCTGCCTTATCAGCAATTACATGGAATGTAAGTGGGTTAAACACCTCAATGAAAAGACAGATGTTGGCAGAATAAACATATTGCCTATAGAATAACATAATTCAGATTAAAAGACAAATAGATTGAAAGGAAAAGGAACAAAACATTTTACTTGCAAGCAGTGATCAAAAGAGTGCTGAAGTAGCTATACTAAAACCAGAGAAAATAGACTCTGAGACAAACATCATTACAGGAAAAAGAAAGACATTCATTTTATCATGAGAGGGTCAAGATATGGCAAGATATGGCAATTAATAACACACACCAACAGAGCCCTAAAACACATGCAGCAAAAACTGACATACTTAAAGGGAGAAATAGATAATTAAACAATGATAATTGGAAATTTCAATACCTGATTTTCAATAACAAATAGAATAATTAGCAGATCAACTAAGAAGTAGATGATGTAAAGAAAGTGAGTAGAGCCCTGGCCAGTTTGGCTCAGCAGTTGGAGCATTGGTTTGCGGACCAGAGAATCCCGGGTTCGGTACATGCTTGGGGCATGTACCAAAATAAATAAATAAATAAATAAATAAAAGTTGAAATTAAACATCACTTTTCTAAATAATCAATGTAGCAAAGAAGAACTCACAAAGTAAATTGGAAAACACTATGAAAAATAGAAAACAAAACACAACATATCAAAACATATGGGATAGTGTAAGAGCAGTGGTTAAAGGGAAATTTATACCTGTAAATTATCATATTAAAAGTAATAAAGCTATAAATTCAATAACCTAAATTTCCACCTTAAGAATCTAGAAATAGAAGAACAAACGAAACCCAAAGCAAACTGAAAAAAGATAAGAATAAAAGTTAGAGCAGAAATTAATGAAATGAATAGTAGAAAAGTAATGGAGAAAATCAATAAAACCAAAGGGGTTCTTTGAAAATATTTTCTTTTAATTGACAGATTTAGCTAGACTGACCAAGAAAAGAAGACAGAATATTCAAATTACTAAAATTAGCAATGAAAGAGGGAACATCATTACTGATCTTACAGAAATAAAATGAATAAATCAGAAATATCAACTACTGTTGCCAACAAATTAAATAATTTAGGTAAAATGGACAAATTTCTAGGAAGACAGAATCTATTGAAACCGACTCAAAAAATATAAATAGTGTAAACAGACCTATAAAAGCAAAGATTGAAATAGTAATAATAATTTTCTAAAATATCCAAGCAAGAAAAGTCAATTTCAGATGACTTTACTGGTGAATTCTACTAAAAAACTTAAAGAATCATCAATACCAATCCTTCATAAAGATGCGGGAATACTTTCCCCTTTATCTTTGTGATATTTATTATATAGAATTGCACACAATTGAATTATTGTTTTGATATCAGGCTGTATGTATCTGTTTGTAAGTTTTGTTTAATTCAGGGATGCTTTTTCTCTTTCTTTTTTAGAGAGTATCTTTCTTTGGATGATGTTAATGAAATTGACAAATGTATGAGTTGGGATTTTTCTGTTTCTCTTTAATGCAGAATGTTACCATCAGGCAATCATTTGGGTTTGAAGACTAAGTTCTGTTCAGTCAGACCTTTGGATGTGGCAGGTAGACTTGTGATCAAGACTGCATTTTTACTTAGTGCTTCAGTCATACACTCCTCTGACTAATTCAGTGAGAACCAACTTAAAGGTGTAAGGATGGATTTATGCTTTGCAACTGTGTGTGTATACATTTTTTTTTGATATGTCTTTATTGTTGAAAGTACTATAGACGTCCCCTCTTTTTTTTCCCATTGACATCTTCTCCCCACTCCCACCCCCACTTTCTGCCTTCTCCTCACTCTTGTCTGTGACCATTGGTTATGCCTATATGAATTTAAGTTCTTTGGTTTATCTCTTCCCACCACACCCCCTGCCAATCCCCTTCCTTCTGAGGTTTGTCAATCTGTTCCTTACTTCCACATCTCTGTCTATTTTATTTGACAGCATATTGTGTTCATTATATTCCACAAATAAATGAGGTCGTGTGATACTTGTTTTTCTCTGATTGGCTTATTTCCTTCAGCATTATACTTTGCAGGTCCCTCTTCTGACTAATTCAATGAGAACCAACCTAAAGGTATAAGAATGATTTATGCTCTGCAATTGTGTGTGTGTGTGTGTGTGTGTATAATTTTTTCGAAGTCTAGCAATTGAATTTTCTAAAAGTTCCCAAAAGAATCTCAGATTTACAAAAGCTTAAGGACCATTAACCTAGATTCTACTTTTAAATTCTAGTTTTTTTAATTAGAAAGAAAAATCAATTAAGAAACACAAAATATTGCCCTGGCCAGTTTGGCTCAGCGGTTAGAGCGTCGGCCTGCGGTCCGGAGAGACCTGGGTTCGGTTCCCGCTAAGGGCACGTACTTCGGTTGCAGTTTGTCCCCGGCCCTGGTTGGTTGTGGGGGTGGCAACCACTCGATGTGTCCCTTCACATCGATGTTTCTCTCTCTCTCCCTTCCTCTCTCTCCCTCCCACTCTATCTGTACAAAAAATGGAAAAATATCCTCGGTGAGGATAAAAAAAAAAAAAAAAAGAAACACAAAATATCAACAATTTAAAAATAAGTCACTTCTTATTGTTTAGCCTTAAAAAAAGATGACGTTAGGATGGATGCTACAACATGAATAAATCTTCAAATCATTATGCTAAGTGAGATAAGCCAGACACAAGAGGACAAATATTGTATTGTTCCACTTATATGACATACCTGGAACAGTCAAATTAGTGAGACAGAAGGTAGAACGGTGGTTACTAGGAAGTGGGTGTTGGGGGAGAAGGGGGACCCACTATTTAGTAGGTAGAAGTTTTGTATGTGAAGATGAAAAAGTGCTGGACTTGGATGGCGGTGATGGTCGTACAACAATCTGAAGGGACGTAATGCCACTAACTTGCACACTTGAAAATGGTTAAAATGGTAATTTCATATCATATATATTTTATTTAATTTTTTTCTTTATTGATTTTTAAAGAGAGAAGAAAGGAGAGGGAGAGAGAGATAGAAACATCAATGAGAGAGAACATTGGCTGCTTCCTGCATGCCCCTCTCTGGGGATTGGATCCACAACCTGGGCATGTGCCCTGACCGGGAATTGAACTGGTGACCTCTTGGTTCATGGGTCGACGCTCAACCACTGAGCCGCACTGGCTGGGCTCTAATAGATATTCTTCAAGAAATTCAGCAGATTAAAAAATAAAGCTCCAGATAGGTTCACATGTACATCACTCAATTTTCAATGCTACTGTGTGCCAATCAATGAAAAGGATGTAGGACTGGCTCATATTTTTCTTATCTGGCTAAATTGAACTTTAGTTAACCTTTAACTTTATTGGTTTGAATGGTTTTCTGACTGTTTTCATTTTCAGCTAAATTTGTGCTAAATCCTAGTCTTTACCTCTTTTCTGGATGAAACACTTGCTTTAAAATGTCCCTGTAACTGGAGACTGCCCATTGCCTCTCCACCTATCCTTCTCCTGGCACCCAGTGGACCGGAGGTAATGATGTTTCTGTAGGTTGTTATTCCTCTGCTGAAAATCTAGCAACCAGTTTTCAATCCAATTAAAAGTCATATTGTTTAAGCTTATTAAATTTAATTATCTTCATAAAAGGCTATACAGAGGTACTAAATCATATTTTAACACCTAATTATACAGTGTGCTTTAATATAATAACATGAGATCTTGTGTTTTAAATAGTGCCTTTATATATATATATGGTCTGGCACAACCACAGAGAAAACAATTCAGTGATCTAGTTTGAGGTTAATGAAATGATTCTGAGACAAGTGCAGAGGATACTAAAATGTGTCCTCCCCCTGCTCATCATTGTTCTGTATGTATTTCAGATCAGTGAACCACTGTTTACTGAGAACACTTCATGTCTAAGACACAGTGTTCCGTGCGGTGGGAGTACACCAACATTTCCAACAGATTGTCCCCCAATGTCTGTCCGTGGCTGTATTTTATTATCACAAACATTACCTATATTACCTCTTGACAATGATTTTCACACATTTTGTAAATGGCCTGAATTTGTTTCTGTGCCTCAAACCCCTTAGTATTATTTCAGTTGGATATTGACTACCTTATGTGTAACTCCAATTCAGTATGCGCAAAGTTGAAAAACATGACTGCTTCTCTCCTCCTCTCTGTATGTCCTATCTCTCATTGGAAAAACAAGCAAACAAACAGTAAAAAACATGATAGATAACATAACCCCATTCCTAGTGCTGACTTCAATGTCTCTTTTATTGCAATGCTCATTTTCCAAATGGCCTGGAATCCAAATCTCCGAATTATCTCCAATAATTCCATTGACAGAGTCAATGAAGTCCTGTTATTCTTTTTACAACACTGGACTTAGCGTGTGTCATGTCACTCTCCCTAGTCCATTAATCCCTCCTGCTAATGCCCACGTTCAGGTTTTCTGTACAGGTTCTCGGATCACTACAGTGATCTGTTATCTGCCACAGTCCTACTCTTCCCACCACAATTCTCCTCTAAAATCTGCCGATATTCCAAGTGTGATCATGTCAGTTTTCTGCTAAGCAGTCTTTTCATGAATTTTAATTACTTGATTTATTATATTCATGCAACTATTCACCTGACACTTGAACCTTACATTACCTAAATTTACCCTTCAGTTTCAACAAATATTATATCACTCCAACAATATTCTAAACATTTTCTTATCAAAACATTCAAACTGACTTTCTTTGCATAAAGACCATTCTTGCTAGATTTCTCATCTATTCTGAAAAATTCACAATCATTATTTTTACAGAAATTTGATCTATCTTCTATCTATCATCTATCTATCTATCTATCTATCTATCTATCTATCTATCATCTATCATCTATCTATCTGCTTTGAAATGTATAAATGTTCAAAAGTATCATATCCTTGTTTTTCATAACTGCTTTCTTAAGAGTATTAAATGTGATATTTTGCATATCTCTACTGTCAGTTCTGTCCATGGACTGTCACTATTCTCGTTACTAAAGAAAGTAGAGTTATTAGTATCTTTAAATCTATTCTAGAAGCCCCAGAATCCATCTGAAACCTCATTCTTAAAATTCTAATACCTGTCTCAGTGCCAAATTATGTATTAGTCAGAGGTTTTTCAGAGAAATAGAATATGTGTGTGTGTGTGTGTATATATGTATACATATATATATATATAATTTTTCTCTCTCAATCTATCTATATACATATTACACAGGGGTATTATATAGAGATATTACTTTATCATACAGAATTGGTTCATGCAGTGATAGAAGTGATAGAGGCTGATAAGTCCCAAGAGCTAGAGACCCAGAAAAGCCAATGGGTTAGTTCCAGTCCTAGTCCAAAGGCTTGAGAACCAGGAAAGCCAATGGTGTGAGTCTCAGTCTGAAAGCTGGCAGGCTGCCCTGGCCGGTTTGGCTCAGCAGTTAGAGCATCGGCCTGTGGTCCAGAGAGACCCAGGTTCGGTTCACCCTAAGGGCATGTACTTCGGTTGCAGTTTGTCCCCGGCCCTGGTTGGGTCATGTGGGTGGCAGCCAGTCGATGTGTCCCTTTCACGTCGATGTTTATCTCTCTCTCTCCCTTCTGCTCCATCTGAATAAAAAATGGAAAATATGTCCTCAGGTGAGGATTAAAAAAAGAAAAATGAAAGCTGGCAGGCTTAAGATCCATGAAGGGCCTGTTTCAAGTTGAGTCTGAAAGCTGCAGAAGACTATGTCCCAGCTCAAAGAGTCAGGTTGAAGGAATTCCCTCTTACCCAGCCTTTTTATTCTATTCAGGTCTTCAACTGATTGTACGAGGCCCACTCACATTAGGGAGGGCAACCTGCTTTACTCGGTCTACCAATCCAAATACTCATCTCATCCAGAAACACCCTCACAGACTCACCCAGAATAATACTTGATCAAATGTCCTGGCAGCCTCATAGTTCAGTCAAGTTTACACTAAAATTTAGCCATCACAAGGACTGCCTTTTGTTACTAGTGACAATGTTTGTCATTAAATGGCCTGTGATCCCCCAGAGCAAATAACATCCCACTATCTCAAGCATTTATTAGGGAAGCTCAGGAAGAAAAAATGTCTAAAAATGGAAAGCAATATTTAGTATGTGGCTAACATCCAACTCTGTGGGTCTAGAATAGTGACTTTTGCTCATGGAGAGCAAAGAATCTTGTCCTTTAGCTGTTTCCAAACCTGTGTAATGTACATTATATCATTGATGTTCTTTGGAAGAGAACATTTTGTACAACGAACATTATTTTCCAAAGTCTCTTGACAGCATCTGAATTCTTGAGTCTTAGATAATCTTAGGGATGAAATCTCCCATGCACATTCATTTCTGAATTCAACACATAGCAGTCTCTAGACCACCTTGACCCATGATGCTTTGCTAGGCAGAAGTTTTTTACTTAATGTAGTAGCAATTAATATTCCAATAGTTAACACTACCAGCCGTTTGATTTTAAAGGACATTCCGGCAAAGCTTTTTTGTCAACATAGACTGTAAATATTAGCTATATTATACGCTTACATTACTTATATGTTGTTAGATCTTTATATTCTTATACCAACAATGTAAATAGTAAATAGTGGCTTAACATACTGCCCTTTTCAGGCATTTTATGTGGGTTCTCAAAATTTAACCCATTGTTTTCTCAAAGCATCCTCCTAGAGGCACAAAATGATTCATTGAAATATAAGATTTTCAAGTCAAAACTTTTGGAAAACACTGCAGAGTGTATGTCCTCTTGGAGATTCAAAAAACATGAGTGTATACTAAATGTTCTGAGAAGGCCTGCAATAAAGAAGTTAATTAGTGTTTCACAGACTTTATTGAATACTGAGGGTTTTTTTTTTTTATCAATGCTTCTTAATGTTGATCTCATATGGTAACACTATAATTAATATTCATTAAGCTTTTACTCTATGTTAGATACTATATATAGAGTTTTATATTTTTCCTAATTTTTCTCTCATCACCATCTAGGACATGTACTGTTATTATCATCATTTTATTGATGAGGTAATTGAGGCTCAGAGATGTTGTGTACCTTGCCCAAGGTCCTACAGAGTAAGGGGTGGAAGACCAGGGGTTGAATCTGTGCTCATTTTATTTTGCTACAGTAATGAATTACCACACACTTAATGGTTTAGAATAATACAAGTTTGTTATCTTACAGTTCTATAGGTCAGAAGTACAACACAGATCTCACCGGGCTAAGATCATGGTGTGGGCAGGACTGCATCCCTACATTCTGTAGGATCTAGGGGAGGAAATGTTTCCAGTTCATTTGGGTGTTGTCAGAATTCATATTCATGCATTTTTAGGACTGAAGACTCCTTTTTTTTGTTGTTTGTTTGTTTTTAATTAATTAATTTATTTTTGTTACAGATGTTTCTCCTTTTTCCCCCACTGATCCCCCCCTCTCCGCCCTGTCCCCAGCTTTGTTGTCCATGTCCATTGTTCATACACACATGCATATAAGTTCTGTGGTTGATCTCTCCCCCACCACCCCCTCTTCTGGGGATTGCCAGTCTGTACCCCACTTCCACGTCTCTGGGACTACCCATTCCTCAGACTGTTATGTTCATTATATTCCACAAATAAGTGAGATCATATGATACTTGTCTTTCTCTTTTGGCTTGTTTCCTTTAGGATAATACTTTCCAGGTCCCTCCATGTCGTCTCAAAGGGTAAGAGATCTTTCTTTCTTCCTTCCTTACTGTAGGCTTCTTTCTGATCTTTACACATTGATCCCTACATCATCAGCACCAAAGCACAACATCTTTCTCATATTGCCATCTTTCTTGTCTACCTTTCTGTCTTCCTCTTCCTGTTAACATGAGATATACTCAGTAAATTTTAAGTATACAATACAGTATTGTCAACTATAGGCAGGATGCTGTCCAGTATATTTCCAGAACATATTCATCTTGTGTAACTGAAATCCCCTCCAGCCCCTGGCAACCACCATTCCACTCTCTGCTTCTATGAGGTTGACTATTTTAGGTATTCCATATAAATAGAATAACACAGTATTTGTTATTCCGTGACCGGCTTATTTCACTTTGAATAACGTCCCCAGAGTGATCCATGTTATCACACATGGCAGGATTCTCATCTTTTCGAAGACAACACTATTCCATTGGGAACTCACATGATTAAATTGGGCTCACCCAGATGATCCAAAATAATCTCCCTCCCCACTTCAAGGTCCTTGACTTTGATCGCATCTGCAACATCCCCTTTGCCATGCAAAGTAACGCTTATCACAGATTCCAGTGATTTCCAGGGGCCCTTTAGGGGCCACGCATTCCACCATCCACAGGGTCCACCTGCTTGACTCAGAGGCCGTGTGCTTATCCAGCACGGTCTTCTGTTGTTTTCAGGAGATCTTATACCGCCTAGACCTGGGGGAATGACTTTTCTTGTTTTAAACAACAACACGGGTAGTAAAAAATGTTCACATGGGGCACACCTGGGAAAAAGTTGTTTGGGTTTCCAGGGTGTCAGAACACAAACATAGCTGCAAAATGCCCGTTTTGGGGGAGCAAAGTACGTCAAGCACCGCACGATTGAAGACACTCCAAACAAACTTATTTCTCAGACCTTTAGAAAATCAGTGAGAAAGAGAAAGTGTTCCCTTAAATGTGATTTCTCTGGCCATAGCTCCCTGATAAACTGCCCTGTGACTCTAGGAAAGCCCATTTTGTTGGTAGATGATTTGTTTCTAAACTCACTGTAGTGATTTAAACCAGGGGCAGCAAAGTCGCTTCATGTATTTCCTCTGTGACTATAGCTTTGTTTTTAACATTTCAGACTTTAGTAAAGCCACACAGTTGAACACTTTTACAGGGACCTTTTTCTCTTCCATGCTCAACATTGCTTTTTGGGTAGTTTGGGAAATGGCAAATAGCATATAGCTGAACACTTACCGTGTCCTGGCTACACAATGCATTCCTTTCCAGATGTTTAGTATGCGTTCCGTTATGTGAGAGATGCATCTACTTGGTGCCCTAATGTATCTTAAATATTTTCATCCAGTTTTTGTTTTAATCTGAGAAAAAAATAGTGGTTCACAGTAGTCATCGACCAGGAGTAGAGTGGCTTTTTTCCCCCTAGAACTCTTAGTTTTATTTTATAAAATTAATCATTTGATATCACATAAGGACTGACAACGTCATAGCACCGTATTGGTCACCATGTGAGAAGCCATCTTTAGTTAGACCTTCCTCATCACTACCGAATGGTTCCTCTTGACTGTGTTCCTCAGTCAAGGGCTCACTGGGCCTGGGTGGAGAATATCCAGCCAGTAGGCCATATGAGGCCCACAAAATCAGTACCAGCTGACATCACACATCTCACCAAATTAGCCTGACCAAACAGAGCAGGCTAATCTTTAACCTGATCATTTTGTATGGCCCTTGAATGATGTTATAAATATCCAAATGGCCCTTGGCAGGAAAAAGGTTCCCCACCCCTTTGCTTAGCAAATACATTCTCTCTGTCTGTGGCTTCTTTTTCCTCTTGCTGTGATTTCTTTGTTTAGAGAAAAGTTTTAAAATTTTATAAAGAAATTTAAATACCAGGCTGACTATTTTGAACTTGTTACCATGTTAACACTTTTGAACACTTCTAATAAGCCTGGATTTTTCTTCAGCCTTCTCCTGCATTATTATGTATTAGCTGCTTATCACATTTCTGTGAAATAGACATTTTATTTTATAAAATATGAAACTGATTCTCTAGAGATCCACTGGGTTATATGTACGTATTGCATTTTCCTTGGCATTTGTTGCTACTTTGCAAAACCAACATGTTATAGCATTTTGCCGTCAACTGATTAAGGGGATGCAACTATATTTGTGGGGGAGGAAGGCATTTTAGGGTTTCATGAATGACTCTGAAGTTAGAATCTTTTACTTCTGAAAAATAATTCAGTCATAACCACAAGTAAACATTCCATGTGAAATCAATGAAGTTTCTCTTTGGAATATTTCCATTTCTTTATAAAGATCCAGAGCATGGTGATGTGAATAGTATGTAATTCCTTGCATCTTGCTTATAATTTTCTCTGGAATGATTTTCCCAAGGTGAAATCTTTAGTTACTGTATGAAGTGATAGTCTCTTTGACTGTCTTGCATTTACCAACTTTTTGAGATGGACATTCAAAGACAGTACAACTTTATTCATTTAGAGCAATAGACTCTCCCACAGTTTGGCCAGACTAGTTAGATGTTTTAACACATAGTATTTCTATTCTGATATTTATATTTTATTTCTGAGATAAATGTGGTATGCTATGTTTATTATACAACTTCATTCCTCTTCTTACTGACTGTGGTCCGCCAATACTGTACCAATATTCATAGCTGAAGACCAACCCAATCCATCAGTATAATGATGCCCACCTTTCCAGTCCACGTCCTGGCTTGATTGAGCTGGCTGTATCAATAACTCCCTCGGAGACTGAGTACCCAGTGCTTCACTGGGACTGGTTTTACTAGCCACTCAGAGAGAATCTAAAAAAAGAAAAAAAAAAAAACTTATGAGGAAAAAAAGCTCAGATTTATTATCCTAGTTCTGATAGGAGTGCATGGAAGTAGCGTCACTCTTTACTACTCTCGCTGTAAAAAGGCCAGTATAATTCTGTAACTTGCCTTCTCAAAGTATGATGTGAGAGGACAAGTTGTAGTATATGCTATGTTTGACACTGTGGACATAGTAATGAGTTATTCTCTCAAAAGATATTCTAATATCTAAACCGGCATAATAATTTTTTTTCTTGAATTGGTTGTATTTTCATAAGCCCATACTTAACTTTAACATTGAGGGCATATAATGACCTAATCCTGAACTAGCAGAAGATGAGGCCAGGACAATTTTACACATCCCATCTCTTGGTAAAAATGGTATCTAGATAAACTTTTACTCATTTCAAAATGAACAAATAGAAATATCCACATGGAAGCTATAGAAAACAGATTGCAAATGAAGAGAAAAGGATTCTTTCTTTCGTTTTTAAAAAAAATATGTTTTATTGATTTTTAGAGCATTAGGGAAAAGGAGAGAGAGAGAAACATTGATCAGCTGCCTCCTGCATGCCCCCTACTGGGGATCGAGCCAACAACCTGGGCATGTACCCTGAAGGGGAATGGAACCAGTGACCACTTGATGCATGGATCAACCCTCAGCCACTGAGCCACACCAGCTGGGTGAGAAAGGGATTGTTACCACAGATGACTAAGAAGGAGAACACAGTTATAAAGTTAATTTATTTCCTCAACCAAAAGAACATTTCAGACAATTATTTTGAAATCTCAAAAGGATACGAAACATCCTTTTCATTGAATTGGTTCCTTCTCATTTGTTAAATCTCAGTTTAAAAGTCATCTTCTCAAGGGTTATGAAGTGGGAGGGACTTTCCTGACCTCTGCATGAATTAAGTTAGCCCTTTTATTGTTGCCTTTCACAATTTATTCTCTTCTTTCACAGTACTAATTATAATTTTAAATTATATACTTAGTTCTTTTAATTTACTGGTTCCCAAAACAGAATATAACTCCATAAATACAGTTACAATACAACATCTAATAAATTTTTTACCATAATTAACTGATAAACTTTGTTGAATAATTTAATGAACAAACAAGAAACAGGAAGCTATGAGGAAATACCAGGTTGACACAGGAAAAAACAATAGTCAATGAAAAAAGTTATAATAGAATTTTGTCCCAGAAAGACCAAATGATTTAGGCTTTAAAGGTATACTCTTTAAAATTTTCTAAGAGATGATGCTGTATGGCTTATTCCAGAACAAAAAACATCATAGAAAATGCACCAGTTCATGTAACATTTTGGTTACTAGCATAGACTATGATCCTAAAAGGACCAGATTTGGTGATTTGAATCTACCATTATCAGGGGGTAAAACAACAGGTACATACATACTCAGTGACTCTGAAATCTATTTTATTTATCTATAAAGTGAAGACAAAGTAAATTCTACTAAATAGAATTGTTTTGAGAATTGATCATGAAATTTTATATAAATTGAACATTACAGAACAGATAGAGAACAGTTGGTAACATATACAATTTATCATAGTATGGGGCAAATATTAAACATTTATCATACATGAGCTATTAATATCATGTTTATGTTAAGTGAATAAACTCGATACTAAAATGCAACATAGCATGTGTCTCATCAATATACAAATATCTTTAAGAAATGACCAACCAAACTTACCAGTACCATGATTAAATAAGAATGCAAAATGGACTAATAAGCCAATCTACTAGTGCATTATTACATTCCATAAGAAAAATATGATAATACAATGAAAAACTTAAGGTGTATTAAAAACAAAATATCAACAGCCATTGTTGTTAAAAGCTTTATGAAAATGAGAAATATTGGAAACTTTCTGGTAATTTAAAGAATATATCAACTCGAAAATTTTACTCATTTATTTATTCATTTATACAACGAATACCAATTGAGTTCCAATTATGCTAGTCAATATGAGTATTGTGCTAAACAGAATAATGTCCCCCTAAATGTTTATGTTCTAATCCCTTGAACCTATGAATATGTTAATTTACATCAAGAAGGAATATTAAAGTTGCAGATGGAGTTAAGGTTGTTAATCAGCTGATTTAAGATAGGGAGATTATCCTGGATTGACTAGGTTTGTTCTAATCACAAGGGTCCTTTAAAAGTAAATAAGTGAAGCAGAAAAAAAGGTAAGAGTGAGAAGGCATCAGCCCACCCGTAGAAGCTGGAAAAGGCAAGGAAAGCAATTCTCCCTTAGAGCCTCCAGAAAGGAACACAACCCTTGCTGATACCTCGATTTTAGTCAAGTGTGGCCCTTGTCAGACACCAGACCTACAGAAGTGTAAGGTAATAAATCAGTGTTGTTTTATGCCACTAAATGTATGACCATGTGTTATACAACAATAAAACACTAATACAGGTATGACAATAGATGAAAAGAAACGTGAATTCTGTCCTAACAGAACTTAGAGTCTGGTAGGAGAGTAACTAATCATTTAATAATAGTGAACATCAATGTAAAGCAGTTACTGTGTGAAGTGCTATGGAGTATAGGCCTTGAGATATTTATTTATATTTAAAAACAGTTATGTTCTAAGGTCAGTTTAAAATGTGCAGATCATCATTGTTATGGTTAAATCCAAACAGCTCTTAAATTGAAGTTTATTATATAAGATTTTGAATATATAGGCCGGAACAGTAATTCTTAGACAAACTAAAGCATGATAACAAATAAAGCAGAGTTTATATGCAGAGTAGCTGGATAGCAAATGTGTCCTCTTTTTCGAAAACAATCAAATAACTAACAGTGACTGGAATTGGGGATGTGGAGAATGCTAAAATATGTCTGCTTTCCTGCATTTGCTCTGTTTTATTTTTCACGTAAAGCTTTTAAAACCTCATTTTGAATAGTGAAAGTCTAGCTATAGTCACATTAAATTTAAAATAAGTTCTTCACAAATTTTAATACTTTTAAACTCAGTCGAGACATTTTGATCAATATAGTGCAACAAAAATAAGGGCTGTAATCATTGATCATTATAAAGTTTAAGATTAAAAAGAATCTTATTTTCATTTTTATTTGATTGTGGTAAAAACACTTACAGATGATATTATATACCTAGAAACCCCAAGAAAAGCAACTGAAAACTACTACATTTACCAGTAAAATTGTTCCATATAAAATGAAACAATAGCTTTTGCTTATAAGTGATATCATAAAAGAAAACAATTCATTAAAAAACAAACCATAAAGTTCTAAGGAGGGCCCTAACCAATGAATTTATAGAATTTGAATAAAGGGGAATGTTTAAAAACAAAAACAAAAAGGGCATGGAGAATGCACTGTGGGTTAACTGACAACATTTTAAGTTAAAGAGCTATGTCAGCATGTTTAGGTAGAATGAAGATTGGGAGAGGGAGGCACAGTTTTTATAAAAATCTAGTAAGGTTTCGGAAATCTCACAGGCCAATGGGAAGTGAGAGTGTTCAACAAATTATTATGGAATAAAAACATTGGGTCTTCATTTTTCATAATTTACCAAAATGTATGTCAGATATATTAAAGTACTAAATTTTTATAATTTAAATCTTATTACTATGTGTGATACAAAAGAAATGCAGATGACTTTATATTAACCGATAATGGAGGACTCAATAAGCATCAAAGAAATGAAAAACCAATAGAATTAACAGTACAAAAATATAAAATGTTTGCATGGTAAACATCTTGTGAAAATTTAAAGATTTACTATAAACCGACTAATATTTGTAGCAATCACAGTTGATATAAAGTTAATATCTCTATGAAGAGATCTAAAGAAGCAATAAGAAACTTGCTGATTAAAATATAAATAAACAGCCCAGCCAGTGTGGCTGAGTGGTTGAGCATCGACCCATGCACCAAGAGGTTGCTGGTTTGATTCCTGGTCAGGGCACATGCCCAGGTTGTGGGCCAAATCCCCAGTTGGGGGCATGCAGGAGGCACCCAATCAATGTTCTCTCTCATTGATGGTTCTATCTCTCTCTCCCTCTTCATTCCTCTCCCTCTAAAATTAATAAAGAAAATAAAAATGAAATGAAAATAAACATCTTTCAACAATAAAGATAAAAAAAATCCAGTAAACTAAAAAAAATAATAAAAAATAAACATGAATGTGTTCAAATTCTCTACTAACCAAATATTGTACATGCAGATTGAAATAACAAGAATATATACATTTTGACTTATTACCTTAGATATGATTGTGTCTTAAATATCAATATTGAATACTATTAATTTTATAGTGAGATGCTAATGCTTCTGGGATTGTTAGTGTAGATACATTGTTATTATTATTTATTTATTTATTTATTTATTTATTTATTTATTTATTTATTTTTTCAGAGAGAGAGGAAGGGAGAGGGAGAGAGAGAGAGAAACATCGATTGGCTGCCTCTTGCACACACCCTGACTGGGGATTCAGCCCCCAAACCTGGGGATGTACCCTGACCGGGAATCCAATTGGTGACCTTTCGGTGCTCGAATCGATACCTAACCAACTGAGCCATTCCAACCAGGGCAAGTAATATTTTTTAAAAAGCAATTTATCAGTATATATCAAAAGGCCTAAATATGTATATATTTTATTTTAATATTCTGACTTCTAAGACTCTATCTTAATTAAATAATCATAGGTTCTGACAGGGAAGATTTTTGTATTAAGATTTTCACCTCAGAATTTAGTACATTTGAAGGCACTTAATACACACTTTTAAATAAAAAATAACCACTTTTGGAGTGGCAAAAATAAAATGGGCCAATATCCAGTAGAGAAAAAGTTAATGTAAGTATACGAAAAGTTATATACAGTTATACAAATTATGCACCGTGGTAAATGTGGTAGTCAGACTCCAAGTTGGTCTCCGTGATTACTGCCTCCTGGTATTCATGCATCTGTGTGATGTCCTCCCCTTTGGTGTGGGCTGGCATTAGAGACTTGCTTCCAATGAATTACACAGGGTGGAATGATGGTATATGACCAGAAGCTAGGTCATGAGAGGCAGTATAATCTCTCTCTTTCTCTCCACCCCGCCGCACCCACTTAGGGAGAAGCCATGTTGGGAACAACTCTGTGGAGAAGTCCATGAGCCTCTCCAGGCAGCACACAGGTGAGTGAGCTTTAAATAAATCCTCCAGGCCTCGTCAATTCTTCTGAACCTGCACAACCCTATCACAGCTTGACCGCAACCTCAAGAGACACCCAGAATCTCCCAGCTAGGTCCTCCTAAATTCCTGACACTCAGAAACTCTATGACATAATAGATGTTTGTCTGAAGTTCTGGGGTAATTTGTTATGCAACAAAAGATAACTACAGTAAGTTCCAAGACAACATATTAAGCAATTGTTAGACTTAAGTTCTCAAAGACTGTTTAATGGCAAACTGTATTCACATGACATAGCATCATGGGTAAGAAACAATTAAAAAAATGAAACAAACAAACATAAAGTAGAATTTTATGAACAGTATGATCCCAACTTAAATCCATCTTTATAAATCTTGAAAGAAAATATACCCAAATATGGACAGTAAGGTTACATATGATATGGTAATTACACATTTAATTTTTCTGTACTTTCCTGTTTTCCCTCAAATGTTATGTAATGAGCTTATATTCCCTTAATAATCAGAAACCAGAAAGAAATAATTAAATACTGCCTATAAATTTGTGCAAATAAGTTTACTTGAAATCTATTTGAAAAAAAGGAGCAAACATTTTCACATCCAAAGGAAAATAAAAGAATAAATTACAATATTTATTGTATATTTCTTTTCTTACTATTGGGTTATAGTTAAGAATCATGTCTTCTTCATAATAAGATCTGACTTTCCTTTTGTCATTAAGGATGTTTCATTCAACCTAATAATTCCTATAATAACAGATGTAAAATCTTTTGATCTTCATAATTTTTCTCACTCATGTTCCTGTTCTTGAATTTCCTTCGATCTTGTGAATAGTTGGCTTGAAGAATGGTTCAATCTCTGCTTCCCTCCCAAGGTCCAGCAAACTCTAAGAAGGGGACAAGGGGACAAGGCTCCATACACTTTTAGTGGGGCCATAGCCAGGCAATGAGCAACAGCATCAGATAATTGATGAAACACAAATATGAATTAATTCATTCATTTGTTCATTCACTCATTTATTCCACCAATTTTTACTGAGTATTTACTGTGTACCAGGCACCATGTTAAGTCTTAATATATGATGTTAGTTCCTACCCATCGGGAGTTAATATGTGAAGGTGGAGTTAGAAGAGCACTTGCCGAGACTCTGGGCTGGAAGGAAGCAGGCTGTGTAGGAGGGACTGAGAAAAGTTCCCCGCGCTAGAGCAGAGTGAATGAGCTTGAATGTGCTTCTGGATCTTAGTGGAAGAGTTGGTAGGAGACTGTACAAGGAGAGTTTTCAGACCCTTTAGGAAGTTTATTCTAAGCCCCTGGGGTGGGGGAAGGGTAGACAGCCCCCTGCCATTTGAGAGTTAGCCTGGCACTCACAGCAAAGCCAAATGATTCTCCTGTTAAATATAAACAATTTATCAGAATACTTGTCTTAGACAAGGTTACTCAGAGATAAAATGAGACAAAATATGATCTCTTCCTAATGTTGTCTAAGCAAACGCAAAAAACAGTCACTGTGCTACCCACAAAACACCAAACTCTCCATTTCTTGGCCACAATCTATGACTGCTACTTTAACTTTTATAGCTTTATCTTCATGGTTATCTAGGTTTAACAAGATATCCAATCATAGAATAACCCTGCTTTTTGACAGCATTCAGACTGAAGTGAAACTCCACTTCCATAGGCCTTCCCTTAACTCATCCAACAAAATCCCCAATCTTAAAATAGGTTCTCTGTAATACCCCCTTACTGAGATACCCCATGGTTTCCTATGATGTGTGTGTTCTCCTCCACTGCAATGAGTAATAAACCCAACTGGTTTTACTATGAGTATGCTCCTGGTGGTCTTTGGCTAAAGGACATTGATACCACTTGAGGGATGTTTTTTCATTGCTGACAGTGTTACAGATGTCCCTCCACACCCTTTGCCCACCTCCACCCAGCCTGAGCCTCACTCCAGGCCTGCCTCAAGCTATTGTCTGTGACCATAACCTATGCATATATGTTCTTTGGCTAATCTCTTCACCTTTTTTTATTCAGTAATCCCCTCTCTCCTCCCCTCTGACATCTGTCATTTTGTTCCATATATCCATACCTCTGGACCTATTTTTGTTCTTCAGTTTATTTTGTTCATTAGATTCCACATATGAGTGAGATCATGTGATATTTATCTTTCTCTGACTGGCTTATTTTGCTTAGCATAATACTTCCCAGGTCCCTCCATGTCGTCTCAAAGGATAAGAGATCTTTCTTTCTTACAGCTGCATAGTACTCCATTGTGTATATGTACCACAGCTTTTTTATTCATTCGTCTACTGATGGACACTTGGGCTGTTTCCAGATCTTAGCTATTGTAAACAGTGCTGCTATGAACATGGGGGTACATATATTCTTTCTGATTGGTATTTTGGGATTCTCAGGATATATTCCCAGAAGTGAGATCACTGGGTCAAAGGGAAGTTCCATTATAATTTTTTGAGGTAACATCATAGTGTTTTCCACAGTGGCTGCACCAGTCTGCATTCCCACCAACAGTGCATGAGGGTTCCCTTCCCTCCACATCCTCACCAGCACTTGCTATTTGTTGATTTATTTTATGGTAGCCATTCTGGCAGGTGTGAAGTGATATTTCATTGTCGTTTTAACTTGAGGTTTTTAAAAAATATTTAGAATAAATTTTGACAAAATTTTATTGAGAAATCTGATAAAATGGAAAATAAACACAGTATAGTACCTTAAGTTCCTATATACGCCAAGATAGATTCACATGGTCTTTCCTGGGTTAATACTCTCCCTTCCTTTCAGTCCTCTCCATGAGTTCAAGGGCAGGTCTTCACTCTTCCTATCTCACCGTCCCTTCCCTGTTGACCTCTGCACACATTCTGGAAGCACTATATATAATTCCCAAGCTCAGAACACGAGCAAAATTAAGTCAATGATTTCAAAGAATACTAGGAAACAGTTATTCCTCACACCACTTGTTTTAGTTCCTATCCTATAGAATAGAACCTTGAGATGAGGATTCATGTCCCAGTGGTTTGTTAAAGAATTGCTCCCAGGAGAAATGTGTAAGACAGTAAAGGAAAAGGAAGGGATGTAGTGAAGGATTCGGGTTCAGGCAAAATCCCAGTTTCAGCCTGGTCCACAAGGAGCCCTGATGTGTATGTTACATCTCAGAATCTGCAACAACTTGAGGTAGCAACCTAGGCTATTAAACTGTGACATTAGTCATGGTTAATGGCTGCTCCAGGGGCACATAACCTTGCCTGAACTTCTAGCAGTGTCCAAGGACAGCCACACAGAGAGTCACAGACGGAGGTCGTTTAAAGCAAAAGCAAGTAGGGGCAGAGATGTCACAAACATGGTCAGGGATTTCCAAGGGGATCTGGTAGAACCCCTCCATTTACTAATCCTTGTCTTCACATCTCTATTTCTGACCATTGGACTGATCTTCCTAAGAACAATAACAATGGAAATATCTGTTTGCTTGGGAAGAATGTCTATAGAGATATGGTATGATCCACTGGCTCCCACAAAACAAAAATTTTACATGACAGGATTTTAGGTTATATTTTGAAATTTATTTTAAATTAATTTTTCTGAATTTCTTTATTTTAAATATCACCCCATAAGGAGGATCTCATGGCAAATTCAGATTTCCTTGCAACACGTTCAATTTTGTTTCCTTTTCCATTCTTTTCCCAGTATATGTATTCAAGAATGTATGGGGCCAGCTTTACCATCTGTCCCATCAATGGATGTATTAAACATACAGTACATTGCCTGGCACTGTGTAGATCATAAGTATATAGTAGCTATCTCTGTGCCTCTTTCCTTCTAAAGAACAGGAAGAATAGAAAGTTAAATGCTAAGGCAGACAATTACCTCTTTTTTGCCATTATTGACCAGTTATCTACTATCATTTCTGTCCTCCCAAGACCTGAAAGATGTGTTAACCACACCATGTGACAGGACCATCTGTAACTTGTGCTTTTTTTGGAACTGGAGTATTTTCTTCCCTTATACTTATCCAGCATAGCTGCAGTGGCTCAGAAACAAACACATGTCTCTGTGACTACTTGGAGGCAGCAATGGGAGGAAAGATAAACTGCCAAGATACCTCTTCCATCATAATGAGCACTCATTGAATGTCTGTTTGAAAAACATGTAACATTACAAAGACATCGTCACTCAGATGATTTGGACTGTTGCCTGGACGATGCAGTTCTGTGTCTCAGACATGATGTCATAAGCCAGTGAAGATATCTTACATATGTTCTTTTATTTTTTTAATTGATATTTTAGAGAGAGTGGGAAAGAGAGAGAGATAGAAACATCCATGTGAGAGAGAAACATCGATCGGCTGCCTGCTGCGCACACCCTACTGGTGCTCAAGTCCGAAATCCAGGAGTGTGCCCCAAGCTGGGAATTGAACCAGGACCTCTCAGTCCATGGGACCATGCTCAATCCACTGAGCCACACCGGCCAGGCAAGATATGCTACATATTTAAAAATATTGTATTTACTTGGAGTGATCAAGTATTATAGGACATTTCTTTGGACCGGCCTTCAAGAAAATGATGAGAGGCCTTTGCTCCAAACCTTCTTCAGGTTTAGGGCTCTCTGCCCTTCTAGGTGCTCATCTGAGTATACTCTGCCTTCCACAAGTGCCAGCCTTTCCTGGCCCCTCTGACTCCAATTGCAATCTCTTTGTTCACTGTGTGCTGAGTCATTAGGCCCAAGGGTTAAGAAACAGGGAAAGGCAGGGACTTAGCTATGGAACCTAATCTAGAAATGTCCAGCTAGTTGGGGACATGGTCAGAAATGGATTTCATAATAGGTTGCATAATTTTATTGAATTCCTTGATAAGAATAAGGAATTTTATTGTGGTATTTTAATGGAATTACAGCCAGGGTCTTTAGAATGCCTAAATGCCACTCTATAAATCACCCCATCCCCTCTCATTAAGTTCAGAGAAATTTAAGTGCATAAGAAAAAAATTTAAAAAAATAAAGAGAACAAGAATACATTTATTTGAAATATATTGACAAGTATCTATTGATCCCTAACATAATGCTGTTTCACAAAGCATTAATTTAAAAATGTAACCTAGGCTCTGTTTATAAAAGGGATGTCTGGTGATCTGATCAATCAAGAGATCATCTCTGTTGAGGCAAATGCTGGGAATGGACATTAGAAAATTCAGTTCTAGAATGAAAAGAGAGCTGGAAGTTTTCCTTATCTGACCTTTTTTTTGTATCTGTTTTCTTTCAACTGATGAGAGAGCCTAGAATACAACAAGCAAAGCTGTGGCTGCCCTGAGCCACCTCTATGAGACTCTTTCTCTAATATCTTTCTTTGTTCCTTTATAATACTCCTAGAGCAGCGGTTTTTAATGAGTGTGTTGCAAGAATTTTTAAAACATGCAATACCTGACTATTTAACAGTCAGGGGCATTGACCTCTTTTCCCTTATGTTGTCAAATAAAAAATGACAACAGCCAACACAACACTAGCTGTCTGGTGTGAATGCCCTGACTAGAGCCATAAACATATAGGTCATATTGCAGAGTTGCATCTAATTGGCTATTTCTTGACACCAGAAATCCTTATATACACCTGATTTTTTAAAAAGTCTCTTTGGAGCAAAATGAAATCAATCAAAATTATACATATTTTTGTCAGATCGGCAAAAAATGTATTTTTTGGTGTGCCACAGAATTTTAGTAATTAGTTTATGTGTGCCATGAGATGAGAAAGGTTGAAAATCGCTGTCTTAGAGTAACTGAAATGATTGTCTCTGAAACTGACTAGAATAAACATTTAGTTAACTTTAAGGTCAAACTATTTATTAAGCTGAAATTTTACTCTCCATTCTACTTAGCAACCTTATATTAATGGTGGTAACCAGCTTCTGACCTAATTTCAGGATGAGGTTTCAAATAAAGCCAAACAATAATGGTCCAAATATGTAAATTCTTTACAAGGTCTTTATATTTTGACCCCTGATTATCGAAAAGAAACACAAGGCTCAGAGCTTAAGAACTCGGTGCTCTGAGCAAGCGTGCCTGGTACAGTCCAGGCTCTGACACGTGGGAACTGGATGGCATTGTTATACAACGTATTTAAAGAGACATTCCTCCAAAAACTGGGTTATGCTATCTAGAATTCCTTTCCACCGTGTTAGTGCAAATCCATTAAAAAACCCTGATGTTAGGAACTTATCTTTCATTGAGAATAGACTTTGATTTTTAAAAACAACCACCATTTGGGTATAAAAGAGAAATAAAAAATAATATGGTAGTGTGTTCTTTTTTCCTCCAAAATGATGTCATGAATGAAAAATGGTATATTGTTTTAATTTTATTTATTTGAGTTCAAGTCCCCTTTAAATATATTTCCCTGTGTTGCTGGTTATTCCCCTTGCTCACACTCCCCACTGTCGGAAGATGGATTGCCTGCTCATGACCTTGGCCTCTTTTTATATTGAGGATTATTTTTTCTTATGGAATTGCATCTACTCATATTGAACAGTAAGACCTTCATACATCACCTTCAGCCACCAGGGGAAAGGTTGTGTTCTGAGTAGCAGGGCTCATGTTGCTAAAGCTCATGAATGCATTGCTTTCTTCCTCCCTTCACTCCCTTTGTCCAGGCCCCTACATAGTGTATCATGTTCATTTCCATGTATGGTGAGCACTGATAGTCCTTGTCCTCTTCAGTCGGTAATGTTCTCTCTTTTTGGTGAGAATTCATTTGATCTTCCCTGCCATTTTTCTTATGTGTAGAGTCTATCCACGATTTCTCTCGTTTGATGCTGAGATTACCTTTGTGCTTCTCAAGAAACATCTTCTTGAGCTCCCCTGTTCAAAGCACAGGTCCCCTTCCATAATCAAAGTGGAGTTCCTCAAGTAATTATAAAACAGAGGAACCAAGAGAAGTGAGGGCTGCTTCCTTTGGGATGGACCTCTGGAAGGACACAGGCTTCGCAGAAGAGGAGGGGAGAAGGGTATGCTTTTGACATCATGTTCATGGGTATGGGAAATCACTGACTAAACCAATCCTTTTCATGCACCTATTTCCAAACATAGGTTTAAAGATGATGTTCAGATAGGCAGAGAAGCTATAAATATGTGTGTGGACACATGGAATTGATGAAGGTATTTCCTCGAGCAATGCCAATACATCTTTCAAATTATTTATAGATTTATTGATATCAGCTCATGGTCTGTTATTCAAGAGTGTAAATATGAGAATTGATTAACCCTGAGGCAAGAGCAAAATTTCATATCTCTTGGTAATTGAGATAATAAGATTTCCTTGGGCACTCATGATGTCAAAGCACGTTGGCTCGTGCTACGCAGTAAGCAAAGAGGAAGGGAACTGAATCTCTGCCCTCTGGCTTGAAGAATAGAAAATAAGATGTGAGACATTAAACAATAGATTAATAGATTTAGAAAGTTATTCCATAATTATTGCTAGCTAACCGAGAGTTTGAAAGTCTTATCTTCTATGTTCTCTTCATTATTTTTTGAGAAGGTATGATTTAAAAATGGTCTCACATTCAACATCACTTCAGTAGAAAACATTTTCCCTTCTGATTGCATCCTGGTTTCGCTTGAAGTAATTTAACCTTCTATGGTAAAATATGAGCCATAGAAAGAAGAAGGGCTAAGACCGAAGGTAATGGCTGGGACAGAAATTAGGAAAACAGGCAAAAATGTGGGTGAGGAACATCCAAATTTAAAGATCAAAATACAATATTACTCAGTTATTATTAATTGAGTACCTACTAGATTTTATAGTGCATTTGGATTTGGGGCAGGAAAGTGCTCTGTGAAGCTTGACTTAACATATTTAGACATACATTTTGCCATAAATAGTAGAGGGTTACAAAAAAAGAAAGCAATTACTGTGGAAATTAAGAGGGGGGCAAATATTGAGATTAAAGTCTATAAAATTTAGAGGGTTTTTAAATCAGAATAAATCACACATTATAGAAAAGGAAAATAATGTTTGTTGTAATGGGCAAAGGAGGGATCAGGTACAAATCATCTGGGAAGAGTTTTGCTTGGTGAACTGCTTTGTTTGGACTGGTTTTACTGGTTCATCTGTGGACAGACCAGCTTCTTCCATGAGTTCTCTTAGAGGCAGTGAGCAGTTTATGACAGAGCTCACCATGCTAGGCCTGTATGAAGAGATGGAGGATTGTTGGATGATAAATGTTACCAGGAAAATTGTTAGGAGCTCAGAGGGGCTTAGCAGATAACAAACATTTGTTCTAACGTACACTAACACCACAGGGCAAAGCAGGCAATAGTCTGTTATTTCATGGTTGGTCAGGGTTTAAGAAAGCTGATTTAATGGACAGAGCAAAGTAACAGCCCTGTGATCATGCAGATGATGAGAAAACCTGGAAAAGCAACATACTATTTCCCCATCTAAATCTACCTGCCATAATAAGGGATATCTGTCCTTTTCAAGTTTTCCATTCCGTTAGAAATCACATGATGGATGGAGTCTGATGTCAGCAAACAGACTACACTCACCCCTCAGCACTTTTTCCGACACAGATTAGGAGCATAGTAAATGTTGAATACGTATTTTCTAATTTGCTTCTTCGTTCAAAGATTTTATAAACCTTTATGAATCTTATTCCATCAATGTTTATATTTCTATTTCCCACTTGGTGTCACAAACAACACACCTGTGTAATAAACTTAAGCATGAGACTGGCTTTCTGGTTAACATTAATATCAAGACAAGAGGTTCCAGATGTTCATTTGAAGCAGTCTGGTTGCACACCTGTATGTCATCAGTGTTGAGTGACCCTAATCTGTTCAATAAATCATGAACCATTCTTAGAAAGAGATGTGAATTCTTTAGTTGAAAGGGTAAGACATTTAACTCATAAGCTCCATCTGGTGCCACAAATGGTATTTTGGGTTTCAATTTCTCATCCAAGGACTAAACAAGAGTTGTGATCATCTTCTTAGTTCCCATTTGACTCACTGATACCAGCCATAAGATTTATGTCAGTTTTCATTTTAGAGCATACTATTCTTTAATGTACATGACATTATGACATTTAATTATACCATTTGCAATTGAAGGTAAACATCTTGAAGGAGCACAGGGATTTTTATCTTATAAAATGTAATTTAAACATATACTCTGTCTAATTCCCATTGTTAGTTTTTAGTTTCCACTTGTTTTTATTCATAGACTAAATGGAATTTAGCTCCTGTTTCTAGCTTCGTCATTCCTATTTGGTTTCCCTAGAAATGCTTCAAATACCTCATGTAAAAATAAAATAATTTATTTATGATTGAAAAATACTTGAGTACTTTCCTATCCTTCTGCTAATTTTTACTAGGTTAGTACAATAGTTCCTTGAATTGTTTCCTAGGGGGGTAATTCCAGACCCTCATAATTTTAGACATTTTTCACCAGAGGAACTGACATGACTGTACCCAATATTACCATTAATGCATCCTAAGACCCATATTTTCATCTTTAGTGTTACCATCTATGGGACATGAAATAAACCAAAAAAACATGTTAACATTACTCTTCATTGATTAAATAATTTTCTTAGTTCTCTGAATCTACCAAAGGACAAACTCCTCTGTTACACTGCATTCCAATTCTCCTGGGTACTTTCATAATTTAATATATATCCCCAAGGAGCTTTCAAAAGTGGAAGGCATTAAAATAATCTGGCAAATAATTGTCTTATATCACCACAACAAAATCACCAATAGTTTTCTAGTCCCAATAAATTTTTTAAATTATTTTTCCCTTTATTGATTTTTAGAGAGAGAGAGAGATAAAAAGAAACGTCGATGAGAGACAACATCAATTGACCACCTCCTGCATGCCCCCCACTGGGGATTTGACCCACAACCTGGGCATGTGCCCTGACCGGGAATCAAACCGGCGACCTCTTGGTGCATGGGTCGACACTAAACCACTGAGCCACACCGGCCAGGCCTATTCCCAATAAATTTAACTAGCTATTTGTTTGAGATTATATTTTCACCATGGCCAAAATAACTGTTTGTTTAAAGAAGGAATCAGCTCAATGAAATAAACACAAAGTAAAACCTCTTGTATGGAATAAACTGTTCTAAAACAGGAATGATGATCAATGCAGATAAAAGTATTCAACCAAGAGGCTCATCTGGAGATAAGCTGGTCATGTCTCCTTCCAGCAGTATTTTGTGGTAATCATCTAGCTTAGCTGCCTTACATATAGAAAATACACAATGACTATGCAGAACATAAAAATAGGTGCATAAGTGAATAAATACCCAAAAAATCTGGCTGCCCCTAAATCAAGAAGAGCTGCTGCATAAGCTAAGCTCTATAAATGTCTTTTCTGTTTCCCTGCAGAGTTGTAAAGAGTGTCCATCTTTTCTCGGTTCATTGTATTAGTTGGTGAAAATGCCTGCACACCAAGGTGCATGCTCAGAGTATTTGCATCTATCCATGATCGTGTATTAGGAGGAATCCACTTTGAAAAAAGCAGTAGCTGTTGGGCCAATGTGCCTGAGGGAGCTGGAAACAGGAGAGAGCCATAAAAGGGAATTGATTTTCAGTGATCAGGATCTGTCTCTTAGGTGGGTCTATCCTCCATGGAGTTGTGGAAATGAAATTATAAATGTGGTTATAGGCATAGAAGAGGAAAATAAAGATCATCTTTTGGGACAGCACAGGCCTTCATAAAAATCCATAATGCAAATAAGAGAACTGGAAAACATTTTATAGAACACAAATAAATAGAAAACTTAGGCTGAAATGGAAGTCTGTGATGACCCCAAGGTGCTGCCTTGGGTTGGGAACTTGGTTTACAGACGGAGTCAATGTTACTTTTCACCATAATTTAAGTACAATTTCAATGGAAGACACAGGCTCCAGTTATTTCTTCTTTTGGAACTTTCTGCTCCTCATGTTGCAAATATTGGTGTTTAAATTTTAGGGAGAGAAAATTCTGATTTCAACTCCTCTACAGAGAAAATGTGCAGTTTTTAAAGGATTTAATGTTGAATGACCTAAATCATCATCACCATCTTCAGTATTAACATCGACTCAGCATTTACTCTGTAGCTGAGACTTCTAAGGTTCGTACATGAGGCATCTCACTGAATCCTCCAAAGTTGAGAGAGGTGAATGCTTTTATTTTTGTTTTAAGATGAGGAATCTGAAGCTCAAGGAAGTAAAGTTTTGCAAAGCTGCAAAACTCTGTGCTTTGTGTTGACATGTGAACTGGTTGGGTCAGAGTGTCTGGGGAAGGAGACGTCTGAGGAGCTCAGCTGAACTGGAGGCAACTGAACTGCCAAATGTTGGACTAATCAATTAAAGTAACAAGCCAAAATGGATGTCATAGTCAAGACTTTAATTGCTTTCAGCAACAGTGGAAACACAAAGCTACAGCATAGAAAGTACTAACTCTCCCTGTTCCATTCCCACCTCCCCCTCCCTCCCCTAAGGAATAGCGCAGTGGTTGAGGGTCTGGTGGATCAGCACAGATCTAGAGTTGTCTCACTGTTGAAGAAGTCTTGAATAAAAGGCTTCTGCAGTTCTGTGGTCCCAAGGGCTGGGTGGTGGGCAATGGGAAAGAGCTAGGTACAGAAAAGTACTGAGTGCTACCGAGTTCAAAAAAGTGTCTGAGTTTCTCTCCCCATTCCTACCTCTGTAAGGAGGCCTTAGCTGTGCACCTGAAGAAGGTATTTGCTTAATGCCCCAGATAAAGTATTTGCAATGGAGGCCCCTAGGCTAGGAATGCGGATATGTTTAAAAGCATGGCTAGTCTTAGAGACGCAATGCTGTCGGTGCACTGCTTGGCTATGCACCAAGTCTGGTGTGGGGAGGCCAGCTTTCCTCTGTGAGGCCTTCCAGGTAAAGTCTGTAATTGCCTATGGAAGGGCCTAGAAAATCACATATAGGTGTTCAGCTTGGGCTGGACTCCTTAATAAGCAAACCCAATCTGGGGAGAAGGTCAGCCACACATTCTCTCCCTACCTCCCCAGTGATTCTGATTCTTTATTCTATTTTGAAAATCTCTTCATAAGGGTGCCCCTGTGACAAAGAGAATTATGTTTTCCAGTGTGGTGGGTTAGAAAGAAAGTTAAATTATTAACTAGATTTCTGACTAAACATAGACAATCGCAGTAAATTCAAAATGTATAAACTTACAAGATAAAAAGAAATGAAAGGGAAGAACACTAGTGAACATGAGATGTCAACACAGGATTGAAAGTCTGAAAAATGATGGGGGCTTAGGAAAAGAGAGAGGACCGATGGCAGAAGGCAACAATAAAAAGCAACATAATTGCGTTCTAGAATCCAGTCAAGTCTCAGAAATGGGAGGCTCCAAGTACCACAAAAGGTGACCCTGACTAAAGGATGAAAACAAGGGGGTTGCTTGACAGGTCTACCAAAGCACAGTTCAGTGACTACCCACCTGTGTGAGAGGACCAGTGGTATAGTCTGTGGAGAAGTCAACCCCCAAAAGCTCAAGTGTGTTGTTCACTACACAGTAGAAGTTGAGGGTGAGACTTGGGAATGAAAGTGGGAGGTCACATGCAATGCTAAATGCTGAGGGTTGGGAAGCCCAGCCACCTCCTCCACCTTGCTTTCAGGATTCTGGTGGGCAGGTGAAAATGCTCCAGGCCGGAGATGGGAGGCTTTCTCTGGAGAAACTGGTAATTGTGGGTACAACAACCACAATTGGTATCCCCACAGGGAAGCCCACAAAATAATAAGGACTTTGCATACCCACACAACTTCCAGTCAGCCTTCTAAATATAACTGGAGAGTCAAGAATGACTGACATTTGAACTTTCAACATGAAAGACAGATTCACAAAGAATCAAACAGAAAGCAAAGAGAGAAACTTTAAATATTCTGTAGTCAGTATCTTCAGAGAGGTAAAGAAGATATTGCATCTGTTTACAAATAAGAATGCTAGAAAAGTGAAATCAGAAATAGTACATAGGTATCATTATTTAGTTTTGTAAAGATTTTTAAATTTTATTTTTAAAGAGAGAGGAAGGGAGAGGGAGAGAAAAAAACATCCATCGGCTGCCCCCAGCATTCTATCATCTATCTATCTATCTATCTATCTATCTATCTATCTATCTATCTATCTATCTATCTATCTATCTATCTATCATCTATCTATCATCTATCTATCTATCTAATCTATCTATCTATCTATCTATCTATCTATCTATCTATCATCTATCATCTATCTATTAATTTATCTAGCTATCTACCTACCTATTATCTATCATCTATCTAATATATACCAACATTAGATCCAAAATCACGTAGTATGAACATAGAATTGAAAGGATTTATTAATTATGCACTGGGTAAAATTGAAGATTGTATAAATCTTGTCAAAAGGAGTAGTCTCAAAATTATGACTGGAAGGTTTATACAGTCTGACACATTAAATCTTCTGAATAATAATGATGTGACTCTGCCATTCACGTCCCTAAGATTCTTCCCTCGCCTTTCAGGCTTCCAAAGCCCATGATTTTCTCACCTTCACACCCAATTACTCTTCTGGTTTTGTTGATTCTGGAAGCTATTTATGCCTCTTTAAAGCACCTCTTTATGAAGAATCTGGTATTTTGTGTGTGAATGTCAATATTATTTACTTTATTATATATTTGTGAAATTGGTTTCCTTGCTATTTGGGAGACGTTACTTTCCAACTCCTGATAGCTCCTTACATGTCAAGGGATGTTAATTATTTCACACTCCTGGCATCTCTCTGCTCCATAATCCATTTCATTTCAGGTGAGTGACTTACCTGGTAGTTAAATCTGACATAACTACACTAAGCATACTCAACTCAGACTCCCATGAGCTTCCTTAGAAAGCTATACTCTGGTCCTCCATATCATGTTTCCAGCCTGGACAGGGTCCCCAAACACAGCTTGGGATGGCATTAGTAATCATCCATAATCATGGGTTTTATTTAGTTAAACCATTTGGTATTATACTGTACTATATGTATAATTTAGATTTTATAAGTAATGAAGTGACTTTTGTTTTCTATGTGCATTGCCTTTTTTTTTTTTTTTTTCTTTTCCCTCTAACCAACTAGCTCAGAGCTTGAGTGAGAAAAAGGAATAATATTTACTGGCCTCCTTGAAGAACTCAAACATTTGCACTATGAGATTACTTGAAAAATACTGTTTTAATTTGATGATACGAAAAGAAAACTGGACAGAGTTAGGTCTAATTTTCCTACAACTTTAAGATGTGATCATGGGAAATATTTTATTTCTCTAGGAATCAACTTATCTATTGCAACATGAAGTAGATTAGGATAGATGATTTCTAATCTGCTAATTAGTTAGTCATGAGTAATTTGTGGTTTTTCATAGATTGATCAATTCAAGTAACTGCAGCAGAGAGGTATATCAATAGCTTTGGGTATACTCAGAAACTCGTTTCTAAATAGCCATCCCATGACTTCTTCCATAGACTTTTTTTGGGGGGTGGTACATGCCCCTAGTGGGAACCGAACCTGGGACTTTCTGGTCTGCAGGCCGACGCTCCAAGTGCTGAGTCAAACCGGCCAGGGCTCCATAGACTTTTTGAAACCGAATAAATGTCAATTGAAATGTATGTCTTTCATTTCTTACCTGCTGTAAAAACCCTTTAAACTGTGTATGTTCTTCCTCTTTCATAGCCACATCCTTGACCATGCCATCACCTGGAAATACACAATTTTTGAAATTTTATCATTATCTCCCATTCTCACAGCATATTGCTGCCTAGACTTCACTTAAACAATGTGTTAACCTCATTGAGAATCACTGGCTTTACTAATTAATATTTTTTCTATTGTTCTCTTTATGTCCTCGCTACCTTCTTCACCTCGTTTAGGTTCCATTATTCACCATAATTACCACTTTATTGCAAATACCTTCGTCTCCAAAAAAAATCTCCAGACAAATTTATTTCTAGTTAAACCCACAGGGACTGGTCATACTTTGTCCTCAGTAATTCTTCACTGAGTGAACAAATGAGTGAACAAGTATGATAAAAAAAGGAGGCAGAATATTTCACTTATGGAAGGTCTACCATGTGCCTGGAATTTTGGTCAATATATTCTCCAGATGAAGAAACTAGATTCAGCACACCTCATTAACTTGTTTAAGATTACATGTTACCCAGGAGAAGAGGAAAGACTTGAAATCAGTTCCGGCTGCAAATGTAATATTCAAGGATGGTGGAATCCTCAATTCCTTCTAGAAACTGTTTCTTTGGACTGTCTCCAATGGGTCTCCAAGGGACAATTTCTGCAATAACTATTCTACACTTCTGTGCCTTGAGTGTATGGCCCCTTCTAAACATTTTTGTCTCCTGATCTTGGCTACTCTGGAGAAAGCCGTTGATTTCCAGAGCAGTCCCCAGACATCTGACTCCAGCTCATCTCCCATTGACCTGTCCATACATTTATGTACTTAGTAAATGTGAGTTTACTTCTTTTGCTCAATGAATAGTCATTGTATGAATCATTATTTTAGTAAAGACATTCCTATTATCTTCTGACATCAAAATCTCTGGAATGCAAGGATAACATAAGAGAGCAATATGTGATCTTTTTATGGTTAGTCCATTTCTTTGTTTGTCCCATCCAGCCTCACAGAGCGTGTAAGAGTTAAAGCCGCAATAGATCAGGGTAGAAAAATGGCACAGATAATAAATGGGTCAGCAGAAATAGCTTCTGTCCTGCTGCTTCTGCTGCAGGGCCTTTAGGAATATTACAAACTATGACTATATATACGTTTATGTTCCCTTGTAAATATGTCATAGGTAAATATTTTTCTGGAAGCCTGGGAGGGCTGAATCAATGTATGCCCATTTTTCCTCCTGTCAGAAGCAATAGAATTTTTATTAGCATAATTTCCATTACTCAGCACTGACTATGATATCTTTGATCAAACTAATTAAAAATAGTTACACTTTGTACCGTAAGATAGATCAAATTTATTAGAAAAATTATGTATGTGCACACATAGAAAATAAATAGGGAGGTTAAATATAAAAATATGACATTTATGCCAAAGTTGGAGTGAGGAGGCATTCTAATTAGTGAATATTCTTAAAGCATGGATTTTTTTTTTTTTTTTTTTTTTATGTGGATCACACTATTTGGCTAAAACTATAATTGCTAATAGAACTTGAATGTATAGAGGAAGTCAAAGATTGTGTGTGTGCGTGTGTGTGTGAGAGAGAAATCAAGTTATTCTGTATTTTTTGTCCACTGTTGTGTGCCTTTGCTAGATGCTTAGGTGAGAAAATGAGTTTCAGACATTGAGAAGTTTTTTAATATAACTCGAGGACAAAGATTACTCTAATTGGCTAGTGTACAAAAATAGAAAGAAAGGGGAGAGGGAGAGCGGGATGAGATAAACCAAAGAACTTCTATGCATATATGCACAACCAATGGACACAGACAATAGTGTGGGGAAGGCAGGGGGGGCTGGATTGGGGAGGAGGGGGTGAATGGGGAAAAAGGGGGGGACATCTGTAATACATTTAAGAATAAAGATAAGTAAAAAAAAATTATAATATCTTTAAATGGGTATTAAAAGAATATGTTTAAATGGGTGATGGACTTGTGTAGAGAAAAGATTTCACCCTGAGGTTGGAAGTTGAAGTTGGAAGGACTAAATTGGTTTTAACAAACCAGCTGGGGAAAGAAGATGGCAGTAGGGAGTAGGTGATGGGGAGGAAGGATAAGAACTGGAGCTTACTTTCTGCACCCAGGGACTTCAGTCATCAGGGATGGAGAGACCGGGACCCCCGTCATGAATACGCAGTGTGCCCAGTGTTTAGAAGATCCCATGCTAGGAGTTGAATGGGATACATAAACCAGAAGTGCTGGATGCTGCTGTTGTGGTTTCTCTTGCTGTTGTGGTTTCTCTTGCTGTTGTGGTTTCTCTTGCTGTTGTTGTTAGGATTTTAAGCATCTGTATTTAGTGACTTCAGAGTTCAAAAGAAAAGAGACTTTCCTAGTGTCTGGCAGTTGTTGAAAGAACTTACGTGACTTATGTGACCTGTATGCCCTAGCTCTTACCAGTCGTGATACACATGGGGTCATGCTATTGTGGTAATACATGCTTCCTAGAGGTCTCAGGTTTTGCTATACCACCCTCATCGGTGAGCACTACAGATGCACAGCGACCAACACGGCAGCCTTAACATGTCCATATAGTTCCCTCTGAAGCCCATCCCTGTGACTGTAGCCTCTAGTGCCCTCTAATGATGGAGATCCCCAACTCTGAATTCTGGCAAAGCTCCGCTCACAAACAATAACCAAATCTTGAAAACGTGTACCTGCTGAGACCCTTGAGAAGCTTATATAGCACTAAAATTAATGCCTGTTCTACTCTGGAGAGCCAGGAGAAAATAATATTATTTACCAGCTCTTCAGTTTGGACTCCTTCTGCCTCACTTGATGGGCATTCGAATATGGGATAGTAACTGTGATTCCTCTTGCAGTGGAAGAACGTGTCCTTCCTCATAGCAACTTTCTTTTTTAATATGTTTTTTATTGATTTTTTTTAGAAAGAGAAGAAGGGAGAGAGAGGTAGAAAGATTGGTATGCGAGAGATACATTGATCAGCTGCCTCCTGCACGCCCCCTACTGGGGATGGAGCTGGCAACCCAGGCATGTGCCCTGACCAGGAATTGAACTCTTGGTGCCTGGGACAGTGCTCAATCCCCTGAGCAACATGGACTTGGGCCATAGCAACTTTCTTGCACTCACTTTTAGATGGCCAAATATTCTCTTTGCTATTTCTGAGCTTCACAGTTAATTTTACTAAAATTTTTTCAGAGTGACGGGAAAAACCAATGTATTTCCAGTCATTTGAAACTCACAGTTCCATCACAGGATGGCTCTTTAAAAAGTCTGTTTTCTTCTGCTCTTGGTTTTTATTCACACTTAAACACACAAGGAATGACTCAGAGCAATATTTCTCTTTGAGAATAATTAATCTGTACTGGCAAGAGTCAACAGAGGTGAAAAGATGTGCTATTTGAATTGCTAGCAACTAAGCAACCATGTACACAGTCACACAGAAAAGGCAAAGTTACAACTTTTAACCAGTGGGAAGCAAAAGGATAACACCTTCTGTTGTATTCTCTTTCCCTTGTCCTCTCGTTTCACTTTATGTATCATTAAACTACAATGTATTTAGATTACTGATTACTAAAAGTGCTAAATATGCTGAAAATAAGAATAGGAGTGGTATACAAATATAGTATGTGTGTCTATGTATACACACAAGCACACACAGGCCCATATATCCATACAACTCTCAGTTAGTGTAAATTTCTTAGAGGAGATCTGAAAACTTTTTTTTTTTTTAAAGAAAGTATGTTTGTCTAGGTGCTAGAAATGAGAGCAAAGGCTGAGTATGTGGAATCACTTGGTTTATGCAGGTTAGAATTTTCATATATAATTGTTGCCTGTTTAGGTTCTTGTCCAGATGACAAATACATACTTTTGGATTGACTCTCTAGTATTGGTTGTTGGCAAATATGGTAACTTCTAAAGGGTCACTATGGGCTGTATTTTTTGATGATATTACAATAAATAATGGAGTAATAAATTATTGATTAAAATGGAAACAGAAAAAGTATTTTGGCTCCGCAAATCCTATGTTTATTAGATGTTATTATATACCATAACAAGCATTAAAACTATTTGAAAACTCTTCGAAGCTAAAATACACTTTTGTTTGTTTTTCCAGATGTTAATTGCTCTAGGCTACTCAGTCATCCACAGCACTAGGACAAGAAATCAAGTCTATCTCGTGGTTCGACACAATTGAAAATGTATCTATTTTATAATCAGGACAATGAAAATAAGATAAAGAAAGAAGGGTGTCCCATGATTTTTTTTTAAAAATGAGCAAGAAAGAATGAATTTAAAGTGAATCTCAAATGCACAGAACTGGATTCATCCTAATCCTAATCTCATCATTTGTCCATCAATAATCCTTGTGTTTAATTATTTTTTCATAATTTAATGTAATATACTTTCAAAATGCAACTCAGAAAACCTGCCATTCTACAAGTAGCCTAGAATTTGGAAAATAATCTACATCTACTTATACCTCCTCCCCCATCTGAGGAACCATAGCTATAAATCTAGCATTATCATTCCTTTCTCCTTTATTTAGTTTTATAGCAGTTATATGTATTGTGTACATATGTACATATACACACACTATATACTTACCTATATACATACAATACATACACAGCATGTTCTAGGATAATGATGATGTTTTATAATGTTGATGCGAGGAATTAAAAATTGATTCCCAGCGGGGTCCACTGTCTGTGTGGAGTTGGCATATTCTTTGAAGAGGTGAATACATTCATACCTGGAACATGTTTTTATGTCAAAACTGTTTTTGTAGATAGCATTAAGGTTATGGACATTGATGTGGGGAGATTATATGGTATTTTTCTGATGGTCCCAAACTGATGACATGAATTTGTAAAGGCACATAATATGTGTACAGAGAGATGAATACATGAGAGATGGCTGCAACCCCCTGATATAGGCAACTATGTGCAAGAGACTGAGTTCTGTCAACAACCTGGACAGGGCGGGATTGGATTCTCAGCTGGAGTCTCCAGAAACAAACAGTTCTGCAGACACCTTAGCTCCGTGAGACCCATGCCAGACTTCTTCTGACTTGAAGAACTGGAACACTGTGATTTTGTGATGATTTACACCATGAAGTTTGTGGTCAATTTTTATGACAACAATAGAAAACTAATGCAATATAAGAGTTCTTTTTTTAAACAGTTTTTTGAGCTATCATTCACAAACTACACAGTTTACCCATTTAAAAGTGTCAATGTAATGAATTTTAGTATATTCCCAGATATGCACTATAGTAAGTTTTTGAATATTTTTATCATGTGAACAAGAAAATGAATATGCTTTAACTATCACCCCAAACCCCTTATCCTCTGAGCTTTAAGCAACCACTAAACTACTTTCTGTCTTTATTTTCTATTTCTAAAAAAATCATTGAGGTGAAATTCACATAAAATTAACCATTATAAAGTGAACAATTCAGTGGCATTCAGTACATTCACATGTTGTGCAATCAGCATCTTTTTGTAGTACAGAAACACGTCCATCAATGCCAAATAAAACCTTGTGCCATTGATCATACCTCCCATGCCTCTCCCCGAGCCCTGGCATCCACCACCAGCTTTCTGTTTCTATGAATTGACTTATTCTTGATATTTCACAATAATAGAATGATATAATATATGCTCTTTTATGTCTGACTTCTTTTTCTTAGCATCAGGTTTTTGAGGTTTTATCCACATTGTAGCATGTGTCAGTACTTCATTACTTTTTAGTTTTTATTTTTAAAAAAATCCTCATCCAAGGATATGTTTTTCATTGATTCTAGAGAGAGAGAAAGGAGAGTGAGAGAGAAACATCAATTGGCTGCCTCATCTACATGCCCCAATCAGGGATTTAACTCACAACCTGGGTATGTACCCTGACCAGGAATCAAACCTGCCGCCCTTCTGTTCACAGGATGATACTCCAACCACTGAGCCACACCAGCCGGGGCAATGCTTAATTACTTCTGATGACTCATAATATTTCATTATAAGCATACAGTACAATTTGTTTATGTGCTCATTCATTGATGGGCATTTGGGCTACTTCTCTTTTTTGGTTATTATGAATAATGTTGCTATGAATATTCATTACATATTTTTATATGGGCATACATTTCCATTTCTTTTGGATATATACCTAGGGGTAGAATTGCTGGGCCATATGCTAATTCCACATTTAACTTTTGGAGTAACAAAAAGTTTTTTATGATGTATGAACCATTTTACATATAATCATTAAGATTTGTTATTTCCTTTCAAAAAACCTTACAGGGAAGGGGAGTGGGGGTTTAGAAGAGATAAACCAAATAACTTATATGCATATATGCATAACCAATGGACACAGACAATAGTGTGGGGAAGGCAGAAGGGGGGGGAGTGGGAAGGAGGGGATCAGTGGGGAAAAAGGGGGAAACATCTGTAATACTTTCAACAATAAAGATTTTTTAAAAAATGTTATTATAGTCTCCTTGTGGGTGTGAAGTAGTATCTCATTTTGGTTGTGAATTACATATTTCCAATGACAAATGATATTGAGAATCTTCTTATGTGCTTGCTGGTTATTTGTTTATCTTCTTTGGAGAAATGTCTAGTTAAGACCTTGGCATATTTTTTAATTAAGTTGTTTGTTTGTTTTTTTTTGGTTATTGAGTTATTAGGTTCTTTTCATAGTCTAGAAACCAGAACCCAATCAGATATGCTATTTGTCACCATCATGAAGGTTGTCTTTTCAATCTTTGATACTGTTTCTTAATACAAAAAATATTTTAATTTTGATTGAGTGCATTTTATCATTTTTACTTTTGTTGCTTATGCTTTTGATGTCATAATTATGAATCCATTGTTATAGCCAAATCATGAAGTTTTACCCCTATGTTTGTTTGTTTTTTTTAATCCTCACCTGAGGATATTTTTTCCATTTTTTGTACAGATAGAGCGGGAGGGAAAGAGAGGAAGGGAGAGAGAGAGAGAAACATCGATGTGAAGGGACACATCGAATGGCTGCCACCCGCACGACCAACCAGGGCCGGGGACAAACTGCAACCGAGGTACATGCCCTTAGCGGGAACCGAACCCGGGTCTCTCAGGACCACAGGCCGACGCTCCAACCGCTGAGCCAAACTGGCCAGGGCCTTATGTTTTTTTTTTTTCTAAGAGTGTTATAAATTTAGCTCTTATATTTAGGCCATTGATCTTATGGACAAAAAGGGGCCACATACTAACCTGAGAAGCTCAGGGAAGGCCTGTGGGAAAGCCCCACAAACTCTAAGACCTAAAGTAACCATGAAGGATGGTCTGAAAAGTAAACTTTTTAACTAAGAGCAGTTCATGGCAGGTGGTCATGTCCTAGGCCTGCATCTACCCTGACAAAGGTCAATTTTCACCTTAATGGAGCCTGTGGTCTTTTTGTACCTAAGAGAACATATTTTTGGAATGTGGTGTGACTTTATTTTTTCAGACCCCTCAGGGCACAACCTCTGCACCAGGACAGAGACCACACATCCCCTCATTGTTATTATCATGTTAATAGTTGACTGTCTATTCTGTACCCAGCTATGTAAAAGATGTATGTGTCTATCATTTTACTTTTCATCCAATCCCAGATGTTTCCCACTTTGCTTTCTCCCACCTCACTGTTCTATCACCAGTGAATTTCATGTAACCCACTTACACCTTTCTTTTGATTGTAATGTATACAATAAGGTGCAAAACTGCCATTCCCTGGAGCATTGTCTCAATCCTTTGGGGTTTTGCTTTCTGGCATTTGTCAACAGTTTGGCTCAAATAAACTCAGAACATTCTTCACAGGTTTGAATATTTCTTATGTTGACAATCTATTTTTGAGTTATTTTTTCTGTGTGGTATGGGGTAAAAATCTAGCTTTTTTGTTTGTTTTTGCCGTTGTTTTTTTGCCTGTGGCTATTCAGTTTTCCCCATACTAGTTGGTAAAAACACTACTCTTTAGGCATTGAACAATCTTGAAACACTTGTGGAAATCTATTTGACGTAGATGTATATGTATGGGTTAACTTTTGGATTCTCAGTTATATTCTATTGACATTTTTTGTCTCTACATATGTCAACACTGCAGTGTCTTTTTTTATTTTTTTTAAATCTTTATTGTTGGATGTAAAATGTATTACACATGTTCCACATTTTTCCCCCATTGACCCCCTCCTCCCCACTCCCACCCCCCTCCTACCTTTTCCCACACTATTGTCTGTGTCCATTGGTTACGCATATAAGTTCTTTGGTTTATTTCTTCCCACCCCTCAACCCCTTTCTCTTTGAGGTTTGTCAGTCTAGCAATGAATTTGTGCTTCTTAATCCCTTCACCTTTTTCACCCATTCCCCCAACCCCCCTCCCAACTGGCAACCAACAAAATGTTCTCTGTATCTATGAGAATGTTTCTATTCTACCTGTTCATTTTGTTTGTAGATTCCATTGTTGATAGATATGTATTCATTGCCATTTGGTTTGTTCATACATTTTATCTTTTTCTTCAAAAAGACCCTTCATCATTTCATATAATAACGGTTTGGTAGTGATGAACTCCTTTAACTTTTTCTTGTCTGGGAAAGTTTTTATATGTCCATCTATTCTAAATGACAGCTTTGCAGGATAGAGTAATCTTGGTTGTAGGTTCTTGCTTTTCATCACTCTGAATATTTCTTGCCACTCCCTTCTGGCCTGCAAAGTTACCTGGCAGGGGAGATACCATGAACACTGCAGTGTCTTGATTAACCTAGATCTTTAGTAAGTTTTAAAGTAAGTAAATGTGAATGTGTTTGTGTATGTGTGTGTTACTGGAATTGCCGTGTAGGGTTTCAGCCTGACGTATGCTCAAAATGTATCAAAGAACTAAACGACAAAGCAAAACCATAAAACTCTTATAACCAAAGAAAACATAAGGATAAATCTTCATATGGTTATGTTTAGCACCAAAATCCCAAGAAATAGATCTGCATAATTGATAAGGGAGGCAGCACCCCTTGATTTTCTTCAAAATTATCTTATATGGTCTTGGGCTTTTGCTCTTCCAAGAAAATTTTAAAATCACCTTTTCAAGTTCCATGAAAAAACCTACTGTATATTTATTAAAATGCCAAGTATTTAAGCAGGTGAGGTATTGACATAACATATAAATATTTATTAAAATGTCAAAATATTGAAAATAGTGAGATGATCCAGTTGAATTGAATAGGAAGCCCCCGCAAAACTGCTGATGTCCTCTGAAGAACAGTTTTGAATTTTGATAAAGTACAATATATCCAGTTTTGTCTTTGATCCATTTTGAGTTAATTATTGTACATGATGTTAGGTAAAGGTCCAACTTCACTATTTTATATGTGGCTGCCCAGTTGTCCCAGCACCATTTTAATTTTATTTATTTAATTTTATAACCCTCACCTGAGGATATTTTTCCATTTATCTTCAGATAGAGTGGGAGGTGGGGAGAGAGAGAGTGAAAAACATTGATGTGAGGGACACATCAATTGGTTGCCACCCGCACCACCCCAACCAGGGCCAGACAAACCATAACTGAGGTATGTGACCTTGACTGGAGTTGAACCTGTGACTCTTTCATCCTCAGATCGTTGCTCTAACCGTTGAGCCAAATCGGCCAGGGCCCCAGCATCATTTTTTTCAAAAGACCATTCTTTTCCCACTGAATGGTCTTGGGACCATTACAAAAAATAATTTGACTATAAGCACATGGTTTTATTGTTGGTCTAAGAGACATATTAAATCATTTAATTATGGTCCCTATAGTCTGAAATCAATATAGTTTGGGAAGTTCCTTGGAAAGTTACGCTTCTTACAATTCCACAACTATGAGGGCTTTTAACTATGAGACACCGGTACTGCCTTTATTATGCATCAATTGTTTTATTTAATTCTCAGAGTAACCCTAAAAGATGGTATTTTTATGTGATCACTACTGCTTAAAGACAAAGAATGTGATGAGTCATCAAACACACTGGAGTCAGACCACCTGGGATGAGTTTCTGCCACCTTTGCAGCATGCTCAAGGCACTTAACATCTCTGCGTTTCGGGTTCCTCATTTGTAAAACAGCACCTACCTCACAGGCCTGATGTGAGGATTAAAGAATTTAATAGACATAAAACACTTAAATTAGTGCCTAACTCAAAGAGCTATATAAATGTTATAATTATTCCGAGAATAGGAAGGCTTGGATACATAAAATTAGACCATTTGTTCCAGGTAATTAAACTAGAAATTTATGTAGTTGATATAGCAAATGACTTCTGCGCTCCTGCTCCTGCCTACTCTGCTTTCTGCCTCCCAGGACGTTTACTTCAATTACTTTTTTTTTTTTTATTGTTTTAGGGGTGACTGATGCTGCTTGTTTTGAAATGTTCCCGGGTGAAAAGCATTTCTGTTTAAATAGCATAGAATTTTACAGAGGTGGTCTGCATTTGTTTCTGGGTTAGACTGGTCTCCAAATTTCCTTCTGGACAATCTTCTGATGCTGCCATGGGTACGTCATTAGCTAACTGGTGTTGAGGTGAGATGAGCAGGCTCAGACCGGGATTTGATAACTCTGCGTACTCCACAGGTGACTGCTATTGTGTTAACTGGCCCTCAACTGACTGATAACATATAATATCTGCATGTCAGGCTTTATACAGATAATGTAAACTCAAATCTTAAATCTTTACCCTTATTAAAATTTTTGTGTTAACACAGGTTTCCCAGTAAATAGCCCATTTATTCTTATGGGAGTCTAAAATGTATAATTAAATTAAATCCCATAATCAGAGGGCTGTGCATTTAGTTTGCATTATTATGTCTTCTTACAACATCATTTAAAATAAATTCCGTGGTGGAATTATGCAAATGACTTGAGACATGTATTAATAAAAGTTCTATAAACTCAGTCATATCTATTGTGAAGGTTTGATACAATACATGTAATAAATTCTTGACGTGTGCCAGACACTATCAAGTTGTCAATATACAAAAATAGCTAAGGCATGTTCTTATCTTTGAAGGATTTACAGACTTGCAAAGACAGAGTAAACAAATAGGTTAAAAAAAAACAAAAACAAACTGTTATACCAGCACGGTAACATTACAGACCTGCAACAGAAAGGCAAGTAAATCAAGGGTTGAATTTCATTCGAATGGTTAGGAAGGTTCATGGCAAAGGGGAAGACAGAGATAGTAACGAAAGGTAGTTTGTCTTTGTAAAAGGGCTGTGATGCATAATGAAAGAGATGGTAAAGTGGTGCTATGTTGAAGAAAGTATCAAGTTGTTGTTTCCATTTATTTGCCTTGGTTTGTATGTAGTGGGGCAGATTTGAACAGGCTGTAAAGTGTCCGAAGGAAGCTGTCGAAAAGAGAAATACCTGTTGCTTATCATTTCTCATCCTCCAGATCACGAATATGGCAGCTCACACTCCCATGTAGGTTGCTCGTGCCAGAGGGAGCAATACAGTTCTGATTCTCAAGTAATTATGGTAAAGGTTTCCATCTGTCCGTTGGTTTCCTGAAAGACCGGTGAAAGGGCTTGGCTTTATTTCGAGTAATGTGGAACATTCCAAGGACTGAGGTGGTTCCTTGGATGGCATTTGCTGAACTTCTAAATGCAGTAGAGAGATGTCTAGACATGCAGTAGGCAGTCGGGAAAGTGTGGAGAGGAAGACTTTGGGAAAATAGATGCATGGGAGAATAAGGGCTTTTAAAAGTTCCTGGGTGATCAAGAAGAACATAGGCATGTGCAGAGCTGGATGCATACTCAGAAGACAAGTGAGAAGATGCTAAGCTTCCATCTGTGGTTGACCTCATGCTCTACACAAGCAAAATGGGAAGGTGAAAGCAGATTTGTAAGTAGCTTAGAAAAGTGTTGAAGGAAGATGCTCACACAGGGCCAGTCTGCAAATATTAGAAGAGTAATTTTTTTTTTCTGGCCCTAGGAGTTTAAGAAAATCATTGTCAAAACATTTGCTGACCACTAAACTAATGGAAGAGAGACCTCAGTGGTCACACACAACAACGAATAAAGACACAAGAGTAGTTTGGTAAGGTCCATAAACCCAGCAAACAAGGATGACCCACAACAAGTAGCAACAACAAGTCCTGGGGTGGGGAGAATCTGACTTTTAGATGGCCACATTATAATATTTAAAATGTCCTGTTTTCAACAACAAGAGAACATGCTATGAGCTATGTAAATTAATAAGAAAGTCTAATTCACTCACAGGTTAACAATGAAATTAATAGAAATGCTACCAGACTAAAGGGATCCATTTACCTGCATGCGTTAAAGCCCAAAAAGACGGGACCTTGCAGCAAAGAAAGTACGGTTTCATACCTTGAGGAAAGGGCCCATGCCTTGAGTCACGGGGGACTTAATATTCAAAGACCTGACTCCCAGGGGAAGGGTTATAGAGGGGAACATTTATGAATCATGGTGACTAAGGGAGTTAAGATCGTGTTCAGGGTCATGGTCTCCACTGATTGGCTAGCACTAGGGTCGGGGTAGGTGACCAGTGCATCTGGTCCTGATGTCAGCCGTGGTGTCAGCTCCTCTGGTTTCACCTATTTTCTAAGTCTGGAGTTGAATGAAACACTACTGAGGCTTGGATGTTATCCATAGGTTGATTGAAACTCCATCTCTGTAGTCAATGGACACGAGCCTTTGTTCCTAAGATTATGCGATGCTGACCAGAACCTCACTGTCCTGAGGACTTAATCATTCAGGGAGTGGGCATGCAAGGGGGAAGGAGGCAGGTGAGTCAGGGTGCTGGATGAGGTCAGTTTGAATCAAAGGAAAGATAGGTTCATATTAAGGAAATGGAGGTTCACTGTGGTTACAGAAACGGTCCCCGAGGAAGTGCAGGCATTGGGACTTACTAAACAAATATTTTAATGGACTGTTTTAAATATCTTCAAAGAGCCAAGGAAGCCAGAGGCAAAGAACTTAGCTAGGAGAACTGTGTATACCAAATAGAGAATACCATAAAGAGAACTCATAAAAAGGAACCAAACAGAGAAGCATAGGGGGAAAGATTTACTCTGAACCAGAACAGGGTATTTCCTTTCTTTGAAACTGGTGTTAGAAGGTTAGGGGGTTGCATCTACAGAGAAAGCCTACAAACAGTGATGGAGAATTAAGAGAGGTCACAACTCTTAAAGCCAGTTATTCTCTAATTAATTAATAACCCAATCAATCAATTAATTGATTAATCAATAGCCTTGCAATAGTTTCTGTTACACAAAAGTGCCTCTTTTTTTTCCTTTTCTTTATTGATTTTAGAGAGAGAGAGGAAAGGAGAGGGAGAGAGAGATAGAAATATCAATGAGAGAGAACACCTCCTGTATGCCCCCAACTGGGGATTTGGCTCACAACCTGGGCATGTGCCCTGACCAGGAATTGAACCTATGACCTCTTGGTGCATGGGTCGATGCTCAACCACTGAACCACACCATCTGGGCTATTCTCTTATATTTTATGTGTTTTTTTAAACTGCCTTGAAATCTTTGTAGTTTGTGGAAGGCCAGGGAGATGGGCTGGTCTCCACATCAAGGGAGGAAGGGATTTCACCTGAATTGTTCCTCTGTGTTGTAAAAAAACAAGATCTAGAGTTTTCTCCTGTCCCTTCTCAGTGGATAGTGGGGGCTTAAAACATAAAATCAATAGAAAAGAAATAAAGAAGTGATATTTTAACCGAACCCTGAGTGAAATGGAAATTAAATTGGCAGCCCACAGCGGCAGCATGTGATCTGATCATTGTGTCTTGTGCTGATGTGAACTGTCTAAATTCTCCAGAGTGGCCTTGCTAATATCATTTCATTAGGCAAGTTAGAGATTCTTCCTTAGAAAAAATCTAACCTACCATAAATACCCAGTGAAAATAAAGGGAAATAAAAACACCAAGCAGCTATCACAAAGTAAACTTTAGTAAATACACCTTTGATGGATGGCTTTGATTTCATGTGGAAAGTTATTTTGGAGTTTAGTTTGAAATTTTTTCCCCTGATTTTTTAGTCTTTTAAGATGTTTTAAGACTGAAGTTCTAGAAAATGCTTTTCAAAGTCACAATCTATCTTTGATGTGGCATATTACATGAAACTACAAATTTAAGGAACAAAATAAAAAATCGATTTGTCTCAAGAAAAAGTATAATAAACAGGTACTCTTTGGCTAATGTGATTTATGGAAACAAATGACTCGCTTGTGAATCTTCATTTTACAAATCAGAAAATGAAACTTGTGACATGGTGATCGGCACTAATTAAAAAACTCGTTTCAAACAAATCAGATCTTAAATTTGGCTTTTCTGGACAAGGCTTCTAGAAATGTCATATTTTCTAGTTTTTAAAAAATACCTGTGATATGCTGAGATCAAAACCACTGACTGAATCACTGTTCAGAATCTATCAGACAAAAACAGTCCAAAACACTAAAAATGTGGAAGTCAACTCATATGTAGCATTTCCATGATTAAATATTTCACTCACGTTTGTGGATGTATCCAGTCATTTGTTCCACTAGATTTGTTGCACTCCTAGTAGGTGTTAGGCATTGTGCTAATCCCATCATCCTTCCCCAGAGCGCTGATCTCTCTTTCCTTCATGTAGTCCTTGACGGTGTTTTTGAAACAACCTGAATGACTCAGGAAAGTTATGATGCTTCAAATCACAAGTAACCAACAGATAAACTGTCTTACTGGCATATGTCTTATAAGGGGCTAAATCATTTCTTCTCATGAAATCAAGGGGGAGAAAACCCAACACAGTGAAGGGAGAGATAAATCCCTGTAAAGCAAGTAATGTCTTTATCCTGCTATAGATGCAAAATATTGCACTTGGTTGCTATCTCATGTTTAATTTACAGCTTGACATTGAGTAACTTCACAAATACATACATTGACAAAATTCTGAGGAAACATTACATTTTTTTGAGTAACTAAACGTTTTCTTTGTCTTTATGATTCTTTCAGAAACTTTTTAATATTAATTAATTTATTTTTATTACAGATGTCCCTCTTTTTTCCCCATTGACAACACCCCCCCCCCCCACACACACACACACCTTCACTGCACTGTTGTCTGTGTCTATTGGTTGTGCATATATGCATATAAGTTCTTTGGTTAATCTTTCCAGCCCCACACCCCCTGTCCTCTGAGATTTTTCAGTCTGTTTCTTACTTCCATGTCTCTGGCTCTATTTTGTTCATCAGCTTATTTTATTCATTAGATTCCACAAATAAATGAGATCATACGATATTTGTCTTCTCAGATTCTTTTCATATATTCTTTAAACTAAAGCACCTAAATAATATTGATTCTTCATATGCACTTACACCCAATGTTTTTTCCCCAATTAGAAGTAGCATAAATGCCACAGAGAACCTGGGACAAAGATTAATTGCTTTTCATTTAAAAAACATCACTCCCTCATTTCATACCAATGGTGTGCATTAGTATAGGGTGAGCTTTTTCTGCTTCCTTGTTTTTGCTCAGCCAGTTTTAAATACTTCTAATTATTCACTCACCGTATTGTGCTTACATTTCTGCTTGAGTGTTTTGAAACAGTAAAATATGAGAATAAAATAATATATCAGCTAAACCCAACACACAGAAATCTAATCCAGAAAGATTCAACCTATTATTATGAAATGTCTTATGTTATTAAGCTTAGAATTCTCAGCCTTATCTTCACCGAGTGATAATCTTTCTTTGATAGAAATGCAAGTCCCTGGAGGAAGGATAAGCAAGTAATAAACATATTGCTTTTCATTGTCACAAATTCAAACCTATGAAAAAGCCAAAATGGTAAGAAGTAATTCAGAAAATCATATAATGCAAGTACATTCAGAGGGAAACTTGAATTTTAAAAAGTGGATGGGAGATTTTCATGTTAGTGGATTATTAATAGTGCCATGTATAGAGGCCGACCTCATTTGGAAGACAACCATCAACTTTTGAATGTAAAATTTCACTCTTTCTGAACACACACTGCACGCTAAGCATTATGGGAGGGTGAGGACGACGTTTGTGTTTCCATGATGCTCCGGGTCTGTCCAGAACTCCATCCCAGTCTCTGTGCAGCCCCAGGTCTGGGCTTTTGGCCTCTGGCCTCTCCAACTTGCCTTTCCCGTTCTGATTCCCCTAGTGAAATACAGAGGTTCACATGCCTGGTCAGTGTTACTTTATTGTTATGCTAAACTGATGAATGTAAATACCCAGATATTAGACTGCAAATATTCTGTCTCCTGTGCTCGGTGCCTAGGAGTCTATAGTCAGAGGTGGGCAAGGTCAATACAAGCTTTTCCCGGTGAGAATACAGACAAATGACAACAATACAAAACAAAGACCAACAAGTCATAGAAGAGCATCCATGACAGGAATAATATTTTCATCTCCAGAAAGGGTAGTTTGTTAATATCAAACCAAAGATGAATCTAATTGCTGAAATGTTAGGCAACTCTTAAGTCTAATGTAGAATGTTTATCAGAAGGAGCCGTTGTCAGTGCTGGGCATGGCTACATGGTTTTGGTAACTACTTATTCTTTTTTGTGTGTGCCAAGGCTACAAGTTTCACTTAGAAGCTTCTATTCTTTCTTTCTTTAAAAAAAAATATATATATATTGGTCTTAGAGAGGAAGGGAGAGGGAGAGAGAGAGATAGAAACATTAATGAGAGAGAACATCGACTAGCTGCCTCCTGCAGGCCTCCCCTAGGGATCGGGCCCACAACCTGGGCATGTGCCCTGACTGGGAATCGAACCGGTGACCTCTAGGTGCATGGGTCGATGCTCAACCATTGAGCCACACCAGCTAGGCGAAGCTTCTGTTCTTTCAATACATTTCCAGAAAAAAGCTTCGGATTCATTCTAGTACCTACTGTTGCTGAAACAAATCAAAACCCTTACACTCAACCCATTTGTTACCTGGATACTTTTTAACTGCTTCATTATAAATGAGACCAGAACCAAGAAAGTTGATGTTTCTGGGCAAGCCACATGTCTGACACCACTTATGGATGCTTGGCCCTGGGTCACGATGTCTCTCTGTCATTTCTACTAGGGAGACGGAACAGAAGGTCTGGGGAAACAGGGCACCAGGCTGTGGCTTATGATCCGTGCTCTCGGTAGCAAGATGAAAAGAAAATAATGGGACTAACCCCCAACCTTTCCATCTATCTCATACAAGAACTGACAGTCCTGAGACATTCTTGGCCACCGTCCAGCATGACAGATGTGACTCCCAAAGCTGTGGATTGATGCTGGCAATGAAATTCTCAGCAGGATACCTTTCTGCCGTATGTTCTGGGAGCGCCCAGGGCATCAGGCTTCCTATGACAATGTAATTTGATGACTTCAAAATATCTTACCCATATTTCCTTCCAGAATCTTCTGACTAGGAGTTAAGCGCTGCATGGAATCGGCTCCTGGATACTGGCCATTTGCTTACTTGAACTATAAATTGCCTCGTCCGGCCCCATGGACACTATCCTTTTGGGATTCTGGTATTACTGAGTTAATTCATTTACTTAGACTCTATGGTTGAGAGTATTAGCTGCCTTTGTGGAAAAATTATGACAGTGATGGTGAAAAAGAAGGTTCTTTTTGGGAGTTTAATCTGCCTCTGTTCAACCTTAGGGCAATGCTTTTTCCCACCCCCCATTTATTCCTGAGTGGAATATGCATATAGAAACGTAACTGATAGTGTGATGGCCATTCTTGACATTTTACTGTTTTACTTCATGTCATTCCTTTACATCAAGGGTGAAGCAAAGTGAGCAGGAGCAGCAGCGAGAGAAATTCTCACCCCTCCCCGATGCATCCACAAATGTGAATTTTAAATCTGTCCCTCACCCCTTAAAACTTCTCTGTTGCCTGTGTCCTTAGGACACTGCCCTCTTTAGAGCCAGAAATATTGACATCACCCTCCACACTCACTTTAGTTGTAACAGCAAATTAGATATCAAGTTTTAGCAATTCTACCTGCAAAATAGACCAGACCTGACCTTTCTCCCTTCTACCACCACTACTGTGGTTCAGGTGTTCAACAGATTTCCCCCAGCCTCATTGGGTAGCTTTTATATCGATGCCCTTTCCTTGATCCTGCCTGAGAGATATTTCCCAAACTGTTGACACAGTTATTCTTTCTAAGCCAACTAGGATCGTATCACTTTCCCCTTTAAACGCCCCTCATGGCTGCCTCTAGCACTAACAGAATAATGTGCTGACCTCTTACCGGGGAATAAAAGGCACCACCACATGGCTGAGTCATACCTACCTAACACACTATGCTCCAGGCACCTGGAGTTTAATCACCGTTTTCTTCATAAGTCATGTATTCCCCATGCTTCATGCATTTTAACAAGTTCTTCATTTGCTAGGATGTCTTTACCCTTTAGCTGCCTAATGAATGAACTTCTCACAAATTCAAGGAGCAGCTCCAAAGTCACCTGTAAACTTTCCCCATTCACTCTGCCCCTATACAACCTTGTTCGTTATTCATTTCTGTATTGTGGCACACATTCAGCTTAATTGTCATCCCCTGGAGAGTCTCTCGGTTTGCTTGATAGGAAAGGGGCCTCCAAGTGGACTCTGATGTTGAAAAGCTTATGTACTCATTGGGGAGATAAGATTAATTAACATGAAATGTTATAGCAATGTTACAAACCAATGGCACATCAGTAATGGAACAGACACTAATACTACATGCTACAGAAGTTAGTAAAATTAAACACTAGGCAGAATTTTTGGGAAAAAGTCTTACTGGTGAGTTGAAAATAAGTGAGTTGAATTATCGTACATTTTCTATGACCCAGAGATTTGAGATGTGTTTTGAATCCAAAAGAGAAAAGAGTTGAATAAATGATAAATTCCTATCTTCCAATGGGAAGCCTTTAAAATAGATAGCAGAGCCCAGCTGGTGTGGCTCAGTGGTTGGGCATTGACCCATGCACCAAGAGGTCGCCAGTTCGATTCCTGGTCGGAGCACATGCCCAGGTTGTGGGCCCAAGCTCCAGTGAGGGGCATGCAGGAGGGGGCCAATTGATGTTCTCTCTCATCGATGTTTCCATCTCTCTTTCCCTCTACCTTCCTCTCTTTCTCAAATCAGTAAAGAAAAAAAAAAAGAAAATAGTAAGAGACTAACTGCAGATATTGAGAAAATAATCACCTGGTTGAGTTTCTGATGTGTTAATTTCCAGGTTGCATGAAAAGTAAAATCCACGTAGTAAGAAACCAGCTCAGGGTGTCAAGCATTGTCTTGTACTGAGGTGTGGTGAACATGCTGTACCTGCCTGGCCAGATTTTGGAGGGGGGTGGGCTCATTTCACAGAGATAACCATCTCTGATTTTTTCTCCTGATTCGTCACTGACCTAAAATTCACATGAACCTTGTTAGACAAAAAATAAGTAGAATTCCTAGCCCAACCTATAAAATATAACTTAAGCCTTTTTTTGAAATGATGTGTAAAAGAACATTGCTTTCCCTGGCCAGTTGGCTCACTTGGTTCGAGCATAGTCCTGTACACCAAAAGGTTATGGGTTCAATTCCCAGTTAGAGCACCCACCTAAGCTGCAGGTTCGATCCTGATAGGAGCATGTACAGGAGGCAACTGATCTCTCTCTTTCTCTCTAAAAATCAATAAAAACATATCCTTGGGTGAGGATTAAGAAACATAAACACATTGCTGTACCCCCACTTATAACCACTACCACCACCACACCAAAAAAGTTTAATCAAGTACTCCTGAAAAAAAAAAAGATAAATTTCTAACAAAATAACTATGAATTATTGTACTTTTAATATCCTTGTTTTCTCTAGATACATAGAAGAAATACTATAACAAAATGGATACATTTAATAAAATATATCTAAGCTCAAAATTTAACTATATCTTTCTGTACCAGAAATCAAAAGGAAATATGAATTGGCAGATTAAGAGCAGAAATGGTAGGCCTGCTGTGTTTTATGTCCAAAAACAGACCTAAGTAGCATAATGTAAACAGAGCTTATTCACACATGCAGGACACTTTTAAATGATAAAAGCCACAGTTTACAATGTTATCAATATCTACACTGAATAACATAGTGAACCCTTTATTTTGATTTTTTTATGTTTTTATAGATTTTTATTTAGAGAGAGGAAGAGAGAGACACATTGATGTTTCTCACATCGATCGTCTGCCTCCTGCACGCCCCCTACTGGGGATTGAGCCTGAAACCCGGGCATGTGCCTTGACCGGCAATGGAACTGAGACCTCTCAGTCCGTGGGACTATGCTCAATTCACCGAGCCACACCAGCTGAGCCACAGTGGAGCCTTTAATAGCAAAACTACAAGCAATTTGAGAATATGCGTAGAAACATATTATTAAAATGAATAATCTAATGAACTAACTACCTAATGTCCAACACAGATCATGTGGACAAGAAATTTTTAAGTAAGGCTATAGATGACCCAAAAAACACAATGATTAAGGCATTATTCATTATATACAATCATATGGTTATATATCAGATTTTTATACACACATAATATAAAATCCAGTTTCTTAAGCACACATAGAACATTCACTGAAATTGATAATATAGTAGATAAAAAATCATTAGCAGTTTCAACAAATTAAAACTATTATAAGCAATATTTTTATTTCATGTAATGAAACTAGGAAGTATTAAATAAAAAACAAAAAGCCCCTTCCACCTGGAAATTGACAAACCCCTATCAATAACTTTTGTGGTTATTGATATAATTTCTAAATACAATTTCTAAAAATAATGAATTATCATTTGGGATTTCTCAGTTTATGGTCACTTTCTTAGAGTTTTATAATTTTTTATTTCTAACTTTGGAGAACAATATGTACTGAGAAATACTGTCTTTTTTAACTTTGTCATTATGTGACCAGTGTTTTATGTGATTGAATTTTTGGATCCCACTTGTCACGTTCTGTTGGAGTTTTAGTCTGCTTCATTATGTGACTAAATAACAGTTTCTCTACTGTTCTACTAATGAAGCTTTGGGATATTTCTGACAAAGCTGCTGTTAACTTTCTTATCCAGGTCTCCCTGTGTTCATGCAAAGCACTTACATCGCTCTGTTAGAGTATTTGCATCCTCAGATTTACATGTTGCCAAATTGCTATCCAAATCAGCTTTTTACAAATACCACTTTGGCCCAGCTGGTGTGGCTCAGTGGTTGAGCATGGATCCATGCACCAAGAGGTCGCCAGTTCAATTCCCGGTTAGGCCACATGCTCAGGTTTTGGGCCCGATTCCCAGTGAGGGACATGCAGGAGGCAGCCAATCAGTGTTCTCTCTCATTGATGTTTCTATCTCTCTCTCCCTCTCTCTCTAAAATCAATAAAGAAAAATATTTCAAATAAATAAATAAATAAATAAATAAATAAATAAATAAATAAATAAAATTGTCAAATACCACTTTGACCAGTAAAACACAGGACTCTCTGTTTTGGCACAATTTCACCAACCCTTGGTAATAAGCTCTTTAGTGTTTGCCAAACCAAAGAATGTGAATTCATGATTTAGGAGGGTGAGCAGCAGAGGTGTGGTTAAAAACAGCGGCCCCCACAGGCAAGTTGCTTTCATGCAGAGCCGGCTTTACCTTGTCTTCACTGTGTTATCTGAGTAGGTGACTTCTTTTCCCGGTGCCTCAGTTTCCTCAAGTGTAAAATGAGGATAATAATCCTGCCTTGCTCATAGGCTCTGGTGAGGATTAAATAAGTTACTATATATATAAAGCACTTACAACAATGCCTGTTCTATCCTAAGTGCAGTACAAGGCTTATCAGTTACAAATGATCCCAATGATTTCCTCACAGCACAGAAAACCCCCATCGTGTGCTGTACTTGATTATTGTTTCTCTTTAGTCTCCTTTAGTCTGGAATGTGTTATTAGATTTTCTTTGTCACTTGTGGCATTAACACTTCTGAAGAATACTTCTTACCATTCATCAATTTGGGAAAGTCTATGTTTCCTTATAGTCTGATTCAGGTTGTACATGGTCTGTTCTTCTCAAAAAAGGCATCATCTGACCCTCCATGTGGCCACCTGGAGTTGGGATGGGCTTTCAAAACGTCTGAGTTGGGTGGAGGAGCTGGGTCTTTTTTTTTTTTTTTTTTTTTTTATACTCACCCGAGGACATTTTTTTCCATTTTTACTCAGATAGAGCGGGAAGGAGAGAGAGGAAGAGAGAGAAACATCGACGTGAAAGGGACACCTCGAGTGGCCGCCACCCACACGAACCAACCAGGGCCGGGACAAACTGCAGCCAAGGTACATGCCCTTAGCGGGAACCGAACCCCTGTCTCTCTGGACCGCAGGCCGACGCTCTAACCGCTGAGCCAAACCGGCCAGGGCGGAGCTGGGTCTTTATACCCCCCCACTGAGCGGGCTCCATGGGAAAGAGTGCCACCTCGGGAAGACAGTTCTCTTTAGCAGGGGTGATTTTCAGAGAGGTATGCCGGCCAAGGCTACCAGTTCCAGGGCTCCCAGCAGCTGGGGAGAAAGTCCTTCAGCTTGGAAGGGACACCTGGAAGGCGCATTACCAGTTGAAAAATAATATGAACTATATCATATCTTTTATATAAAGTTTAAAATAGGTAAGCAATATTATATGTCATATCAGGTACCCGTATCTGCAATAGTAGTGAGATAAGTATTAAATTCACATTGTTGGTTATGACTGGGTATAGTGGTTAGTAGGACAAGGAGTGGGTTCCTAGGAGTCTACTTCTATTAATAATACATTTTTAAATCAAGAAAAAAACCCACAAGATTTCTTACATCTAGATGAGAACATGTGCTTTTAGTATTATTTTGTTTATGTTTCAACATATCTAAAATGTTTCACAATAAAACTGTTGCAGACATCATTGTCATTTTAGTGTTTCCTGGCCGCAACAAATGATCCATGCTAACTTTTAAATTACTTTATTTTAACTAACAAAGTAATTTGTGCTAATGAACAATAGAACAATAATTGTGCAAAAGTGAGTTCAATTAAAAAGCAATAGTGCCTTTATCATACACACATGCTGTCCGTGTCTCTACCCATATCGAACCTTTTTTTAAAATTATTGTTTCCTCCAGAAAATCTCTCTTTCTTTGGCAATATACATTTGATTATTTCATGCACACACTTCTAAAACCACTTGTTTCTTTTTATTTAACAGTGACACTTAAAGATATTTCATCAGTATGGATATGCCTAATTCATTCTTTGTAATGTCAGCATCATTCTTCATTGAATGGCTACACTGTTTTTGTTTTGTTTTTTACTAAAAAAAAAAAAAATGTTTCCCAATGAATGGCTTTTACATTGTCTCCACATTTTTTATTTTTTAAATTACATATAGTAATATGTTCATTTCTGTGTTACCTAATCTCAGTGAAAGGGTGGCCATTCCTGACCTGAAAGCAAATGGCAGGATCAGAGGGGGTCCCCAGTTCTTAGTATCTTTATCATCTCATTGTATTACCATTTCTTCTTCAAATATATCCTGCTTCCAGCATGTTATTTAATCTCACGATGATATGAATGATTTTCAGCCTTTATAGCTAAGATCTGGAAACAGGCCAAATGTCCATCAGTAGAAGAATGGATAAAAAAGCAGTGGTACATATACACAATGGAGTACTATGCAGCTGTAAGAAAGATCTCTTATCCTTTGAGAAGCCATGGAGGTACCTGGAAAGTATTATCCTAAAGGAAACAAGCCAAAAGAGAAAGACAAGTATCATATGATCTCACATATCTGTGGAATATAATGAACATAACAGTCTGAGGAATGGGGTAGTCCCAGAGATGTGGAAGTGGGGTACAGACGGATAATCCCCAGAAGAGGGGGTGGTGGGGGAGAGATAAACCACAGAACTTATATGCATGTATGCATGAACAATGGACATGGACACCAAAGCTGGGGACAGGGCATGGAGGGAGGGGGAGGGGAAATCAGTGGGGGAGAAAGGAGAAACATCTGTAACAAAAATAAATTAATTAATTAAAACAAAATAAAATGCATTTATATCTACCAAGAATCAAAGAAATGCTCATGTGTTGGCTTTCAAAAGGAGAACAGTTGAAGACTTGGTGCATTCCAGTGAGATGGGGTTAAGAAACATCCCTATTGTCATCAGGGATCCAAGTTTGTCACCTGCTGAGAGAGGCATCTTCATAGAGGAGTCTGCATATTTTTAGATCCCATGGGTCTAGTCAGACCTTTGTATTTCCCACAGGTAGAGAATATCTACTCTTTGATTTTCCAATATTTGAGGTCACTCTTATTTATTTCAGCTCATCTCAGTGATAAACACACTGGGCTATCATTACGCTCCGTATCTTACATTTGTATTGGCCTTAATAATGGTCACCTACAGGTAAAAAATCTGTGCAGTAGGTTCTCAAAAATAAAATGGAATGGCTGTTAGGTAAAATCAATAGTGTTGTCACTGTATTTTAGGCAACTTAGTCATAAGCTACAACACCCTAGATTGATTTGACTGGACTGATATATGTAAGTCCTCACAAAATATCAGAGTGAGAGGAACACTGTAGATTGTTTGGCTTCTTGGTACTCGTCGACTGGCTGAGCCAGGCAGTGGCTGTGCCCCTTGAAGACCTTGATCTAATCTAACAATTCTATTTTCTAAGTGAAACCCAAAGAGGATGAACAAATTACCGAAGGTTTCACAGCTAGTTCAGTGAAGAACCAAGACAGTTCATTTATGTTTTTAACATCAGCAATAGGCTAAGCTGATCTTGTCATTAAAATGAATAACTTATTAACTACTTTCTGGTTATTTTGGTCATTTTAGGCACAGGTTCAAACCACCAAAGTGTCTGATTGATTTCCTGCAAGGCAAGGTCACACAGCAATTTGGGGAAGAAACTCTCCAGGAATATCCATTCATTACCCAGTGATCATTAGCAATTTTCAAACTGTTATACTGCGTTTTAACAACGAAAAGTCATATACTAGTCCTAGCTTTAATGAAAGCATTGGACATAGTTTATCAATTACAACTTGATTAAAATACATATGGTCTGTATTTTAGAAGGAGATCACTGAGGGCAGAGGAACAAAATGAATTTGTCTTGCTAATAGAAAAACCCACGGTAGTGCAGAATTGAAAATCCAGTCATGCTGCCTTCTTGTGAATGAAACATACAGATTGAAAGCTGGGAATGGAGTCAACCATAGCACCTGAATTATAGGTTTGGTTCACAAATTGCTGTTTAGGATTATATTTCCATAATGACATGTGAAAGGCCGTGCTGAGGACCAGAAGGCATTTACTATTTCTGCCCCTTGATGAGCACAAGGTCCCTGGGGGCCTTCTGGTACCTGTTGGAAATCACTTAGACTCTACCTTAATTATTTTTTGAATGAAGCCAGAATTGGGGTTTTGGACCTCTAATTCTAGAGCTGAGGTTTGTTTTCATGATGCTCTATTGCCTGTTTTGGGATTCCCCACCTGACATATCTGATGCTTGTATTGTTTCCTGTCTCTCTTTGGAAAAAAAGCCTCCAACCCTTTGCTGATGGACACTGTGAAATCTTTGCAATATCTAAACCTTCAAAACTTCTATTTTATGTTATTGTTTCCCCTTAGAATGTCTGGGACAGAATTTCATTTTACCTACACTCTGTTCTAGCTATGGCAGTCTTAGCTCCTGCATTGTCTACAGGCTAACTTGTGAAAGAATTGACCTTCCCGTGAGTGTGTAGGGTGGTGTGTGCAGAGATGTGGAATCTATCCATCAACACTGAGACATTATTGTGGACTTATGAACATCTGGCTACAGCTGTATCTCAGTAGCTGGCACTTGCCAATGGGAAGTCTGGGACCATTGTCCTTGAGGCAACTTCTGCTGGTTTCCTCAACTTCCCTAATTATTATCTTTCTAACCAGGACATTTCAGAAATTCTCTCCAACCTATCATTTTTAGTCTTGGAAAGGGACTAACTTAGACTCTTTCTCTGCATTCTCTCCAGCAGGGTGAAGGTCAATTTGAAATCCCAAAGAAGAAGTTTTAGCCAAGGAACCATGAGCAGTAGTATGAATTTCTGCTTCATGGCCACATAAAAAAAGTGGTAATTCTCTTGGCCATACCCGCTTGCTCTAGTCACATTGTGGGAACCAGTTGACCTCAATATTCTTCCATGAGAATATCCAATGCTGGGTCATCACAGGGGGTCACTTCCATGCACACTGAGAATCAGCCCTCTCTCTTGAAGAGGGTAGAGTCTGCTGTTTTCTCTTCCTCACCTTGTGGGGAGATTCCCTGCAATGGTATCACTAAAAAAATGGAAGCTGTATTTCTGTAAACTTACCACGTGCTCCTGTTCAGACCTACCAAAGTCACCTCTGTTACTGATGTTTCTTTTCATTCCAAAGGACATAATTATAAAGGCCAAGGACACAGTACACAAAAGTGCCTATTGGCCAATATAAAGGGCACTATGGGTGGTGTCAACACTGTCACCATGGCCCAACCATGCTAACATCATCACGATTGTCACCATTATCATCAGAACTGCAATTGATACATCTCTCAGGTTCTCAGATGTTTACAGAATTTATTGCAAAACACTCCTCCAACTTACTCATTTCTCATGGACCTCTTGAAAACATGCCAAATATTTCCCATTTTTCTTAGGATCAAAATCATTAGGGTCGGGACCTTGTCAGTGTTTCTCCTCAGTGCCGCCCCAGTGCCTAGCAGAGAGCCGGGCCCATGGTAAAGGATCAATACATGCTGTTTTAGTTTATGAATTATATCTTCCTGCTGTAGGACTCTGGTGTGTGTCTGGGGACTTGCTACACGCGGACAGACACAACCCCATACTGAAAACAGTCCTTCTCTTCAGAATTTGATCTATTGTTTCCACGTCAAACTTCAACATGCGTTTTTCTCGAAACAATAGGCACACGGACACCTACCCCTGTCATTCTCCAGACGTGCTGGATCTTAATTTGGAAGGAGCTCAGGCTTGAGTGTGAGCAGTGATACATTATTGGTCTCCATGTCTGCTTCCCTCACAAAATCCACAATTTATTTATTTTTTTAAGGTTTAAAATTCTCTCTTACTCCTATGCCTCCTGAGGCTTGGCACACATAAAGTGGCTAAATAAATAAAATGTGTGTGTGTGTGTGTGTAGTCTTTTCCCCAGAATAGATAATGTCTTGGAAGTTTTATTTACTTAATGCCGAATAAAGTGGGAAAATAAGCTATAATAATTGGAAATCTTCCAGGTGGTTCTGTCTTACCTACTATGTTAAAAAATACCACTGTTGATATTTGTTATGTTAGATATTATGTTCAATATTTATTTATTATGTTAAATATATCACTCTAGATTTGGTTTAGAAATAGATATCCAATTGCTTTATTTAACTGCCTGGAAGTAGAGGGAGGTACGCAAAACTGAACATTCCAAATTCAAATCCCATCTTTGTACAAGTACATATATCTCCATGGGTTTCCACTTACTATGGGGAAATATGATGAGGTCCTATTGTAAGAGTTAGAGGCAAAATGACTTTCAGGTGACGGCAGGGACTGTGTGCCATGGACCTCGGCCTCACTCAACTCGTGGAAAGACCTGGGATGGAAAGGACACTGAACTCTCAAGCAGGGTCTTTGGCTTCAGTTAGTTTTTATTCTTTCTTTACTTTTCCATTTTTAGCTTTCTTTTCTTCCTCGCAAGCAATAGTCTACAACTGCAGAGCACTTACTAAGTGCACAGCTTGATGTTAGATTTTTTAAAACTAAAGAAATGGTCTAGCCGGTATGGCTCAGCAGCTGAGCGTTGACCCATTCACCAAGAAAGAGGTCACTGGTTTGATTCCCGGTCGGGACACATGCCCAGGTTGTGGGCCTGATCCCTAATGGGGAGTATGCAGGAGGCGGCCAGTCGACATTCTCTCTCATCGATGTTTCTATCTCTCTTTCCCTCTTACTTCCTCTCTCTCTAAAATCAATAAAGAAATTTTTTTTTAATAAAATAAAGAAATAGGTGAGACCTTAACATCAAATATAATAAATGTGTGCATGCGTGTGTGTGTGTGTGTGTGTGAGAGAGAGAGAGAGAAAGTTCCTGTTGGACGGGGAAGAGAGAAGGAAGTGAACCCACTGCACACATAAAAACAATGATAGATATTCTCATTGGTCTCCCAGTCTCCTATTTCATCCCCAACTGGGCTCTTTTCTTCATGTTCAGAACATTATTTCTCAAAATGCATTTCTTACTTGGCCTCTTTGTTGATCAATGAATTTCAGAATAAAGTCCTTAGCTCAAGACAACCTTGTGTCCACTCTCTCCTTAACCCCTTTTTCAAATGTGGCTGTAGCTATTCAACTGTAACCGCCAACTCCCCCTTAGCACTTTAGTAGTTTAGGATTTACATGTGTTGTTTCTCTGCCTGGAAACTGCTCATTCTCCTCCACGAAAACACAGGTTGGCTGCTCCTTTACAGTTTTCCTGTGGCCCAACATGTTTATCTTGGCACTGATTATTAAGGACTTGTGTAGATTGAACTATATAAAATTGTTGATTTTTGACAATTTTTACATAGAAAAGAGCAAATGACTGTTTCATATTTAAACTATGTATTATTACTATTATTCACATCATTGTTGCTTTAGTTTTAAAGACTAGCCATCACTGACTGAGCTGCTGCTGTAAATAAGGGGATAAAGTACAGTAGTCTCCACCATAACCTACAAGAGCTGAGAGTGTCATGTTTGCAATTTGAAGAGCCTTTATCAAACTATTTTTGGTCTGATTTATCTTCAATCACTTTTTAATTGGCTAGAATATCCTATTTCATTTAAATCTAACACCCTGAGGCTGGGGGGGAGGGGAAGAGGGAGAGCTAGGGGTATAAAAGCAGAAAAGGAGGTCTTCTTTTCTCCACATCCCTTCCCTCCCTATAAGAAGTCCTTAGCAGAGTTACCTGAGGAAGGACACAGGAGTGGGAAGATCCCAGATAAAGAAACTGTGAACCTAGGTGCTTGGGTTAGGAATGCTACCACTGGAGCAGTAGCCAACAATAGTTTTTCATATCTAGCCTCCTTCAGTCATGGGACCTCAAGGTCTAATGTGGTCCCATTGAAGCCATTCACCTTGACTTTGATGCAAGAAGGAAGCACCCATTCCCATTCGTTGTAGAAGGGGTTATTATGCCATATACTGCCAGTTTTTCTAAAGAAATTCTTGCTCCAAATTCCATCTCTTCCAAAATTCTAGAACTATGAGATGAGTATAGATCTAAGAGTTATAAAACAACAACCGAAAAATAGGTTTTAGTGATCTTCTTTGAAAGTTCTGCATAGTATGTTAAGCCCATATTATGAGGATATTTGCCACATTATTTTATGTTCATCCTTCTGGAAACTGGCCAAAACTAAGATAAGGTGTAAGCATCCAATTATACTTAAAGCACTGCTGAGAAGAAAATAATGTTATTATTCAATCTTGACTTTATAGCTGAAAAAAAATAAAGCCCAAAGAAGTGAAATATGTTTTAACCAATATTAGGCATTTTTAGTCATCCCAATAATAGTATTATAAACTTTTTTACTAACAGTACAGTTTGGAAGATAATATATATGGACTTCGAGTCTCATTTTTATTTTAGCCCAATTTTTTGTTAAGATTACATAAAATAATATAAGTAAAGTGGCTAAAAGGTGGATGATCCATTGGGAACCGAGAATAGTATAAGAACCATCTTCTTTATCGCTTTTATCCGGGTCCCTTCTCTAAATTCACACACATTTCTAAAAATTCCTAATATATTTTTAAAATAAAATATGAATTCACTTTTTCTTTTTATTTAAAATTAGTATAAATTTTGATACTTATTGTTCTTAAGTAGGTCCTACGGAAAGAAGACAACACCTGTAGGGAGAATTGTGGCATCTGACTGTGAAGAGAGTGCAGAAAATACCATATACTAAATCATAGGAGGGTGAGGGGCAAAAGGGGGAATGAAATGTGTGGGATGGAGACACCAGTGGCAGTAAGGAAAAGGTCTTAGCATAGCACTGAAAACTGTAAACTGTGGAGCGATCAATGGTCTCAGGCAACTAAAGACTGATCTACGAACAGGGATTGTTTTGCAAATAAATGAACAAGAACAGCATTAACTTGATCAGTTAGAGCTCTGAAACAGATGCAGATCAAACTATAGAACATGTTAGACAAGACAGCTGAAGAATGACTGTCTGGAAGATGTCAAATGCATTACTTACTGAGTACATGAGTTATATTCTCTCTAAGCAAATGCCATAACTCAGTAAGGGGAGCAAATTGGATTTCTTTTTTTTTTTATAGATATATAAAATATATATCAATATACATAAATATAAAAAAGTAAATATATATCATCTTATTAGAAAGAGAAAATTATTTTTGGTTCTATAATTCTTGCTGGTAACCTGTGCAGAAAGGATTTTGGAAGAATTACAGCCTACTGGGAAATTTCAGGTTTGTAAAATATCTGGAGATCATCTCAGAAGAATGATGAAGTTCTAGTATAAAATTAGTCTGAGCTTGTAACATTCCTGGTCCTAAGTTTCTTCCCAGGTGTAATTAAGTACACCAGAAATAGCAGTTTATATCTTCTCGGAATACCAATTTCTCTGTCAAGTCTGGATCAGATACTTACTATTTGTCATTATAATAGTAAACCATACCTGACTTGTCTTTTGACACCCTCCACAAAATGGCTTGCTAGTTCTGATGAAGCTATCCTCCCTGATATTTCCCATCTTCTATGCAATTCAGAGATGCTGTTTTATCAATGGGGCAGTGACCAGTGGATTCAAGTATTGATTGAAGGATCAATTATTGGTCTAATTTGGTGTCAGTCATGCTTGTCCACATCGAAGGAATAGAAGGGAGAGAGACATTTGTATGAGATTTGGAAAAGCTTTGTATGGACATTGAACAGTGCTGTAGATAATTTGCTTGCTTTCTAACTGAATTCAAGATACAGTATCCCCATAATAAGCTCAGAGGTGGATCTTTAGGACTAGAAGTTCTGCTCGGAAAGGCCAGGAGCCAAAGCGCTGATATTGATATTTGAAATAAAAATTTCAGTGGATGATTTCAACAGAAGAATGCAGAAAGTACATAAAAAAAGTCAATGAACCAAAAGATAGAAAAATAGAGAAAAAAAAACCCTGAATTTGAAAAACAGAGTAAAAATAGACTGGGGAAAAAGAAACAGAGAAGAAACGTATGGGACTGTAACAAAGGAACTATTGTTTGTGTCACTGAAGTCTCAAAAAGAAGAGAAGTAAAAAGGCAAGGTTGAGAATAATGGTTTAAAATTTCCCAAATTTGAAAGTCATAAAGGTACACATTAAAAAAGCTAAGTGAACCTCAAACAGGAGAAACCCAAAGAAATTCATGCCCAGACATCTTATAGTCAAACCGATAAAAACTGAAAACAAAGAAAAAAAATCATAATTTAGTGAAAGAAAACACTTCACCATAGAGTAAAATCAGTTGGAATAGTAGTGGCTTGAAATTAGAAACCATAAAGGCCAGAAGAAAGTGGAAAAATATTTTTTAAGTATTAAAAAAATGTATCTGTTTACCTAGAATCTTATGTACAGCAAAAGTACAATTGTGAAAGAGGCAGGGGGAAGACAAGACAGTCTCAGAGGAAAATTAAGGGAATCAATTGCTAGCAGGTTTACACGGAAAGAATGGCAATCAGAAGTTACTAAACTGAAAGGAAGTAATAAAAAAAGGGATCTTGGAACTTCATAAAAAAGTAAGAAACATATTAACAAAAATATGGATAAATATAATATATTTTTATTCTGTGCAAGGTTTATAATTTATGTTTAATGATGAAAAATTAACATTCTCTAATATGGCTCGAATATATAAAGATAAATATTTAACAAAATTAAATTATAAATAGGAGAGGGTAGAGGAATATATAAGATGATAAGATTTCTATATTTTACTTAAACTGTTAAAATAATGAAAAAAGAAGACTTAGATAAATTATGCATACATAATATAAATCTAAGCAATTAGTAAAACAGCTATACAAGGACACTATATGTAAGTAAAAATGGAATTCTAAAATATATTCAAGAAACTCACATGAAGAACTAAAATTAAAAAGCATAAATGGAAAATTAAAAAGCCAATTAAAAAGCATAAAAAATGGCCAAGAGAAAATGAAAAAAATAAATAGCAAAATTTATCCCTAATTTCTTAATCATTACATTAAATGTAAATGATCTAAATACAACAATAAAAAGATAAAGATGGGAAGTGAGGATTAAAAATATGACCCATGTTTATGGTGTCTCGATGTCTAAAAAAACCTCACTTTAAATATTTATAGACAGGTTGAAAGTAAGAAAAAAGAATGTATATTAGTTTCCTAAGGCTACTATAAAAAATTACCATAAATTGTGTGGCTTAAAACAGAAATTTATTGATTTACCATTTTAGAAGCCAGAAATCTGAACTCAAGGTGTTGGCAGGACTGTTCTCCCTTCAAAGTCTTTAAAGAAGAATACTTTCAGGATTCTTTCAACTTCCATTGGCTGTAGGTGTTCTTTGGTTTGAGGCTACATAACTCTAATCTCTGCATTCTTCTTTTTTTGTCTAATGACACTTTTCATTTGATTTAGGGTATACCAAATGATCTAGATAATCTCATCTCAATATTCTTAACTTCATTTTATCCACAAAGATTCTTCAACAAGGTCACATTCAATAACTAGGACATGGACATCTTTTATTGTTGTTTTTTTTTAATACCATAATTCAACCCACTACAGGAGGGAAAATATATGACATGCAAAGATTAATAATAGAAAGCAGAAGTGGCTATATTAATATCAGTTAAATTAGACTTCAGAGCAAGAAACATTACTAGAGAAGAGAGGACTATCATATAATAATGCAAGACGTCAATCTCCAAGTAGTCATTATCTAATCTAAATGTGTATATACCAAACAATATCACTGGAAAACGCATGAAAAAAAAACTAATAAAATTGAAATGAGAAATAAAGAAGTGCATGATTATGTCTTGACTTCAACAACTCTGTATCGATAATTGATGGAAAACTATATAGCAAATCATCAAGGATGTTGAATAACTCAACAGCATCATCAACCAAAAGGATCTGATCAATATTTATAGAACACCTCACCCCCAAAACACTGAACACTCATTCCTTTAAAATATTCACAGAACATAAACCAAGATGGACTATATAGCCTGAGCCATAAAACAAAACCAACAATTTTTTAAAAACTGAAACCACAGAACATAATTTCTGGCCACAGTAGTATTAAACAAGAAGTTAATAAAAGATAACAAGAAAATCTCCAATCAGTTGAAAACTACTTTTAAAATTACTGGATCAAAGAGGAAGTTTCAGTAGAAATTTAAAAAATGCATTAAAGTGAATTAAAATAAAAATACAACATATCAAAAACCAAAAATTTTGGAACACATCTAAAACAGTGATAAAAGAATGCATACCTTGGATAGTAAAAACTCTTTTATTAACAACATAAGATCCTACCTTGAGAATCTATGAAATAAGTACCAAATAAATGCAAGGCAAGCAAAAGAAAATAAAAAAGCAGTAATTATTGAAATAAAAACCAAAGGAACAAGGAAAAACCACAATGGAGAAATTAATGAAAAAAAAATAACAGGTTCTTTGAAAAAATTCATAAAATTTACAAATGTCTAGAAAGACATGGAGAGAAAAAGAGAGGACACAATTTATCCATATCAGGAATGAAACGGGGATATTACTACAGATATTGCAGGTATGGAAAGGATAAGAGAACACTAGAAATAACTTGACACATTCAAGTTTGACAATCATAGATCATAGATTAGTGGACCAATCCCTTGAAAAACATACAGTAGCAAGTTTTACTCAATATAAAATAGATTATTTAAGTAGTTCTAAACTATTACAAATATAAGTTTAATTTAAATATTCACTCCCAAAAATGTCTTGGCTGAATTAGTTTCGGTTATGAATTCCTCCAAATGTTTAAAGAATTCACAGTGTTACACATCATTTTTTAAGAAAATTGAAGAAAAGTGAACACTTCTTAATTTAATGAAAAAAATATTATCCTGATAACAAAATGAGACTAAGACAATAAAAAAAAAAAACTAAGAGATGAAAATGGAAGACCACCAATATCCCTTATGATATAGGTACATATACTTAAAAAATTATTATCAGATATAACCAATCAATATGTAAAAATAATTACACACCAACCAAGAGGAGTTTCTTTAAGGGGTGCAAGGCTACTTCAGTGTTAGAAAATCAATGTAATCCATCGTATTAACTATGGTTAACATAATAAACCATGTAAACCATATTAATAAGAATGAAGAAAATATATGGTAATATCAATAAATAAAGAAACAGCATTTGATAAAATTTAATACCTATTTATGATTTTTAATAATCTTAGAAAAATAGAAATAAAGAGTCATTCTGTCTACCTGGAAAAGAACATGTACAAAACAAAACAAAGCAAAGCAAACAGAAATACCTATAGCTAAGAGTGTATTTAATGGTGATCCCTAAGATCAGAAAAAAGGAAAGGCTTCTCATGCTTCTTAACTAACAGGGGATTAGAAATTCACTTATATGTGGAATTTTAATAAATCAAAACAAGCCCTGGCCGGTGTGGCTCTGTTGCTTGGACATTGAAACTGAAAAGTTGCAGGTTCAGTTCCTGGTGGGGGGCACGCAGGAGGCAGCAGATCTATGTTTCACTCTCACTTTGTAATTTCTCTCTCTCTCCCTCTCCCTGCCTCTCTCTAAAAATCAATAAAAATATTCTTTAAAAAATCAAAACATATGAACTACAGTATCATAAGCCTAGAAAAGAAGATAACAGATACACTGGAAAGAAAGAAATGAACTGTCCATATTTGTGGATATCTTAAATGTCTATGTAGAAAATCCCAAGGAATATAGAAAACAAACAAACCAAAATCCCGCAAATTCCTTCTAGAACTAAGAAGTGAACTAAGGCCTGGCCGGTTTGGCTCAGCGGTTAGAGCGTCCGCCTGCGGTCTGGAGAGACCCGGGTTCGGTTCCCGCTAAGGGCATGTACCTCGGTTGCAGTTTGTCCCCGGCCCTGGTTGGTCGTGCGGGTGGCAGCCACTCGATGTGTCCCTTTCACATCGATGTTTCCCTCTCTCTCTCATCCTCTCTCTCCCTCCTACTCTATCTGTACAAAAAATGGAAAAATGTCCTCGGATGAGGATTAAAAAATAAATAAATAAAGAAGTGAACTAAGCAATGTTCAGGATGCAAGATTAGCATGCAAAAACTATAAATCAGTTTTATTTCTATATACTAGCAATGGATTTGTGAAAACCACAATTAAAATCACAATATTTTATCAATCTCTTAAAACATGACCTCTATAGGTATGTATATCTAACAAAACATGAACAGAACATTTATGTTCAAAACTGCAAAATGCCAATGAAATAAATAAAAGAATGTCTAAATAAAGAGACATACCTTCACATCCTCATGAATTTCATGATTTGGAAGATTTAATATAATAAAGATGTGAATTCTCCCAAATTGATACAGTGGTTTGATATGATTTCTATCAAAAGCTCAGCAAGATTTTTGTAAAATGTGCAGATAAACAAGATTATTATAAAATTTATCTGAAAAGTTAATGAACTAGATATCAAAACCCATATTTAAGAAAATAATAAAGTGGGAGTAATCAATTTACCCAGTTCTAAGATTTATTATATAATTGCAATAATCAATAGATACACAGATCAATGGAATAAAATAGAGAACTTTAAAAGTCACACAGACATGCCCAATAGAAAATTTTTAATCTTTAAATTTGATTATTTTTCAATTACAATTGACATATAATAGTATATTAGTTTCAGGTGTACAGCATAGTGGTTAGACATTTATACAGCTTATGAAATTATCCCTTCGATAAATCTAGTACCCACTTGACAGCATACATAGTTATTACAGTATTATTCACTGTGTCTCCTACACTGTACTTTACATCCCTGTAATTATTTTGTAACTGCTAATTTGAACTTCTTAATTTCTTCCCTTTTTACTCAGTCCCTGGACGATACATGCAAAAACTGAAACTAGACTCTTCTCTTCTACCATACACAAGAATATACTCAAAATGAACTAAGGACTTAAATGTAAGATCTAAAACCAGAAACCTCCTAGAACAAAGCATAGGCAATAAACTCTTTGACATTTCTCTTAGTTATATCTCTATCATCTCTATCTATCTCTATCTCTATCTCTATCTCTATCTCTATCTCTATCTCTATATCATCTATATCTATATGTGTGTGTATATACATATATACAAATGTATATATATCTATATATACACACACATCTTCAGGCAAGGGAAACAAAAAAAAAAAACTATACCGATGGGAACACATTAAACTAAAAAGTTTCTGCACAGCAAAAAAAAAAAAAAAAATCAACAAAATAAAAAGACAAACCATCTACTAAATGAGAGAAGATATTAGACAATGATACATCTGATAAGGTGCTAATATCCAAAATATATAAAGAAGTCATACAATCTAACACTCCCCCCCTCAAAAAAAGATTCCTTACAATCTAATTAACAAATAGTTATCTTTATGTCCATTTTGGAGAAATGACATACAGATGGCCAGTAGACATATGAAAAGATGCTTAATATCACTAATCATCAGAGAAATGCAAGTTAAAACCACATGAGATATGCCTATTTGATTTTTGAGAAATGTGCAAAGACAATTCAGTGAAGATAAGATCACCTTTCAACAAAGGTTCCTGGAGCAATTGGACATCCACATTGACCTAAGTCTCACACTTGATATAAAAATTAAATCAAAATGAATCATGAACGTAAAATGTAATGTTATAAAACTTCAAAAATACATAAGAGAAAATCTTTGGAATGGAGGACTAGTCAACAGTTCTCAAACATAGTACTAAAAGCACAATTCATATAAGAAAAAATTGAACTTTCAATAAGATTAAAAGCATTCACTTTATAAAATACATGGCTAAAATGATGAAAAGAGAAGCTACTGACTGGGAGGAAATCTTTGCAAACCACATACATGACAAAGAACTAATCTAAAATATACAAAGAAGTCTCAAAACTCAATAATAGTAAAATATTTATTTAGGAAATGAGCAAAAAATAAGAATCTCTTCAGATCTTCATTCATTGAAGAGGACCTAGAGATAGTCAATAAATACATAAAACATCCAAGATCATTACAGAAATGTAAATGAAAACCACACCATTATCATTACACATATATTTAAGTAGCTAAAATATAGGAAAAAATTGTGAGGATACCAAATACTGGCAAATATGTGGAGGGCTGGATTAATCCTTACATCGCTGGTGGGAATATAAAATGGCGTATTCACTCTGGAAGACAGTTTGGCAGTTTTTATGAAACTCGATGTGCAACTAATCTATTTTCTAACAATCAAAACACTTCTAGGCATTTCTCCCAAAGAACATAAATCTGTACATAAATGTTTATTTTGGCTCTATTTATAATAACTCTGAAATGGATCCCCCCGATGTCTTTCAATGTGTGATTGATGGAATGGTTTTATATCCATCCCAGGGAATTCTACTGTGCAATAAAAGAAAGAAAGAAAAAAGCTATGGACACCTACAACAACCTGGATGGAAATTTTTGCTGAGAAAAAAAAAAGGTCATTTCCAAAGGTTACAAACTGTATGATTCCACTTGCGCGACATTTTTGAAATATAAGAATGACAGACAGGGAGGCTGGATTACTGATTGCTGGAAGTTAGAGACGGGCTGGGGCAGGCGGAGACAGGGTGCAGCTATGAAAGGACTGGGTGAAAGGCCCTTGCTGTGTTGGAAATGTTGCATACCTTGTTACCTTGACTGCGCCCATGTTAATATTCTCGTTGTGACATTATATTATAGTTTTGCACGATGGTACCATTGGGAAAAATGGAATAAGGTGTACATGGACTGTGTGTGCATTATTTCCGACAACTATATGAAGCTACAATTCTCTCAAAATAAGTTTAATTTTAAAAAGTGAAATGCGTGTACTCAACTGATCTTTGACAAAGGAGCAAAGGAAACACAATGGGTAAAAGGTAATCTTTTTAACAAATGGTACTGGAACATCGAACACCCAAATGAAGGAAAAATAAATAAATCTAAGCACAGACTTTATACCCTTCAAAAAAGTTAACTTAAAATGCATCATAGATTGAAATGTAATATGAAAAACTCCTAGAAGATAACAGGAGAAAATCTAGATGAACATGGGTAGGAGTAATAATTTTTCTGACAAAATACCAAAGATCCATGAAACAAATAATTGATAAGCTGGACTTCATTAACATTAAAAACTATTGCTCAGTGAAAGCTACTGTCAGGAGAATGAGAATAAAAGTCACAGACTGGAAGAAAATATTTTCACAAGACATATCTGATAGAAAACTGTTATTCAAAATACACAAAAAACTCTTACTACCCAACAATATTTTCTGGACAGTTTGGCTTAGTGGTTAGAGTGCTGGCCCACGCACAGAGGGGTCTTGGGTTCGATTCCGAGTCAAAGACACATACCTGGATTGCAGGTTCAATCTGCAGCCTGGGTGGGGTCGTGTAGGAGGCAACCAATCGATCTCTCTCTCTCTCTTCCCGTCCCTTCTGCTCTATTGAAAAATCAAAGGAAACATATCCTCAGGTAAGGATTAACAAAAAAAATTTAAAAAACCAACAATATGACAATCAACAACCCACTTAAAAGTGGGTAAAATGCGTGAATAGACACCTCATCAAAAAAGATACACTGATAGTAAGTAAGCATATGAAAATATACTTCACTTCATGTGATTGTGTGTTACATGTCAGAGTCAGCTCCAAATTCTGGTGACTCTGAATGACTGATGTCTACAATGGCCTATCCTCATCAGCCCTGCAGGGAAATGCAAATTAAAACCTTAGATAACATGCCCTGGCTGGTTTGACTCGGCAGTTAGAGTGTCAGCCCATGGACCAGAGAGAACCCGGTTCTGTTCCCGCTAAGGACACATACCTCAGTTGCAGTTTGTCCCCCGCCCCAGTTAGAATTGTGTGGGTGCCAACCAGTCTATGTGTCTCTCTCACATCAATGTTTCTTTCTCTTTCTTCCTCCCTCTCTCTCTTTTGCTCCACCTGAAGATGAATGCAAAAATGTCCTTGGGTGAGGATTAAAAATAAATAAATAAATAAATAAATAAATAAATAAATAAATAAATAAATAAAACTGTAGATAAAACTACATATCTATTAGAAAGGTCAAAATCCAGAACACCGACTACACCAGATACTGGCCAGGTAAACTAACGGGAACTTTTATTCATTGCTGGTGAGAATGCAAAAGGGTACAGCTACTTGGAAGATAGTTTGGAAGTTTCTTACAGAACTAAACTAACTCTTGTTGTTTGATGCTTTGTTGATGGCGGCCATTCTGACAGGTGTGAGGTGATACCTCAGTGTTATTTTAATTTGCATCTCTCTGATGATTAGTGATGATGAGCATTTCTTCATATGTTTCTTAGCCATTTGTATGTCCTGTTTGGAGAGGTGTCTATTTAGTTCCTCTGCCCATTTTTTAATTGGATTCTTTGTCTTCCTTTTGTGGAGTTGTATGAGCACTCTATATGTATTGGAAATTAACCCCTTATCTGATATATCATTGGCAATTATGCTCTCCCATTCAGTGGGTAGCCTTTCCGTTTTGATGATTGTATCTTTCGCTGTGCAGAAGCTTTTGAGTTTGATGTAGTCCCATGTGTTCCTTTTCTCCTTTGTTTCTGTTGCCTTAGGTGATGTATCAGTGAACATTCTGCTGCGTATGATGTCTGAAATTTTGTTGCCTACAGTCTCTTCTAGGATTTTTATGGATTCATGAGTTACATTTAAGTCTTTTATCCATTTTGAGTTTATTCTCGTATAGGGTGTAAGTTGATGGTCTAGTTTCTCCAAGTAGCTGTCCAATTTTCTCCAAGTAGAGTTGCTGTCCAATTTTCCCAGCACCATTTATTTTATTTATTTATTTATTTATTTATTTATTTATTTATTTATTTATTTTTATCCTCACCCGAGGACACTTTTCCATTTTTTGTACAGATAGAGTGGGAGGGAGAGGAAGAGAGAGAGAGAGAAACATCGACGTGAAAGGGACACATCGAGTGGCTGCCACCCGCAAGACCAACCAGGGCCGGGGACAAACTGCAACTGAGGTACATGCCCTTAGCGGGAACCAAACCCGGGTCTCTCCGGGCCGCAGGCCGAAGCTCTAACCGCTGAGCCAAACTGGCCAGGGCCCAGCACCATTTATTAAAGAGGCTGTCCTTACTCCACTGTACGCTCTTGCCACCTTTGTCAAATATTAATTGAACATATTGCCTTGTGTCCATTTCTGGGTTCTCTGTTCTGTTCCACTGGTCTATATGCCTGTTCTTGTGCCAGTACCAGGCTGTTTTGATTACAGTGGCTTTGTAGTATAACCTGAAATCTGGTATTGTGATCCCTCCAACTTTTCTTCCTTTTCAAGATTGCTGTGGCTATTCGAGGCCTTTCTTGGTTCCATGTGAACTTTTGAAATAATTGTTCTAATTCTTTGAAGTATGCCATTGGTATTTTGATGGGGATTGCGTTGAATCTATAGATTGCTTTGGGTAATATGGACATTTTAATGAGGGTGTGGAGAAAAGGGGACTCTAGTACACTGCTGGTGGGAATGCAGACTGGTGCAGCCACTATGGAAAACAATATGGTGTTACCTCAAAAAATTATAAATTGAACTTCCATTTGACCCAGTGATCCCACTTCTAGGAATATACCCTAAGAAGCCTGAAACACCAATCAGAAAGAATATATGTACCCCCATGTTTGTAGCAGCACTATTTACAATAGCTAAGATCTGGAAACAGCCCAAGTGTCCATCACGAATGGATAAAAAAGCTGTGGTACATATACACAATGGCTACGAAGCTGTAAGAAAGAAAGACCTCTTATCCTTTGAGACTACATGGAGGGACCTGGAAAGTGTCATCCTAAGTGAAACAAGCCAAACAGAGAAAGACAAGTTTCATATGATCTCACTTATTTGTGGAATATAATGAACATAACAGTCTGAGGAATGGGGTAGTCCCAGAGACGCAAAAGTGGGATACAGACTGACAATCCCCTAAATAGGGGGGTGGTGGGGAAGAGATAAACCACAGAACTTATATGCATGTATGCATGAACAGTGGATAACAAACTGGGGAAAGGGCAGGCAGGGAGGGGGAGGGCGGAATCAGTGGGGGAAAAAGGAGAAACATCTGTAACAAAAATTAATTAATAAAAAAAACAAAACAAAAAACACTAAACTAACTCAAACCATAAGATACGACAATTGCTTACCTAGATTTTTTGTCTCAGGGTGTGACAATAATTGTCCGAAGCTGTGGTCTCATCTCCAGGGAAGAACTGGCTTCCAAACTCTCATGGATTTTGTAGAACTTGGTTCCTTTTAACCACATGAGTGAGGGACTATGCTTGTTGCTGGTTGTCCGACAAAGGTCATCTTCAGTAACTTGCTACACCAGCTTCTCCAACACAACCACTTGCTTTTCCTTTTTTTTTCTTTTTATCCTCACCTGAGGACATTTTTGCATTTATCTTCAGATAGAGAGGAAGGGAGAGAGGGAGGAAGAGAGAAAGAGAAACATCAACGTGAGACAGACATGAGTGGTTGCCACCCACACGACCCCAACCGGGGCTGGGGACAACTGCAACCGAGGTCCATACCCTTAGCAGGAACTGAACCCAGGACTCTCTGGTCCAAAGACTGATACTCTAACTGCTGAGCCAAACTGGCCAGGGCAACCACTTGCTTTTTCATAGCCAGCAAGGGAGAGAGTCTCCCATCAAGATGAGTATTGCCCTGGCAGTGTATGCAAGTGGTTAGAGCATCGGCCCATTAATAAAAGTGTTAAGGGTTCAATTCCCAGTCAAGGGCATGTACCTGGGTTGCAGGTTTTCAATCCCTGGCTCTGGTCGGGGCACGTTGAGAGGGAGCAAATCAATGTGTCTCTCTCACATTGGTGTTTCTTTCTCTTTCTCTCTCTCTCTCTCTCTCTCCTCTCCCCTTTGCATTCTCTCTAATAATCAATGGAAAATATCCTTGAGTGAGGATTAACAACAACAACAAAGGTGAGCATTACGATGATGGTGGGAAGTGACATCCCATCACCTTTGCTGTGTTCCTTTGGCTGAGAGGAGGTCTCAGGTCTCAGCCTGAGCAGGGAAGGAGATCACACAAGGGCCAGTCATCTTGGCCCTCACTTAAAGCCTTGGCTACCGCAGAGCAAGCAGTGAAGTTTCTAATTGCTTTCTCTTTCCAGCCTTTCTTCTTTTCAGAGCCCCGTTTTCTATTCTATAATTATATCATTTTTACTTAGAGTAATTTATAATGATAAAATTATTAAAAATAGAGCATTGTACTGAAATTGTATACAATTTCAATATATTTTTATAATACAGTAGCAATGAACAATCCAAAAATAAAAATTAAGAAAATAATTCCATTTAAAATAGCATAAAAATAAAATACTAAGGAATACATTTAACAAGGAAGATGCAGGACTTTAAAATGACAAGAAATTTGAAAAGACCTAAATCAATGGAAAGGCATCCTGTGTGTATGGTTTAAAAGACTTAATATTATTAAAATAGCAATATTTCCTAAATAGATCTACCGATCTAATGCAATCTTTACCAATGGCCTATTCCCCCCCCCCCCCGAAATAAGCAAGCTGATCCTTAAATTCATACGTAATTATAAAGACCCCAAATTGTTCAAATAATCTTTAAAACAAACAAATTTGGAGGACTCACACTTTCCAATTGCAAAATCATTACCAGTCTTTCAATTTAACATATAGATCAGTCAAACAGAACTGAAAGCACAGAAATAAATGGATGTATCTGTGGTCAAATGGTTTTCAACAAAAGTGTAAGACTACTGAATGCTTTAAGAATTGTCTCTTCAACAAATGCTAGGACAACTGGATCCTCATATGCAAAAGAATAAAGTTAGAGCCTTACTTCAAAATGAAATAAAAATGAATCAAATGCCTAAACCTAAGAGCTCGGACTATAAAATTCTTAGACAAAAATCTAAGCATAAATATTTATGAACTTGGATTTGGTGATACAGTCTTAGATATGACACTAAAAACACGAACAACAAAAGAAAAACAAGACACATTGGATTTTAAAATTAAAACGTTTTTGTATATCAAAGGGCACTTTCAGGAAAGTGAAAAGAGAACACATAGCGTGGGTTTTTTCAAATCATATACCTGACAGGGGGCTAATATCTACAATCTGTAAAGAACACTTACAACACAACAACAGAAAGACAAAAAACAAAAACAAAACAGAAAGAAGTAAATGAGCAAAAGACTTGAAAGACTTGACTAGACATTTTTCCAACCACATACAAATGGCTGGTATGTACATGAAAAAATGCTCTACATTACTAGTCATTATGGAAATGCAAATAAAAACAAAGTGAGATACCACTTCACACTCACTAGAATGTTAAAATGAAAAACATGGAAAATAAAACTTTTAGTAAGAAATGTGCAGAAATTAGAGGCTGCATTCGCTGCTAGTGTAAATGTAAAATGGTGCAGTGGTTATGGAAAATAGCTCGGAGATTCCTCAATATCATAAACATAGAATTGCTATTTGATCAGAAAATCCTCTCCTAGGTATATACATAAATGATTTGTAGAAAGGTGTTAAGACAAAAAATTGTGCATAGATATGTATTACAATAGCATTCATGATATCTCAAGAGTGGAAATGATCTATATGTCCATCAACTTATGAACAATTAAAGTGTGTACACATATAATGGGAAACTAGTCATAAGATGGAATGAAGCACTGATACATACTACAACATGGATTCAGTTTGGAGACATTATGCTAACTGAAAGGAGCCAGAAACTTTTATGAATACGTAGTTATGGAGTGTCTAAAAAAGGCATATCCAAAGAGATGGAAAGAAAATTAGTGATTTGCAGTGGCTGAAGGAGGGTAGTGGTGAATGATTGCTTAATAGCTACAAGGTTTCTTTTTGGAAGCGTTGAAAATGTTCTGGAATTAGAGGTTGGTAATAGTTGCACAACATTGTGAATGTATGAAACACCACTAAATTGCACTCTTTTTCATGGTTACAATGGCTAATTTCATGTTACGTGAACTTGACCTCAGTTTTAAAGGACTGGCGATGCTGTGAAGAGGGGCGTGGCAGGGGGGGACCAGCCACAGCTGGCAAACGGTCCTCCCCTGGCCCCTATCGCATCTTCCTTCCCAGCAGTGTGAAATCTACCACGGAAGCACACACCAGGATGAATACATCTAAATTTGGGATTCATATCTACTAACAATAGATTTTTTCAGGAGATAGGGAGAAAAACCCAAGTGGCGTAACTGGACATTTTCGGTTAGCTTGTAAAAGTAAAATTTCCTCTGGTAATGCAGAACTCTGTAGTTGGCTAAGTTTTTCATATGCAATATTTGGAGGCTGGGAGAGAACAGGTAGAGGAAGAGAGTAGGAAGAATGAGGGTCTCAGAGCCAGACCGCCTTCAGTGGGACTCACCAAATGCCCACTTAGCCCAAGTTCTGTCCTGTGGCGAATGAGGATACACCGTTCTGTGATGTCATTGGCAAGGGCCACCAGAGTTTTTGCCATTATTGTTTTTGTCTACGTTTACCTGCAGCCTTTGAAACCAGGCAGCTTGCTTTTTCAAATCCGAATTTTATTGATGTCAACATTGACACCCCTAGAGGATATTGCCTGAGGCCACGCAGCCTGAAATGGGAAGGATCTGAGGCTTCTGGTTTCCAGCTTAGTTTTATCCTTTCTATCTTCCTGTAGAACCCACAGCATCTGCCTTGAGATTTATAAAGCCCCAGGTAAATGGCACATTTTTTTTTTTATTGGATGCAGTGCCCTGAAACTTGAAAATAAATAAAGAAATCAGGGATACAGTTCCCTGAAAATATTTCTTTTTAATACGGTAAAAAAGGCTGTGTAACTCAAGACATCTTAAAGTTCTCTCTTATCTTTTTTTTTTTTCTCCCTCTCTGGCCTGGACCTTGTTTAAACCTCAAGCAGCTCTTTGGAAACAGCGAACATAAGCTGTATTATGACCAATACACTGAGGCTGGATAGCCATGGTGCCCTGTAGTGTGTGGGGATAAGCACAGGCTCCTGGTACCAGCTCCCTCCAGGAAGGTCCTGAGATGAGACACATCACAGTGGAAGATGACACCACTATGCTTTACTAAGTGGGTTCTCCTACTTTCAAAATGTTATCGAAGGTAGGGTCTGCCTTAGGCTCTCCTAACACCATTGTAGTGACAGCTTGATGAGGGAATGCTGATCTAGGATACGAGGAAAAGATCTTTGGCTTGGGAGTAAGGCTAGAGTCTGTCTCTTCTATTGTCTCCCGGGGTGATCAGAGGCTGGATTGGCTTAACATCTGGTGTGTGTCTTACCTGAATGTGTGTGCTCATCTTTACACCTAAGGCAATGTCTTCAACCTTGAGGAACTATTTTGGCATCCTCTGTTTGTGCATTTGTGAAATATGGCCATGTATAATGATACCCAAGGGCAATTACACATTTTCTAAGACATGATGATGCATTGATATAATATTGCCATAATAATTTTTAGTTTCAACATTTTTTATGGTTCCTTTTTTTAACCTTATTTTTATTGTTGACACTACTATTAAAGTGTCAACAATGTCCCTATTATGTCCCCACGCCCCCTTTGTTCATCTCCACCCAGCCCCCACTTCCCCTTCCCTTTGACCACACAGTTGTCTGTGTCTATGGGTTATGCATATATGTGTTTGGCTAATCCCGTCATCTTCTTTCATCCAGTCTCCTCCACCCCTCTCCCTTATAACAGCTAGCTGTCTGTCTGCTCCATGTAGCCATGCCTCTGTTTTTATTTTGTTCATCATATTCCACATATCAGTGGGATCATATGGTATTTGTCTTTCTCTGACTGCCTTATTTTGCTTAGCATATTAATCCCCAGGTCCATCCATGTTGTCACCAAAAGTAAGATTTCCTTCTTTTCTACAGCTGCATGTCAACAACATTTTAATCAAATCTACATGTTCTAAAAAGGGAATTTGAGATAACTATTTAAAAAATGTTATTATATTTTCTTGATTCTAAAATGTCTATGATTTCTCAGCTGGTATAGCTCAGTGGCATCAACCCATGCACCAAGAGGTTGCTGGTTCAATTCCTGGTCAGGGCACATGTCCAGGTTGTGGGCCTGATCCCCAGTGGGGCCATGCAGGAGGCGGCCAATTGATGATCTCTCTCATCGATGTTTCTAGCTATCTCTCCCTCTCCCTTCCTCTCTAAAAATCAATAAAGAAAAGAAAAAAACAAATAAATAAATGTCTGTGATTTTAGAAAACAGTATTGTTTTGATAAGCTTTTCCAGGAAAAAGGTTCACACTCAAAAATAATCAGAAAATATTCAGTTAGCTGACAACACTATCCATTTACACAATAAATATGATTTTAATCTCTAATATATCCTTGAGTGTGAAGATTTTTAGCACCTAAAATTTCTTCACATTCGAGTTCTAAAAAATGAACTCACACCTAATTCTTGACTATTTTGAATGAACCACGGGAACATGCTGCAGACTTAGTTTATCTGTGATTGTGACTCAATTCATTCCATACAGTTAACCAAATAATTCTTGTGGTAAGATGCAGATTGCAGTTTTATCTACATTTTTAATTTGAATAACATAATAATGTTTTTATTTTTTTCTAAATTGAAGTATATGTCACTGAAAATAGAGGCCACTGGGAACTTCTGACAGATTTTCTATGCCATTCTAATAATCCTTCTCTATAGGAGAGTCAGCCATGCCAATATCTCCAGTTTTGCAAATGTTTAATCCACCCTGAAAGGTTTGGCAGTTACAATAGTCTTTTTTTGTTGTTGTTATAATATTGGAAATTTTAATGGTTGCTTCTTATCAACCTTGGGAAACAGTTTAAGTTTTGTTTATGATTTCCAGAGGCATAAACAAAAAATGATCCAGGTCAAACTACTTTTGCAAAATAAGCTAAACTAAGCTTTATTTGTATGACTGAACTGTTTTTTTTTTTCCCCTGCTCAGTAATTTTTCAAGCCTGGTCTCTGTTTTTAAAAAAATATTAAATACTCTCTTTTTTGAGAGTTCTACTTTTACAAGATTTGTGCATGTAACTGAAATGTTGTTCTCCAAATACCCTAGTTGAATCTCCCAAGTTAACTGTGCTTCAACTTCTTATGGTTATTTAAAATATTTCTGTGTCTCAGTCCTCATCATAGAAGTTTTCCCTGAGTATCACAACATGTAGCATCAAAGTGCCAGACAATACATGCTACCAACCTGTTCTCAGAGTGCCTCTTTGTTTTCATGATTGGGATGTGTTAAAATTGAACTGCTGAGACTACCCTAATAGTACCCATGCTATCAAACAAAAGAATGGTTTTTAAGACATTTAGAAGAAAATCTTTTAATATGTAATTATTTTCACTCTTGCATTATATTTTTATAATTATCCTAATGGTTCATATCTGTACTTCCTGATCCTTTGTTTCATAATTGTTAGCAGGATAGGCTTTCACAAGAGAGTACTTTCTTCAGTCCTCGGTACCTAAACCCCATTCAGTTTTAAGAATTGCCTTGACACCTGGCCAGTGTGGCTCAGTGGTTGAATGTCGACCCATGCACCCAGAGGTCGCCAGTTTGATTCCTGGTCAGGGCACATGCCCAGGTTGTGAGCCCGATCCCCAGTGGGGGACATGCAGGAGGCGGCAATTGATGTTCTCTCTCATCTGTTTCTATCTCTCTCTCCTTCTCCTTTCTTCTCTCTCTAAAATCAATAAAGAAAAAAAATTGTCTTGAAAATGGACAAGCCATATATTTAACTCTCTATTCCTAACAATAGTTCTTGCACAGTATAAACCACTGATGGAAAATACTAAATCCTATCATGTGATTTTGACTTGTAATTCTAAAGAATTTAATTAGCTGAAAACAATGATTATGTGTTTCATCACCTTGATTTTCAGTTCAAGGTTTTCTGAATGAATTAAACAAACAATACCTTAACTTCCCTCATATTTCTGTTTCAACCTGGAGTTTATTGGAATAAAAAGTTTCTTCTACTATTCTGGGTCTGCTCTCATGTTATTATCTCTTTCTCTTTGGGACTGAAGCACTCTAGCACCACTCAAGATAACATCAGTAAAAGAAACTAATACTCTGCTACAACATAGAAACCTTCTTCGGAAAGAGTTGCTTATAGGTCAGGACATGGGAGCTACCACTAGCTTAGCCTATTCATGTTGCAATCTGAAAACATTAATCTCCTAGACATCTTCATTTCCCCAGGTCCCCTTGCTATGGCCCCAATTTAGAAAGAAAAAAAAAATCTATTTCTTATTTTTCTAAGTGGAAATTCTCAGCTGATTGTTGATAAACTTGGCACTGTAGCTGTCAGCAAGAGATGTTATACAACCTTAGGAAGTGTTCTTTATATCTCATGTCACTTGTCTTTGAATGAAATAGCTGCACTCTACCAGCAGGTAATTGTCTTTTCTTTGGCTGTCTCTAGTAATGCACTCTCTCCCTCCAGGTACAGAAATCCCCACGCCACCCACAAACATGCAGTCACACACGTTTCTGATGCAGAATAGGAAGAATCAATTCCAAGCCATCATTTTAACAAATGAAAAGACTAAGGCAAAACTGGAGTGAGAAAAAATACTTCAATGATACTTTCAAGATAACCAAGGGGAAAAAAATGAGGGTTTGAGAATGAGGACCACATGCCAAGTCAAGTTTAGGATGAACGGTGGGTCAGGTCATGAACGAAAGATCTTGCTTACCACTGGTTCTTAAGGCAACGAAGAATTGGCTCATATAATTATATAACTCATATACATGAATGATCTAATAAATGAGCAGGAAGAAACACAGGCAGATGAATGGCAAGTTCTGGTAGCTATTAGAGAGTTGAGGTTGAACATCAGGGCCCAAATGATGCCTCAAGCAATAGCAAGATTTCTCCCAGAGATGCTAAATGTACAAGGAGGACTAGCAGCCAACATCTCATTTTAGGAAGCATGTCCTTTGGGTGTATGTAGGATTCCATAAGGACTTTGGTACCAAATTCCCAGAAATAGAGCAATATTATATCATTGAATAGATTTCCTTATTCCAATCAGATTTTCAGACTTATTTAGGGAAATAACAAATCAAAGTTTATTCCACTGAATAGAAAATAAGCTTTTAAAAAGAAGTTTAAGAAATTTAACTCATCATTTTGCTCTTCTACTAATTAGTTAAATAGTAAATAGCTAAAGATTATATAATATTTACTATGTGCTAGACTGGATACCGAACATTTTTATGTTTTAACTTATTAGTGTTGTACTCATCATTATTATCTTCATCTTACCCAGGAAAAAACTAAAACACAATGTTACATAATTATAGTCATCGACTGTGTCACATAAAAGCATTTGACTATGTCACATTGATTTTCAATATGCTACATGTGACTTGGTTTGGCTTATCGATTGCAGCATCAGCCAGCGGAACAGAGAATCCTGAGTTTGGTTCCTGCTAAAGGCACATACATCAGTTGCAGTTTGTCCCTGGCCCTGGTTGGAGTTATGTGGGTGGCAACCACTCAATGTGTCTCTCTCACATCGATGTTTCTCTCTCTCTTCCTCCCTCTCTCCCTCCTGCTCTATGATAAATGCAAAAATGTCCTCGGACGAGGATAAAAATTTTTTTTTATTTAGTTTTTATTTTTTTTATCCTCGCCCGAGGACATTTTTTGATATTTTGCTCAGATAGAGTGGGAAGCAGAGAGAGAGGGAGAAACATCAATGCAAAAGGGACACATCGAGTGGTCACCACCCACACGACCCCATCAGGGCCGGGGACAAACTGCAACCGAGGTACGTGCCCTTAGCGGGAACCGAACCTGGGTCTCTCCAGACCGCAGGCCGACGCTCCAACCACTGAGCCAAACCAGCCAGGGCAGGATGAAAAATTTTTTTAAAAAATCTGAATAATCTGAGAATCAGGTAAACAGAACAACAAGGTTAAAGACCCTGATGGGGGTTTCAGAATATCATGTACCTGAACGATGAGGATGTACAGGACTGAAAGCTCATTGATTCAACAACATTTATGAAAGGCTGTAACTATCCCACAAGGAGTCAATTTCAAGATGTTAAAGATTTGCTCACTAAGTATGGTAGCCCTCCCTAATCTGTGGGTTTGCTTTCTGTGGTTTCAGGTACCCAGGATCAATTGTGTTGGAAAATATTAAGTGAAAAATTCCAGAAACAAACAATTAAAAATGTTTAAATTGTGCACTGTTTTGAGTACCGTGATAAAATCTCTCCCCGTCCTACTCCATCCCAGCCTGTAAGGGAATCATCCCTTTGTCCAGTGTATCCACACTGTATACGCTGCCTGCCCGCGGGTCACTTAGTGTCTATCTCAGCTACCAGATGGACTGTTGCAATATTGCAGTGCTTGTGTTCATGTAACCCCTATTTTATTCAATACAGGCCCCAAAGAGCAAGAGTAGTGATACTGGAAATTGGGGCATGCCAAAGAGAAGCCATAAAGTGCTTCCTGTATATGAAAAGATATGTACACATCGAGGGGAAAAGACAAAGTGTATATAGAGTTTGTTACTATACATGATTTCAGGCATCCACTGGGGTCTTGGAATACATTCCCTGCACATAAGGGGCAACTGCTGTATCTTTTCTCCCTTAATAGACCATCCTGGATGTATCTTCGTGAATCTGTCTAAAATCTTTTAAGACTGTGTTTTTTGTTTTTGTTGTTTTTTGTGTGTTTTTTTTGGTAAGTGCCCCTAGCGGGAACCAAACCCGGACTCTCTGGTCCGCAGGTCAACGCTCCAACCGCTAAGCCAAACTGGCCAGGGCCGTATCTGTGTTTTAAAATGGAAATATTAGGTTTTGTGACAGTTGAAAAACAAATGGCAACTAAAATTTTCTTGAGAAAAACCCTTTTATTTCATTTATTTATTTTTTTTATCCTCACCTGAGGATATTTTTTACATTAATCTTCAGATAGAGCTGGAGGGAGAGTGGGAGGAAGAGAGAGAGAGAGAGAAACGTTGACATGAGAAAGACACATTGATTGGTTGCCACCCACACAACCCCAACCGGGGTGGGGGATGGACCACAACCAAGGTACGTGCCCTTGGCCAGAATCGAACCCGGGACTCTTTGGTCTGCAGGTGACACTCTCACCACTGAGCCATACCAGCCAGGGCTGACCTTTGCAATTACAAATGAAATTCTAAGAACTGTGAGCATCACTTCACCAGCAGTACATCAACCAAGCTGGACCAATAACATTAACTGTAGCATGAATAATGAGAGATAGGTTTCCCCAAAATACTACAAGGAGAATTCATCGTTCATGCTGGGAAATTTATCCAGAAATCTTCTCTGGGACTCAATTGACAATGAAAACAAGTAAATCCCTAGCACTGATACTATGTTACCAAATCAACACCCTCACTAGCAGCCGTATGCATCCTCACCTCTGCAAAAATAAGAGCCATTTGTAAGAGATGAAAAGACCCCATTACTCCTTCCTGCTGAGGAATGAATGTCATCAGGCAGATCTGACTTCTCTCAATGAAGGACACTTCTATTGCTTTTTATAGATCTGGATGTCCAAGGAACTGTCATTCAGGTTTGGACAGAATGGAGAAACTAGAAGAGCTGGAGAGATAATTCGTAGGTAGAGGGAATTAGGTTTGTTCCTCAAGAAGACTCCAAAATAGATAATTGCTAAGTAGGCCACCAAAATGGTTCCTTCCCAAAATAGTTACATCAAATTTAACAAATGTCCATCATACATAGATTACAACTATTGTAGAGGTCTTAAAAAAAAAAAAAAAAGTGTCGAGCCATGTCCGGTTATGCTCAGAGATTAGAGCATAGGCCCACGGACCAATGAGTAGCCGGTTCAATTCTGGTCAAGGGCATCTACCTTGGTTGTGGTTTGTCCCCAGCCCTAGTTGGGGTCGTGCAGGTGGCAGCCACTCGCTGTGTCCCCTTTACATTGATACTTCTCTCTCTTTTTATCTCTCCCTCCTACTCTTTCTGAACAAAAGTGGAAAAATATCCTCAGGTGGGGATAAAAAAAAAGTCGAAGATCTCATTGCCTTAATAAAGTTACTCCAAAAATGAATATAGAACATACCAAATTAGATGTTGACACAACATGGAATCAAAGTAACAGCAAGGTCTATATGGTTGAGATTGATACAGTTTTAAGAAAGTAAACTAATTTACCTTTGAAAGGTAACATGCAATGAGGTAAGAAACTGCAATATGGAATTAGACGACTATAGGTTTGGTGTCTGAGTAATAGCACCTTTTTGTGGCTTAGGGACAATTCTGGCTCAAAATGCACCTTTCTGCACAGTGCTAGCTTCTGAGAAAAAATGGGTACTTTGGTATCAAGGCCAAGGAATCTCATGGGTAGGAGGTGATGAATTGCACTCTGAACCTCTTTTTTTTTTTTTAATCCTCACCTGAAAATACTTTTTTATTTATCTTCAGATAGAGTGGGAGGGAGGGATTTAAGGAGGATGGAGAGAGAGAGAGAGAGAGAGAGAGAGAGAGACATTGACGCGAGAGAGACACATTGACTGGTTGCCTCTTGCATGACCCCAACTAGAGTTGGGATGAACCGCAACCGAGGTATATGCCCTTGACCAGAATGGAACCACGAGTCTGGTCTGTGGGCCGACGCTCAAACTGCTGAGCCAAACCGGCCAGGGCTGAACCTCTTTCTTTTTGAAGTGCAATGTTACAGAACTTTGTTAAGGTGGCTGAACTGGTAGGAAAAAACATGGAGGACCCACAAGGGAAGGGGAATTGGCACTGGTGACAGAATTTCAATATTAAGGTCTGAAAGAATGTGGGCCAGTGGGTGGGTCAGAAACAGTGAATGTCTGAGGCCTGAGCCCTCTGCAATGCCATCCACCCGTGGACAGAGGGCTCTGGGAGTGGCAGCTCAGCCAGTAAGGCATTGAGGACACAGAAGTGAGGTTCTTTTCTGTCCCGTGCAGGATTCTGGGCCAGCTGAGGTGTGATTGAAGCAGTGACAAAATAAAAAGCACATTTAATAGGAACGATGTTCACCAGTCAGGTGTGGTTCTGTGCCCACCGGAGAAGGAGCCAGGAATGATGTGAGACAAAACTCTACTTTTCCACAAGAGGAGGAAGACAACCTTTCCAGGAAGGGGCTGTGAAACTTGGAGTATGTGTGTGTGTGTGTGTGTGTGTGTGCACTCCTGTGTGTTCAATGTAATAGCGTTTACTGGACCCTGTGTAATGATACAGGCATGTTCTTAGTGGCTAATGATACAAGCTTGAAAGAGAGAGTAAATAGTGGTCGCTTACACTCGTGTGCACACTGAATGTCACTTCATAATCCACTTGTATGCATGATCTCATCTGATGTATATGACATTATCCCATTTTATAATGATGAGTCCAAGACTCAAGGAGTAGAGACAGTTAGTGACCAGGGAGAGGAGATAAGATTGGAATCTGTTTATCAAAATTTGGTGTTCTACCTTCATCTTCTGCATTACACAAATCTATTCTGGTTATCAGTGTGTTTAATCTCTAAGAGAGTTGCCTGTTATCATTAGAATAAATGACAACATATACAGACAGATTGGCATGGCCTGGTCCCTGTAAATGCCCCAGGCTCAGGTCTGGCCACTCTCCATGCCTTTCTTCTCAGGTCCACTGGCCTCCACGCGGACCCTCAGCCTCACTGTCCCTTAGCACCTTGTACTCCTCCATGAAGCCTGGCGTACTCAGTTCCATTATCATTTAGTAGTGCCTATGGATTTAATATCTGACTCCAAGCTAGACTGTAAGCTCTGTCTTGGCAATTCCATTGTGTGTGTTGTGTGTTCAGCCTGTGTCCAGTGCATCACTCAGGATGTGCACACAGGCGGTGCTCCCTACATGTTTAACGTCACACACTAACTAAGCTACTGAGAAAACTGTCTTCCCATGACCTTGTCTAACTGCTGCTCCTATGCCATCTTTCTGAATCTTTCTGATAGTGAACATCTTGCTTCGCTGGGTCACGTCTGCTCATTCTTCCAAGTCCACTGTAAGACTCTCTGAGATGTAAGACCCTCTTTTCATCTTCCCTCATATGCGCTGTTAGAATCCCACCATCAACATTTGATTGCCTTCATTCTTTTGCTAAAAAATATGTATATTTCATGAGTATTTCTCCTCTGGCTTCAATAAGATGTGAGATATATTAAAAAGAAATTCTGGAAGTCTTTTTCTTTCCATTTCTTTACAGAGCCTACTGCCTGCCGGGCAACTTTCAGGTGGCATGGAACCCCTTGCTGACATGGATTTGGAAGATGCTGCGTGGTAGGCAGCAGCTGGGTGACAAGGGTTTTTGATTGAGCATATAGTCTGGAGCAGATCAAAGAGAGGGCTGAGGGAGACAGTCCTTTTTCATTCCTTTTCTTTAGGAGGCTGCATGTCTAGAGACTATGGTAAATATTTCGAAACATATACGAATAAATAACAGAGTAGATGTTTGTCTCTCAGGATGTATCCGTGAGCAATGTACTGGCAAAGTCAATCTGAAAACTAATAAGAAAGTCAAAGTTAATAGGAGACATATTGTTTGAGAACTGCAAACACAATCTTCACAGAACTTCTAATTTAATCTCACATGAAAAAGCAACACAGAAAATGAAGCAAAGCCCATTGGAATTTAAATCACTCACAATCATTTGTATTTGGCCTCTTTTATTCAAATATTTTTGGAGTTTCCAAACATTGAATTTAATCAACCCAACAGCATGAAAATTGATAATCTGAGAGAAGAGAACAATTGAATAGATTTTCTCCTTTCAACGTGAATGGAACATGCAGACGGAGGAAAACTATTTGTTCCCTATTCATTCCAAGTCATAAATCTATAGAACTGAATAACCTTGTTCTGAAAATCTGTTTCAGACACTGAACATGAGGCTCTTAATCTCAAAATCCGGTGGCCCAACCGGTATTAGCTGAAAGGTTTGCCTTTTTCTCACTAAATTGTGAATTCTGGGGCCCAGAGACATTTTTGTTCACTTGCTTTGTTGCGTGCCTATCACATGTAGTGTCCGGTGTTTATAAGGCACATTTCAAAAGTGAAAAGATAAAAGAAGCAAGGCAGGAAGCTGCTATTGTGAACCATCATGTTTTCAAAATCATATTTGGCAAAACATGAAAATCCCTCCGCTACAGATCAGCACAATGCATTTTTCAACAGACCTGACCCAAGGAGAACAAAGACCTCCCTGCTTCCACCTATGTGCAGAATCAGCGTCCTCCCTCCTCCTGTTTCAGCCTTGGGCTGGTGCCACTACAGCTTTCCTGTGGCCTCTGAGAGACGAGGAACACAGGACACCAATCTGAGTGCCATGAATCGGTGTATCAGGTAAACCAGGACAGCATTTGTTGGAGAATGAAAACATAGGTAAGAGAAGTTTTGAAAAGAGACAAGGAAATTATGGCTCTGGGCTTATCCTCTGGAAGGAAATGTTTTATGATCACGGCAAGAAAATAGGTGTTGAAAGGAACAGAGATAGAAAAGGCAAAACTGCCCGGCCAGTGTGGCTCAGGGGTTAAGCATCGACCCATGCACCAAGAGGTCGCCGGCTGGATTCCTGGTCAGGGCACATGTTCAGGTTGTGGGCCCGATCTCCAGTGGGGGGCATGCAGGAGGTGGCCAATCGATGTTCTCTGTCATGGATGCTTATATTTCTCCTTCTCCCTTCCTCTCTCTCTAAAATCAATAAAGAAAAAAAAAAAAAAAACGAAAGAAAAACTGCACAGTGCCCCTTTTGAAGGAGACCCACCGGAGATAGTTTCCTTGCAGGGGTGTGACTAGGTTTGGGGTCCCTATTGGCTTAGGACACTCTGCTGCCATACAGGAAGGGATTACAGGAATGAGCAAAGTGGCACAGAAGTGTAACTGCAGAAACATATTTTTTCTCTCCTAGGCGTGAGATAAGCTACTTTCACGATTGGTTACTCACACAGTTATTTCACCAAGGCTGAACCTGTTTGGGAGCCAGAACTAAAACCCTGTGGGCAAAGTGTTTCCAGTCAACAATGGGGCTGGGCAGGAGCATGGGTACATGGATGTGGTAATGCTTCCTCCCTGCACAAACAGTCATCGCTCTTTCCCTTGGTCTTATTTTTCTCTCAACTCCATTGCTTTCCACACCCCAATTCAACATTTGCGCTACCTTGTTACTATCATTTTTATTTATTTATTGTTTAATTCTCACCCAAGGAAACATTTATCAATATTTTAGAGACTGAGAGAGAGAGAGAGAGGAACATCGATGTGAGAGAGGTACATCATTTTGCTGCCTCTCGTATGTGCCCTGACCAGGGATCAAGCCTGCAACCCAGGTAATGTGTCCTGACCGAGATTCAAACTCCCTACCTTTTAGTGTATGAGATGATGCTCCAACCAACTGAGCTACCTGGCCAGGGCTCATTTACTTTTTTTTTCTTTATTGATTTTAGAGAGATAGAAACATCAAGGAGAGAGAACATCGATTAGCTGCCTCCTGCATGTCCCTCACTGGGGAATGGGCCCACAACCTGAACATGTGCCCTGACCAGGAATCGAGCGGGCGTCCTCTTGGTGCATGGGTCGATGCTCAACCACTGAGCGACACCTGCCGGGCTCATTTGCTTTTTAATGTAGACAGATCCATGGGTGTTCGATCAGTTGTTCTGTGCTTCCAGCTATTCCCAGTTATATTTCCTCGGACATGTTGTGTGGACTCCGGTGGAGATGAATTGGGGGTGGGGGGAGAGCAGAGTTCTTTGCTTCTTCCCTCACTGATTCTGGCTGGTACAAATGTTTAATGTGACCACACCACAACCTGGGAATATGATGAGATATCATACCTGTGAATATGTCACCTTAATAGCAAGAACAACTGTCTAGATGTAATAAGTTTACATTCAGTTGACCAGTAGATAAAAAGATTATGCTGAGTTTTCAGATGGGTCCAATGTAGTCACAAGTACCTTTAAAAACAGAGTCTTTCTCTGGCTGGTCTGCAGAACAGGAAGGAAGAAGTGGACATCAGAGGGAGTTGAAGCATGACAAGGACATCATTGCTGACTTGAACCCTGGGTGGATCAGAAAGTTTCTTGAACCAAGCAGTCATGGGAAAGATGAGCAGGATAGAAATTGGTGTTCACAGATCTCTGGATCTGACCCAGATGGGAGGAGGGAGATGACTTAACACCAAAACAAGTTAGGTGAGTAATTATTACACAGGGCTGGGCTTTCAAATGATCTGATGAAGACTCTTTGTGGCTTACAGTAACAATAATATTGTCATTATAGATGACCATAAATCTCTCTGTCGACAGTCCTATCCATTCCTCTTACAATCTATTACTTCCCAGAGTAACTCAGAGATTCCCTGCCAGAGTGCTCTTAGTAATTCATTAATTTTTCCATGGCTTTTAAGTCAAAAGAAATGCCAAACAGTTTTATTTATTAAGTAATTGTATGTGCAAATAACTTAAGTGTTTATATCCTAGCAACTTAGTAGCTGTTTGGGAAAAAAATACACATAAAGTAAAAGAAAAATAATACATTAATTACACTTTCTAAAATAATGTCAATTAGTTATTACTGGGATGTGTATGTCTATTGGGCTTTTCTCAATTTTTTAAAATCTTGGACTCAAACTGAACACACACATCTTATTGCATGTTATACATTGACATTCAAAACAGTACTTGCCTTTTGTTTGGTTTGCTTTTTAACTCACTGCATACGCAGAGAACCCAGCTTCAGCAGATAAGTCATAGGAAGTAATCGACTGAGATCTAATATTGAAACTGCACATTACCTGAAACTAGCAGTTGCCTAGATTTTGACAGTTATCAAGTATCACTTTTTCTCTCGGATAATAAAAAATTAAGCTGTGGAACCCCTCTGAGCTCCCTGCAAAGCCCCAACACAGTTGGACTGAAGATTTAAGGAACTTTTTCACAACAACAGATAGAGGTAGAGCTGGGATTGAACCCAATTCTCTGTGAACCCTAATCAGTGTTGGGTTGTTTTTATTTCCACTGAGCACATTGGGAGTAAGAGGTTGCCACAGTCACTGGATAATCATAGCAAGTTATGTTAGGGAAGATTTCATGGACATGACAATTTTGAATAATGAACAGCATTAAACTCTGCATAGTTAATCTTCTTAGTTACTCAAATGTTATTAACTGTGGAGTCTATGGAAAGGAATTTTTTAAAAAGCACCAATTTCCAGTTTATAGTCTCCAGTTTTCAAAGTTTAATTAAAGCAACTGCTAGTCCTGACAAGCTAAAAGTCTTTGTGTTTCTCTTATGAAAGCATTTTTTAATTTTCAGTTGTAATTTTACTTGTGGGAGATACTGTTTATGCCCACAACAAAATGTGTTGCTTTAATGAAAAACACTGGGCTTTAAACAAACAACTGCTTTTACTCTCTCATGCATTTTATTCATTTTAATGTGACTCGCCTTTTAAACATTTTTTAAAAGAAAAATCACCAAAAAAGAAAGATCTTTTTATTTCAGAATATAATTGCTCCAGTAGATTTGCTCAGCTGAAAGTAGCCATTAATAATGAGAAATCCCAAGAGATCCAGAAAATTGTTAATCCACTGCTGATTTGCTGCATCGTGTACTTAAAATCAAACTATTTCTTTTGTTGAGCTGTATGAGCACTCTATATATTTTGGAAATTAACCCCTTATCTGAAGTATCATTGACAGTTATGCTCTCCCATAGAGTGGGTTACCTTTCTATTTTGGTGGTTGTTTCTTTTGCTGTGCAGAAGCTTTTGAGTTTGATGTAGTCCCATGTGATCATTTTCTCCTTTGTTTCTTTTGCCTTAGGTGATGTATCAGTAAAAATTCTGCTATGTATGATGTCTGAAATTATGTTGCCTACCTTTTCTTCTAGGACTTTTATGGATTCATGAGTCACATTTAAGTCTTTTATCCATTTTGAGTTTATTCTTGTGTATGGTGTAAGTTGATGGTCTAGTTTCATTTTTTTTGCATGTAGCTGTTCAATTTTCCCAACACCATTTATTAAAGAGCCTGCCTTTACTCCATTATATGCTCTTGCCTCCTTTGTCAAATATTAATTTAGGATATTGTCTTGGGTCCATTTCTGGTTTCTCTGTTCTGTTTCATTGATCTATCTGCCTGTTCTTGTGCCAGTACCAGGCCATTTTGATTACAGTGGCTTTGTAGTATAACCTGAAATCTGGTAATGTGATCCCTCCAACTCGATTCTTCTTTTACAAGATTGTTGTGGCTATTCGGGGTCCTTTTTGGTTCTATATGAACTTTTGAAGTATTTGTTCCAGTTCTGTGAAGTATGTTGTTGGTCTTTTGATGCTGATTGCATTGAATCTATAGATTGCTTTGGGTAGTATGGATATTTTAATGATGTTAATTCTTCCAATCCATGAACAAGGTATGTGCTTCCACTTTTTTATATCTTCCTCTATTTCTTTTTTCAATATCCTGTAGTTTTCTGCAAATAGGTCCTTTCCTTCTTTGGTTAAGTTTATTCCTATGTATGTTAATTTTTTTGCTGCGATGGTAAATGGGATTGTTTTTTTAGTTTTTCTTTTTGTGAGTTCATCATTGGTGTATAAGAATGCCATCGATATCTTGATGTTAATTTTGTATCCTGCTACTTTGCCAAACGCATTTATTAAGTCTAGTAGATTTTTGATGGAGTCTTTGGGTTAATCTATATATAATATCATGTCACCTGCGAATAATGACAGTTTTACTTCCTCGTTTCCAATTTGGATCCCTCTTATTTTTGATTCCTGTCTGATTGCTGTGGCTAAGACTTCCAGTACTATGTTAAATAAGAGTGGTAAAAGTGGGCATCCCTGTCTTGTTCCTGTTCTTCAGGAAAATGCTTTTAGTTTTTGTCCATTGAGTATGATGTTGGCTATAGGTCATTCATATATGGCATTTATTATGTTGAGATATGATCCCTCTATTCCCAGATTGCTGAGTAATTTTATCAGAAATGGGTAAGAACCCAATTAGAAAATGGGCAGAGGAACTAAATAGACATCTCTCCAAATAGGACATACAAATGGCTAAGAGATGTTATGAAGAAATGCTCAACATCACTAATCATCAGAGAGATGCAAATTAAAACAACAATGAGGTATCACCTCACACCTATCATATTGGCCGCCATCAACAAATCATCAAACAACAAGTGTTGGCAAGGGTGTGGAGAAAAGGGGACTCTAGTACACTGCTGGTGGGAATGCACACTGGTGCAGCCACTATGGAAAACACTATTGTGTTACCTCAAAAAATTAAAAATTGAACTGCCATTTGACCCAGTGATCCCACTTCTAGGAATATATTCTAAGAAGCCTGAAACACCAATCAGAAAGAATATATGTACCCCCATATGCGTAGCAGCATTATTTACAATAGCTATGATTTGGAAACAGCCCATATGTCCATGAGTAGACAAATGGATAAAAAAGTAGTGGTATATGCCCTGGCCGGTTTGGCTCAGTGGTTGGAGCGTCGGCCTGCAGTCCTGAGAGACCCAGGTTCGGTTCCCGCTGAGGGCACGTGCCTCGGTTGCAGTTTGTCCCCGGCCCTGGTAGGTCGTGTGGGTGGCAGCCACTCGGTGTGTTCCTTTCACATCGATGTTTCTCTCTCTCTCTATTCCTCTCTCTTCCTCCCACTCTACCTGAACAAAAATGGAAAAATGTCCTCGGGTGAGGATGAAAAAAAAAAAAAAAAAAGCAGTGGTACATAACAGAATGGAGTACTATGCAGCTCTAAGAAAGAAAGATCTCTTATTTTTTGAGACGACATGAAGGGACCTGGAAAGTATTATCCTAAGGAAAACAAGCCAACCAGAGAAAGACAAGTATCATATGATCTCACTTATTTGTGGAATATAATGAACATAACATTCTGAGGAATGGAGTAGTCCCAGAGATGCGGAAGTGGAGTACAGACTGACAATCCTCAGAAGAAGGGGTGGTGGGAGATAAACCACCAAATATATATGCATGAACAATGGACATGGACAACAAACCTGGGGACAGGGCAGGGAGGAAGAAGGTGGGGGGAATCAGTGGGGAGAAAGGAGAAACATCTGTAACAAAAATTAAAAAATTAATTAAAAAAATAAAAATAAATTAAAAAAACATAAAAAGGAAAAATAAAATCAGCCCTGGCCAGTTTTGTTCAGTGGTTAGAGCACTGGTCTCCGGACCAGAGAGTCCCAGGTTCGGTTCCTGCTAGGGGCACATACCAAAGAAAAGAAAAAAAAAAAAATCAAACTATTTCTAAAATAGTGTTATCATCAACACAGAGTCATTAATTCAGCATATTTTACATTTTTTGCAATCATTCAATAAAAAGGTTTGATATATTCTCTTTTACAATGTAATTGATAGCAGTATTTTCTAAGCAACTTTTCTAATTCATTTATTTTCAATGTAATCTAAGTGAAATAAAGACTACTCCTTTACAAATTGGTTTTTTATAATATCTCTGTAAATTCCCAGCACTGTGTACACAGAAGATTTGAGAGGGAATAGCTTGAACAACCAACACAGAACTTTCAAGATCATTTTTTTATGTCAAAGGCTGAGAATTGCAGTCTCAATATTTATCAACACGACAAGCAAGTCTCAGAATAATACCAACCACTGCAGTGCTTTTGAGAATGCATGTTAAGTTGCATAGCTTACACGAGGTCTCAAACTGGCTTTTGTAACTGCATCGATGAGTTTCAATGACAGCTTTTATTTGTCTTTTATATGTTTACTCCAGGGTCCAAAATAATAAAACATATTTTTCTGTATCACCTAATTTTTTCTAGTAGCCATTAGTAATCTATAGTATTTATATACATAAAAAAAATCAAAATAAAGTATTTTTTTATGAGAATAGAATAACAGTGGGTCAGTGAACTAGTCAATAAGGGGCTGTTTATAAGGATGGAAGTCATTATTTTGAAATGTTTGACTTTATTTATGCTGAATGGCACTTTAAGCCAGAAAAAAAAACTACAAGATGACAATTTCAAGGTTTTGGAAGGCCTATAAATAGTCTGCAGAAGCATACTTAGGGAGTTGAACAATGGCCACAAATGCAAAGTACAAGTTGGCTCAAGTGTCCTTTGATAGAGGATTAAATATAAAAGATGTAGTGTAGTTCGGCCGGTGTGACTCAGTGGTTGAGCATCAACCCATGCACCAGGAGGTCGCTGGTTCGAATCCTGATCAGGGCACATGCCCAGGTTGTGGGTCCGATCCCCAGTGGGGGGGGGGGGGGCATGCAGGAGGCGACCAATCCATGTTCTTTCTCATCGATGTTTCTATCCCTCTCTCCCTCTCCCTTCCTCTCTGTCTAAAATCAGTAAAGAAAAAAAAAAAAAAAAAAGGCGGTATATATATACTAGACTACTCAGCCAGAAGAAAAGATGAAATACTTTCATTTGTGGCAACACAAATGGATATTGAGAATATCATGCTAAGTAAAACGAGTCAGTTATAAAAAGCTATGAATTATATGATTTCACTCATATGTGGGATATACAATTGAAACTCATAGATACAGACAACAGTATGGTCAGTCCCAGAGGAAAGGGTGGTGGAGTGGCAGGAGGTAAAGGGGCCACATATATGGTGATGGAGTATGCTTTGACTTTGGGTAGAGGGCACACAATGCAACATACAGATTATGTATCACAGAAATGTACACTGAAATGATCTATGATCCCATTATCCAATGTCACCCCAATACATTTAATAAAAAAATTAAAAATGAGTTAATATTTGTTTTTTTTTTTCCTTTATTGATTTTAGAGAAAGAGGAAGTGAAAGGGAGAGAGAGATAGAAACATCGATGAGAAAGGACATCGATTGGCTGCCTCCCGCATGCTGCATGCCCTCCACTGGGGGGCGGGCCCACAATCTGGGCATATGTCCTGGCCTGGAATTGAACTGGTGACCTCTTGATGCATGGGTCGATGCTCAACCACTGAGCCACACCGGTCAGACAAAATGAGTTAATATTTGTAAAGAAGAAAGAAAGAAAAAAGAAAATCATTGAACACTAAATTCATGATTCTGGTTTGACTATTTAGGGTTGGCCATCTCATGAGTCATGATCGCCTCTTCTAATTAACATTTTTATTGATTTGAGAGGGAAAGAGAAACATCTATTTGTTGCTCTGCTTATCTATGAATTCATTGGTTGCTTCTTGTCTGTGCCCTGACTGGGGATGGAACCACAACCTCAGCACGACTAACCAACTGAGCTATCTGGCCAGGGTGGTTTTGTTTTGTTTCGTTTTTTACATTTCTCATGTCCCTGCTGGAAGGACAGAATTTTCTTTTCTTTTTTGGGGGGAGGAGGTTGTTTTGATTTGTTTATTTTTGTCTCCTCTCCTCTGTTTTCCTTTGCTTCCTTCTCTTTCTCCTTTCTCTTCCCTTTTTCTTCAGGCTGTGGTAGGGGTGCCCTCCGGAAACATGATTTTAGCTGAACACTAATGGTGTTTTTATGCATTCATTCTCAGGCATTCATTAAAAAAATATTTATTCATTATATTCATGATTCAAATTAGCTAGTAGGATGTGGTACATATTAAGGCATAGGCCACTGTGGAAGGTAGGAATAGAAAGCAGGGTAGTAAGGACATTAGAGGTTCTGTAGTGTGACTGGCATTATAAGTAACACTCTGTCCCTTTGAGCTTAAGGGCTTGTAAGGGGAAAGTCCCAAAAGTTTAAATTCAGGATCAATTCCAAAGAATTGACACAAGAGCTTTAATGGAAGAAACTTACATACATGGGCAAAGCAGCTGCTTCTTCCCAGTGGGACCAACTGGGAAGAGATCCACACCCTCCAAGGACAGGTTCTTTCTTTCTTTCTTTCTTTCTTTCTTTCTTTCTTTCTTCTTTCTTTCTTTCTTTCTTTCTTTCTTTCTTTCTTTCTTCCTTCCTTCCTTCCTTCCTTCCTTCCTTCCTTCCTTCCTTCCTTCCTTCCTTCCTTCCTTCCTTCCTTCCTTCCTTTCCTCCTTCCTTTCTTCCTTTCTTCCTTCCTTTCTTCCTTTCTTCATTATTATTATTGTATTGATTTTAGAGAGAAAGAAAGGGAGAGAGAGAGAGAGAGAGAGAAACATCGATGAGAGAGAACATCGATTGGCTGCCTCCTGCATGCCCCCACAACCTGGGCATGTGTCCTGGTCGGGAATCGAACCAGTGACCTCTTGGTGCATGGGTTGATGCTCAACCACTGAGTCACACCAGCCAGGCAGGGTCTCTTTTTTATAGGGGGTTAATAGTAAAAGCATATGGTGGGTAGTCATATAGACCTCTAGAAAGAACACTGTGTTTCTAAGTTAGCAGATCATGTCAGGCAGTTATCATACTCTATACATTCATGAACCTTCTCCCTGGGGCTTGACGTTTATCTTTGGGCAGCATTCTGGTTTTCTGGGTAGTCAGCCAAGCCTGAGGCTACAGAGAGTTAAACAGTCACAGAAGGTTAAACAGAGAATCCAACATTTCCCAGACGCCTTTACTGCTGGAGACATATTGCATCTCTGAGCTCTTCTAAGGGGCTTAACCACTATCTCTGATAACGAACAGGAAATCCATTCTTTTGGTATGCTTATTTGTGTATTATTTGTGAATGTCTCTCTTTACTTATATTTACATATTCATTTTATTTTTGGAATCCAATTCTACCCAAATAGTCTAGAATTCAAATGACACTTTCAGGAATTGCTAGGTGAGTTCTGTGACCTAGGTTAACCATAAACATTTGCAGTTATTTATTGATGTCCGTGTTGGCTTAACTAGCATCTGATTGGATGCCATCCTCAACTAATTATTTCTTCATTGTGTTATTATTAATTGTTTTTCTATTTATTTTGCAATTTAAATAATTATTCCCTTCATTAGTGAATCTTTTAAAAAAATACAAGTGGGAAAGAGTGTTATGTGGTACAGAGTAGTCAGTAAGGATTGGAGGTACCTGAGGTTTAGCCTGCATCTGCTCTAAATTAGTGTATAGTCTACTAAAGCTGCCATCAAAAAGTACCATAGGCAAGGTAGTTTCAATAGCAGAAATTTATTTTTTCACAATCTGGAGGATTGAAGTTAGATGAAGGTGTTAACAGGGTAAAATTCTTCTGCAGACTCTGTCATTGGCTTGTAGATAGCCATCTTCTCCCAGTGTCTTCACTTGGTCTTCTGTGCGTGTGCATGTGAGCGTGTGTATGTGTGTGTGCGCATGAGTGCATGTACATGTGTGCGAGTGTGTGCATGTGTATGTGTTCATCTTTTCTCTTCTTACAAGGACACCATTTGACCTACTCAAATGTCACCATGTTAACTTAATTACTTTTTGAAAGAATCAATCACCAAATATGGTTGCATTCCAAAATACTGGGGGTTCGGACTTGAACATGACATTTTTTGGGGGCTGTTGACAAAAATGAGTCCATATCAATTAGCTTTGGTGAATATTTTAGCCTCAAGGTTTTAGTTTTGTTTTCTCTTTAAAAACTAAGTATTTAGTCTCTTTCTACTTGGTCTCATATCCCTGACAACCCTGACAATCTGTAACTACATCAGCATGTATTCCATTACATGATAAAATACAATGTTAAAAAATAAATTTGATTTTGAACATAGTCAACATATTGACATTTGATGATCATAATAATGGTGATAAAAATAAAGGTTGGAAATGCCTTTGATTCCATAAATAGTAATTGCATAAATATTCATTGAAATTATTTGAAAATCAGAAATTTATAGTTATCTGATTGAGTCCAAATCCATGTGTAATTCACTTATTAGTTTGGAATATATTTTCACAAAATTTTTCTTGTCACAAAACTTGTGAGCTTAGAAGGGCAAGCATTGCATCTGTTAATGTTTATAGGTAAGTAAAAAAATAATAATGATGGTGAAATATCTAAGATCTCACACTAGCCAGCAGCAAAATTAAGACTAAGAGTTCAAACTTTGTTCTTTATCTACCAAAAATATTCTTACCCTCATGGGGAGATACAAATAAAATGAAGAAAATTTTGATCAAACAATATGGTTTAAGCCCTTGACAAATTTAAATAGAATATTTACCAGAAAGGAAAAGAACTTAAGTAGAGGAAAATAAATGAGATGTTAAATTTGAGTTGAGAGAAAAATGGTAGTGTTCACTAGAACAAATAAACACAGAAAAAGTCTCCATTACTCTCAAGTAAGAGATTAAAAAATTCTCCAAGAAAATTCTGTGCAGAAAGTGAGAAGAAAGAAACGGCAATGAGGTGAGTAAATTCAATGAATGAGATTATAAGTGAGAATTTCTGAGTTACAATATAAATGAACAGACTCAATCAACATCTCTAGTTAGCTAAGATTAGTCACAGGTAGAGAAAGAAACAGATGAATCCACACTAAATCTCATGCTTATTAGCTAGGGTACAGACAAAATGACTCCAAATATCATCAAAGCTCTGTTTATCACATTTTGTTTTTATGCATGCTGTTGAGAAAAGTGTTTTTCAAAGTAATACCATAATCGTTCTATTTCTTATATTTGTCTATTTATTATCCACTTAAATACTCCAAAATTTAACCTTAGAATTGAAAAATTAGCCATCATGCATTGTCAAATTATAACCTGCTTTCCTGATTCATGGCCCATTCTTTCCTTTTTATGTGTCTATTCCCCTCTTCCCCTGCCAAATGGGAAGGGGGTGGGGAGGGTTGCTCCAAATGGCTGCACCTCATGCTAGCGTCAGCACTTACACTTTTCAGCAAAAGATGACTTCATGTTTTTTAAAGCAAACCTTCATGTAGCACTTGCTAAAGCTAGACTGTGATCTTAGTCTTGATCAATATTAACTCATTACAGATAATAACTCATCTGTCTTCTTTCTCAGTTATTTATAGCAGAGATATTAAGATCTTAGCATATCAACACAATTCCTAAGAAAGCTGATCTGATTCTGCAGCTTCCTTCCTTGCCCACCACCGTTAGATATAGTGTTTCTGCATTTTATCATCCCCAGTGAGTGCTAGGAGGTAGGCAGTGCACCGATGTAAGGGCACGGCATGCTAGCTTTGGAGAATTTGAAAGCTCTGCTTTGTCAGTTACCATGACAATGTCCTAGTATCTCTTTATCATGAATTGTCTAATCAAGATGCGGCTGCATACTGTCCTACTCCAGTGTGAAGGACTGTTAGCTGGAGGAGAAGGTTGCCCAGTGTTGTGAGATAAGCGATGAAGAATTAAGTGTACCGAACACATAGAGTGCTCAATTTGAAATGGACTGTGTTCCAGCAAGGAATCACATTGGAGAGAGCCAGCTAGGGCAGACAGATACCTCGTGATATCATAGGGTAGGCAGGCAAGAAGCCTAATCAAGGAGTCAACATGAAAGAAAACCTGATGTGAGCAGACTGCTGGACCCTCATTCCCCAGTGAATCCCAAGTCTACCCCCTCTTTTCATGTCAAGGTCACCTCCCATGTTCCCAATTTCTTCTTTGCTTCCCTCTACCCCCCCTACCTCATAGTCTGCTACTTTCCTAAATACTTAGCAATTCTGTACTTTAATATTTCTAATTAAATAAATTAATTTGGGAAGTGCCATTAGCAGCTGATAATAGCTGGATGCCTTTCCCTTCTAGATTGTATTTGTAATATGCACACATGAGCGTGCACGCACACGTATGTAATATGTATGTAAAGGACTGCAATGCTTTTAAAGAAGGCAGGGCATGCAGGCAGGAAATAAAATCCTTTAGGAAGAAGGGTTTGCTTTTCTTCAGAGAAGGCTCACACGGTGTCCACTGCTATAGTGGGGTGCTGGTCTCCTCCCAGCAATTGGGCAGTGACAGGAAGGATGTGGGGGTGATAAAGGAGGGAAAGGAAAGCCGGTAGGAAATGCAATAGACGTGACTCGGACTTTTCCAGCCAAGTAGAGTTTCTGCAGGTTTATTGATTTTCTTTTTTAAAATACAATTTGGAAGGCTTCTCTCAAGTTTGTGAGTGAGAACATTTTTAAGCCAGGCTGTGGCAAAGGCATGTTTATTGTGGACACTGTGTCATTTCTTAGTTTATGGTACCTGTTCGGGGAACATGTTTATATCCTCCTTCGTGCCGGCATTCACCGAGCAGAGACACCCCTTGCAAAGGGCGATTTATTTTTTACGCCATTCTATTTTGAAAGACTTTCAGGTTACAAAAAGTCTTTGAAATTAGAGCACGTGATTTGAAGATTAATAACAGTCATTACAGAGCTCTGTTATAGCAGAAAAAGCTGTAGCTTGCCTATGAGGTCAAATCTGAAAGGTCCCTCGGCCAGGGGAATAATAAAAGCTTGTTCTTTTTACAAGAACGGCCAGTACCAGAAAGAAACTGTCGTCCTGGAGAACACACCGTGGTGGTGAGAGTTACATTCTTTTCCCTCTGAAGCTATGCTGATTCTCTGCACCATAACCCTGAAGACCAATCTGGGTTACAATCACTTTTGTTTGATCCTTTTCTGTGATGCCAACACTCACCTGGGATATTGGGATGGTTTTGACCCTTTCTCCTCAGCCACATACTTCAAAGTTCGTAGTGATTTAAAATGCTCCCTACAGTAGTTGATGCTTACAGACCTGCCATTGGGTTAGGTAGAAGTTGCAGGGACATTCATTTCCCTTGATGATGAGTGGTCAGAGTTGAGCAGAGACTAGATAGTCCATCCATACTTTGGGGGAACAAAAACTGCTCCCCTAAAACCTTTTAAGCATTTATAATATTTTTAAAATTGCAAATTTAAAAGCAGCTGTAATGATATTTTCCCATTAGTTTAACTTTTAAGGGGGCCCTTTCGGAAAAAGGGAGGTGAAAACATAAGATAAAATAAATGATGTTGAAAAATATCTCAGGAAGTGAGCCAGAATGGCATGGTTGAGGGGGTAAAGACATAGAAAAGGTTCAGAGAAGAGGTAAAGAATGACCTGGAAGAACAGAGAGATGGAAATTAGGAGAGAGAGAGAGGTGAAGGGATGAGAGGAAAGGAGAAGCAATTGACAGGAAGAAGCAGGAAAAGCTGGCAGCGTTGATTGACAGGTAGTAAACAGAGTAATGAAGGGAAATCCACAAGAAGGATAGCCAATAGTGTCCCCGCAATGCAATTCTTTCTTCTACTCCGTCATCCTCTTTACTCAGAACAGGGACTGGGAATTCAAACACAAATGTAGGACTTCTGGGCTGTATCAACTGTGCTCTTTAACAAAGAAAGATACATTTAGAAATATGGAGATGAGAAGGTTGTGCTTAAAATGTTCCCCAGGAGACCCAAGAATGATAATAATGTCAAGTCTTACATATGGTAGAGCATCAAGGGGCCAGATTTGGAAGGTCATACAGGATACACAGTGACTGAAACTACTTAGGACTCATGAGATGCTGGTGGATATGATGCAAACAGTAGTTCCATGTATACCCTGTGCTTTTGCTATTGCCATGATAAGAGTGTGTCCTGGGCCTTCTTCCGGTTCTCAAAGAACAAAACATATGTGGAGCAGACCTGAAGTGCCCTGGTGCCGTGTTGCCAAGCCAAGCAGAGCTCAGGCAAGATTAGTGGAACTACCATAGCTAAACCGCAGTTGTGTGAGCAGGAGGTAAATGCTCATTGTTTCAACGTGATATTTTAGAGTTGGTTGTTACAATATAGGTATGACTTATATATCATTGTTTTTCTTTCTTTTGTTTCTGTTTATTTTTTTGTTTATTTATTTTTGTTACAGATGTTTCTCCTTTTCCCCCCATTGACACCCTCATCCCCCTGCCTCCCCGCCCTGGCCCCAGCTTTGCTGTCCATGTCCATTAGTTATGCACACAAGTATATAAGTTCTGTGGTTTATCTTACCCCACCCCCTCTTCTGGGGATTTTCAGTCTGTACCCTACTTCCACGTCTCCAGGACTACTCGGATCTTCAGACTATTACATTGATTATGTTCCACAAATAAGTGGGATCATATGATACTTGTCTTTCTCTGCTTGGCTTGTTTCACTTAGAATAATATTCTCCAGGTCCCTCTCTGTCATCTCAAAGGATAAGAGCTCTTTCTTTCTTACAGCTGCATATGTACCACAGTTTTTTATCCATTCGTCTACTGATGGACATTTGGGCTGATTCCAGATCTTAGCTACAGTAAATAGTGCTGCTATGAACATAGGGGTACATATATTCTTTCTGATTGGTGTTTCAGGCTTCTTAGGGTATATTCCTAGAAGTGGGATTACTGGGTCAAATGGCAGTTCAATTTTTAATTTTTTGAGGTAACACAATAGTGTTTTCCATAGTGGCTGCACCAGTCTGCATTCCCACCAGCAGTGTACTAGAGTCCTCCTTTCTCCACACCCTCGCCAACAGTTGTTGTTTGATGATTTTTTGATGGCGGTCATTCTGACAGGTGTGAGGTGATACCTAATTGTTGTTTTAATTTGCATCTTTCTGATGATTAGTGATATTGAACATTTCTTCATATGTCTTTTAGCCATTTGTATGTCCTGTTTGGAGAGGTGTCTATTTAGTTCCTCTGCCCATGTTTTAACTGGGTTCTTTGTCTTCCTTTTGTTGAGCTGTATGAGCACTCTATATATTTTGGAAATTAACCCCTTATCTGATGTATCATTGACAGTTATGCTCTTCCATAGAGTGGGTTGCCTTTCCATTTTGGTGGTTGTTTCTTTTGCTGGGCAGAAGCTTTTGAGTTTGATGTAGTCCCATGTGTTCCTTTTCTCCTTTGTTTCTGTTGCCTTAGGTGATGTATCAGTGAAAATTCTGCTGCATATGATGTCTGATATTTTGTTGCCTACCTTTTCTTCTAGGATTTTTATGGATTTATGAGTCACATTTAAGTCTTTTATTCATTTTGAGTTTATTCTTGTGTATGGTGTAAGTTGATGGTCTAGTTTAATTTTTTTTTGCATGTAGCTGTTCGATTTTTCCAGCACCTTTTATTAAAGAGGCTGTTTTACTCCATTGTATGCTCGCCACCTTTGTCGAATATTAATTGAGCTTAATGTTTGGGGTCTATTTCTAGATTCTCTGTTCTATTTCGTTGATCTATGAGCCTGTTCTTTTGCCAATTCCAGCCTGTTTTGATTACAGTAGCTTTGTAATATAACCTGATATCCGGTATTGTGATTCTGCCTACTTTGTTTTTTTTTTTTTTCCAAGATTGCTGTGACTATTCGGGGTCTTTCTGTTTCCATATGAACTTTTTAAGTATTTGTTGTAGTTCTGTGAAGTATGTTGTTGGTCTTTTGATGGCGATTGCATTGAATCTATAGATTGCTTTGGGTAGTATGGACATTTTAATGATGTTAATTCTTCCAATCCATGAACAAGGTGTGTGCTTCCACTTTTTTATATCTTGCTCTATTTCTTTATTCAGTGTCCTGTAGTTTTCTGTGAATAGGTCCTTTCCTTCTTTGGTTAAGTTTATTCCTAGGTATGTTAATTTTTTTGCTGCGATGGTAAATGGGATTGTTTTTTTAGTTTTTCTTTCCGTGAGTTCATCATTGTTGTATAAGAATGCCATCGATTTTTTGATGTTAATTTTGTATCCTGCTACTTTGCCAATTGCACTTATTAAGTCTAGTAGATTTCTGATGGAGTCTTTGGATTAATCTATGTATAATATTATGTCATCTGCAAATAATGACAGTTTCACTTCCTCATTTCCAATTGGATTCGTTTTATTTTTTCTTCTTGTCTGATTGCTGTGGCTAAGACATCCAGTACTATGTTAAATAAGAGTGGCGAAAGTGGGCATCCTTGTCTTGTTCCTGTTCTTAAGGGAAATGCTTTTATTTTTTGCCCATTGAGTATGATGTAGGCTGTAGGTCTTTCATATATGGCTTTTTTTATGTTGAGACATGATCCCTCTATTCCCACATTGTAGAGCATTTTTATTAGAAAAGGGTGCTGAATTTTTTTCAAATGCTTTTTTCAGTGTCTATTGATATGATTTTTATCTTTCATTTTGTTTATGTGGTGTATTACATTTATTGATTTGTGAATATTGTATCAGCCTTGCATCCCTGGGATGAATCCCACTTGGTCATGGTGAATAATATTTTTGATGTATTGCTGGATCTGATTTGCTAGTATTTTGTTCAGGATTTTGGCATCTATGTTCATCAGGGTTATTGGTCTGTAGTTTTCTTTCCTTGTAGTGTCTTTTTCTGGTTTTGGAATTAGAATTATGCTGACCTCATAAAGCGAGTTTGGAAGTCTTCCTTCTTCTTGAATTTTTTGAAATAGTTTGAGGAGAATGAGTGTTAGTTCTTTGAATGTTTGGTGACACTCTTGTGAAGCTTTCCGGGCCTGGGCTTTTGATTGCTGGGAGAGTCTTGATTACATCTTCAATTTCCTTTGTTGTTATTGGTCTGTTCAAGTTTTCTATCTCTTTCCAGTCCAGTTTTCAGAGACTATGTGTTTCTAGAAATTTGTCCATTTCTCTTAGATTGTCGAATTTGTTGCCATATAATTACTCATAATATTTGTTAACAATCTTTTGTATGTCTGTGGCATCAGTTATTATTTCTCCTTTCACTTGTGATTTTGTGTATTTGGTGAGTCTAGCTAAGGGTGCATCAATCTTGTTTATTTTTTCAAAGAACTAGCTCTTTGTTTCATTGATCCTTTGAATTGTGTTTTTGGTGTCCATGTCATTTATTTTTGCTCTGATCTTTCCTATTTCCTTCATTCTACTTGATCTGGGGTTTTCTTTTTGTTTGCTTTCCAGTTGTTTAAGTTTTGAGGTTAAATAGTCTATTAGAGAATTTTTTCTTGTTTCTTGAGGTAGGCCTGTAGTGCTATAAGCTTCCCTCTCAGAACTGCTTTCACTGCGTCCCATAGATTTTGTGTTGTTGTGTTTTTATTTTCATTGATTTCCAGGAACTTTTTAATATCTTCCTTGATCTCCATGGTTACCAATTCATTTTTCAATAACATGTTATTTAGACTCCATGTTTTCAAATGTCTTTGCATGTTCTTGTTGTAATTGATTTCTATTTTCATGCCATTGTGATCTGAGAAGATGCTTGATATGAATTTAATCTTCTTAAACTTGCAGAGACTTAGTTTGTGCCCTAACATGTGGTCCATCTTTGAGAATGTCCCATGTGCACCTGAGAACAATGTGAATTCTGCAGTTTTGGTGTAATTCTCTGTAGATATCTATTAAATTCATTTGATCTAGCATTTCATTTAGAGTCTGTGTTTCCTTGTTAATTTTTTTGTCTCGATGATCTATCTAATGATGTCAGCGGGGTGTTGAAGTCCCCTGCTATGATTGTATTGCTGTTGATTTCTCCTTTGAAGTCCTCCAAAAGATTTTAAATATATGTTGGTGCTCCTATATTGGGTGCATATATATTTACCAAGGTTATATCCTCCTGTTGGATAGATGCTTTCAATATTATGTAGTGGCTTTCTTTGTCTCTAGTTATGGCCTTCATTTTGGAATCTACTTTATCAGGTATGAGTATTGCTACCGCAGGTTTTTTTTTCCTTTCCATTTGCTTGAAAGATTTTTTTCCATTCCCTTCACTTTCAACCTGTATGAGTCTTTTGCTGTGAGGTGGGTCTTATGTAAACAACATATATCTGAGACATGCTTTGTTATTCAGTCAGCTACTCTGTGTCTTTTTATCAGAACATTCAAACCATTTATATTTAAGGTATTTATTGATATGTACTTATTTATTGCCATTTTTGTTTAGTGTGGTTATATTTTTCTTCCTGTTTCTTCTACTAATTACAGCAGTCCTTTTAACATATCTTGCAGTACTGGTTTGGTGCTAATATAGTTCCTTAGCTATTTTTTTTTGTTTGGGAAGCTCTTTATTTGACCTTCTATTTTGAATGATAACCTTGCTGGATAGGGTAGTCTTGAATTCAGATCCTTGTTTTTCATGACCTTTATTACTTCATGCCACTCTCTTCTGGCCTGTAGTGTTTCTGATGAGAAGTCAACTGAGAGCCTTATGGGGTTTGCTTTGTAGGTAACCTGTTGCTTATCTCTTGCTGCCTTTAGGATTCTCTCTTTGTCTTCAATTTTTAGCATTTTAATTACTATGTGTTTTGGTGTTGGCCTGTTTGGGTTCTTCTTTCTTGGGGCTCTCTGTGCTTCTTGATCTTGAATGCCTTCTTCCTTCACCAAGTTAGGAAAGTTTTTTGTCACTATTTTTTCAAATATATTGTCTAACCCTTGCCCATTTTCTTCCTCTTCAGGGACTCGTATGATGCAAATGTTATTAAGTTTCCAGTTGTCCCACAGTTCACTTAAGCTATCTTTCTGTTTTTAATTTTTTTTTTTTTTTTTGCTTTTCTGATTGGTTGATTTTTTCTACCCTGTCATCTAATTCACTGATCTGGTCCTCAGCTTCCTCTACTCTGCTGGCTAGTCCTTACAATGTGTTCTTTAATTCTGCTATGTCATTCTTTATTTCCACTTGGTTGGTTTTCAATGTTTCTATATCTTTACTTATGGTGTTAATTTTCCTTACTCATGATGTTGAGCTTCCTCAGGATTATGGCTCTGAACTCTACCTCTGATAATTTGCTTAACTGCATTTCATTTATCTCATATTTGATACAGTTCTCTTGTTCTTTCATTTGGGACTTGTTTCTTTGTTTCACCATTGTGGCTATTTCAGTGGGTTTTTGGAGCTTGTCAAATTTTCCCTTTGGGTGTTGGTGTTCTGCTGTTTGTGGCTCCCTCTCCTGGGTTTGGATGAATGTGGGAGGGCTGACATTAAACACCACTGTCAAGTCTTACTTTCCTGGGTAGATTTGCAAGCCCAGAAAAAGTTCAGTTATCCTCTAGCTTTTTCCTTGCAGGCTATTAGTCTCAGTTACTCGGGACCTTGGAATGTTTCTCTCTCTCTCTCTCTCTCTCTCTCTCTCTCTCTCTCTCTCTCTCTCTCTCCTTTCCTCTTTCTCTAAAAAACATCAATAAGAAAAAAATAATAATAATTAAAATGAAAATATTATTTTGCTGGTGGGATACAGCACATTGTCCCTTGGTCTGTGTAAGAGGTTTTCCAGAGGATGGGACAGATGCTGGTTGTTAATGAGTCTCAGTTTGCTTTTCTTTGCCTCACCTGAAAGAGCCTGAATTTCCGAGGCAGGGGCTGCTGCTTTTACCCACAGTTCTGGGAAGGAGCAAGCTGGCCATTGTCTTTTGTGGCCTGGACTCAGCAAAAACTCCGAGTGCCCTCCAAATCCGGGTGTCCACACGGAGTTCCAGTCCAGTCCACCCTCCCTCTGCCGGAGCCCAAGGTGAGTGGCTGTGGCTATGTTAGATCTCTGTCCTGGCTCTGCGCTGTGGAGCAGGCTTTTTATCCCCGAGGTCACTGCTCACCGCTAAGACCACTGCTGTCTGTGGGCTCCCAGCCTGCCACCCTCTTGTGCCTCCGTAGATCCTACCAGTGTCCCTGGTTATATGGTCCTGTCCTGCTGCTTTTCTGTTGCTTTTTTCTGATGATTTGTCTTTATTTTAGTTTCAAGTCCCGTTTGGTCCTGGGAGATTGTCTGTGTAGCTTCCATTCATTCCACCGTCATTTTCGCATCCTCATTTGTGTCTGTTTCTTTTTTTAATGCTGTTGTCACCTAGTGTTGAGGCCTGACTGAAGGCCATTCCGTTCCTGGTCTCGAGCTGCTGATGGAGTCCCAGCTTGAACCACTGCCCTCATCAGGCTCTCGCATGCTGGTGATCTGTGACCCCACTCTCACAATTCTGGGGCCAGACACCAGACAACTAAGAACAGCCCAGGGACTGAGAAAAGTACTTAAATTAGCTAGTACACAGGGATCCTGAGAAACCTAGCTTATTGCACCCAAGGGCCATACACATTTTCCCCACAGCCTAGCTTGCTGTTACCCTATACTTGGATACAAACCCCTTTGTGACCTTGCCTGGTGTTCTCTTCTCATTCAGAGCTGCCGCTCATCTATCCGACGGTCAGTGTGCTGTATCCTGCCATCAAAATAATATTTACATTTTAATTAATATTATTTTTTCTTTATTTTTTTAGAGAGAAAGGAAAGGAAAGGGAGAGAGAGACAGAAACATCAATGAGAGAGAACATCGATTGGTCGCCTCCTGCATGCTCCCCACTGGGGATTTGGCCCACCACCTGGGCATGTGCCCTGATGGGGAATTGAACTGGTGACCTCTTGGTGCATGGGTCGATGCTCAACCACTGAGCCACACTGGCCAGGCAATATTTACATTTTAGAAAATGGTGGTTGTGCAATATTATTGCCTGATATAGTTACTCACGTTGGCACATGTGACCAGAATGTATATACTCATTTATTTATTTTTTTACTTAGCCACTATCTTGACTGTTGGGCTAAGCTCTCACTTCAAACTTGTATTTTATAGTTTAGTCTATAGACTGGGTACTTTACTGTCAAGTGCTATGTCGACCCTGAGCTATATTTTCTGGATAGAGGAGTCATACCAACAAGTAGGGAACAGGGAAAGCTATGGCGAAAGAACAGCCTGGGACCACGTTTCTCAGAGCAGTTTACTTGTATGACAAGGTCACTGTGCCCTTTTCTCTTCTGCAGTCTCAAACACCATTTCTGTCCCGTGTGATTTACAGTTTGAATAGTTGATGTAAGGTTCTAATAGATCAAATACGAGGAAATGTGAAATAATTAGAAAGCATTTTATTCATATTGAAAGAGATAAGAAAACAAGTTAACAATTCATTTTTTTTCTTCAACTGGTAGCATAAACTTATTTTCCTTCCCATTGCTCTAACTACTGTCCTTTCCAGGGTGTTTGGCATAGAAAGTTCAAAGAGTTTGAAAACCTGACTGTATCTCAACTATTCTATTATTTATTTATTTATTCTTCTGGCACTACTGACAGCCACTTACTCTGGGCTTCAGTTTTCTAATAGGAGAACTAATATTATAAATGGGCATAAAAGGTTTTTGTAAAAGCAAAGGATACATGATTGCTATTTATAATTATGGGTTAATTGGCTACTCATAAGATTTAAGAATAAGTACTATCAAGAGCTTCACTAACTAAATTCTTATATTTTTATTAACTATTTACAATTATGATTAAAATGCTATCCATAAGTTGTCAGAGTGGAGTGCTTTGAAGAGTTTCATAAACTAGAGACTTTGTTCTGCAACAAGATGTTTGCAAGTGATGGCAAAGCCCATCTAGTGGCAGGTGCAATGCAGCTCCCTAAAGTGCCCCCAGTCATGCAGGAGCATCTGACCACCTGCAGAAGCTAACTGGGAAGGCTGCTATCTTCATCCTATAATTCCACACGATTCTTCATGACCTTAACTCTAGTCTCTGGATAAAGTTTGAAATGAAAAGTAAATTAGAAAGTTGGATGGGATATCTTGGTGGAATCTTTGACTTTACCTATCACTATTTTTTTAATCCACAATGGAAAATATGTTTATTGATTATTTGGAGAGAGGAATGGAAAGATAGTGAGAACGATAGATAAATATATATAGAGAAACATCAGTCAGGGATCCAACCCACAACCTAGGTATGTGCCCTGACCTGGAAATGAACCCACAACATTTTGCTGTATGGGACAGTGCTCCAACCAACTGAGTCACCCGGCTAGGCATTATTTATTACTCTTTGATGATCCAGAATACCATTATTTATATATGTGACAGCATTAGTATTATATTTTATCAGGTACTCGTGACTTTTGTATATTCCATACTCACAACAAGAGTGACCACATACTTCAGAAGATTGGTTGGGCAGGAAGTTGCATGAACTTTGGACTCATTTATCCTGTGGTTTGGGTTCTGGTCATGCTATCTATTAATACCTTTAGAATTCACTTAACTTCTCTGAATATAATTTTTCTCACCTTTCTTTTAAGATAATAATCTGTATGTCATAGAGTTATTAAGGGTAGCAAGGGTCATAATGCATGAAAAATATAGGGTGCACTGACTGGCACATAGTGGGTACTCAAAAAAGTGTTGTATTGAAATGTGAATGAAGAAGAAAAAAATCAATGAAAATGAAAGGACAGAAAAAAATAACAAAATAAGATAAGGTTTAGGAAGGATAAGTTTTCTTTCTATAACATTTTTATAATAAGAAAGAAAATATAATATTTGTATCAGATCTTAACACCATGGAAAACATTGATAGGCTATTTATTATTTCATCTGATTATTCAAACATTTTTGGTATGTACTATGTACTTGGCAGTGTGGAAGTCACTGTGGCAGTTATAAAGATATATGAGACACATCCCGGGCCATTAAGGACTTCCTATTCCAGTAAGAGAGATGAGACATTGTTATAAATAACTATTAGTCAACATATCCCAAAGAACCTGTCATGAGAAATCTAATCTCATAAAATGCGCAGTTCTATTGTCAAACTGGTTTAGAAAAAATGCACAGCATACTTCTCATCCATACCTGAAAATTCACAAATTGAAACTTCCAAGTCTTCTGAGAATCCTGTGTAACTCATATCCACATTATGAATAGAAAATGAATGTTTATTGTTTTATGTATCTTTTCCCCCAACTATGACCCCTGAACAATTTGTGAAAATATGGTTCCATTGAATACATTTAAAAAATAATAATAAGCAGCCCTGGCCAGCGTGGCTCAGTTGGTTGAACATTGTCCTATGCACCAAAAGTTTGTGGGTTTGATTCCCAGTCAAGACACATGCCCAGGTTGCAGGTTCAATTCCTGGTCAGGGTGCATACTGGAGACAACCAATTGATGTTTCTCTCTCACATTGATGTTTTTCTCTCTCTCTCCCTCTTCCTCTCTCTCTAAAAACTCAATGAAAACATTTAAAAAATAAAATAATGAGCAGCATTGGGAAGAGATCAATGAAGTGGAGTGTTATATCCACAGGGTACAGATCTGAGGGAAAGGGCTTCTCAGTGAGAGAAGAATCTGGAGGGTTATGGAAAGAGCCACAGTAGAGGAAGTTTTGAAAGTGTGGGTAAGTTCTACAGAAGTAGAAATCCATTGAAGAAATGTCTGAGGAGAAGTGAGCTTTAGAAGGTGTGTGTGGCCCAATATATTGATCTCTTATAAGGAAAAGGAGTTGGTTTTATTTTGTGTGGCTCTCCAGCAACAGCAAGGAGCCAGACCTTGAATAAACATGAAGACATGCTAAGGAACAGAACAGAGTATAAACAGAGTAAGTAGGATTTTTTTTTAATCCTCACCCAAGGACATTTTTCCATTTTTTGTTCAGATAGAGTGGGAGGGAGAGAGAGGAAGAGAGAGAGAGAGAGAAACATCAAAATGAAAGGACACATCGAGTGGCTGCCACACGCACAACCAACCAGGGCCGGGGACAAACTGCAACCAAGGCACGTGCCCTTAACAGGAACTGAACCTGGGTTTTTCTGGACTGCAGGTCAACACGCTCACCACTGAGCCAAATCGTCCAGGGCAGGATTTTTGACCCTTACTTGCAGCATTTCAGTGGAGACCAGAAAATGTGTAAATACACACACAGCCTGGTGTGCTAGACAAACAGTGGGATGAATAGACCCTCCAGGATAGTCAACTTGGAGTCACTCTTTAATTTCATGAGTTAAAAATCTATTCAGCAGAAAGGCTGTTAAAGATTTGAGCAGAAACACTTATTATCTAAACTGTGTTTGGAAAGATTAATTTTTGCAGTTCTGTGTGGGATGTACATATTAAAAAAAGAGAGCAGCCTGGCCGGTGTGGCTCACTGGTTGAGCACTGACCCGTGCACCAGGAGGTTGCCATTTTGATTCCGGGTCAGGGCACATGCCCAAGTTGTGGGCCAATTCCCCAGTAGGGGGCATACAGGAGACGGGCAATCGATGTTTTCTCTCATTGATGTTTCTATCTCTTTCTCCCTATTCCTTCCTCTATCTCTAAAATCAATAAAGTAAAAAAAATAAAATAAAATAAATTAAAAAAGAGAGCAAAGTTGCAGAAGCCACTTATAAAGAATCATGTACAAGCACCACCTTCATGTCCTTTTCCAAAGGAGGCGCCATTCGGATTCCTCCTCCCATCCTCCCAAGGAGGAGGGGGCCGTCATTCTAGAACTGGGAAGAAGGATAGACGAGTTCATTTGTCTGGCCATCTGTGGAATTCAATCTGGAATTTACCATGTGGTCTGGTATTAAAGTGATGGACGTTAATTTAGGCTTTGCAACCGATAGAACTTTGTCCTCTCCCAGAATATTGATGTAATGGAAACTATTGATAACGTTTACCAAGACCCTTACAGGGTATTTCTTGTTTTGTATAATATTTTGCAATAAAACAACTTAGAGAAATATAGAACATGTGTTACAAAGTAAGAATATTGCTAACATGAAATATACCTATTAATTTCTGTGAGATTTGATTCATTATTTTTGAAAAAATTCTTTTATTGTTGAAAATATTACAGATGTCATTCTTTTTTCCCCATTGAGCTCTTCCTTCCTATTCCCAACCCCCTCCTGCCTTCCCCATTCTAGTGACTATGTCCATTGGTTGTGCATATAAGCATATAAGTTCTTTGGTTTATCTCTTAAAAATTCTTGATAGTTATATATTCCTTTATAATACTAGCTGTCATTTATCAAGCACCTACTTAGTATTAGGCACTATGCATCATACCTAATATTTATTATTATATTCAAATACTCAGGTAATAGCAACGATGAGGTTCACTGTTCACATGAAGTAAGGCTAAGAAGAGATGTATTACAGTGAGTCACCCGGGCATGGCTGGGAGCAAACTGCACAATTAGACAGTAGGACTCAGGGCAGCATGTCACATACTGTGAGCACACAAGGATGAAGAACTAACTCTGGGCTCTTTAGTACAAACAGGACAAGAACGCGACATAGGCTCGGGCTTGGGGATGGCTTCTTGTCCCTCGTCTCATGTTTCCCTGGCTCATATAGATGGCCTGGCAAGAAGCACTATCACCTTTCTACTTTTTTTTTAATCCTCACCTAAGGACACTTTTTGTTCAGACTGAGTGGGAGGGAGAGAGAGGAAGAGAGAGAGAGAGAAACATCGACGTGAAGGGACACATCGAGTGGCTGCCACCCGCACGACCAACCAGGGCCGGGGACAAACTGCAACCGAAGTACGCGCCCTTAGCTGGAACTGAACCAGGGTCTCTTTGGACCGCAGGCCGACACTCTAACCGCTGAGCCAAACCAGCCAGGGCTCATCTTTCAACTTTACCCCCTAAACCAACATCTGTTACAGCCAGAATGACACCTGTTTACTAACTACAGGGTGCTGGTTCAGTACATATACGTCTCTTTATGTGATCATTGGTTTCAGAAATGTCTAGTTAAACTCTCCCAACCCCAGTTGCTCAAAGAACAGCCCTCTGAACTCTTCGTCAAACCTTTTATTTTATTATTTTTTTAATCCTCACCCGAGGATATTTTTCCATTTTTTGTACAGATAGAGTGGGAGGGAGAGAGAGAGAGAGAAACATCGACGTGAAGGGACACATCGAGTGGCTGCCACCCGCACGACCAACCAGGGCCGGGGACAAACTGCAACCGAAGTACGTGCCCTTAGCGGGAACCGAACCCGGGTCTCTCCGGACCGCAGGCTGACGCTCTAACCGCTGAGCCAAACTGGCCAGGGCTCGTCAAACCTTTTAAACAGAGGGCTAATCAAACCTTATTCTACTACCTTATTCTATACAACCTTATTCTACTACCTTTAAAATATTGAGAATAAAAGTAATTATTTGTTATATTCCTTACTTGATCACCTTTATTCAAAACCTACTATGTGCCAGAAATTGCGTCCGGAGCAGTGAAATCAGGAAAATCAGAGCTTCATGCGCCTGAGGCATCATCAGACACAGGAAACTGTCCTGTGCTTAGGGTTTAGCTGTCACCTGATGAAATGTTTTTGTTTTACAGACCCAAGAGCAAAGGCCACTGACCTGTCAAAATGGCATGGGATGCTAGCGGTGTGACCGGAATTAAAACCCTAGTCGACGCAGCAGGACCAGGGCTCCTTGAACTCTCAGGGCATGTGTTAGTGCACCCTTCTCATCCTTTGCCTTTGCTTTTATATTTTTTAGTTTTTGAAAGCTACTGGTCTTTCTGCCACACACCGATCTGAGTCTCATCTACCCTCTCGCTTTCACACCCCTGTCTGTGATCAGCGCTGAGCCCCCCTTGCTCCTTCTCAGCCCTTAGAGTTTCTTGAGGATCCATTGGCTTGATCACTGTTTCACCACGGCCTCCAGCTGGTGAATTTCACCCGGCCAAGCTGTCATCGTTCCTGAGCTGATTGCAGATAATGCTGCCTCGTCTTTCTGGAGAGGGAGAAGAACGCACCCTAAAACGCTAAATAATAATGGGCAGTGTCACATTTGTCTCCCTGAACTGTGCAGTCTTTGACACCTCCAGTCCTTTGTGGTCACCCACATGCAGTTTCCATATTTATTACTGCTTCCTCGGACAGGGTTCCGGCATGCGAATAATCCACTGTGCACATTTCCACTTCTGATTGAGCTCTCTGTTCTGGAATGGATGCAAGTTTCTTCTGCCTGGGAATGTGCATATGCTCACTCTCTTGCTGAGCCTCTTGTTAAATGTTGTTCAATAATCAAAGATTAATAGAGACTCATATCAGGATTTAAACATTTTTTTTTTCCAGAACATTTCAGAATGATATTGTTTTTCTCTTTTCTTTCCATGCACTTTAAATACATCTCACCTATCAGACTGCAAATGCCACAAAATTACTTAATTTCTTCCTTTTGGTCTCCGTTCAAAACACATCTATTACCAGTAACTCCAATATTTAGGAATGGACACAGAGATAAAAGATATATATATATATATATATATATATATATATATATATATATATATTAATCCTTATCCAAGGACATTTTTCCATTCTTTGCTCAGATAGTGTGGGAGGGAGAGAGAGGGAGAGAGAGAAAGATCGACGTGAAAGGGACACATCGAGTGGCTGCCTCCTGCATGACCCAATCAGGGCCAGGGAGGAACTGCAACTGAGGTACGTGCCCTTAGTGGGAACCGAACCCCGGGTCTCTTTGAGCTGTAGGCTGACATTTAACCGCTGAGCCAAACCGGCCAGGGCAAGACATATTTCTTGTGTTCAAGTCATGTGGGGAAAACAGGCAAGTTAATCAATATTAACTTTACAATGTAATACATAGTATGACGGAGTTAAGGACCAAGTGTTATGATGAGACAGAAGAGGGATGACAGGTCCTTGAAACCTTTCCAGGGTGGAAAAATGAAAGCCTTCCAAGTAACAGATCCTTTAGCAGAGTGTTGGGTGTTGAAGGAAAGAAAAGAGTTACTGACAGAGGGAATGCTGTGCCACTTGCAACTTGGAAAACTGAAGAACAAATAAAACGTTTTCATTCTCAGAAGCACAGGGTCAAAATTCTAAGAGATAGACTACAGAGAAAAGACACAATCCTGTCAAAGAAGTTGGATACATTCTGTGCAATTTTTAAGCACCCAAATTCCACTTGGAATTTCAGTGTAACAATTTGTTCTAATCACTTTATTTGATATAAATAAACTTAAAAAGGGTAGAAACATTAACATAATATCTTTTACAGTTTTATGTTTGCTTTGTAGATAACAGGGAATTATGGAAGATATTTGAGAAAGGCCCTTGTTATAGATTGATGAAGGGCATATTTCATAAAGCAATCCAGGAAGAGATATTAGGATACAATTTTATGACAAAAATAATTAGGATAAAGTACTAGTTTATAGCTAAGACAGACCAACACTAAAATCATTTCAACAATATTAAAAAGCAAAGCCTAACTCAGAGAGGCAATTTGAATAAGAGATCAGGTTGCCAACTGATGAAAGAAAAAGGGAATTCTGAAATTTTAAATATGAGTGAATGCAGATCACGCTGGTATTATTATCTCATGGTCAGTAAATTTTTATTTGTGAGTTGGAATCTCTAGCTATGATGTGAAAAGGAATATAAACTTTAAAGTACACCCATCCTTGGCCTCACCTATCAAGCTATAATTTATAAATGGAGGAGATCTAGACTGAAACTGTGCTGAGCATTAGATAAAGATGCTTTCTACATGCAACATATTCGAAGCAATTTCTATTAATTATAATGTTCATGGGACACTGTTGAAAGAAGATGCCAAGAGTTGACATGGATGTAAAATATAGGATTGCCAGGAATTAAAGGGAAGGGTCTCAATTTGATGCATTAAAAACCAGAGGGGAAAATGGAGACCGACAGAGAATAGTAAGGACAGAATCTTGTATCAAACATGTCTATGTGGCAACTGCTCAACAACATTTAGAAAGCAATGACACTGGAAGACCTCAGGTTTCCTGTGGTAAGTGAAAAAAGTAGAGACCAGTCATTGTACCAGGAAGTAGTCACTGAACAGGCAAGCATCAGCACCTGGAATCTTTTGGCATTGCCAGAATGTGTGCCTGGCTTGGGGCAGAGACCATATCAAATGTTGGGTACAGATGTTTGGCCTCTAGTGCAGTCCTTTTATGAAAGACAGAGAAGAAACTCTAGCGGAAAGATACTATTTCTGACATTAACAAGGACTTGGCTCTCTACTAACTTCCCTTAGGCTACTGGACCACTGAACTGCTTATCATTCAGCCCACCTATTGGAGATGTTGAAGGGTGTTTTTATAGGAACCAAATGAAAAGGGAGGACATCCGGAGTATACAACCACCTTGTTTGCCCTGGAAAGATTTACCTCAATTATGGATGATTTGAGAAATTGAGAAAGATTGGGAAAGCAAGGAGAGAATGGAAGTAGCATTAAAAACAATCAAACAAAAAAACCCATCTGCACTCAAAAGGAACAGAATATTGATTCTAAAAAGGAAAAATAAAAACCCACCTATTTTTTTAAAATCTCTTAAAAATAAATATTATTAGAACCATCTTCTACATATATTCAATGTAATTGAAAAATTTGGAGTTTATGTTCTAAGAAATAAGGATGAGAGGACATGGTAATCCACACTCTTTCATGTTAGTTTATTGTAATCCATCAAAAAAACACCTAAACCAAATGAAAAATGTATTGACTAGCCCTATTTTAAGTCCAGAGAAGACTAATTACAGTCATATCTAGGTCTAGATGCTCAAATAATACCCCAAGGAAATGAGTCTTTATCAACTCTCCTTTATGCTTTGACTTTCTGTCTCCATTCTTATGTAGATTATCCTCAAATGATGCTCTTTAGCAATCATAATTAAAGGCTATTTCCCTAATGATTTCAGTAAAAGCCTTCCTTGACTGGGATCCTATATTCCACTTGGGCATATACTCATAATATACACAGGAAAAATCGTCAAATCTCTACCATACATGACTCTAGTGTGGGGATAAGATCTGACCCATCCATAACCTAAGAAACAAAAATGAGGCAATGGTCATTCTACAATGGAAGATGGCACTGTTGTCAATAGAGGTAGAAAGCATACCAGAGTGAAGACAATCACAGTTCCCACTACATCCCATACCTTGGTAAGACAAAAATTACATGCCTTTCTCTTCCATAAGATACATTAAAAAATGAACACATCTAACATGATGTAACTACTTCATGTACCACTAAAAGTACACTCACCTTATATTCACAAAGAGACAATACCAAGTTCTATGCAGCTCCAAGTCCAGGATCTTTGGGTTATGTACATTGCTCATTTCCAGATGGGAAATAGGAACAACAATAATTAAAAAGAAAAAAATATTAGACTCTTTGAAAAGAAGAGAAGAATTTAACAATCTGTAACATACACCATATCCTTAGAGAGCTCTATGGAGGAATTTCTGTTCTGATAGTAAAGCAAAGCCCATGTAAGAATTCATCTGCTCTCTGGGAGGATGTGGTTCTCCTTGATCATGTGTAAGAATTGCCCTTAAAAAACAAAAACCACAATATTTTATATTTCACTCGTTGGTGATAGTTGGGCACCTTGGATACTGAGAAATCAATAGCCTCTTTGAGCCAAGTTTGGACTTCTCTCAAAATGCAGTTATTTTAATTGCCAGAGATTTTGTAAGTAAGACAGCCATCCAATTTTTTTTTATCATGGCATTCTCTCATTCCCATTGCCATCAGAAATGAGCCCATTTCTGTAACTGCACCTTCTGAGAGCAGCTCTGGCTTACAGAGTATTGGATTTAAATTTATATCATAATGTAATGTTCCTATGTTAACAATAGCTCACTTAACTAACTTTATTCCACCCTCCTGATTTATCACTCTGTGGACACAGTTCTCCGCACACTGTCCTGGCTCCTACTGGTATCTACTGACTAGTTCCTGCAGCTCCTTTAGAATGTGATCTCCTTCCTTGGCAGGCCCAGAACCTCTCCAGCTGGAGGCTGTTGTTATCTGACCTAAGCTACCAGTCTGGAAGCCAGAGGAGACCTGGAGTTTTATTTTAAAGGGTGTATATGCTCTTTGTCTTCAGGCAAGAATGAAGGCATACATATATTCTTTGACTTAGACAAAACCGTCCTTGACTGGGGTCCTATATTTCTACTTGGGTCACATACTCATAATATACACAGGAAAAGCAGTCAAGTCCCCACCATACATGACTCTGGTGTGCGGATAAGATCTGCCCCATCCATAACCTAAGAAACAAAAATGAGGCAATGGTCATTCTACAATGGAAAATGGCACTGTTGTCAATAGAGATAAAAGGCATACCAGAGGGGTCAGTTGAACCTCATGGTTCTTGAGGGCATCAACCCATATGTTTTCATCTATTCCTAGTCTCTGGGTTCCATTTCTAACCAACCATAGTCCTGACCTTGGCATGACTTGCCAGAATAAATAATTGAATCTTCTCTAGTACTCTATTGCCTTACAATTTAGTTTAAGGTCTCCACTGCTTTTTTTTGGGGGGGGCGGGCATGATTTCAGAATATGAGGTTCTTTTTGTGCATTTATACTTAAATCTGTGATTCATCACCCTCACCTTTTTGTGGTCTTTTTCCAGTGCATCCAATGTATCCTACAAGAGACTACTTCCTGTGAACCCCCTAATCGTCTATGAACTGTCCCCAATTCTTATGAGCTATGCACTACCTGTAGTGGAATTTCCATTACTGATACTGTCCTTCTTGTCAACTGAAATGCCTTAAAGTCTTATTTTAGGGCTGTTCCCTTAGGCTATTTTTAACACAAACTGCTAGCACGCAGATTTTGTTCTGTTTAGTTTAGCTGTTAGCAAAACAACAACAAAAAGTGTGCGTGAGTGGGTGCATGGCTTTACTTATCAGCACAGCAAATATCCAGCTTCTACTAAAACCCAGCAACCACAGATGCCAGCCAAACAGGGTGGAGCAAAAGTAGGTGTTTGTATGAAAAATAATACAATAATTAGTAAATAATAATACATGAATGAACTCAGGTTTGTGTGCCCACAGCTGTAAACCTACTTTTGCCCCACTTCCTACACAGATTTTACGAATCATTATTATTATTATTATTATTATTTTTCTAAATCCTCACCTGAGAATATGTTTTTATTGATTTTAGAGAGAGGAAGGGAGAAAGAGATAGAGAGAAAAATCAATGTAAGAGAAACATCAATAACTTGCCTTCTGTATGAGCCATGACCAGTGATCAAACCCACAACCTAGATATGTGCCCTGACTGGGAATCAAACCCTCAAAATTTTGGTATGCTCCAACCAACTAAGTCACCCATCCAGGGCTAAATTATTCTTAATATTGTGGGTCCCCAGGTTAATGTAAGAAATATCATATAAAAAGATAATAATAGTACAAAGTGACAAGGAGGGACATTGGTTAGAGTTGTTTCAGGGATGTATAAGAGATGACAAAGTTGAGATGGATGATAAAGAATCCATATATTCTGGGCATAGCTGGTAGGTAAGATATTGCAAAAATAGAAAACAACATGTACACAATATGGTTACAAGAAATGGCCTGGTTTTCATTAACTAAACACAATGAAAGCAACACTAATGGGAGAACACTTACTAGCCCTGCAGAGAGAGAGGAATGTATTAGTTAGAATTAATTTTTTTTGTTTTTGTTTTTGTTTTAACAGGTAAAATTTACATGACAAAATTAGCCATCTTAAAGTGAACAAATTGTGGCATTTGATAAATCTACCATGTGATGCAATCATAACCTCTACCTAGTTCTAAAACATTTCCATCAATCTGAAACAAAACTCCTTACCCAGTAAGCAGTTACTCCCCATTCGCCCCTCTCTCCAGCCCCTGGCAACCGCCAATCTACTTTTAGATTCTACAGATTTCCCTATTCTAAACATTTTCTATAAAGTGAATCATTCAATATGTGACCTTTTGTGTCTAGTTTGTTTCACTAAGAAGAATTTTATCAGGGTTACTCTACATTGTGGCATGTAGCAATACTTCATTCTTTGTATAATATTTCATTATATGCATATACCACATTTTGTTTATCCACTTATCTATTTCTGGAATCAATGTTTACATTGTATATTGGTTTGATTATCAGTTTTCGATTATTTTTATTGTAATCCTAGGAATGGAATTGCTGGGTTATATGGTAATTATTTCACTTTTTGAGGAATTGCCAAACTGTTTTCCACAGCGGCTGAACTATTTTACATTCCCAGATAGAATTCATTTTGACCAAACATAATGAAAAGTATTTTTTTTTTTTAAAGTGTCTTTCACAATAGAGACATTTCTTTTTCGTGCCTAAAGAATTACAGAGGTACGTCCAGGGCTTTGATGACAATCTTCCATTTTAGAAATCCAGGCTTTTTCTAATTCGGAGGTCAATGAACTCTTCCCTGCAGCTGTAGATGAAGTAGTACAGGCAAGCAGCCATTTCCAAGTCCTCTCTGTGGGCTTAGGTGTTACAAGGACAGTGCAGCCTGCAAAGCACAGACTATCCACTCTCTGAGCTTTTACAGAGGAAGTTACTGAACATTGTGTTATTTGTTGGCTGTCATCTTTAGCTTGGGCTTCCTACTTGGAGTCGCAGATGGCCAGTGGAGCTCCAGTCACCGTGCCTGAATCTTGCCATCAGAAAGGAGAAAGAACAGAGAAAGGGCCTGTCACTTTCTTTAAAGATGCTTTTCTGAAGACTCTCACTTACAGTTCATTATCAAAAACCAGTCCCAAGTCCATGACTAGCTATAACAAAGCCTGGGAAATACAGTCTTTATGTCACATGGTGAGGAACCCCTAAAATTTTAGTTCATTTGATAAGGAAAAATGGAGAGAAGAGAGTTTTCTTTAGCAGAACTAACACATATCCATCAAATCATCTCACAACAATTAGAAATAGGTGGAATAGTAATATATCTCTATCTCCTTGATAAACTGAGTAATTTCTGAGTTCACTAAACCTCCTTCTCTGGATATTGAAAAATTTGATTCAAGTTTCCCCCCCTCAATGCAGCAGGATCTCTAGTTCTAATTTGATTTTCAAGGTTTTGCATTTGGAAAGGAATTGAAATTCATAGAAGTAGTTAATGGTACACTTTGCAGGATTAGAATAACCAATAGATATTATTTTTTCTGAAAGAAAAAGGCTATAAGTAGTTTCTATATTATCTTAGGGGGCAATATCCACAGACTAAATAAGAATGAGAACAATTTAGCACAGTGCAGTATGTATTAACTCAAACATACATTTTATTGTGGGCACAGCCTCAGCAGTGTTAGAGCAGAATGTGTTTAAATTTATATAAAAGATCAAATAAATTAAGAACATACACAAGATTTCTTCCATTTAAAATTTTTTTTTTTATTTTGACTCAGAACAGACACATTAGGATGAGGTTCTTCCATATATTTTTAAAAGTTCAGAGATTAATTAAAAGTAAACATTAATTAAATATATAAAGCTATGAGTTTATAATATGTTCATAGTCTATGACTATGCTACAAAGAAAAGGAGAGAGTATTTCATTCCATTGAAACTGACGCTGAGATGCTTGCTATTGTAGTCACACCAGGGTCGTTCTAAATTGTGCTTATTTTTTGAGTAGAAAAAAGGGGAGTTTTTATAAGAATTACAAAACTCCAATGTTTTGTCTTCTTTGCTCTTTAGGTTTTAATTTGCATGATGTATATAGATCACTCTTCTTGGTGTACTGTTCTCTAAATTTTGGCAAATGCCTAGAATTGTACAACCACTACACACAGTCAAGACACAGAACTGTTTCATCAGCCTCCAAAAGTCATCTTGTGCTGCCCTTTGTAGTGAACTTACCTCTCCGTAGAGTGTAGCCTTTGAGTTGGCCTTAGTTTATCTTGTATCATGCATTTAAATGTTGATGTATATATCAATAATATGTCTCTTTTACTGTTGAATAGTATTTCCTCATGTAGACATAGCATCATTTGTTTAACCATCACCAGTTGAAGGGCATTTGTGTTTCTAGTTTTTGCCAGTGATAGTCATTCCTTGATATCTGTGGGGGATTATTTCCAGGAAGCCCTGCAGATACCAAAATTCAAAGATGCTCAAGTCCCTTATGTAAAGTGTAGGACAATGCATACAGTTGACCCTCTGCATCTGCAGTTGGTTGAATCCACAGGTGGGAAACCTGGTGATGTGAGGGTCAAGTGTATGTACAGAGACACTATAAACATATATGCAAAAACACGTTTTTATATATTTTGGATCAATAGCTAGGATTGAGCACTGAAACATATGGTAAATACGTTTTTAATTTGATAGGAAATTGCAAACAGCCAGATTGGATACCATTTGGATTTCTCACTAACAAGGTATAAGAGTTCTAGTAACTCCACTACCTCCCCAGTTTTCGGTCCTGTCAGTTTCTTTTCCAAAATTTTTTCTTCTTTTCCTTTTCTTTCCTTTACTTGCTTTTTCTTTCCTTTATTTTCCTCTCTCCGTCTCTCTCTCTCTCTCTCTTTGCCATTCTAATAGGTATGTAGTAGTATTTCACTGTGATTTTATCGTCCTACTAATTAATAATGTTACAATTTTTTTTCCAAGTGCTTAATTGCCATCTACATATACTTTGGGTAAAATGTCTATTTATACCTTTTGCTTTTATTTTAAAAATAGGCTTTATTTTTAAGAACACTTTTTGATGTGCAGGAAAATTGAGAAGGTAACAATATTACTTCAATTCAAGATTTCCTTAGTTTTTATCTGTCATATTTCTTTTTTATTAATTAATTTTTAATTAATTAATTAATTAATTATTGTTACAGATGTTTCTCCTTTTTCCCCTACTGATACCCCCCTCACTTACCCTCCCTGCCCTGTCCCAAGCTTTGTTGTCGATGACCATTATTCAAGCTTACATGCATATAAGTTCTGTGGTTTATCTCCCCCCTACCACCTTTTCTGGGGATTGTCAGTCTTTACCCTACTTCAACGTCTCTGGGACTACCCCATTCCTCAGACTGTTATGTTCATTATATTCCACAAATAAGTGAGATCATATTATATTTGTTTTTCACTGCTTGGCTTGTTTCACTTAGGATAATACTTTCCAGGTCCCTCCATGTCATCTCAAAGGACAAGAGATCTCTCTTTCTTACAGCTGCATAGTACTCCATTCTGTATATGAATCACTGCTTTTTCATCCATTTGTCCACTGATGGACATTTGGGCTGTTTCCAGATCTTAGCTATTGTAAATAGTGCTGCTACAAATATGGGGTACATATATTTTTTCTGATTGGTGTTTCAGGCTTCTTAGGGTATATTCCTAGAAGTGGGATCACTGAGTCAAATGGAAGTTCAATTTTTAATTTTTTGAGGTAGCACCATATTGTTTTCCATAGTGGCTGCACCAGTCTGCATTCCCACCAGCAGTGTACTAGAGTCCCCTTTTCTCCACACCCTCACCAACACTTGTTGTTTGATGATTTGATGGCGGCCATTCTGGCAGGTGTGAGGTGGCACCTCGTTGTTGTTTTAATTTGCATCTCTCTGATGATTAGTGATGTTGAGTATTTCTTTATATGTCTTTTAGCCATTTTTATGTCCTGTTTGGAGTGGTGTCTATTTAGTTCTTCTGCCCATTTTTTAATTGGGTTCTTTATCTTCCTTTTGTTGAGTTGTATGAGCATTCTATATATTTTGGAAATTAACCCCTTATCTGATGTATCATTGGCAATTATGCTATCCCATAGAGTGGGCTGGCTTTTTATTTTGGTGGTTGTTTCTTTTGCTGTGCAGAAGCTTTTGAGTTTGATGTAGCCCCATGTGTTCATTTTCTCCTTTGTTTCTTTTGCCTTAGGTGATGTATCAGTGAAAATTCTGTTTCCTATGATGTATGAAATTTTGTTGCCTACATTTTCTTTTAGGACTTTTATGGATTCATGGGTCACATTTAAGACTTTTATCTATTTTGAGTTCATTCTTGTGTATGGTGTAAGTTGATGGTCTTGTTTCATTTTTTTTTTGCATGTAGCTGTCCAATTTTTCCAACACCATTTATTAAAGAGGCTGTCTTTACTCCACTGTATGCTCTTGCCACCTTTGTCAAATATTAATTTAGGATATTGTCTTGGGTCCATTTCTGGTTTCTCTATTCTGTTTCATTGATCTATCTGCCTGTTCTTGTGCCAGTACCGGGCTGTTTCACCTTTGTCAAATATTAATTTAGGATATTGTCTTGGGTCCATTTCTGGTTTCTCTATTCTGTTTCATTGATCTATCTGCCTGTTCTTGTGCCAGTACCGGGCTGTTTTGATTACAGTAGCTTTGTAGTATAACCTGATATCCAGTGTTGCAATCCTGCCTACTTCGTCCTTTTAAATATTTTAGTACTTTTCTTGGTACAGTTATTCCTTTTACAGAGGACACTGAAATATGCAAAGGTCAAGTTACATGCCCATCTTCTCATACTTAGCAAAGGGGAAAAATGAGACACAAAACCAAGAAGACAGATCACAGAACCACTGCTGACCTTATATGAAGAAAAAGACAACATTTTTCATCCTCAGCCTTTGAAATTCCCTCATCAGCCTCCTCCACCTACTCTAGCTTTCTAATTAATTCTCATATTTCAATGGCTTTCGAAATTTTATTCTGTCTGAAATCTTTCCCTTCCTCTCCAGCCACCATAGATAATCTTTCTAAAAATTCTATAGAAAGAATTCTGTGATCTTGATTTGATACATAATTATACATTATTATGTGGCATCTCTTACTATTTACAAGAATTATCAATAAATTGGTTTTGAAGGTTCATGCTTTTAATTTTAATATTGCAAATTTATTTGAATCCCCTAGGAATTTGAGCATAGTAGAAATAAGTGGGGTGATTGCTTATTTGTGTTCCGTATAGTATTTGATATAAAGTTCTGCAATAACGTTTACTTTAAAATAGGAAAAAAACAGAAACAGAAAGGAAGGAAAGGGTAAGAAGGAATCACAGAGGGCTCTAGAGGCTGACACCTTCCTTTTATATATAAGATTGTGGGTGAGGTCAAAACCCTGCTCTATTGGCTCTAAAGCATAAGATAGTTTTCAATCCATATAAAATATTGTTTATACTGCTTTTTGGGATTAAAGTGGTATAAGAGCCTACCACAGAGTCAGTGGAAACTAGATGTCCCAAAACAAACATCAAACTCCAATAGGAGGCACTTGAGTGCAAGAACAACCTGGGAGTGAATGCACACAAGAGAGGAAGAGCACAAAGCAAAGCAAGAGGGAAATGTCCACTAAGTCAGGACTCTGTCTTCCACTCTCCAGCTCTTGGTGGTGCCTGTGAGTCAGTGCTTTTCTTATGGACCAGCAACCTGCAGCACCTGGAAAATGAGACGTGTGTGAGACAACCCTCTTGCATTTCCTATTTCCTATTAAGGTGAGAGAGTTACATCTTCTGTTTCTTATATCCTATGCTTTATATCCTTCATAGATTTCCCCCATACCTTGAACTTTAGTCTTGTCCATACAGAATAATCTTGGAATGTTTTGGAATAGTGTTTCTAAACAACTTCCCGAGACTGAATTGAGACTGTCATCACTGGAGCAGAACCAAAAGGAGGAAATCAGAATTTTTACTATTACTTATTGTACATATCTGTTCTGAGGGGGCATTTCCTCCCTATCACCTGTGGATTACTGAGGAGGAACTCAGGGACAACCATCGGCCTCTCTGCTTGTCTCCTGAGGGAGGAGGAGTGACTTGTCTGGTGAGTTTGGGAGAAAAACCAGGTATGTAGAGCACAACTCATTTCTTTCTCCTTCTTATTACAAGTGAACTGTCCATAAGCAATGTCTAGTCTCTTTCCCCATTTGTGATACGGGACTGCTGCTTTGGAGACCTGCAATGCTAAGCTCGGCTGGGTCGTGTCTGCTCTTTCTGGGGTTCAGTACTAAGAAGTCATCACCCCAGATATAACATGTTTCTAATAATAGCTTCATCAATAATCAAGGGGCTATTTGGTCCCATATGGCTTATTTCTTTATCTTACAATTTTCATAAACTTTAAGGTTTTAAGTGATCTAAGTTTATGATGCAACTTAAAATTGATGGCATATGAAAGTTTTATGAGAAGCATTTTCTTTCTTAGCAATACATGAAATAATGGTATTTCTAATAGTTGGTGGCATCTTCTATCTGATGAAATACAATGTAATCACAGTTGATTTAGAAACAAAGAGGGAGTCCAGTTGTGCAAATGTTGGGCCCCAGTAGTGCCATTTCCTGGGGTTAATGAAATGTTGCAGCCTCCATGTGATGTCAAGGATAAACACATTCATCTAGAAACCGACTGCGACTGGACATGTTTTATAGTCCAGCCAATTTATTATTTTAAGTAAAATGATAATTAAAATGGCCTCATTTTAAAGTCTATATTCTCATTGCTTCCAAATGTCATTATTCCCTGCTCACCACTCACTCCTAGATTTTCAATTTATGAAAGGGCTGTTTGTACAAAGAGAGAAAAGGCCCAGGGGTTTCTAAATGATGCAGTTAGTAAGAGCTGTCAATTATCTTCAGTGTACTGAGTGAAATATATTACCTGTTAAATGATCTTTAATGCTCTTTTCTGAATCACGAACACAAGTAATGAATGCAACCTGTAGATCTATAACACCTAGAGTCTCCATTTTTTCCTTCTTCTTAAAGTAGAGCTCTCTTTTAATTAAAGTTGATCAAATAAAGGGCTTTCATTCTCTGTGTATTTTTCTGAAGTGACAGGAAAGAAGCAGAGACATGCTTCACAGATCATCGTTTTGGAGCACACTTGGAAGAGAGATGAGTATGCCAGTTTTCATGAAATGATGGAGAGAGTATCAGAGTGGAGTCAGGTGTTCATGGGTTTAGCACTGGCTCCTTAGTAAATGACTGAAATAGTCAGTAAGTCACGTAACCTGCTGTCATTTTCTCCTCCCCATGAATGATGGCACTGGGATTTGGATGATGTCTAAGATACTTTCTATCACTCTGCCTTTTAACAGTTTCTTTCAAGGGCCCACATCAGCACGCCACAGAATGGAGGGAAATATGTGACCAATGTAGGAAAAAAACACCTATAAGAAAAGCATTTGCAGGTTGAAGTCTGTACCATGGGTGTACTTATTATTTATAGGTATTACAAATCTAAAGTAACTTTAAAAATAGCATAGGATGAAAGAAAGAATGATCAACTAAATGGTGTAAAATGCTCTGATATTGACTGGGTTTATTTAAAAAATGATTATCCAATTAATGAGAAAGGTTGAACTATTCTATAACAGATCCTAGACCGATGTCTTACGTATTTGTAAACCAAAATTTAGATCTTCACATCTTAGAGCCCTCTCACATCCATTTCAAATGAACTATACAGTTGAATGTCAAAAGTAAAAACAATTAAATATAGAGAATATTGTGAAGTCACGACCTTTAAACACATGAGGCCTTTATGAGCATCAAAGGAAGTCATTCTTTGGTCTTCCTACGGCATTGTGTGCAATGTGTTCTGCCAGAGCTTCCAGTTAGGATGGAAAAATCAATACATCTGCACTTTCTCTTCCTCCACTGGCCAAAAATTTAAAGATAATACAGTCATAAGAGTGCTAAGCATGGCAAGAGTGGAGAACAGTGGATTCGAGATTTGACCATTTTCTGGAAAATAGAAAATGGATTAAATGATAGACACATTGTAATGAGCACCATAGCCCTTCTGAGATCCTGAAGGTTGTTCTTCAAAGCAATGACAGTCGAAGCCAGGGAGAGGCTTCAAACACAGTCACGCGTTGACAGATTCAGAGTAGGTAGTAGCAATACATAAAAATAAATAATAGAAGGAATGTTTATCTGAGAAGATTGTCTTCACACTGTGCTGGATAAAGCAAAGATACTCACAATGGAAAATGAATAAGCTGTCTAGAGGAAGTTGTCTCAAAGTAATGTTTGTTTTGCTTTGTCTTTGGAATGATGGATGAAAGGGAAGAGGAGGGCAGACCTATGTTTTCTGCACTCACACACCTAAAATGAAAGCTGAGAGTTGGTAAGCCTAAGTCTAAAAATAGAGTGTTAGTGGTCATTTCTCCCATTTAGGTAAAAGACTTAGTTAGTGGAGGAAATAAGATTTCTCATATGGTAAGGCAAAACTATTTCATTCATGCATATGGATAGACAAGACATGTTTTGGGCATTCTATTGTCAAACTGGCAAAATAAATCACGTTTACCATGTTGATTCTGATAATTACTGAAAATGAAGGGCAATGAGCAATAGAAATACACATTCCAGAAGCCAGCTAGAGGAGGATGTGACAGACATCCTCACTGGTTGGCTGGGCTGAGAGTGGGAAGGGTCAGGACTACAAACGGGCAGTGGGATCTATTGGGGTGTTATAAATGTTCTAAAATTGAATTGTGGGGATCGTTGTACAACTCTGTAAATTTTCTAAAAGTCATTGAATTATATACTTTGAAAAGAGTAATTTTTTTAGTATGTAAATAATACCTTAATACAATGATTTTTGTTGTTGTTGTTAATTAAAAAACATTGTTTTTGTTCATCCTCACCCAAGGATATTTTTCCATTGATTCTTTTTTTATTTTAATTTTTTCTTTATTGATTGTAGAGAGAGAGAAAGGGAAAGGGAGAGAGATAGAAACATCGATGAGAGAGAACATCGATTAGTTGCCTCCTGCATGCCTCCCACTAGGAATTGGGCCCACAATCTGGGTATGTGCCCTGACTGGAAATTGAGGCCTCTTGGTGCATGTGTTGATGCTCAAACACTGAGCCACACTGGCTGGACTCCACTGATACTTAGAGGGAGTGGAAGGGAGGGAGGAAAGAGGAGAGGATGAGAGAAACATCGATGTGAGAGAGATACGAGTTGTCTCCCGCATGCACCCTGACTGGGGATCGAACCTGCAACCCAGGTTTGTGCTGTTGACTGGAATCAAATCCATGACCACCCAGTGTGTGGCTGATGCGGTAACCACTTAGCCGTGCTGACCAGGGCAAAACTGTTTTGTTTTGTTTTGTTTTTTCAAAGAAACCCATATTCCATCTTGGATGAGAGTAGGAGACTTTTTTAATCATAAATTTTAAAGTAGTGAGCTCAAAAGGTTAGAGAAAGTGGAACCTAACAACTGAGAGAGATGAGACCAAAACAAAGCCTCTCAGAAGTAAATAGGAATAAGTCCTCTTTGTCAAGTCACACCTACCTGTAAAACTTCAGGTGTGAAATATCAGGTTCCATAAACCAGAAGTGAGCAGCAGAGTTGAGTGTTTATATAAGGATGATTTAAATCCCCAGGTCCTTATATATATTCCCACACTTCATGCAGTTAAAGAAATTATCTTAAAAATAATCAATCTTTAAATTGTGGGGAAGACTGGACATGTGGCTTGAGAAGAGGAAAAACCAGGTGCAATGACAGGGTGGGATTCGGTTATAGAATGAAAAGAAATGGGTCTATCTCTACCTCTGTTAGAGGCAGGTGAGGTAAGTGCAATAAGAACTGTGCCCATAACAAATAGAAAATATGCACAAAATGGAATTTGATTGAAGGAATTAAGAAGCTACACAGGCACTGAGCAATTATAGGGCGGAGGAGTCCCTTAAAAGGGATGCACAGACCAGTGAGCCTGGGACTCAGGGCTGCTCTTCCTCTTGAATGTTTGCTGAAGCACCAGTTGTGCATCAGAGACTGAGAGGCTGAGCAGAGATTTACAGACTCGTGGGCTGAAGGAACAATTACAGCTCAGAATCCACCAAGACTCATCCTGGGTAAACATCCCAGACTTAGTTGGAAGTCTTTTGAAGAATGACAATGAAGGGATTGGGCAAACCTGAGCTTGGGAAACTCTAATAAAAACTAAAGCCCAATTGCAAGTCAGTTCAGGTTATGCCATGTGTGGAGGCAATGAGTCCTTCTACTGACAGAAGAAAAAGCCAGTCCTTTCGGTAGCAAGGACACATCACCAAGAACTTCAAATTAAGAATCAGCCTTATATCAAATCAGTTATCAATGATTAATACACAGTTGTATTCTCATTGAGGACTTCTCTGGCAACACCCTTCCCAAATTTCCCTTCACCTCTTTATTTTTCTACTTAGTCCTCATTTCTAACACATCATTTAGTTTAGTGTTTATCTTGTTTTCTCTCTCTCCCCCACTACAATGTAAGCTAGACATGGGCAAGGACGTTTTGGTTTTCACAGTATCCCCAATATCTACAAGAGTACACTCCATAAATATTTATTAAATAAAAGAATCAATGTTAATATTTATTTATACAACACCCTCACAGTTATCGGCCTGAGAGGAATATAGCAACAACTAATAGTGGTTACTATTGGGGAATTGTAATTTTTTCCCTGATAGTTATTTATTTTTAACATTTCTACCATGTGTTATTTCTCAAAGCACCTCTTTAAAAATGTTATTTTATTGAACTTCATCAAATTAAAAAAGTCAAGGTCTTTCTCTCTTACAGGTCCAATGCTCAGGCGCATAAATGAATGATAAAATATGTATGATCTTTTAACAAGAGCATGCTGTGTATAATCATAGTACCTCCTGTGCTGTCCATGTTGACCCACCTGTAGTTAGCCATTAGGATGAATGACTGGTCACGGGAGAAAGCTGAGATAGCTAGTCTATGAAAAATGACTCCTTCCATCTTGTATCCACAGTGTAGGACCCTACCATCCCTCACTGAGATGTAGCTACAGAGTATCAAGACCTGAAACACACTCTGATTTAGAGAATGTCTAGTACAGATGCTGCCAATGTATTTTGTCATCACGGGCTCATTTATTAATTTTTCCTTCTATAAGCGCTAAGCATTTTGAAATATTTAATTTTAAAAATACAACCTAAATTAGTAATCAATAATTAATTATATTATCACTGTCATACCAGTAGGAAATGACTAACATAACTTCACTGACTAGATACAATTACAGTATAAAAATAAAGTTTAAGTGACCTGTGTGGCTAAATAAAATTTCTATGAAATTTTTGAAATAGTAGATATATCTTCCAGATTTAAGTGTTCATGGGTACCCTCACGGTGGGGATTGTCAGTTGGAAATTAGAAGTCAAGCCCTGTCCAGTTTAGCTCAGTGGTTGAGCGTCGGCTTGTGGACCAGAGAATTCCGGGTTTGGTTCCCGCTAAGAGCATACACCACAAAAAAAAAAAGTCAAACTTACTTAGTTCAGTGTTTTACAAACAATGTTTTAGCAATTTTTAGAAGGAAATGGTAAGTAGATCCTTTTATTATGTTAATAATAATCACCCATTTTATTAATCTAATAAAATAATAACCACCCCTTTCACCCCAAAACCTACCCCTACACCACAGGCTGGCAGAGTTTGAAGGATGACTCAAGGAGGGAAACTGCTATTTCAAGGAAAATGTCTCCATGTCCTGGACTTGGGGGTCCTCTGAGAAAGTGGTGAGGGCTCATTTCATTGTTTGCTTTACATTTAGATTTATTCAAAAAGCCATTGCCTGGCACCCAGAGTTTTCCCCTTAAAAAAAAAATCACTCTTAAATATATCTAAACAAACAGACAAAAGAAAAAGAAAAACAAAAAAGAAATGAAAAAAGAAATACAGAATAAAAACAGAGTCTACCAGGCATTTGATGCACTTGAACATGGTTTCTAACCTGAAAACTATGGGCCAAAATTAGTCATATAATCAGCAACTTTGGAAAACAGAATTGCATCACAACTAGAAGAAAACTTTAATATGTATTTTAATATGTTGATGTATAAAATATATATTTCATTGACTTAAAAGAAAGGGGAGCTTTTATTTGAAAAGAACAAGGTATTGAAAAGAATAAAAAAGAGAATTCACATAAAAAGTAAATAGAAAGGTGGGAAGAAAAAGTTGATGAAACATTTCAGTTAACAACACAATAAGATGAAGAGATGGATGTTATTTTTTAAGTAGACAAATCCAACCAAGGCGCCCAAGATAATATTAACAAGCATTCCATTAAAAACAAGGAAACAAAGGAACATGATAAACACTAATCAGAGAAAATTTCTCAGATCTGAAGAACTTTAGTTCCAAGCTCAAAGGGTTCACAAAGTACTTATCTCAATGAGCATTATAATAGTTTAGAATTCCAGAGTAGAGAGAAGATTCCAAAAGCCTCCAGAGAGGCAAAAGATATGTCACATATAAAAAAAGAGGAAGCAAAAATATCCTTTGGCTTTTTAGAAGTAATTGTGTAACGAAAATACAAAAAATTTAAAAAATACAAAACATTTCTTCAGTATTTTGAGGAAAAATGATTGATGTCTTAAGGAAAAGTATAGAAGCTACTTTAGGATTGGTCTAAAAAGTCAAAGACTAATTATCAAAGAGGAAGACCTGGGACCCCTTGAAACTGAGCATTCAACTGAGAAGGTAAGAGGGCTGATTTCCAGGATGATCATAGAAGGAAGACTTAGCATGACAAGGAGGCAACAGAGTGATGTGCGGCCTGGCCAGACTGGTCCAGAGACTGCAGAATGACCAGTAGGATGTCTCAACATTGACAATTTTTGATTAAAGAATTGTATTACTGGAATTGACAGAAACAAACAAACAAACAAACAAAGTTAGAATAAACAAACAAAATCAGGCAGTAGTCAAGAATCTACTCTTGCACCCCCCAAATATTCCTGGTCTAGATAGTTTTATAGATCAGTTTTATAACCCTTCAAGAGCATACATACCTTTAAAAATACACATGGTTTCAGAATAGGAAGTAAAGGAAATGTATACACATCATTGCATTCAGTTAGATAATCTTGATACCTGTACAAGGATAACCTAAGAAACCTATGAGTAAGTATAATGTATAATTACAAAGATAACAAATTTATAAATAAATTATGTACAAACTCAATTTGCACTGTACTTCATTAAAAATAAGTGGAGTAAATTGAGTTTATCTCAGAATCTACCAATGTAATTTATTATATTAAAATAATAAAGAAAAAAGCTTAATCAATTCTACAATATAATTAAACTGTGTTAACAAAGTAATGAATGAAAATATAAATTGACAGGGAATAAACAGTATTCAAGAGGGTTCAAAACTCTATCAAAATATAATTTATATAAAATTTAATTAAATGGAGGAGGAAATAGTATTCAGTAAAACTCAAACTCATTCATAATTTAAAAAATATTAAATTAAGAATAGAATGAAACTTCTTTAATCTAATAAAAGTATCTATTTATTATTCTCTTCTGAAAAATGATAAGACATTAGAAGTACACTTTTTGAGACAAGGAAAAATTACAGAAATAAATTCACTCTTGTGCAAATTGAGTCTATTATTAAATGGAAATGGGGAATTAAAAGACATATAAGAACTACAAAATATAAAATATTATAACCTCTAAATTAAATCCTAGAAAATATGAGATAAGACACAGTTAAACAATTTAAAGTAAGGAGAGTCCAGAAATATAGTTGGAACAATTTCAACATATAAAAGATAATAATTTTCAAATGCAAATAAAAAATACACACACATACACTGTATGGCCAAAGTAGGTTTACTGTTGTGAGTACGAAAAACGTTTATTCTTGTATTATTACTTATTAGTTGTATTATTTTCCATATGAACAACTGTAAACCTACCTTTGCCTCACCCTGTATATACTTTATAAACTGTAGTTTCTTAAGATGGAAGTAAAATATATATGCAATAATCTTATGGAGAATTTTTCAAAATGCTGCTATGGGCATGGAAGAACATCTAAATAATTATGAAACATATCTTCTTAAAGTCAAAGTTTCAATACTATAAAGATATCCTTGTTCTACAAATTAAGCTAAAATTTCAGCCCTTTTAATTACAGCCCTCACAAGAATTTCCATGGAATTTACTAATTCAATTCTAAAAATAATATAGAAAAATTACAGACCAATCAAAAAGTAGGCAAGGATTCAGGGGAATGCAAACTCACAGAAACTGCTGATAGTTTAAACTGGTACAATCTCGTTGGAGAACATCTTTGCACTATCAAGCCAATTTGCAGATAAACAGAAATGTGACCTCAGAATATAACATTAGAGGGCATTTGTGCATGTACCAGAAGACTATGATTTAATTGCAGAATTATTTGCAATCACAAATAGCTGATCTATATAAATGTTTATCAACAGGAGAATCTACCATGTATTATATTCTTAGGCTATAAAACCACAGAGTAACCCAAGTAAATAATAAGTATCAAATACCTTATGCTGGAGTAAATAGGAAAGATCCACAATGCTATATAGAGCATGGTAGATTTAATAGCATGTAAAACAATAGTAAATTTGCTTGTGAACATATGCAAATGTAATATACTATGAAAATATTTACTGCAAAGACACAAATCACTTTTATAACAGCGATTGCCTCTAGGGAGGACAGGGGTGCTTGGATCCGGTGGGGAAATAAAAGGGTCTTAAAATACTTGTCATGTTTGAATTCAACACAATTTTGCAGGCATTTTTAAAACATGAGACCGAATATTTTAACTATAATATTCTCCATAATTTTTGAATGTGTGAACGCTTTCATTAAAATTAATATGTGAAAATAATTAATTTTCTAATTTCAGTTTAACACTAAAAGGCAATGTTGTTTGGGTTGCATCACAGTCTTTTTGTGTGAATTAGGGTTTAAACAAATCACAGTAAAGATTACCAGGTGGGGAAGAGTTGAACATTTGGCCTGTATCTACAGCAATCAAAGAGAGGGGTTTAAGATAATTTTATAGGTGGTATATTCTTTATAATGCTAAGAAAATAATAGACAGATGTTTCCTCAGCTCATGCACCTTGTATATTCTTCACTTGTGATTTTTGGGTGTATCACCCAGAATTTCAAAGAAGCAGAAGAGTGGGCCCGTTGTGAAAGAAATATGGCAATGTATAGAGTTAGCTGTGTTCATCTTTTATTCCAGACAGATGTATTCCTTAGAAAATATATTATGCCTGGTTTAAATTTCACGGTAATTTTTAAATTCTTGGCATCTCTGCAGGGCCATCAGAGAACTGACTTCAGGTTGTAACAAAGCTGAATTTGTCGGAGGTGATCCTTGGACTGGTGTGACCAAAACGAAATCCACTTATAACTTTATCACCTTTCAGATAATCCCTTGCATACTAAGAATTTTCCCATTGGAATATAACAGCTGCTATTTAGTTTGAAAAGTGTCCAGGAGAGTATCACTTCATCCGGGATATTTTTAATACACCTGTAACTAAGAAAATGAAAGGTTCTGGACAGTTTCATATGGAGAAAATGGATTTATTCCTATGCTAATGAGGGCTTTGACCTAAATAATTGGTTTTGGAATAGTCTGCTCAGGCTCAATAACCCCAAGTCATTCTGTCTGCTGGCCTCTTGTGATCTTTTTAAAATGCATGATGATATCTCTACTTAGGTTCTACTTAAATTCAATTTTTTTCCTTTTGATCAGAGCTGTTGGAGGAAAAATGAATTCCATTAGAGTCCATTCTCTAACAATAACTAATGACAAGTTTTATCAGTCTTTCCATACTTTTAGTGTAATCAAAGCTAAATATTTTGAGGTCACTGAAATGAATGATGCAGGTATAGTATTGGCTAATACACTTGCTGAAAACTGACTTGGCAAGTGACCAAAAGACAGAGATACACTTGACAGTTGTGTGTGTGTGTGTGTGTCTGACACACACAAGAAGAAATGAATAATAAAGAAAAAAGAAACCATGTATTTAAAAACAGAAATGAGGATGGGTTATTTTGATCATCCACTAAGTTCTTCAAGCAGTCTTTAAAATTAACTTATCTACAGTTGGATTATTATTATTTTGCAAGTTAAAGAGAAAGTAAAAATGTTTTGGGTGGGCTTTTTTTGCCACCCAGAGATATATGTTCTGTTCCAGTATTTAAGAGGCCGCCGCGTCCTCTGTAGAAAGCAGCAACGGTGAAAAGATCATCGACTTTAAAGTTGGAGAAATTGTGTGACTCTGTGGCTTACCAGTTATTACCCTGAAACTGGTCTCAAGACTATTGAATAGAAGTTTTATCATCTGTAAATTGCAGATAATATTTAGTGGTTTCTTCTAAGGATTGAATTGCCTAGTGTTGTCCGCTCCCCTAATATATTGCCAAGTGCAGAATGGGAGGTTCGATGACTATTTACTAAAATTACATATATATATATCCATGAACACATAAATGAATGAAAAGGTACCACCTAGCACAAACGTGCTTAATAAGTATTTGTTTCATATCCTTTTGTTCCTATCCTTTAAAAAAAATTTTTCTTTTCCTTTATTGATTTCAGAGAGAGAGGAAGGGAGAGGGAGAGAGACAGAAACAGTGATGAGAGAGAAATTGATTGCCCACCTCCTGCATGACCCCCACTGAGGATCGGGCCCTCAACCTGGGCATGTGCCCTGATCAGGAATTGAACCAGCGACCTCTTGGTGCATAGGTCGACTCTCAACCACGAGACATACCAGCCAGATTGTTCCTATCCTTTTAATTCTCTTCCTTCAGGATAAAGATGATGACTAAACAAGACAACATATATATATTTCGATCATAGTTGCTACTGAGAAAAAAATGTTGAGTCTACTTCCCCTTCAACAGCTCTGCATATTTCTATATCTATTGATGCATATATGCCTCTAAAGTATTCTAGTGAAAATATGTAACTGCTTAGCATGGCAAAGAAAGGTGTGTATCTGGTCAACTCTTAAGTTAAATATATGCCTATTCTTCAATTTACCTAAAATCAAGCTATTTATGTGCCTTCCATCCTCTGTGAGTTACATAGTACGCCTCATGTATACAAAATAATTTCACTTTGATCTAAATTTCCACAAAGTTTTCTTTGTTGTATTTGGTACGTATTCCAGCCCTAGCTTCCTAAAGTCCCTGGAAAGAGGGGCTACAACTTCTGTGCCATAGTACGTTGCTAAATACAATTGAATAAATATTATCAACTAGGATGACATGACATGAATATTCACTGACCTGTCTTCTCTCACTCCCCATCAAATGTCTGTGGGGAAATAAGCATAGCCAAGAGCATGGAGTGGCAGAAGAAAGCTGCCTGGGAGCCAGGTGGCTGAATGTCAGCCTTCTCTCCGTTGTGTGTCCAATGTGTAAAATGGGATTAAAAACTAAGTCTGAATATTGTTCTGGGGATTCACTCTTTTACTACATCACAAACACTTTGAACACCTCCTGGCCATAGTAAGAGAACAATAATGTTGTCATTGTTATTATTATTATACAAAGATTGGGGAAAATACAAATAAAATCCAGCTATTTATAAGAAATACACCAGACACCAAAAAATATAAAAAACTTGGACTTTTCCAAGTATAATTTACCAAACACACACACACACACACACACACACACACACACACACGACAAAATGAAGTGGGAGAGAAACTATCACTATTACACAAAAGAAAATATAAGTTGAAAGTAATGGAATAGAATGTGGGGATTGTTTATGAATGATTAACAGTTAAATTTCATTAGAAATATATAGAAATTTATCAACTTTTAAGAACTTAAGAAATGTAAAGAAAATAGACACAGGGAGAGTGTCTCTAATATGTGTGTGTGTCTGTGTGTGTGTGTGAGAGAGAGAGAAAGAGAGAGAGAGAGAGAGAGAGAGAGAGAGAGAGAGAGAGAGAGATTCACTCAATTAGAAAAATAGAAGCCAGCAAGATGAGTAATACAATCATCATGCTTATTATATAGACATGTAGGTAGTTAGACATGAAACTTAAGTGTGTTTGGCTATGGTCAGACTAATTCTGAAGCCTCAAGTAGTCCTAATGTATCAAGAACATTCAAAATTCAGAATAATTAGTTAGGTTAGGTTCAAGGGTTCGGAAAGACCTAATAAACATCAACCCTCCCCTTGGGTCGAAGAGCTTCACTTGTTATTCATGCCTAAGCCCTGTTCCTGGGTGGAGGCCTGAAAATAAAGCCTCCATGAGCATCCTGCAGTCAGCTGGCCGTGCAGGTTAGAGACCCTGGCCGTACAGCTGCTCTTAGAGCAAGCTCCTCTCAGTGTTGTTTTAACACCTGCACAGCAATTGTTAGTCCCTTATTTCCAGAAGTTACGTAACTGGAGAAATTGCTTTAGTTGAGTAAAGGGTAGAGTGCACCAAAAACCGCATTCAATATAACACAGAGAAGACTTTATTTCCAAGGACAGGATTTAATGAGGAAGCCTGGCATTCTCAAGGGTCTCAACAAATTACCAAAGGCTTTCATCACCTTAGATTATGTTGTAAAATATTGAAATAGTAATCAACTTAAAAACTGCAAAGTTAAATTGAACTGCTTGGATGCAAAGATTCACATATTACTGAAGATTGTTTTTATGGAAAACTGGAGTTATGTGTGTGCTAGGTAGGCACTGCTAAACGTTTTTGGAGGAGGCACTGTGAAACTGTGCCTGTTCATTGCCAAAGGCAATTGGTGATTAACATCCTTATAAACGAGGCTCTACATTTTCAATCATCTGATGTGTTAAAAGTCTAGTCATATACCGCAGCTGGAGGCCACAACTGTTTCTTCAGTTGATTTAATGTTGTGCTTTATCTCAAAAAATAATTTAAATGAAAATCAGTTGTTATTTTGACAGAATCATATTAAAACATGCTTGATTCAGATAGCTATAATGTACAGGAAAGATATTAAACCAGTTAGACCTCCCACTGCCAAAACTATAAAATTAGGGTAATAAACAAACAAAATTGAGAAAAGTCTTATATGTAAAATTCAGAAACATTTCATAGTACAGTGTTTTCTTTATAAGGCTTTATAGATACTAACCGAGAGACTGCTATTTTAATGTGCTCAACTGTGATCCTAAAATATTAGCAATTATTTCCAGACCCAAGGCAACCCTGGCACCCACTGAGGCTTTTTGAATGTTGTTTCCCTTACCTCTCAGTGAGTTGATGTGGGTGATCTGAGGTGAGAAAACCATCCTTTATTCATTTTCACTGCTACTCACACCTTCACTATGAAGCCTGCTCATTGCGGTGACTTTAGTCCCTAGATTTGAGGTATTTTTTTGTTTGTATACTCACATTTGTTCACAGGAAAAAAAAAAAAACAAAAAAAACAAGGCAAGAAAGAAAAATAAATGGTATCAATCTTTAATATCATTTATATTCAGGTAGATGTCTTTGTGTCATATTTCATATCTGTTTAAAAAGAAATCATTTTATTTTCTGCTGTTTCAGCTTTTCTACATTTTAAGTATATACATTTTAATGAAATGTGAATGGGACATTATGAGACTTCTACATTCCATTGCAAGTATTAACAATGGTACATTGAATCCTTTAAGTTAAAAAAAAAAATAGCCAAATTAAAGTACAAGGAAGGGCATTTTTTTTTTTATTAATTAATTAATTTATTTTTGTTACAGATGTTTCTCCTTTTCCCCCCACTGATTCCCGCCTTCCTCTCCCTCCATGCCCTGTCCCCAGCTTTGTTGTCCATGTCCATTGTTCATGCATACATGCATATAAGTTCTGTGGTTCATCTCTCCCCCACCACCCCCTCTTCTGGGGATTGTCAGTCTGTACCCCACTAAGGAAGGGCATTTTGGAAGATCCCGGGTCTTTCCTGGAAGGAGGCAGTGGGAGCAGCTAGGGCCCAGCAACCTGAGCCCACCAGCGCACCTGGCACCATCGGTCCAGTGGAGACTCTGTGTCAACAGAGACCAGTGCACAGTACTGGAGCTCTCAAGGTGCCGGTCACGGAAGCCACAGAAATCCAGAGCTCAGCAACATCCCCCATAGTAGCAACCTGATCAGAGTCCAGATATATCCCAGCAACAGAAGCTGGGGAGCAGACATCCATCCCCAAGCAACAGAAGCACAGACCAGCAGCAGAGACCCATCCCCAAAAACTACAACAAAAGGTGAGCAGGAGTTGAGCCCTATAGGGCAGCAGCACTCCCCAGTCACCATCAGCTGGACCTAGGGCTCCACAGAGGCCTGTGCATTCCAGTAGCCCACAAGAGCAGTGAGAAGCCAGAGCCCCAGACAGACTGGTGCGATTCAGCTGCCCACCCTTGGGACCTGCAGGGTGCGGGGGCACCAGAGGGACCTGTGCCACCCAGCAGGGACTGTGTAATCCAGTTATCAGCAGGACTTGTGGGGTGCTAGAGCACCAGAGAGACCTGTGTGACCCAGCAGCCCATAACATAGGCATAGAGCCAGGTTCCCAAAGGGACTGTGCGATCCAGTTATCTGTGGGATCTGCAGGGTGCAGGGGCACCAGAGAGGCCTGTGCAACCCAGCTGCACACAAGACAGGCCTAGAGGATGTGAAAAAGGAGGCGGAGTGAATAGAAGCTACACAGATGATCTCCCAGGACCAAACAGGAATTACAACTAAGAAAAGATAAATCCTCGGAAAAAAAGCAACAGAAAAGCAGCAGGACAGGACCATATAACCAGGGATAATGATAGGGTTGCACAGGCCTCTCCAGTGCTTCAGCACCCTGCATGTCCCGTGGGTAACTGCGGAGGCATGAGAAGGTGGCGGGCTGGGAGCCCATGGACATCAGCAGTCTTAGCTGTGAGCAGCGCCCTTGGGGAATAAAGACCAAGCCCTCTCCACAGTTCAGAGAGCTGGGACAGAGCACTAAAATAGCCACAGCCACTCACCTGGGGGCATTGGCAGAGGGAGGGCAGACTGGGCTGGAACTTTGTGGGGACACCATGGATACAGAGGGCACTCAGAGATTTTGCTGAGATGCGGCCACAAAGAACGGTGGCGAGTGTGTTCCTTCCCAGAGCTGTGGGGAAAAGCAGCAGCCCCGACACTGCCATGGAGATTCAGCCTTTCTCAGGTGAGGCAAAGAAATGAAAATTGAGGCTCATTAACAAACAGCATCTATCCCACCCTCTGGAAATCCTCTTATGCAGAACACCAGGGCTACATTCCAAGGTACAGAGTAACTGAGACTACTAGCCTCCAGGAAAAAGCTAGAGTATAACTGAACCTTTCCTTGGCTTGCAAATCTAGCCAGGAAAGTAAGACTTCACAGTGGTGTTTAACGTGGGCCTTCCCAGGCTCATCCAAACCCAGTAGAGGCAGCCACAAACAGCAGAACACCAACACCCTCAGGGAAAGTTTGGCAGGCTCCAAAATCCACTGAGACAGCCAAAATGGTGAAACAAAGAAACAAATCCCAAAAGAAAGAACAAGAGAACTATATCGAAGATGAGATAAACAAAATACAGTGAAGCAAAATATCAGAGGTAGAGTTCAGAGCCATGATCTTGAGGAAGCTCAACAGCATGAGTAAGGACATCAGCACCATGAGTAAAGATATACAAACATTGAAAACCAACCAAGTGGAAATGAAGAAAGACATAGCAGAAATTAGGAACACATTGGAAGGACTAACCAGCAGAGTAGAGGAAGCTGAGGACCAGATCAGTGAATTAGAAGACAGACTAGAAAAAATCAATCAATCAGAAAATCAAAAGGAAAAAACAATTAAAAAAACAGGAAGACAACTTAAGATAACTGTAGGACAACAGGAAACGTAACAACATTCGCATCATAGGAGTTTCCAAAGAGAAAGAAAATGGGTAATGGTTAGAGAATATATTTGAAAAAATGGTGACAGAAAATTTTCCTGACTTGGTGAAGAAAGAAGGCATTCAAGTATAAGAAGCGCAGAGAGCCCCAAGTAAGAAGAACCCAAACAGGCCAACACCAAAACACATAGTAATTAAAATGCCAAAAATTAAAGACGAAGAGAGAATCCTAAAGGCAGCAAGAGATAAGCAACAGGTTACCTACAAAGGAAACCCCATAAGGCTCTCAGCTGACTTCTCAACAGAAACACTACAGGCCAGAAGGGAGTGGCATGAAGTAATCAAGGTCATGAAAAGCAAGGATGTGAATCCAAGACTACTCTATCCAGCAAGACTACCCTTCAATATAGAAGGTCAAATAAAGAGCTTTCCAAACAAGCACAAAACAATAGGTTAAGGGAATATGTTAGCACCAAACCAGCACTGCAAGATATGCTAAAAGGACTGCTGTAATTAGTAGAAGAAATAGGAAGAAAAATATAAATACACTAAAAAAAGTCAATAAATAAGTACATATCAATTATCTCCTTAAATGTGAATGGTTTGAATGCTTTGATAAAAAGACACTGAGTAGGTGGTGGGATAAGAAAACATGACTCACATATATGTTGTTTACAAGAGACCCACCTGACAACAAAAGACTCACATAGGTTGAAAGTGAAGGGATGGAAAAAAATCTTTCAAGCAAACGGAAAGCAAAAAAAAAGCTGGGGCAGCAAAACTCATATCTGATGAAGTAGATTCCAAAATGAAGGCCATAGCTAGAAACAAAGAAGGCTACTACATAATATTGAAAGGATCTACCCAACAGGAAGATATAACCTTGGTAAACATATATGCACCCAATGTAGGAGCACCAAAATATATTAAAAATCTTCTGGAGGACTTCAAAGGAGAAATCAACAGCAATACAATCATAGTAGTGGACTTCAACACCCTGCTGACATCACTGGCTAGATCATCTAGAAAAAAATTATCAAGGAAACAGACTCTAAATGAAGTGCTAGATCAAATGTATTTCATAGATATCTACAGAGAATTACACCAAAAACTGCAGAATTCACATTCTTCTCAAGTGTACATGAGGCATCATCAAAGATAAACCATATGTTAGGGCACAAACTAAGTCTCTACAAGTTAAAGAAGATTAAAATCATATCAAGCATCTTCTCAGATCACAATGGCAAGAAACTAGAAATCAATTGCAATAAGAACATGCAAAGACATTTGAACACATGGAGGCTAAATAGCATGTTATTGAACAATGAATGGGTTACCGTGGAGATCAAGGAAGAAATTAAAAACTTCCTGGAAACCACTGAAGATGAACACACAACAACACAAAATCTATGGGATGCACGAAAGCAGTTCTGAGAGGGAACTTCATAGCACTACAGGCCTACCTCAAGAAACAAGTAAAATTTCTAATAGACTATCTAACCTCACAACTTAAAGAACTAGAAAGCAAATGAAAAGAAAACCCTAGAGCAAGTATAAGGAAGGAAATAGTAAAGATCAGAGCAGAAATAAATGACATGGAGACCAAAAATCAATTCAAAGAATCAGTGAAACAAAGAGCTGGTTCTTTGAAAAGATAAAGAAGATTGATGGACCCTTAGCTAGACGTACCAAGAAACAGAGAGAACCCAAATACACAAAATCAGAAATGAAAGAGGAGAAGTAACAACTGACACCACAGAAATACAAAAGATCATTAACAACTACTATGAACAATTATACGGCAACAAATTTGACAATCGAAGTGAAATGGACAAATTTCTAGAAACACATAGTCTCCCAAAACTGGACTGGGAAGAGATAGAAAACTTGAACAGACCAGTAACAACAAAGGAAATTGAAGGTGTAATCAAGACTCTCCCAGCAAACAGAAGCCCAGGCCCAGACGGCTTCACGGGGGAGTTTTACCGAACATTCAAAGAACTAAAACCCATTCTCCTCAAACTATTTCAAAAAATTTAAGAAGAAGGATGACTTCCAAACTTGTTTTATGAAGACAGCATAATTCTAATTCCAAAACCTGAAAAAGACACAACAAAGAAAGAAAACTACAGGCCAATATTCCTGATGAACATAGATGCCAAAATCCTCAACAAAATACTAGTAAATCGGATCCAGCAATACATCAAAAAAATTATTCACCATGACCCAGTGGATTCATCCCAGGATGCAAGGCTGTATAATATTTGCAAATCAAAAATGTAATACACTGCATAAACAAAATGAAAGATAAAAATCATATGATCATATCAATAGATATGACAAAATCTAGCACTCATTTCTGATAAAAATGCTCAGCAATCTGGGAATAGAGGGATCATATCTCGACATAATAAAGGCCATATATGAAAGACCTACAGCCAACATTATACTCAATGGGCAGAAACTAAAAGAATTTCCCTTAAGAACAGGAACAAGGCAAGGATGCCCACTTTTGCCACTCTTATTTAACATAGTACTGGAAGTCTTAGCCACAGCAATCAGACAGGAAGAAAAAATAAAAGGGATCCAAATTGGAAAGGAGGGAGTAAAACTGTCATTTTTCACAGATGATATGATACTATAGGTACTATAGAAAACCCCAAAGACTCCTTCAAAAATTTACTAGACTTAATAAATAAATTTGGCAAAGTACCAGGATACAAAATTAACGTCAAGAAATCGACGGTATTCTAATACACCAATGATGAAGTCTCAGAAATAGAAACTAAAAAACTCCCATTTTACATCACAGCAAAAAAATTAACATACCTAGGAATAAACTTAAACAAAGAAATAAAGGACCTATTCGCAGAAAACCAGAGGTCATTGACAAAAGTTATAAAGGAGGATATAAGAGTGGCAGCACATATCTTGTTCATGGATTGGAAGAATTGACATCATTAAAATGTCCATACTACCCAAAGCAATCAATAGATTCACTGCAATCGCCATCAAAAGACCAACAACATACTTCACAGAAGTAGAACAAATACTTCAAAAGTTCATATGGAACCAAAAAAGACTTCAAATAGCCACAGTAATCTTGAAAAAGAAAGAACAAAGTTGGAGGGATCACATTACCTGATCACATTACCAGGTTATACTACAAAGCCACTATAATCAAAACAGCCTGGTACTGGCACAAAAACAGGCATATAGACCAGTGGAACAGAACAGAGAACCCATAAATGGACCCAAGGCAATATGCTCAATGAATATTTGACAAAGGTCGCAAGAGCATACAGTGGAGTAAAGACAGCCTCTTTTATAATTGGTGCTGAGAAGATTGGACAGCTACATGCAAAAAAAAAAAAAAAAAAAAGAAACTAGACAATCAACTAACACCATACACAAGAATAAACTCAAAATGAATAGAAGACTTTAACGTAACTCATGAATTAAAAAACAAATCCTAGAAGAAAATGTGGGCAACAACATTTCAGACAGCATACACAGCAGAATTTTCACTGATACATCACCTAAGGCAATAGAAAAAAAGGAGAAAAGGAACACATGGGACTACATCAAACTCAAAAGCTTCTGCACAGCAAAAGATACAACTACCAAAATGGAAAGGCAACCCACTGTATGGGAGAGCATAACTGCCAATGATACATCAGATAAGGGGTTAATTTCCAATATATATAGAGTGCTCATACACCTCAATAAAAGGAAAACAAAGAACCCAATTAAAAAATCGGCAGAGGAACTAAATAGACACCTCTCAAAACAGGGCATACAAGTGGTTAAGAGACATATGAAGAAATGCTCAACGTCACTAATCATCAGAGAGATGCAAATTAAAACAACGAGGTATCACCTCACACCTGTCAGAATGGCCGCCATCAAATCATCAAACAACAAGTGTTGGCGTGTGTGTGGAGAAAAAGGGACTCTAGTACACTCCTGGTGGGAATGCAGACTGGTGTAGCCACTACGGAAAACAATATGGTGTTACCTCAAAAAATTAAAAATTGTATTTACATTTGACCCAGTGATCCCACTTCTAGGAATATACTCTAAGAAGCCTGAAACACCAATCAGAAAGAATATATGTACCCCCATGTTCATAGCAGCACTATTTAGAATAGCTAAGATCTGGAAACAGCCCAATGTCCATCAATAGACAAATGGATAAATAAGTAGTGGTACATATACACAATGGAGTATTATGCAGCTGTAAGAAAGAAAGATCTCTTATCCTTTGAGACGACATGGAGGGAACTGGAAAGTATTATCTAAGCGAAACAAGCCAAGCCGAGAAAGACAAATATCCCATGATCTCATTGATTTGTGGAATATAATGAAATGAACATAACAGTCTGAGGAACGGGGTAGTCCCAGAGACGTGGAAGTCAGGTACAGACTGACAATCCCCAGAGGAGGGGCTGGTGGGGAGAGATAAACCAAAGAACTAATATGTATGTATGCATGAACAATGGACATGGACAACATAGCTGGGGACAGGGTCGGAGGGTGGGATAGGGGTGTATCAGTGAGAGAAAAAGAGAAACATCTGTAACAAAAGTAAATATATTAATTAAATAAAAATAAATAAATAAAAACCAAAAAGAAAAAAAAAAAATATATAAGGAAGGGACGTTCCAAAGATTAAACTGGACCGTGAAAGAGTCTGTCATGCTAGCTTGTGGATGAAACCTGATGTTATGAAGGGGAACTGGATACAACACAGGAACCTGGACAGCAAGGCTATGCAAAGTCTTGGGACAAACCCTTTTATCTTGGTTGTTGCAGAAGATAAAAATTGGATTCCTTAGATAACATTCAGAATTTCCATCCCAATGACTGGGTATACAGTAACTAGGCCTTGTTGTAACCCATCCCACCATTAAAAAAATTTTTTCTGTAAATGATGACCTGCTAATTAATATGTAACTACAGATAAGCAGCCTGTTTGCTTAAGAATTCTAGGAACAAGCCCTGGCCGGTTTGGCTCAGCGGTTAGAGCGTCCGCCTGTGGTCCGGAGAGACCCGGGTTCGGTTCCCGCTAAGGGCACGTACCTCGGTTGCAGTTTGTCCCCGGCCCTGGTTGGTCGTGCAGGTGGCAGCCACTCGATGTGTCCCTTTCACATCGATGTTTCCCTCTCTCTCTCTCTTCCTCTCTCTCCCTCCCACTCTATCTGTACAAAAAATGGAAAAATGTCCTCGGGTGAGGATAAAAAAAAAAAAAAAAGAATTCTAGGAACAAACTTAAAAATAAGTAGACTCCAACCTCCAGATATCTGGCTCTGGGAGATTGGTTGACCTCAACTATAAAATACAGGATGATGCAAACCATACCACTGCTCAACCAGTTGTCTGAACAGACTGTGTTGCCTTGCACCTAGTTCTCTAAAGAGAGAACGTATAAAAACCTCTGCCCATATCCAGTTGTTAAGATGGTCTTTGTAACCTTAGTCTGCATCATCTCAGGCTGCCACCTCTTGAATAATCCTACTTTCCTTCCAGTAACTTGTCTCTAGATTACTGGCTTTTGAGTGGCAAGTGACCAGACCTGGATTTCGGTATCGTCACTCCCACACAACTACACCAAACCATAATCCAAGTTAAAAGACAAGCCACCAATTGGAATGCCATTGTAATTGTTATAATTACAATATTATAATTGACTAAGTAATGGTCTAAAGTTTACATTAAAAATACTTACAAATCAATAAGAAAATAACTCAAAGTGGGTCAATAAAAAGTTCGCAGAAAACAAATCCAGTTGTTTATATATGTATGTGTTTAACCTCTCAGGTTCAGAGAAACCAAGTTACTGAGACAATGATTGTGCCATTTGTAACTAGCAGAGTGTAATTTCATATTTTAATTTGCAATATTATCGGTTAGGATTAGCCCAACATGGAAAAAGAAATACTCACATGCACTGTGGTGGCAGTGTCTAGAGATGACCATTGCTACACATAAGTGGTTTGCAATTCCAGTGCCACAAGAATTTTTTAATCCTCATCTGAGGATTTTTTTTTTTATTCATCTTCAGATAGAGCGGGAGGAAGAGCGAGAGTGAGAGCGAGAGAGAGAGAAAGAGAGAGGAAGAGAAAGAGACAACTATGTGAGAGGGACACATCGACTGGTTGCCTCCCACACGACCCCAACCAGTGCCTGGGATGAACCACAACCAAAGGTATGTGCCCTTGGCCAGAATTGACCCTTTGACTCTTTGGTTCATGCGTGGATGCTCTAATCACCTAGCCAAATTGGTGAGGGCCGCAAGAATTTCTATTTAGTCAGGGACACTGACCTCTTTTCCCTTAGATTGTTTAAAAAAAAAAAAAGACTGCAGCCAGCACAACAATAGCCATTTGGTGTGAATGAATTAAAATTATACCTATTTTTTTTGTCAGACTGGCAAAAAATAGAATACATTTTTTGATATGCCACTGAATTTTAGTAATTAGTTTATATGTGCCATGGGATGAAAAAGGTAAAATATCGCTGCCATATATAATAATTTATTAATGGATTTGCAAAGCTAGATGAAATAAATATACTTTAGGAAAATAGTTACTCAAAAGCCATAGAACATGCTAATAGCTCAAATATATTGGAATAAATAGAAAAATAGACATAAAAATACTATAAACAGGCAATCAGCTTACATAATTTCAGAATCGTTTTTTAATCAAGCCACCCAGAATAAATATTTATTTAATGTGACATATTAACTACTAATAATTTTACTGTTCTTCCCATGAGAGAAGTGTGATGATACTAAAATTGTTTTTAAAATAGCATGCAAAATATATAGAACAATTTTATGTATAGACATACAAATATCCCAAATACAGTATTTTCAAATTAAAATGATCAGTGTATTAAAATAAAAGATCATGAACAAATTGAGATTATTCTAGTTATAAAATGATACTTCAACATCATTTTATTAAAATATGTTATATTAGTCATGGCTCGTTTGGTTCAGTGGTTGGAGCATTGGCCTGCGGTCCAGAGAGACCCGGATTTGGTTCCTGCTAAGGGCATGTACCTCGGTTGCAGTTTGTCCCGGCCCTGGTTGGGTCGTGTGGGTGGCAGCCACTCGTTGTGTCCCTTTCACACCGATGTTTCTCTCTCTCTCTCTTCCTCTCTCTATCCGCCCGCTCTATCTGAACAAAAAAAAAGAAAAAATGTCCTTGGGTGAGGATAAAAAAAAATATATATGTTATATTAAAATATTAAAGAATAAAGCATATGTGATCAATAGTTGAAAATAAGTATCTGATGTAGTTCGGCATTTATTTAAAAGCTCATAATAAAAATTTTTTTTAAAAAAGCTCTTTATAACGAAATCACATATATAAACATTTAGACAACTAAATATATATTTTTTGTAAAGGGTTATAAAGTAAAATATTTTAGTTTTTCAGGCCATATTTAACTGCCCAACGTAGTAGCATAAAAGCAGCCATAGGCAACATGTAGATAAGTGTGAACATGGCTGAGTAACAATAAAACTTTATTTATAAAAGCCACCTACTGGGCATATGGCTCATGGGTTTGCTGAACTTGGCACTAGAAATATTCTGCCAAACTTAAATTTATGAATGAACATTTAGAAATATTCCCATGAATTTAGGAACAAGATATAGATGTCCACAATCAATGCTATTGTTCAACACTGGTATGGATTTTCTAGGCAGCATAAAACAAGAAGTATAAAGAATTATGTGTTGGAAATGAGGAGCAAAAATCTATCATTGTTTCTAGATGGTATGACTAACAGAATCAATTGCAAAAGTATTAGAACAAATAAGCTTACTATGACAAAATAACAACATAAAAATACTTTCCCTATAGGTGAGCAATTAGAAAATGCTATTAGAAAGGGATCCCATTGGCATGCATGCTGATATCTTGGAATAAAAGTAATCAGAAAAGTTCTCTCCTAAGAAATTTTGTTTCTCTGTGGGGAGATTTGAGATGGCAGTTACCACAGATTTTCAATAAATTGCACTCTCAAAAATAAAAATTCCAATATATTTTTTTTCTGGAACAATTCAAGAATTCCTAAAAGTTCTATTTTGTTTTTAAAGCATGCCTTATTATATTTATAGATTTTACTTCTCATTTCTGTTTTCAATTCTTGCTTTTATTTCTTTCATCACACTAGCATGCTTTTTTATATTTTGTATCTGTTAACATAAATTTCTGAAGTTCTTATGTATCCAATTCTGGTATTTACACTTTAATATTTTTTAATTATTTTTACTTTCGATGTCTGGCTTTCTTCTCTGTGCATGTTTGATTTTCGTATTCACTAGAGTTTTATCTCTGAGGAGTCTCTGAAGCCTATATTGAGACTGTGATCTTCCAGAGCAAATTTGACTTTGATTTTGCCATTTGGTTCACTTTCAGTTGTGGATGATATATATATATATAATTCAAATTCAGGTCCTAAATCCACATAAGACCTGACCCATCATCATACATTCCAAAGGGAAATTTTGTTTTTTCTGTACTCATAGCCAGGGGCAGACACAGACAAACTGCCGAACGGCCTGCCTTGGTAATGATTTGCAAGAGTGTTAGCTTTGTACTGGAGTCTCCGATTTCATACGCTTTATGTATGATACAAGCCTTTGTAACTTTCCCATGTTGATGGGCATATATCATGGCAATAACCATAAGACTGGAACTCCAAGAGTCTGTCTTCAGGAAGTGCCTCATGGCAGCCAAAATTTACTTACAAGAACTCAAATTTTGGCTGAAATTTTGACCTCCAAAGATATTCATTTCTTTAATCCAATCTATGTTTAATGTGTGTGTGTATATAATTTATATATCATTTATCTGTATTTTTAGGTGTTTTGATGTTGCATTTTCAGGATAATTTAACTTGCCTTATTGTAATAAGTAGGCCTTTTTTGTATTACATATTAGGTAAAACTAGGGAAGTTAAAATATTTTTCACACTCTACTTGATATCAAATAAGTAGATGTATACCTTGATTTTGTATATATTTGGACTTACAAAATACTTTTCTGTGTCATGACCTTAATGAAATGGTCCTGCATGATATGCTTTTGCAGGACTAATCATTACTTTTCCTGTTATAGGTTTAGCCATGTATTTATTGTCTCTATATTTTATTCTCTGCCGTAACCCTGGTATCCAGAATGGGTTTCAGCACAGAGAGACTTAAAGAACATATATCATTGATTGGATCAAGAATGTTTCTATTTCTAAACACAAATAGAGCTTTCAGGGTTCATACAGATGAACTTATTAGTGCTTCAAAGTAAAGGAGAAAACATGGATTATTTTCTTAGATACCTATGTATCTGAGATCAATGTACAATTCCACTAAGAAAACAGAAATATTTAATTATAGTTGAGGTGAAGAGGAGATCAAAGTTTGGAGCTGTTTCATTCAATAGGACAGCCCCTAGCTACATGTGGCTATTTTCATTTAAATTTAATGAAAATAAAATAAAAATTTTAAAGTCAGTTCTTTAGTCACCCTAGCTACGTTTCAAGTATTCAACAGATACATGGTACCATTGGCCAACATATTGGATAATACAGAATACAGAACATTGTTATCATCCCATCACCATAGAGAATTCTATTGGATAGCTTTGGTTTAGAGCATCGTGGAGGATCAGCAGAGATAGTAGAGGAAGACAATGGTTTGCAGTGGGATTCCTGAGAGTGTTTGGATATCTTCTGTTAACAAATGAAAACAGGGAATGCAGGATGAGAAGAGTGAGAGATAAACCCCACCTTTTCCCACTTTTGCCACCAAGAACATTTGACAAAAGTATTTGGTAATTCTTAACTTAATAAAGGTAACAGAATAATAATTGTTGAGCAGATTTTTGTTTAGATCTTTTGTAGGAAAAAAGTTTTGGAGTTGTTTTTTTCTTTCTGTATGTTTGTTTATTTGTTCCTGCATCCAGTTATAATAGTTTAATATCTAGTTAAATTAAAAATTTTTGTTCTCACTATGTGCTTTCCCAGATCACTCAATATGTATTTTCATCTTTGTAATGCTAAGACCAGTAAAAACCAAGTGTTGAAGGTTTTTATTCAAGAAATTATTTTAATTTACATTTCAATGATAACATTAAAAAATTTAAAGCACTGGTCTCATAGTGACTAGGTTGCAATATTTATGACTAATTTTTTGTGGTATTCTCCCAGTTCCGTGCTGAGTAAGTAGGTGACTTCAGAACTTGTCTAATCCCAACCTAACCCAGTATTCTCCATTGTCTCCAGTAAAAATGTATCTAGGTCATTTCCTTTGATCACAACATTCCACATCTTCATAATCTGCCCTGTTTAAGTCCTGCTACTTCAATGTAGAATTCAAACCAAAAGCACTGCCCAGCCTCCCTTACTTCCTGCTTTTAGGAACCAGATAATTTTGGTTTGTCGACTACTAATCAAACCTGTAAGACTCAATTCAGAACTGAGTAATATAAGAAAGAAGGGCCGTATTTTTTGCTGGCTTGGGTTTAGCAAAGGCAGGTACATTCTGGAGCCAGCCTCCGGGGAGACAAATCCCAGATTCCATGACTTTCTGATCCTGACAGAGACATCATTAGTACTGCTTCCAGAAAGAGTGGGTCTGGTTTTCTGTTCTTGGCGCCTCCTAAGGATGTAAGAGGGAGTGCAGGTTTGCAAAGAGCAGCTGTGGAGTCCTTTCCTGATTGAAAGCTTCCTGATCCTGAAGGAGAGAGCAACAACCTTGCCTCAAGTCTCTGTCTTGGAATGCCTGTAATGATTTTTTAAGCTCTGTATATTTCTCAAGAAATCCCTATCTCATGAAGTTATTTACAGTAGATTCTATTGTCTACAACTAAGATTTCTAACACACCAACTATCGAAGGGTCAGCAACCTAGAGTGCAGAACCAATAGAATCCACCATACTTTAAAATAAATAGTTTTATTAATATTATTGTAAAAATAGTGAATGCAATAACTTCAAGATGATATAGTGTAAGTTATGCATTAGCGATGCCTAGGCTACGTTAATTTATTTTTATAAAGGAACACCATGGGGATTTACACGGCAATAGGATGCCACGCATTCCAGAAAGAGCCACAAGTTCTCAAACTTGCCTCCAAAATAATTATATGAGAAAAAACTAAGAAGTTGTCTGCTTTGTACAGAAAAATCAGTGTTTTCTATTTTTATAAATTCCTCATTTCGCAAAGCCATAGGGGGGAAAAACACTATGGTGTGGAACTAATGATGGTACAAAATAAACAAATAAAACTGACCTGGCTTTAGATCAAAGGGGAGAAAAACTAGTCTGATAAACAGCACCAGTCTCCTCCAGACAATTCTGATTTTTTTTTTTGCCTCATATTTTCTAGCAATGACAATAAAAAGAAAAGAAAAGAAAAAAGGTTTGATTTATTTGAATGAGAGACTATAGGACTCCAAAGTCTTTGTTTTTTTTTTGCCTCATATTTTCTAGCAATGACAATAAAAAGAAAAGAAAAGAAAAAAGGTTTGATTTATTTGAATGAGAGACTATAGGACTCCAAAGTCTTTGTTTAGGAAGATTTGAGTTCCTGCTTAAAGTAAGCTATAAAAAATCTTTTTACTTTTATTCTAGAATTCCTCTCTTAAGATAGTTTCCTGGTAAGGTGTATTCAACCTTTTAAGTTACTATCAGAAATATATTCAACATCATGAGCATATTGAGTGGGAATAATAAGAAATTCAACAGGTTCCCTAGTTACTTTCACTTCTATTTCCTCTTTTGAAGAATAGCAATGCCATATATTTGCATTTTGCAAGTTTCCCTAAGCCCATAACTCAGAGATCAGCAAACTTTCTCTGTGAAGGGCGACATAGTAAATATTTTAGGTTTTGTGTATTTTATGGTCTCAGTGCTGCAATGCAAATGGAACACTGGTCAATACCTGAACCAATAGGTATTGGTTGTGCTCCAATCAGCTTTCAGTTCTTCCCAGCTTAGGTTCCAGAATATTGTGGAACAGAGACAAGTTATGTCTGTTTTGCTTTTTGTAAACTACTGAACCACAGAAACTGTGAGCATAGTACGAGGTTGTTGGTAAGTGTGGAGTAGTTTGTTGTACAACACTATTATCTGGAATAACTCCTTTTTGATTCTTGGGACAATAATTTTATGCAAACAAGTGTGTTAAGAAACATAACCTAGGGTATGCTTTGAGGCATTCCTGAATAACCATGCATGGCCTCGCAAGTTTCCAAATCCCAAATTCTAAAAACTTATCATCATAACCTTCTAATACAATCTACTAATTTTCTACAGCAATAAATTGTAAAAAAAAAAAGAGTTTGGGACCACATTAAAAATTTTGAGTATCAACGTAGGATAGGCACCTTTTAATGTTTCTGCAATCATAATTGATTATTTTTAAAATACCCTGACTCTTGTGTTTTGGGAAACTAATTAACTATTTTTTGGGGGAAGGGGCAACTAAAACACTTGTATTTTAGTGGATGTCAAAGATTAAAAACTCTCTAAAATTTAGCAGGCTTGCTTTCTGTTCATTGACACAGAGATGTGATAGTTTTATTTCTCTTTCAGTAATTTCTACCAAATAAAGGTGATCCATAATATCTGCTTTACCCAAAGCCCCATGGTTCTCACAACAGCTCTCACAGTAGAGGTAGGGGGAGGTGCTCAAATCAGGGTTCATTCACCATTTCCAATTTTACGTAGAGAGAAGGTGAGCTCTGAGAAAGCCAATGAAATTATGTGAACCCAGGTGCTGTTTGTAGTATAAGCATATGATTCTCTTCCATTCTAGTAGTAATTTACAAAGATGATTATTCTTGGTGACCATTGACCTCCACTTTGACTCTCTTGGCAGCAAACAAAGAAGAAATAAAAAGCACAAAACATTTCCCAAGGTAATTGTTTACACACTATATGGAAGAGCTTGGGCTGTTTGTCTTCTGGGATTAATTCTTGTCACAACAAAGGTGCATAAATATAGTCACGTATAGCAGAAGACAACTGCTTTAACATTTGTCAGTGGTTTTCATGTAGTCTATTATAACCATCTGCTAAGTTTCTGATCCTTTGATTTGATTTTCTCATTTTGAAGCTATATTTTCAGTGACCCCTGAGTTCTTGTCTTGCTTTTATCATGTTACTAACTTGAATGTCAATTTCTTTGAAAAGTCTGAGGCATGTCAAGATGTATTCTTTCCTGGATTTGGGGCTAAGGAGGACATTCAACCTTGGCCTAACCTTTGTATAATGTGTGTTAGTTCTCCATGGAAACCACCTTAGCTAGCTGGATAAGTAATACCACATATAAAGGGTGGGGAAAAGTAAGTTTACAGTTGTTCACATGGAAAATAATACAATAATTAATAAATAGTAATAGAAGAATAAACTCTGTGTTTTGTGTACTCACAACTGTAAAATAGGATGGGGTTCTCCCTCCTGGCCCTCAGAGGAAAAACATTGCTGTCACCTGATATCAGACTTCTCGTCTCTGGAACTGGGAGACAGTGCATTTCTGTTGTTCAGTTAGTGGTACTTTGTTACAACAGCTCTGACGAACTAACGTGTGGGATTTAGGTCAACGATTCTGAAAGGTTAATCTGATCACATAGGGCCCAAGTGCAGCATTGTGTCCCACAGTATGTAAGCCACGATGGCCCAAATGCATTGTTCGTCCTTTTCCTTTTTAAGATTTTCTATTGATTTCTATAAAGAGAGGAAGGGAGAGAGAGAAAAACATTGATGTGTGAGAGAAACATTGGTTGGCCGCCTCCTGCTCATCCCCGACTCGGGATGAAGCCCACAACCTGGGCATGTGTCCAGAGCAGAAATCAAACTAGCGACCTTTTGAAGCACAGGATGACGCCTAACCAACCGAGGGACACTGGCCAGGGCATCAGCGGTCCTTCCTATCATCCTTTGGTGCATTATAACACACAGTGGCTTACTTTTCTATTCTTATTAAGAAGAAATATCAAACTATTCACAGCATTACACATACAGGGCCGGGCAAAAGTAGGTTAACAATCGTGAGTATGCAAAACAGTTCATTCTTATATTATTATTTATTATTGTATTATTTTCTATATGAAGAACCGTAAACATTTTTTCCCTCCATCCTTTATAGTATGGTCAGAAAAGCATACTCACAGAATCATATTAGATTTGAACTAACATTATGCAAGGATTACCTCACATATATTTAGCATCAAAATAAAATAAAACAAAAAGACTGATATTGCAATCAGATTAAGATCAATTCAGTAATGGGAATGAAGAAGCTGAAATGTAGGGTGTCCCAAAATATGTAGATTCTATTTTATGTTGAAAATGAAATGTATTTTAATATACACTGCCTTTATAATTATTCAATGTGTGTATTTATTTTTTGTGACACCCTATATTTGATTGCTGTAAATTTGGAACCATAATAGATATAATTTGTTCTTAAAGTTAGTTATGAATACCAGAGCTGATATGAATTCTCTTGTGAGGGTACAGTCAGGCTCTGGTCTTTCCACAAGGTTGCTCTTCGCACGCAGGCCTCCTCCCCCAGAACAGGTGGCCTCTGTTTTAATAAGCCCTCCAGTGACTCTGATGCATGCTAAGCTTTGAAACCCCCTGACCTAAGGGACTCTTTGGAAGATACATGCCCCTTAAAAATCTGACAGAATTTTCTAGTGGGAAAATCACTCTTCCCTTGGTATTACATTACTTCGGGAAATGTTTCTACCTGTTAGTTATATTGAAGCAGGGCTAAAGGAAGTGCTCACCTCCCCCCAGCCTCGTTTTACCTTGTGGATGTTGTACAAATCAACGAGAATGCGGGATTTCGGGTGTATGATTACACAAATGTCTACACCCTTTGTTTTAAAATGCCTTCTGTAAGCAACGTGGGAAGAGGGGTTTTTTTGGACACCTAAACTACTGAGGGTGATAATACAAATACTCCTTTCTCTCCCCTTTCTAAATGCAAAACCTCTTAACTCTCATTTCCTTCTTTTTTTTTTATTCTTATTTTTTATTTAATTTTTTTTAAATTAATTTGTGTTTGTTACAGATGTTTCTCATTTTTCCCCCATTGATACCCTCCTTTCCTTTCCCCCTGCCCCATCCCCAGCTTTGTTGTCTATGTTCATTGGTCATGCATATATGCATGTAAGTTCTGTGGTTTATCTCTTCTCCCACAAACCCCCCTTCCTCTGAGGCTTGTCAGTCTGTACCCCACCTCTATGTCTCTGGGTTGATTTTGTTCAGCAGTTTGTTTAGTTCATTATATTCCATAAATAAGTGAGATCATGTGATATTTGTCTTTCTCTGCTTGGCTTGTTTCGCTGAGCATAATACTCTCTAGGTCCTTCCATGCCATCTCAAAGGATAAGAGATCTTTCTTTTTTACTATTCCATTGTGTACATGCACTACAGCTTTTTTTTTAATCCACTCATCTACTGATGGACACTTGGGTTCTTCTTTTTAAAAAAAATTTTTTTTTTCTTTATTGACTTTAGAGAGGGAGAGATAGAAACATCAATGAGAGAGAACATGGATTGGCCACCTTCTGCATGCCCCCCAGTGGAAATCAGGAATCGAACCGGTGACCTCTTGGTATGTGGGTCAACACTCAACCACTGAGCCACACAAGCTGAGCTCACTTTCCTTCTTCTTCTTTTTTTTTAATCCTCACCCGAGGACATTTTTTTTGTCGTTGTTCAGATAGAGTGGGAGGGAGAGAGAAGAAGAGCGAGATGAGAGAGAGAAACATCGATGTGAAAGGGACACATCGAGTGGCTGCCACCCGCACGACCAACCAGGACCGGGGACAAACTGCAACCGAGGTACGTGCCCTTAGCAGGAACTGAACCAGGGTCTCTCTGGACCTCAGGCTGACGCTCTAACCACTGAGAAACCCAGCCAGGGCTCACTTTCCTTCTTATGCAACTCCCTTCTGCAGTGTAATTGGAGTTCAGAAGTCTTAAAACTTTCTGCTCACTGCCTTTCTTAACCTTTGCTGGTAACAGTTCAATCCAAAGTGTTGGTAAATTACACCATAATTAAAATGCTTCTACAGCAGTGTGACACTGACTTACCCAGCTATCAACAAAGGACAGCAACAGGATGTTTTCGGAGGCAATTTTGTTTTCCCATAAGTGGAAGTAAATTCTCAAATAAGAATTGTCTGTTTCTCAGATTAATTTTTGAGGCTCGGCGACTTCAGACACAAAACCCTTTTAAATTTCAGCCGTTCTCTGTGCAATGTTTCTCTTAATGATCAATGGACATGTTTCAAGCTGGGAGGTTAAAAGGTGGGTAAAGGCTAAACTAAAACCATCCTCACAGTACCCTGTTTCACTTAGTGATAAACGACACTGTTTCAACCTGGGAGGATGAAAGATTTTACATTTACTTTGAAGCAGAGAAACAGCCAAGTGCTACTGATTAATGGTGTGTCTCAGAAAGTGGGGGGTAATGGCCAAGTACAAGCTACTGCTACATGGAGAAATGTCATTATTTTTCCTCTTTTCTGAAAGAACATTTTGTGCTGCCTAGGGAATCACTTATATTGCTATCCAGAGAAGACAATTCAATAAAAAATAAAACAATATTAAATTAAATTAAAATTATTAGTCAAATCATCTTTTCATTTTTTTTTTTTTTTTTTTCAGAGAACATTTTAGAAAAACTAAGACAGGAATCAACTGAACCATCAACTTCTTATTCTCCCAAATTCGATGCTTCTGAGCATTAGTAACTTGAAACATACCTCAAAGAACATTCCTGGTTTTGGTCAAACACCATACTCATGCCATGAGAAATTATTACAAACTTTGTTGACCTGATCCTTGTGTTTACAGAACTGAAAAATATAAAGATGGTTTGCTTTTAGGTGAAGAACAGGGCAAGCAAGAAAAGAGGACCTGAGCTATGGTTTGAATAGGTCCAAGTGGCATGCCTTCCGTCACAGGTGTTTTCATTTTCACAGGTGGCTCAATGAGAACTTCCCACTTCTTGGAAAGACCTGTCTGCACTGAGCTTATCTTCACTCATATATGACCGAAATGATGAGGGTGAATGAGGACATAGAGTTGGTATTGTCCTAAAAAATGTTACATTCAAAATGACAGTATGAGTTATTCAGAGATTCCAAACAAACTGAAAAGTAAAGAAATAGGACTGTCTAGAAAACCGACTTTTGCATGAATAAACACAGTGGCTCTCTGTTGTAGAAATCACAGAGGAGTGACTGTCAATGTATTCCCATTTAGCTCTAGTTCTTATCCTAGTGTAAAAAAAAAAAAATCTTAACACCAAAATCTCTCTCTTCTGGTTCATTGACCTGAGCAGGACTTCCAGCATCTTGAGTACCTGCTATGATGGACTTCCAAACTTGGACATTTAAAATCAACCATTTTTGTTCTGGCCTATTTGGCTCAGCTGTTAGAACATTGGCCCCAGCACCAGAGAGTTGTGGTTCCAGTCAAGGGCACGCACTTCACTTATGGTTGGTCCTGGTCCTGGTCGAGGTCGTGCGGAAGGCAGCCAATCAATTAGTCTCTTGCACATCGATGTTTCTCTCTCTCTCTCTCTCTCTCTCTCTCTCTCTCTCTCTCTCTCTCTCTCCTCTCTCCCTCTCTCCCTCTCTCCCTCCCACTCTATCTGAAGATAAATGAAAAATATCCTCAGGTGAGGATTTAGAAAATAAAATAAAATAATAAAATCAACCGTTTTTCTTCATCTCACTTCTTCTTTGCAAGAAGCAGGACAAGGAAACTTGACTGCTGTGTGACCCAGGCCCATCCATTTCCAGTCATGGGTAATCCCTCAGCACTGTCGCAGAGCAAGCCTGCTCTCCCCACAGAAACCCGCCTGGCCTCCAGACTGGATCACTGTCAGCACCCACTGCCCGTCTATTCATCTCTGAACTAGACGGGGGTGACTGTGCCTTCTGAATACAGCGGCACAGCCTGTGGATGGAGCTTGGTAGGTTTTCCCAAATGTAATCGTAACCCTCCCACCTAAGCAGGCTCCGCTTGCTGCATTCACCACGTCTCTTCACTCCTAGAAGAAATTGTTCAGTTTCTTCATTTTTGCTATGTGGGTAGATATTGGGTTTAATATAGTTATATTAAATCAGTGTAATTGATTTAACTGAATAAGTCTCTGGTTCCTCCCCTCCCCTCCCCTCCCCTCCTCTCCCCTCCCCTCCCCTCCCCTCCCCTCATTTTCTTCTCTCCTCTCCCCTCACTTCTCTTCTCCTTCCTTTCCATTCTTCTTCTCTCTTTTTTGATTTTTTTCTTTTTCTTTTTTCCTGATGAGCAACCCTAGCCAGGATGAAGGTGGAAGAATACTGAAAGATACCAAAAAGTTATTATTCGATGTTTAAATATGTCTCACTGCATCAAGAGCCATAAAAAAAAGGAAGACAGTGTAGCTACGGTCTTTGACTCTTCCTAATGTTTGTTTACTATTATGCTAATGATCTGAACAAGATTTCTTCTCTAAGCTGGAGAAAAATAACATTCAGTTGGAATACTTTATAATATTGCAATATCTGCTAATGATCAAGCTTCTGCTATAAGAAATCTCTTTATTTGTATAGTAAATATATGTGTGCATATATATACAAATATATATTACTATGTATATAGGAGACTAGATATGACTACGTTTACTTTCCCTCTCTGATGCATGCTGTGACATGATATGCTGCTAAGTTCCCCCTGTAGAACTGTGGGATTCATCCTCATTAGCAGCAGAGCCTCCAGCTCCCAGGTACCTGTTAGAATAGTTTGGCTGAGCAAAGTTGCCTCCCCCAAGGTAATAGCCCCTCCATGGCAATAGGCTATAGCCAAATGACTGGTCAGTTTGGGAGCACAAAGGCTTGCATCCTCACTCCCAACAAATGGAATTCTGAATGATGCTTTGGTCTTCAGAGTTGCCTATTGGTTTGGCCCATCTTCTCCCTTTGAGAGTCTGAGTCCTTCCTTTCCCTTCCTAGGTGATCCCTAGGAGCACCATTACAACTTTCCTGCATGCTAACCTGTATTTCAGAGTCTGCTCCCCAAGGAACTCATGCTGTAATGCACTTCATTTTTTTTTACAGTGTAAAATACTTAAATTGTATTGTTGGTAAACCTTGCGAAGTGAAGCCTTTAGTTTTATAGTCACGAAAAAGTCAGCTAGGATAATAGAAGCATTACATCTCCATTTATGTAAAAATCAACTAGGGTATATAGGTATCAACGACTAAAAAAAAAGCACATGGGTCATCTCCAAACACAAAGCATAATGCCTCATCAACCAGGTTACTGTAACCAGCTTGGGTAGCTGTCAACCACAGCCTGGGTAGTTGTTCAAAAAGGGAACAGATGTCCATGAAGGACCTGCATGTCCTGTTGTATCAGATGTCCCTGATCAATTCAGCTACTCAGGGAACAAAAATATCTTTGGGCCTGAATTTTTATACGATGCTTTTGTTCCAATGAGTTTTAAGAGCTTATTCATTTATAGACTAATAAAATATGTTATTCAACATAAAATCATGACAGTCATTCAAAAGTTACCAAGTGCCAGTTAGATTATCTTAATGATTGGATTGTAAGAACAATTCTCTACACTATTTGAAATGGTTATACTTTTTTTAAAAAATGTGTTTTTATTGATTTTTGAGAGAGAGAGGAAGGGAGAGACAGATAGAAACATCCATGTGAGGTAGAACCATTGATCGGCTGCATCTTGCACACACCCCACGGGGGATCGAGCCCACAACCCCGGCATGTGCCCTGACCGGAAATAGAATTGGGACCTCCAGTTAAATGGGTATACTTATCTTCAGATTATATATTGGTGAGCTGAGGCACAAAGACACAAAGCAGTTGGCTCAGAGTCTCCCAGTGAAGAAGTGATAGACCCAGAATCAGTTTTATTTGATTCTGGAGCATCAACATGTAATTCTACTATGTTCTGCTGCTTCTCAACAGGGTGAAGCACCACCTGTCTGAAGATGCTGAAGGGAGACCATTCACCCACCAACAGGCATCAAGTTTTTTGTCTCCCACCACGAAAAATGTTTATTTTTCTATAATTTAAAATGTTGAGGGAGAAAAGAAGTATAATTCCCATTGGGAATCAAGTGCACTCTTTGTGCGTGTTTTCTACCAGGTCATATCAATTCTCACCTCTGTGCATCGCCTCACACCTCCTCTTCCTTCCCTTCAGTCTAATCCTTCTATTTCCCCTCAGTTTGTTTAAGTTCCAGTTGGTCCAAAAAGTTATCCCAGATTGTTCCACTTTGCAGTGATTGATGGGCAATATATTTAAACCCACTGTCATCTTCCCCATGTCAAATTGAGATTCATTGCGAACATATTACCTTCTAGTGGCTTTTGTAAACATTGTCTCCTTCAGTCATCACAAACTCTTGAAGGTGGGTATTATTATTTCCATATACAGTGTGGGAATGGAGACCCAGACAGATTCAGTCCTATGTAAGTACCGGGTGCAACCTGGTTTTGATGCAGGGTCCGACTCTTGCTTTGACTGCAATTTCCTGTTTGTCTTCTTGATAATCTAACTTCTTTTAATTATATCAGTGCATTTTAAAATTTAAATTATTACTTAAATTATGAGCTAAACTAAGATTCATGAATGCAGATTTTGTCTCTCAAATATTAGCTTAAGTTCTCTGGATTTAGTTTTCTCCTGATCACTCACAGGCCCTCACAAGCCTCACTAGTAGATAAGCTGCCAGGGCAACCACCAGCAGCAGCCCAGCTGCAACTCCGGTGCAGAGTCTTTTGAAACTGCCCTGTGGATGGAAGTGGGACTCGTGCATGTTTACAGGTCAAAGGGGTACACCTTTGCCGTTTCTTATTTAAAATATTTGCCTTTGTCCTTCTTAAGTCCTGTTATCTGGGTCATCACATACAGAGTGGAAAACACCTCTCATGGCTACATGTCCCCAAACCCTGTGGAATCCTCACACCTCTTCAGAAAGGAGGGGATCTGTCTCCCTGATAGCACTCCTTGAAAACCTACCATCTTCCATTGATGGTGAGTTCAAACTCATTCACAAAAAGTCATGGCATTTAGTTCACTGAAGCGAGACCTCTGAAGGGAATGGGGGCTCGAATTTAACTTACAAACAAAGCTTCTTTGGTGAATTTCAAACCTCAATGAGTCAGATGGGAAATGTATTTTGACAAAAGTCAAATGCAGTCATTTATTTTTATCTATGCTTAACTTTAGATGCTATCATAGGGGCATAAGGGATATATATACATATGTATATATATTTGCCTTGTTTTCTGTTGTGTCTGCAATTTAGCTGTGGGTATTGTGCTTGAATCCTGGGAGATTTACCCCGTATGTCACAAGATATCAAAGTTCTATTTTTTTTAGTCCTCACCCAAGGACATTTTTCCATTGATTTTCAGATAGAGTGGGAGGGAAGGAGGGAGAGAGAGAAACATCTATGTGAAAGAGACACATCAATTGGTTGCCTCCTGCATGACTCCAAACAGTGCCAGGGACCGAACCTAAACCAAGGTACATGCCCTTAACCAGAATAGAACCTGCGACTCGTGGTCTGGGGCCGATGCTCCAACTGCTGAGCCAAACCAGCCAGGGCCAAAATTCTATTTTTGATCATCAATATGCAACTGGCAACTTGCAATGCAAACCCAAATATTACATTATGGAACACCCTCTGTTTCTCAAAAGCACCATTGATAATGAGCTCAGCAAACAACCAAATTATATTTATTTATTGACCATAATGCCTTTTAGTAGAAAATCAAGATGTCTAGTCTTTATTAGGTTTGTTTGGCTCTCTGCCACCTTGCTAAGCTTGGCTTTTTTCAGAAAACCAATCCATATAGCTGGTGGTTATGAGAGAAATCCCAATATTTTATTTTTTGGAAAGATACACTGTATAACCATAAATCTACTTAGAACATGTGCGATTTGGGAGTGAACTGTATTGGGAACTTGCTGAGGGTTCTTCCTTATCTCCCTACTTTCCTGTTTTTGTGTTGTTTTACTAGGTGTTTGTTTTCTATCCAAATAAGGACATCCTTTAGAAGGTAGCATCCCCTGAACTCCTTTTTTTTCCCCTTAGGAGAAAAAGACTGAACTGCGAGTTCAATACAACTGGACAGGAACTGTGAGGACCCCATGGTGTGCACACAGTCTTGTGTATCAGTTTTTTTTTTTCCAAAAGATAAAGCCTGTGGGACACAGCAATTTCTTTCTTAATTTTTAAAAGTGTTGTTATTTCTTTCCCCCTCCCTTGTGTATTCTTAGATGTTCAAGTCTTTGCTTTTTAGAAGCTGTCAGTTGGATGCTGTAGAAAAAGGAGAGACTTTTGTCAGGTATCACTAAAGCAAAAATAACTTTTGTCAAAGCTGAATTGAAGAGAGGTGGAGTCAAACCTCTAGGCTGCCAAGGTATGTTTCTCAGACTTGAAGACAATGATCTCCTGGAGGGCTTGTTAATGACAGATTGCTGGGCTCCACCCACAGTTTCAAATGATACTGCAGCGCCTGGGAATCTGCATTCTTCATGGTTTTTGTTGTTGTTGTTGTTTTTCCTTCTGCTCATGTATGGCTACCACTATGATTATGGATATATCAACTTATTCTTTTTTAAAAATTTTATTTGTTTTAAATCCTCACCTAAGGATATTTTTCCATTTATCTTCAGATAGAGTGGGAGGCAGAGAGAAAAAGAGAAACATTGATGTGAAAGAGAGACGTGATTGGTTGCCTCCCACATGTGCTCCAACCGGGAATCGAACCCACAACCTAGGTATGTGCACTAACTGGGAATCAAACCCTTGACTTTTTGATGCACTGGGCAATGTTCCAACCAACTGAGCCACATGGGCCTCAGATATTTTGAACATTTAAAAAATGTAAGTATACAGTATGTACTTTTTGTGTATCTGCCTTCTTTCACTGAAAATATTCTTGATAGACATCCATGTGACTGCATGTATCAGTGGTCCATTTTTAATTGCTATGTAGTATTCCATTGTATAAATATACCACAATTGTTTATCATCCTCCTGCGAGCAGACATTGGGAGAGTTTCCAGTGTTAGGCTATTATAAATAATGTTCTTACCTCTGTTTATCACTGTTTAGTTTCTTTTGTCTGCCTAGTATTTAGTTAACAAAGATTTAAGTATCAATTCTGCCAACATTTTTGCTATTACTAATTTTTTGATTTAATGATATTCAGTTTTTCTTTTCCATTTTTTTATTGTTGTAAGTATTACAGATGTCTCTTCTTTTTTCCCCCATTGAGTGCCTCTTCCCCACTCCCACCCCCTTTCTGTTGACCCTAAATCATTGTCTGTGTCCACTGGTCATGCATATATGCATATACGTTCTTTGGTTTATAGCCTGTCAGCCAGTCACTAAATAAAAATGTATTGAGAATGTATTACATATGTGACACTAGAAATCTAAATTCAATGAGATACTTAAGATCCCAAATATATAGACTTTATGATATAATACATTAGTTTAGCACTGTAAATCAATAGTTAAAATTCATGGTAAACTCACAAAAGCCACAAAATAGGAGTAGATACATTCCAATTGGTGTTCAGTAGATAGTGAGATTCAACTTCAAAGAGGCTTCACTGGAAATCATAGACTAGGAATTCACTGTCGAGAATTGAGTATGATTTAGGTAATCATATATTAGAGAGCAGAGAATTATTTCATTCAGAAGACTTAACATAAATAAAGGCATCCATGCAAGGACATTTTTATACTATATGTTATTATATGTATAAAAATCCTATAATTTTTATACTATACTTTCAATCACTATAAAAAATACAAGGGTTATACCACTTTTAGAACTATATGAAAAAAATTAGTGCATAAAATTGGGAGATTAATATCTTAAGTTTGCCTAAAACAGAAGGAGCATGAGAGACATCAAAAGAAATAAAACTGCAGTGCAGATTGAGATTATCTCCAGACTGAAAAACAAACAAACAAACAAAAACACACCGAGATTTCTTATTTGTCATTTTGTCTTATATTTTGATCATTTGTATTTTAGGGCTTATTTTCCCCCTTAAAAAGTGTCCTGGTATCTTTGGTGGACCAAGAACTCACAACAGGTATGTAGGCAACTATTGATTAATGGAAATGATGTGATGGTAATTTCAGTCCAAAGAAAGATTCAGTTGAGCACACCTGTCAAGGCAGGCAATACATGCTGTAATTAACTGGTAATTCTTGACATGCATCTTGACAAATAAGGAGAAAAGGCTAGTTTACTAGATAAATGCGAAATAAAGTTATGGTCTATAATCAGAGCCGTGAACTGTTTTAGTCAGATAGGGACATGTTGAAGGGTAGCTAAGTGACAAGTGTAGTAATGCTAGAGGCTTTTATTGTGATATATTTTTATCTTGGAGGAATGATTGAGTTGTAATTATTGCTGCCTTGTTTTGTAATTATTTAATCGATTCAAACTAGCCTCCCTTTGAAATCCAATATTCAAAACACCAACTGAAATGCCAATGTTTGCAAATCTTGTCTGAGCTATCGCTGGCTGAAAATGATGAAACATTCTGTCCTCTTTTTTAAAAGACTTACCTGTTTTGGAGCAGTGGTAGGTTTACAAAATTGAGAGGAATGAACAGAAATTTCTCGTATACTTTCTGCCTCTATCCATGCTATCGCCTTTCCCACTGTCAACATCACTCACTCCAGTGGTACCCGTTTTACCCAGGATGAGCCTACATTGACACATCATGATCATTCCAAGTGGTTCACTCTTGATGTTGTACAGTCTGTAGGTTTGGACATAATGACATATATGGTTCACTCTTGATGTTGTACAGTCTGTAGGTTTGGACATAATGACATATATTTATCATTATAGTATTCTACAAAGAATTTTCTCTGTCCTAAAAATCCTCTGTCCTTTGCTACTCATATATCCTCCCACCCACTCCTGGCAGTCACTGGTCTTTCATTGTATCCATAGTGTTGCCTTTTCCAGAATATCTATCATGTAGTGGGAATTGGACAGTATGTAGCCTTTTCAAATTGACTCCTTTAATTAGTAATATGCATGCAAAGCTCCTTCTTGTGTTTTCAGGGCTTGATAGCTCTTATCTTTTTAGCATTAACGTTCCATTGTATGGATATACCACAGTTCATTTACGTATTCCCCTAGTGAAGGATATCTTGGTGTTTCCAGAGTGACAATTATGAATAAAGCTGCTATAAACATCCATGTGAGGCTTTTGCACATAAATTTTCAACTGCTGTTGAAGCAGACATGAAAGGGTCTTGCTACCGTTGGTTACTAAATTCAAATAAGTAGAGACAAGGTTGAATCTTGGTGATGCGTTTTATTATTCAGATGGCTGGCAGCTATGCAAGAGGTTGACAGGCATATTTCCTTTAAAAAACCCACCCTTGCATCTCCTCTCAAGCTAGCCATTTATATAGGGTTAGAGGGTTGGGAAAAAAGGAAAAAAAAAAAAATCGAAAAACTTAAAAACTACATGAGTTCCCAGGATCTGCTCGCTATCATTTTCATTTCAGAGATTAACCAGAGAGCTGTAAAGATTAGCCCTGAGATGCAGTCTTCTTTCAGACAGGCCCGATCCTTGATCTGCTCTCAAGATTTATCTTCTTTCTGGGTGATGGGCCTATTTTGTCTCCAAATGGTCTTCAAGGATGCTTATTTTTTTCTTTTTTTGTTGAGTGGGTGAAATAAATCTCTCCCTTCTTTCCTCCCCTCCTGCTGCCTTAGCAGTTCTAGGGTGATTTCTGTTATGTATTTTCTGGTTAGAGAGAAGAGGCATTAAAACTTACCCTCTTGCCCAGCTGGTGTGGCTCAGTGGTTGAGCATTGGCCCATGTACCAAGTGGTCACCGGTTCGATTCTCAGTCAGGGCACATGCCCAGGCTGTGGGTCCAATCTCCAGTGGGGGGCATGCAGGAGGCAGCCAATCGATGTTCCCTCTCATTGACATTTCTATCTCCCACTCTCCCTTCCTCTCTCTCTATCTAACATCAATAAAGGAAAAAAAAATTAAAGAAAAAGAAAAACTTACCCTACTCTCCTTCCTTTCCTCATCCTTCCCAGCATTCTTTGGTTAGTGAATAAAGAGGTATTAACTAACCATTTGCTGTTAAGTGTCCTTGGGGAAGGTCAGGACTTAATATTTACAAGCTGGCTGTAAGCTGCCCAAACTGTTTGGCCTTGTTTAATTTCCTTGTCTCTGTTTCCCTATTCCACTTGTTTGGGAATTTTCCTAGCCGGCTAAACTTTGGGTAAATATCAAGGAGTCAAATTGCTGGATCATCTTGTAAGAATATGTTTAGTTTGTATGTAACCTCCAAACTGTCATCCAAAGTGGCTGTGCCATCTGGCATTCCCCCCAGCAGTGGATTAGAGTTCCTGCTGCTCCACATTCTCACCAGCATTTGGTGTTGGCAGTGTTCCAGATTTTAGCCATTCTAAAGGATGTGTAGTAGTATCTCACTGTTGCTTTCATTTCATTTTTCCTGATGACATGTAATGTAGAACCTTCTTTTACATGCTTGTTCACCATCTGTATGTTTTTCGTTAGGGGTCTGATAAGCTCATTAGCCCAGTTGTTTGTTTTCTTATTATTGAGCTTTAAGACTTCTTTGTATATTTTAGATAACAGTTCTTATTAGATGTGTTTTTATCTCTGATTTGTATTCCACTTCTCTTGATATTGTCCTTCAAAGCAGAAGTTTTAAATTTTAATCAAGTTCAGCTTATCACATATTTCTTTTATAAATTGTCTTTGGGGTTGTGTCTAAAAAGTTATCATTATACCCAAGGTCATCTAGGTTTTCTCTGATGTTGTCTTCTAGGAAATTTATAGTTTTGCATTTTATACTTAGGTGTGTAAACTATTTGAGTTAATTTTTGTGAAGGAAATAGGTCTGTGTCTAGATTCTTTTTCTTTTTGCATGTGGACATCCAGTTGTTTCAGCAGTATTCTTTTCTATAAAGAACAAAATGTCCCATGTTTTCAGCTGAGCATAATTTTCAGCTGGCTTCCTGCTAACAGGTTTGCAGTTACTATAAAGGTAGAAAAAATAACACTTAACAACAAATTTAAAAACTTAAAAGGAGGCCTGAAAACCAAATACATGTGACAGATATTTTAGGTTTACTTACTCAACCTGCATTTCCAATTTCCTTCTTGCTTACTTCTGTTGAAGAGCCTAGAAAGCTAAGGTTCTCTTCTCAGACTCCTTTGCAGCTAGAACTTTTCTTATGACACAACCATCACCCAGTGACATATAAACAGAAGTCTGCTGTATTTCCTCCTTCCACTGAAGCTCTTTCTACTTTCTCTTTGCAATAATGATATGAAGGCTGATATCAGCAGCAATCTTCTATCCACAATAAAATGATGGAGATAATTTTAGGTATCATGCACTGCTAGCCTTAAGCTGTTGCATAGAAGTGACAAAACCAAAGCTTTCTGCTGCCAGGGCCCTTGACGAAACCATGTGAACATATGTCACAACCATCCTAGTGGAAGACAAGGCAGCTATAGCACCTGCAGATTGTCATGGAGAGAAAAGAAGTTCTTACATGAGATTTCTCCTCTGTGCAGCTAAATGCAACCTTATTTAATATAAGAGGTAATACAACAGTAATCTCTAGATATAAAGGAACTATGATACACACTGATTATTAAAACTATGCAGGGACCACGATGTGATATTCTCAAGAATACTATCATAAGTTTTTCCTAAAGATTAAGCTTTCATATTTCCTCAATTCAAAAGTAGATCATTATTTTTTAAGATGCTGTAAAACTTGGGGGACGAGTGAGTGAGGACAAGTTATGCCACATAAAAATTGCCATTTAAAATTTAACCATAGAATATATCTCAATTTTACAAACATATGCATATAAATGAAAATTTGTATTCAAAAACAGCAATAAAGCCCTGGCCAGTGTGGCTCAATGTTTAGAGTATCGGCCCCCACACCAAAGGTCACTGGTTCAATTCCCCATCAAGGGCACATTCTTGGGATGCAGGCTCCATCCCTGGCCCCAGTTGGGAAGTGTGAGGGAGGCAACCAATCGATGTGTCTCTCTCATATCAATGTTTCTCTCTCTCCCTCCTCTCCCTTTAACTCTCTCTAAAAATCAATGGAAAAAATATCCATTAACAACAACAACAAAACAGCAATAAAATTAATATACAATGAATGTATTATGCATCTCTGGAATCAAAGATATTGCTCATAAATTTGTATCTTAGGAGTTTAGAAATATGGAAAATTTCAGTGAAGCTTATTTGGGACCAGCTCAGAGAAGCTGGACAAAATGCGATACTTGAATATGACAAAATCTAATCAGCAGTATCGCACACTTAGAGCAAGTCTCAGTAAACAGAGGAGTTTATTTAGCAAGAACTTAGAACTAGCAGATTGAGAGAAATGTACATTGACAGTGCTCAAGCTATGCCAGAAAATATGCGCTCTGGGAACAAATCTTGATTTCTCCAGCCACAGGGATTCTAAAGTGGTTGAAAATTACTCCTACTACTTTAACTGAGACATAGTTGTTACAATCAATTCAAATTATATTAGATGTTCATGGTTACCAAGAACACTGATAATTTGGATTCACTGTCACTCTGCTGAAAGGGACACCCTTCTACCTGTTATTCACTTACTGCTCCCAGTCAGGCCCCGTAAGTACTTAACCATAGTGTGGGAATTTAATTCCCACAACACTGAAGATGGAAATTTTTTCAGTAGTCTCATAGAGGATGGAGTTTACTAAGAATGTGTACTAAAAACCTAACCTGAGATTTTATCTGCAGAGCTTGCAGGAGTTTTCAGTCCGACACACCATGTAGACTCACCACACAGTTGAGTGCAGGGCGCCAAGTCAGCTCATTGAAAGGAGACCTAAGCCCAATGAAATAAGGAAATGCTAATGAACTCATTCCAGAAAATGATGTGTTTGTTGACAGTTTATATTTCAAGGACTGAGCTAGGCCCTAATGATTCCCCTGTGAACTGTATAAACACAGTGAACAATCTCTAGGAACACGGTCTCCGAGCTCCCAGGTGAAGGGGTGTCTCTGAAAAGGACCGAGGCTCCACTCATCCTTTTCTCCATTATTTTTAACACCTGACTTTTGACTCATGGATACAAGATGGCATCTGCACCTGTATCTATAGGCCTGAGATGCACCATTCCAGGCTGTAAGAACAAGGAAATGCCAAGAGTAACAAGGAAATGTTGGTAATTTGTTCGGGAAAATATTCTTCTCCACAGGGACATTCCTCCATCTCACCATCAAGAGATGTGTACATGACTGCCCATGAACATGGAAGGGCCTGTAAAAAGGAGGCTGGCAAACATGGGTTTTACCCACTGCAAAAAGCATAAGACTTTAATATTATCCTTAATATTGTCCCATTCAGAGAGCATGGCCATTGTGCAGGGTACTAGTAGTGACTGCCACAGAACTCAGTCAAAGGAGAGGTGGTTAAGATTTACAGTAATAGAGAGCTCCGTATTTCAGCTAAGATTCACTGTAATAAAGTTCACGTTTTTTTTTCTTTCTTCTTAATTGCATACATTATTACTTTCAGGCAACTGACCTGGGAAGTTGCATGTTAACTAAAATATACACATTTCTGAAAATACAAAGTCAACAGAAAGGAACAATCAACAATCAACAATCAACAGAAAGGAAGAATCAATATAGCCTCTGAGCTATATTTATACCTTTGTGAGTGAGCTTGGAGTGTCTTCATCATATTACGTGACTGTAAGAAGAGCCACTGTGGAATTAAGAGCACAGAACAGGCAAGGAAAAAGTGTCAAACTTCTAAGTCTAAGCCACGAATCCCATCATTTTTTATTACACCTTTAATATTTTTCCACTGCTCATGCCTAGGTTCCTGAAGTCATTTGCTATAATTTCATAAAACTGTTTCCCCTCTGGTCATTTCATTAAAGAGGTCTTATTTTCCAAATCAAAATGCATGTCACAATGTATATCATATTTTCTTCTGATGTTTCTCAGGGACCTAAGTTTACCTTACATGTCATACTCAAAACAGTGTTGTGTGAGAAAATAAGTATAACATGTTGTCCATTTGAATAATTATTAAATCTTTAAAACACTAAAGATGGGGAAAATCCTATATAACATTGTCAAACTCATTCATTTTAAAAATAATTGACCAGCCTGGTTGATGTGGCTCAGTGGTTGAGTGTTGACCTATGCACCAAGAGGTTGCTGGTTTGGCTCCCAGTCAGGACACATGCTCAGGTTGTGGGCCCAATCCCCAGTGGGGGGCATGCGGAAAGCAGCCAATAGATGTTTGATGTTTCTCTCTCTCTCTCCCAAATTGATTAAATAAGTAAATAAATAAGTAAATAAATAAATAAATAAATAAAATTAAAGTAATTGGCCAAAGGTAAAGATCTATATCTATCTATATCTATATCTATATCTATATCTATATCTATATCTATATCTATATCTATATCTATATCTATCTATATCTATCTATAGCATTACTTATATTGTAGCCAGATCACTTTTCTTTGTACCCTTCTCTAAGATGATAGTAAGAACATTCCCTAGGAAGAAGGACAGAGATCCATGGAGAAGAGAAGCTGGAAAGCGGTCAGTGAGATGTGCACCTTCATCATTGAACACCTGAGCTGCAAGTAGTTTATGCACGAACCAGTTTTCTTTTTTTTTTTTAATTTTTTTTTTTTTTATCCTTACCCGAGGATATTTTTCCATTTTTTGTACAGATAGAGTGGGAGGGAGAGAGAGGAAGGGAGAGAGAGAGAGAAACATCGACGTGAAGGGACACATCGAGTGGCTGCCACCCGCACGACCGACCAGGGCCGGGGACAAACTGCAACCGAAGTACGTGCCCTTAGCGGGAACCGAACCCGGGTCTCTCCGGACCGCAGGCTGACGCTCTAACCGCTGAGCCAAACTGGCCAGGGCACGAACCAGTTTTCTAACTGCGTTGATCTTCAGATGCAATTAAAAAGAGTTCTCTCATAATCCATATTCACGGAAACACTTCTTGTGGAGTCCTGAAGTCCTTGATTTGCTTTCAGCTGAATTGCTCTTTTTCCTTCCCTCCCTCATTGGCAGTGGGAATCAAAATAAACTGAATGTAAATTTTCAAAAGAACGAGGGGTACTAATGTTCAGATTTTCAAGTAAAGATAATGTTTCATGGAAGAACTGGCAAATGTATCAAATATATCTGAGAATTTGAATAAGCCAAAATAGGTGAGTGATTGACTTTACCATGTTGGTAATATTTAAAAGGACAGTTTAAGAAGTAATAAGTATGCACCACTAATTGGAGTGGACACGAGAGAATGGGCAGAAAGAAGTGTAGACAATGTCATTCTATATTCTAAAGCAGGAAAGCATATACAAAATATGAAACCTAACTCTCCATAAAGATATATGCATCCCTGTGTTCATTGTAGCATTATTCACTGTGGCCAAGATATGTAAACAACCAAAGTGTCCTTTGATAGATAGTTGGATAAAGACAATGTGGTACATAAATACAATGAAATACTACTCAGCCATACGAAAAAATGAAATATTGCTATTTGGGATAACATAGATAGATCTTGAGAACATCATGCTAAGCAAAATAAGTCAGATGGAAAAAGTCAAGAACCACACAATTTCATTCATATGTGGGATATAAAATGGAAAATAAATAAACATGACATACAAACAAACAAAACCTCATAGACGCAGACAACATTTTGGTGGTTACCAGAGGGGAAGGGGTGATGGGAGGTAGTAAAGGGTAAAGGGGGTCAAATATATGGTGATGGAAGGAGACTTGACTGGGTGGTGAACACACAATGAGATATACAAGTGATGTATTATGGACTTGTATGCTTGAAACCTATATACTTTTATTAACCAATGTCACCCTAATAAATGTAATTTGAAAAAAAAATCTAACTCTCTAGAAAATAAAATAAAATGTTAACAAATTAACAAAAGCAAACATTAATAAGCAGCTTATGGGTAAAAAGAGAAAACAACAAAGATACAACATTCCAGACTACTTAGAATAACCAGGATCCAACATATGTATGTAGCCAATGGTACTCATATATGATTTAAATGTATGTTAGAAAGAGAAAGGATGCAAATTGTGAGAAATGTGTTCAGCAGGAAGCTAAAGAAAATACAATCAATCTCAACTTAAATAAGTAAGGGGTGTATTGATCTTACCCAATAAATTGTTAAGATTAAGCTACCCGGGACTTTGTGTCAGTCCAGTGATGTTAGCAACATACTGGAGGCAAAAGTAGGTCTACAGTTGTGAGTACATGAAATAGTTTTTTCTTGCATTATCATTGATTAATTATTGTTTTATTTTCTATATGAACAACTGTAAACTTACTTTTACCACATATTGCATACCAAAGCTTTTGCTCTTAGTTTTCCTTGCCATTCTTTTTTTTTTTTTTTAAATCATTGTTTATTTATTTTCCCTCTTTTTATTGAATTTATTGGGGTGACACACATTGACAAAATTATACAGGTTTCAGGTCTGCAATCTGTACACTGTATTTATTATATGTTCACCACCCCAAGTCAAGTCTCCGTCCATCACCATTTATCACCCCTATACTTTCCTCCACCTCCCCCAACTCCCCCCACCTCCGGCAATCGCCACACTGTTGTCCATGTCCATGAGTTTTTTTCTTTTTGGCTTTATTTCCTCCCCATCACCCCCACCCCAGCTGTCAGTGTGCTATGAGTCTGTCTTTATTTTGCTTGTTAGTTCATTTTGATCATTTGGCTTCTTTTCTCAAGATCTGTTGCTGTGGTATTTCCAATCATAAGATTGTGTTCATGGTGGGAAGAAAGAAGTAGGACCCTGAGGAAAATACTGAAAAATCATGGCAACAACAGGCCGGAATGATCTCTAGGTACAATGCGGTTGAAGTTGAGTCTTTTGTCTTAATAATAGCTATAGTAGATGAAGTCCAAGGAACAAAATGGTGAATCACTTTTGGGTAACTTATCTAGAGTTTCTGTACTGAAAACAAGCAAAGTAAGCATTTGACCCAAATAAATAAAAATGAAGTAAGAAGAAAGGTGCACTTAAAAAGTATAATGTGATAGGAAAAACAAAAAAAATAAAGTTGAGAGGAGATAAATAATTTAAATGAAAAAAATGGTCACAAGGAAAAATGAAAAATCTGAATATGTTATTAACCATGGAGAGGGGCATATAAATGCTGGTCAAATATTTACCTTCCACCTAACACTAGGCCCAGGTGATTCTATTGATCATTTTTATAAAGTCTAGAAGAAAATGAGAATTTCTAGGTTCTTTAAGTTTTCTCAGATCATAGGATCATAGGAAACAATGTAAAACAAAATCTTCTGAACTGTGACCTAATTCAAAAACAAGATTAGACTAAATGAACACATCATTTATAAATGAAATATCATTATTAAATATTAGCAAACTGATTACATGAAGTTATTTACAAATAGCACATTCCAACCAAGAAAGAATTCTTTTCAAAATATGAGGTTGGCTCAAATTTGGGAAATCTATTAATGCAATTTATTTTACTTATATGTTAATAAAATAAAACCAGTATGAACCTCAATGGGGGAAATTAGATTTTAGAGGCAAGAAAATAGAGACCTACAGTGCTTAAGAAAACTGTTCAAAATGGAAGAGAATATACATGGTACAGCGGAGGTTTAACTACAAGTCTTCCTGACTTTGAAAAACCTTCTTTTGTATTAGATAAAACAATTTAGTGGTTGCCTGGGTCTCAGATATTCCTGGGAGAATCACAAGTTTCCCCAATAAAATAAATAGCTGAATTGCTTACAGTATAACAGAAAACCTGAATAACAGCTTCTCTCTTTTATCAGGAAGCTAAATCTGTTCCCAGAAAACCTCCAGCAAGCATCTTTTTACAGCTCCTTGGCCATAACTGGCTCGGAGGAACCCATGTGGCTGCCACTGAAGCGACATGTCTTTTGAAGACACCCCTGTGGGAGGCTACAGGGTATGAGGGGCAGGGGGTGCTATCAGGAAACCAAACTAAGTCTACCTCAGTGGCATTATTTTTCAATGGCTTGCAAATCACTTCAAAGCATTTTCCCCCTGTCCTTGGTGCAATCAGGAAAGCACAGGACATGGTCAGGGAGAGAGGAAACACCTGCTCTTAGGCAATGAGTCCCTTAATTTCAAGGCATTTCTCCATCCTGCACTGTTTCCATGATACTACAGCTTCCGTGATGCCATCACCCATGCCAATAGGAACTGCTGCTGTGGCAGATGTTTAAGAATAACTCATTTTACAATACAGTCTTTCATCCAGAAGCCAAAGGCAGTTTTATTGAATTAGATACATAAAATAGTTCATGGTCAGAGGACACTGGAGGGCGAATCACCAGTAGGGATGATTAGTCTTGAGTGATGTGTCTCACACATCAGGAAATAAAATAAAGTGAATATGGGATTAGCTGAAGTGATACAGGAATGTTCTAATGCCATTGCAGGCAGTTTTTCTCTGCTTTATTCTTGAAGGCCACACACTTCAAATAACATTTTGTGGGAATGTGAGATGAAAGTAATGCCTTAGGCTATGGGGCCCGTTGATACTCCTTGAAAAGCTCATATGTTAATTATGGGGCCACAGACCAGTTGGAGGATACTCGTAGCCACATCCGTGCGCTCCGCTGCCTCTCATCTAAGTCAGTGGTTCTCAACCTTCCTAATGCCACGACCCTTTAATACAGTTCCTCATGTCGTGGTGACCCTCAACCATAAAATTATTTTTGTTGCTACTTTATAACTGTAATTTTGCTACTGTTATGTCTTAGGCAACCCCTGTGAAAAGGTCGTTCATCCCCAAAGGGGTCGTGACCCACAGGTTGAGAGCCGCTGACAGTGGTCTTCAAATGAGGAGAATCAGCAGAGCCTGTCTCTGCCCCCGTGGGGTCAGCTGTACTTCCGTCTGCTGTGCCTTCTACTGTAAACAGACTTCACTCAGGTCTGTGCACGACTTCATCTCATCATTGACAACCAATGAGAAACTGGGGAGTTCTTTTTCTTTAATTGTATCTCCAAGGGGGAATTCTTGGTTAGTAGAGCTCCTACTCACTGTGCATTCCAGAGAAGAACGTCTTAGCGTCTTTCTTTAAGGGAGCAAGGGAGGCAGAGACATTAGGACCTGCTGGGTAGAGAGAAATTTCCGTGGGGTGGGTGGAAGCTTCTTGCCTAAGGGTAGATGTGCTGAATTTTTCTTCCTGGACTAATTAAAAACAGTCATCTCTTGCCCAGGCTAGTTTGGCTCAGTATTTGGAACATTGGCCTGCAGACCAGAGAGTCCCGGGTTCGGTTCCCACTTAGGGCACATACCAAAACAAAACAAAACAAACAAAAAAACAGTCATCTCTTTCTTTAATCTTAAATTACATTCCAATGCTCTCTATTTGGGGGCTCCAGAATGATTGTGTCAGGAGAAGATGCAATGATTTCTGCTTTGGAATTTGGGGAATGTGAACATTATTGCTTAGAGGGTTCAACAGGTGCCAACATTGGCATTAGTAGGTCACTGGTCCATTGTTCAACAATGAAGTGCAACACATGAGGATTAAAACTAACAGATGAAGCCCCGCCGGTGTGGCTCAGTGAACTGAGCATTGTCCCATGGACTGAGAGCTCCTGGATCGATTCCCAGTCAGGGCACATGCAGGAAAGTTGCGGGCTTGATCCCCAGTAGGGAGCATGCAGGAAGCAGCTGATCGATATTTCTCTGTCACATCCATGTTTCTCTCTCTCTCCTTATTCCTCTCTCTCTCTTAAAAATCAACAAAAACATATTTAAAAAGAAAAAAAACTAACCGATAAAGAAATTAAAAACTACAAACAATAGTAAAAATAAGAGATCATTTGACCTGCCTCAATGTTGCCCATAGTAACTGCTGCAGCAGGTCAGACTAAAGGATCAGTACTGGTCATTACATGATTTAGCAGCTACTGGGGCAGAGATCTGTTTTACAGACCGTCTTCTCATACTTAAGTGCAACCCATTCTAGTACATTTTAATGGGGCCCACTCTTCCCAAGCTTGACTTTTTTTTATCCTAACCTGTCTCCTTCCATCTCATTCTGTGTAGTTTTATTTAGTTAATTACTACTAAATACTTTCGAAGTAGAAGCTTTTTCATTTGATGTTGACTATAAGGGAAGAAAGTACCAATTATAAAGGCAAACAAAATGTAAAGCCTGTGTTCAAGGAGGTTGAAATCTAGGAGTGGGTATTTAGTCTAGGGATCAGATGTCTCTGTACTAATCACAACTCTGTCAGACAGTCGATCTTTTTTTTTTAATCCTCACCTAAGGATATTTTTTCCATTGGCCTTTAGAGAGAATGGAAGGAAGGGAGAGAGAGAAGAGAGAGATAAACATCAGTGTGAGAGAGATACATGGATTGGTTGCCTCCCACAACTACCCCAACCAAAGCTGGGAATTGAACCTGCAACCCTGTATGTGCCCTTGACCGGGAATCAAACCTGTGACTCTTTGGTCTGTGGGCTGACACTCTAACCAGTGTGCTACATTGGCCAGGGTAGATAGTTGATTTTTTTAGAGCCTCAATGTCTTTCTTTAGGACATTAAAATGTGTATGTGTACATGTAGAATTATATTTAATAGTAGATACATAATCTCATTAGTATATACAAAGAACCTGAAATAGTCAGTGAAACCTAAGATTTTGTTTTCCTCTTCCAAAACTTGTACAATAACACAGCAAATAACAAATCATATAGGATAATGATAATTTCCAGAACTTCTGTCAGAAACTAAATTTTCCTTTTTTAAAAGTTAATTGTTAAATATAAATTTATTACATTTTAGGTTTCTCAGCAAATGAAATAAATTAGGGAAACTCCCCTTTAGAATATCTGCATTGGTATTTGAAAAATCTGCCAGCCAAAAATGTGCCACAAAGTAGAATAAATAAATGAAACACAGGTCCAAGTGGAGGAGAGAATTCAGACATTCTTTGGTTAATTGCCAACATTGTACTTAAAGAGAACTCTAAGGTTAAGAATGTGGAAATGAATTGCCAAAAATTAGGTGGTGATTTAGTCATCAGTCCAAGTACTTTGTTCTCCTTTTACTACCTTGCCTGTTGCTGTGTATCCCTTACAATTCCCATAAAACACATTCATTAGTTAGTAAGAACACTTTTGTTCATTTACTATATCTTGCATAACAGTACAAAATTCAGGAATAATCTATTAAAGTTTTTCTAAAATAGTGTTTATCTCTCTTAATCTTTTACCTTCCTTACCTTGATCTTTCCTTCTTTCCTTTCCTTTTTTAGAGAGAGAGAAGGCGAGATAGATAGAAACATCAATGAGAGAGAACATTGATTGAACCCTGACTGCACGCCCCCTACTGGGTATTGGGCCTACAACCTGGGCATGTGCCCTGACCAGGAATCTAACCCTCCACCTCTTGGTGAATGGGTCAATGGTCAACCACTGACCCACACCAACCTGGCCCTTCTCTTTCTTTACTTAGCAAACAACTATCAAGCATATCCTTTGCAATTCTTTTTTCCAAGATCTTAGTTGTTGTTAACACAGAAAGTTTACTAAGACCGAAACCAATACCAAGGCATTGTGGTGGTGCAATTAATTCCTATATAAACTAACTAAACACACACCCAAAGATACAATTACACACACACACACACACACACACACACTCCCTCAAAAAGTTTTTATAGAACTCTTAAAGGTTTTAAAGCAAAATATTGAACTTGTGGATCCAATATTAATTTATTAATAACTAAACAGAACCACACAAATGTTTTAAAAATGAAAATGAATGACCATAGTAGTTTCTTCATTGTAATATTAATATATGCTTATTATAGACCACTTGGATAAAACTAGGAAACTAAAAATAACAAAATAAATCATCCATGGATTCATTACTTAGAATTAATCATTTTTTAAATTCATTACTTATTTGGCATTAGTCATTTTTTCTCGAGAGAAGGTTCAAATTACACTGCATTCACAACTTTATAAACTTTTATAAGACTTAGCCTTATGGTGAAGCATTTACTATAAACTCCTTATAGTCATTTAAAAATAGTATTTCATTATCCAGATGTTCTGCTATTTATTTAGCCATGTCCTTAACAAAATCTAGCTTCCACTGAAACACAATTTTTTAATGTTCATTCCAAACCTTCAAAAGTCACTCAAAATATGTATAACTCAGTATTAGGAAAATGGTTATTGGTTGTATGGTTCTGAGATGTGGAAAAGGAAAAGCAGGAACTGTCAGAAATTAAGTTGTGACTCCCAGAATCATTGCATCCTCACTCATAAGCTAAGTCTTTCCCTATTGATTAGTACATATCTCCACCTTGGACAGGAGATTTGAACTAGATTCCAATCAAACATCCTAATATTAACAACTGAGTCATTACTACTGACTTTGCCATCTGATTCTGTCGTTTCTTTGTGGTCAAAACCTTGAATTAATCAGTTGCTCTTTATTTCTGTTCAGACATAAGAAAGCTTTGCCTTATTTTCACCAGACTCCCTTTAGAGATGTTGATCAAGTCTGATTATGCCAACAGTGCCTTGGTTTAAACTTTTAATTATTCTTTTATTTATTCATTTATCCATGCATGAATAAAGTCATGCATTTATTCACTTGCACATAAATTTATGCATTTATGTAGTGATTCCTCTCAAATGTGTCTAAGACTTTTCCATGTACCAGTTACTGTGCTAGCTACTGGGAATACATAGGTAAATAAAACCCAGTCTCAGTCTTGCAAGGAAGAATGGTGTCCGATGCATTTTTGTCTTTGCTGACTTCTATCTTCACGCTCTGACATCCTGTGTCCCGAGAGGAAGTGCTTCACTGTACTCTCACTTCATATTTGAATGTGATTATCCCACCAAATTAGGCTTTGTTCTTGCACCTACAACTTTGTACTTTCCCAAAATTCATTCTCAATCCCAAACTCTCTGTGCCAATCTTACATTGTAGGTAGCCTGGTGATGCTCAGCCATGACCTATACTATGACAAGATGAATTTAACAATTTATGACACCCTAACACTATCCCATCCTCCTACTCTAGTAATAACTTCACTTAAGGATATCCTGTGACAGAGGAATCAAATCTTTTCTCCCAATCAAACCCCTGCTCAAAAGTTGCATTTTATAATAACAAGAAAGAAACTAAATTTTATAAGTAGTTTTATCTCTTCTTTTTCAGCTGAAAAATAGAAATGAATTCTCAAGGTTAAGTGGTAAAAAAAAGAAACAGTTCAATGAGTGTTGCTTAAATTCTCATATGTGGAGCCTAGAAAAATCCCCTGAATATCATCTAATGTTCTGTTGAGGAGAAGCTGTGGAGCAATGCCAGACTGCCATTTGCTGTCAAGTTGGAATGAAGGCAGCATTAGGAGCGGATAAACAGTGGCCATTCGCTAATCCATAGCTGCAAGATGAGTGTTCTGCATGGCAAGGTCATTCTCTACCTGCATTTCCAAAAGTGCACAGTTCTGTCTTTGACACAATAGAGGTTTGTACTTGCTTCAAACAACTAGTTAGAAATAATGCAATTTATATGCTATTGTATCACTCAGGGTTATCCAGAAAGAGAACCAGTAGGAAATAGGATATATTTATATTTATATGAGTATATATATAATATGTGTGTGCATGTGTACAAGTACATCTATATATATCAATCTATCATCTCTCTCTTTATCTCCATATGTAGAGAAAACTATTGTTGGATGAGTCAGAGTTAAACATCAACAAGAAATACAAACACACATGAAGATGGATGATTAGCATGTGAAAATGGTATCTCTGGACAACAGCATCCTAAGTACTGAGCATAGAGGTGTAGCCAGGGCTTCAATCCTCCGAAATAGAATGGTTAAACCAAAAGGGTAGGTGACATTTGCAAGGAAATCAGAGCAAGTCGGAGTCCTGGAATAAAAGCATTCTCAGACTGGGGAGTCAACAAAGAAGTGGAGTCCTAGGTAAATGGATACAGAGAGCAGGCATGAGATCAGGAATCTGGGTTTAGGAGCCTCTGTGTCAGAACAGTGACATTTATTCATCTATTTATGCATATACATTTATATATTCAGGTCTTCATTAGTCAATGTTTATGGATACAAAGGTAGGTAGTCTTTACAATGTTAAACTCAGATCAGAGGGATGGTATGTAAAAAACAAACTCACTCCTGTAAGGTTCCCTGACACATACTATATGCATATTTAGGAAAATAAATTATATGTAGCTCATGGTGGTTAGCTCATTGTGTAACAGGGATTGCGGAGTGGAAGACCATGTCAAGATTTCTGGTGAATTTTGACAATACCTCATGAATAGCCTATAATTTGGAAGGGCAGATACTTTTTAAAAATCCTTGGTCTTTGATATTTATTTATTTTTGGACAGAAATGTCAAATAATTTATTATAGTCCTATATACTGATCTTCATTTTTAACTATTTCTTTATGATGTAAAAGGCCATGATACCACTGGTGTCATGTAAAAATTAACCTATATTTTATTTCATCTTACAAAAGACTCTTTTTTTCACATTTTTTCTCTGTCATTTTAAAACAGAAATGTGATGCTTAGGGAACTATCAATGCATATGTATACTTCCAGAGCTTTTAGTCATTATTTTAAGTAACTATTTCTGGGAAAATGATCTTTCAGCAAAAGAAGACAATAAAATGGAACAATACATTTAAAAGCTATCTGGGGTGTAGGCTTACCTTTTCCATCAATGAAATTCAATATAAGAAATATTAGTCAGTAATCAATTATATTTGGCCCTTACCCTCAAGAAGTTTTTCATTGTGCCAACCAGAAGAACACCTTGGGATCTAATGCTAATTCAGTTACAGGAAGAGATGTGTTTTGAAGGTAGTGAGATGGGCACCAGAAGACCAGAAGATGAGGGTGGAGTGAGAAGTTGGTGCAATCTCATACAGAAAACTCTTTTCCTGCAATTTTTTGAGGGCTGAAAATAGATCAAAGTTGTGAATTGCTGTATCTCCAGCATGTAAACACACACTGCATCCTCATTAGTAGCCACTAACTTTTGTTGTATCCTTCTTAACTAGTGAATTGAGTTCATGCTACGGCCTTGCAAGTGTTTGGGCATTGTCTTAAATAAAGAGAAATCAATTAAAGCTATTTTTAAATCTTCTGTACCTAAAATGATGGAGCAGTAGACTGTTAGGATCCCCATGTATCTCACAAAGACAACAGTGTTGGCAATTTAAGGAAGGAACCATCAGAGAGGAAGATGAGGTAAAAGGACCAATTAGAAGTCAATTATAACACTATTGTTGAAGAAATAAAGTATCAATCCATAAAAGCACAAGGGTATAGGATGTTAGAAGAGAAAGATTTGTCAATGACTGGAGAGGAAAAATGACCATCATTTAGAGGCAGAGGTGACTGGGTAGAGGTTGGAATGGTCCAGAACACCCTGAGGAATGGTGTCCACTAATGGAGAAAATAGGGGGAGGGGATGATTTGTCTTATTCCACCTGTCCATTGTCTGTGTCCACACATAAAAATCAGCTTTGAGAAATAGAAAAATAGCTAAAATTTTATACTTATCCCAAACATCCCAATGTATTTATAGCACAATGCCATTCTTTTACTTTAATCAATTTATATTAAATCTTTATTTAATAGTTTTTTTAAAAATGCTGTTAGCAGCAAAAATTATCTAACTCTGGCAGATATATCTTACTCCTTTTGCATACTTAGCACTTTGTAACTTGCCTGCCAGGCAGCAAATGGTCATATATTCTTTGTATTTGTTTTTAGATATATTCAATTTCAGCATGGCCCTGATATTTTCTTCTTAATTATCTAAATATTGAATTATGAAATGCCTAATGAGTATTTATAAATCTCTGCTCTTTGACAACACCTCCTCCATCTAACTCTTTACATAATCATGTCAGTAAGGAGCCTCAGGACTATTTTCATTCATGTTTTGTTATCTAATTACCACTTTATTTGGTTCTTATTTCATTTCTCTCTTCCAGATACTTTGTGACTAACAAGAGTTAAGCATAGCAAGAGGTTAACAAAGGTTAAGCATTTGACTATTTATTTATGATTGAACATTTTCTAGTACTTTATTTTTCCAAAAGTTTAAAAGAAATAGTTCAATGTTATGACATTGACAAGTCCTGAACACGTTAGAGCTTGGCATTTTAAAACAGAAATACATCCCAAATTACAACACGATATCTTAGTCCTCAGCTTTCTGAATTTATTTAAGAATAATGAAGAGTGGAATGACTATACAGCTTTGAAGGTGTCAGATTTGATGTTATCCAAGGTGAATTTAAAGTCACAATTTAGCTGTCCCTGAACATCACCCAAATGACAGATTTTCTAGGTGAGTGTGGGAGGTGTGGAGATGGGGATGGAGGAGTGTATAGGGGGGATAATTTGTGATGGATAGAGACTTGTCTGGGGGTGGTGAACACACAATACAGTGTACAGATGATGTGTTGTGGAATTATGCACTTGAAACCTGTGTAATTGTGTTAACCAGTGTCACCCCAATAAATTCAATAAAAATTTTAAAATTTATAAAATTGTGGAGTTTTCTAACCTTAAGGAGAAATAAATTATTTTTTCTTGAAGATAAATTCAAGAGTATAAATATTCAAGAATGTGAATGAAATAAAATTATGATTTTTAAGATTAAGCATCAGTGCTTTGCAGGTTATAATGTATTATATATTATATGCTTGTATTAAATAATTTATTGTTTTCCTCTTTATGTGACATCCAGTATATGGCATGTAGTCTTAATATTGCTTGTAATTCATTCACCAAGAAGGATAGTGCATGGCCTGGGTGTCAGTTTTCCTTTCATTATGTCATTAAATAAACATATATTAAGTACCTATTATTTTCCAGATACCCTGTTGGACACTAGGCACAGCAATGAGTAATACACTGGTTCCTGTCATCATAGGGATGATGAATAGTCAAATATTATAAGAATAATTGATTAATAAACTTTGGGAGAGGGGTGTTCTATCTTAACTTGCTGTCAGACTTCTGCTTTGTTTATTTTATTTTACATGTCATATATATGCATGTTTTATTTTATATATATATGCTCATTTTATTTTATCTCATTCTCTAAAATTTATTTTATATCTTTGTCATACTTTATTTTTGGATAAAAAAGGAGATAGGTTTGAACTACTATTTTTATATGAAATTATAGAAATCACAGATGGAATAGTTACTGTTAACTATGATATAAAATCCATAATCTCCATAGATAATAAAATCAAGAAGAAACCTAATAATATCCAAGGTAACAGGTGTGTGGCTTATGATGTCGTAAACAGTCCTTGGGAGTTAAGAAAACTCACTTAACTTCATGGAGTTACCCATCTGTGAAAATAAGAACTCTGATATTTTCCCATTATCACTTCAAAGTGTGCTGTCAAGAGTTGAGAATCAGTGTTCTCTATTACGCACACTAGACTCAGAGAAGAATCCCGGCAGGGCAAGTCTGAGCTCATGACAGTAATTCTCTTTGTGTGAACTCACTCTGCCCTCTCATTCCTTCTAGAAGTTTTTATCTATTATCACTGTATTAGTTTATAAAACAGTAAATAATCAATATAAAACTTTTGCTAAACTCAGAAAAGACCAAGGAAAATGAAACAAATTATCACCTGTAAACCCTTTAATTCTTGCTTATTTTTAGTTTAGTTGAATTCGATGAAGAGAGATGAAGGCATGATTTAGAGACTAGTGTTGATCTAACAGTTGATACGTGGCTGAAATCTGACACATTAGCAATGTGATAGATGCATGAATGCTATGTGTTGACTAACATTATAAAGACGAACCAGATATAATAATAACCAAATTTCATGGTACTTTTTCCAATAGCAATAGGAGCTATTGTAACTTGTAGTGATGAAAAATTATTTATGCTCATCTTATTTATTTTTTAAAGTGTTTTGTGAATTTTGAAGAATACATTGGATTTAAATTATTTAATAATTACTGAATTGGTCCATGATCAATTATAACAAATGAAAGCATGTGGAGCCATAAAATAAGTAACATTACACAAATGTCATAGATTATGGAAGAAGAAAACTTGACAAGATGCTTGTCAAGGTGGTCCATATCACAATCATTTGAGGAGTTGTTTAAATACAGTTTCCTAGCTCGCTTTTGACCTATTAAATAAGAATATTTGAGAATGGTGCATGTGAATCTATAATTTTAACAATCATCCCACCACATAATTCAAATATGAAGGATTTAAAACTATACTATTGCAAAGGAGAGCCTCAAATTATGGAATTATTTTCTTTAGTTTATTGACCGACATCCCCAAATCCCTTGATTAAACAGCTACTCAATAAAAACTCCTATCAAAATAATTATTGAATTTTATTGAATATTTTTTAAAAGTTGCAAAAAGATGAAGTATCAACATTGAAGATCAGGTTGAGAAAACATATGCATTTTTTTTGAACTTATAAAAGTTAAAGAATTTCGCCCTGGCCAGTTTGGCTCAGCGGTTAGAGCGTCAGCCTGCGGTCCTGAGAGACCCGGGTTCAGTTCCCGCTAAGGGCATGTACCTCGGTTGCAGTTTGTCCCCGGCCCTGGTCGGTTTTGCGGGTGGCAGCCACTCGATGTGTTCCTTTCACATCGATGTTTCTCTCTCTCTCTCTGTTCCTCTCTCTCCCTCCCACTCTACCTGACAAAAAAATGGAAAAATGTCTTCGGGTGAGGATAAAAAAATAATAATAATAAAAAAAAATAAAAAATAAAAGTTAAAGAATTTCCTTTGCTTCAATAATTTTTAGAGCACCTCATCTTTTCAAGATGAGCAAATGACAAAATAAAAGAAGTAAGCATGAACTTTCCTTAAAATGGACTGAATTCACAACCAATGTCATGGTTGTTTAATCATAATGTGTAGCATCACAGCAATAGTAACCCAAAATGATGTGTAAGGAATGACAATTTGGGAAATAAAAATAACTTGGAAAGCAAACCTGGAGTCTGATTTTAGCATGCGCTAGCTTAAATGCTAGTATTAAATAGACAGATTTCAATCTCATGTAATGACTCAGAAGACATATAACTTGCCAAGAAAAACAAAATAAAGTTCTTCTGTGAGATATAAAACTGAAAACAAATGCATAAGGAAGAAAAACAAAGAAACAAAATTCATAGACAACAGAATGGTGGGTACCAGAGAGAAGAGGGTGGTGAGTAAATGTGACAGAAGATGATTTGACTTTGGGTGGGGAGCACACACTGCAATATACAGATCATGTATTACAGGAACGTACACGCAAAAAACCTATACAATCTTATTAACCAGTCACCCCAATAAAGTTTAATTAAAAATAAAATGTAATTTAATTTTTTAATAAAGGAATAAATTCTAGGAACATGTGTGGCTGGCAACTCGGGGCATGCTGGTTGACTGTAGAGAAATGTGCAGAACTGTATTTTATGTGTCACCTGAATGCAGTAAGGAATATCGTATGCTGGGAAATATATTTCTCTCTCTGATTCAATATTTATGTGCCCTGCATTTTCTTGTATATTGGGAATCATAGGAGATGAATATCAGTACAAATTTGAAAAAGAATATTGTGGCACATTTTATTTGGAATACTTTGAAAGAACTAAGCAATGACTGCATTTTATTGGAGAGCCAAACATATTTGCAAATTATCTTGGTATTTTGGCAAAATTTTGATAATCTTACGATTACACTTTTACCTTCTATTATAAAGAATGTAAAACAAAATAGCTTTAACTGATCATATAATTTAAAGGGTTCTGAGTCTGATGGGCACTGTCAATTCTTCACTTTTAATTATCAAATTTAAATTCCAGTGGATATAGCTCTGATTCTTAATCTATGGTCCTATCATCCCCTGGATTGGCTTATAAATCTCTGAAACTGTACTCATTTTTGTCCTGTACTATAGATCATTTACTTTTATGTGATCCTTAAATATTCCATAACCCCACCACTTTTGCATTAACCCAACTCCAACATGTTATCCTACTATAGCATGCCATTTGTTATATGAGAGGGAGTAAAATTACAGAATCCCATATTCATTGCCTCATTTTACTAAAATTTTTTTTGCAACTTATAGAGTTTCATATTCATTGCCTCATTTTACTAAAATTCTTTCCATTTTAAATTTTTCAGTTGACATATTTTATTATTGCCATTTAAAATTTACCTAAATTTGGTCAAATTAGTATCCCTCTATTCTTTATTTCTGTCTAAAATATTATCTATTTTACACAGTGAACATAAAACAGATTAGTTTTGACATTTTAATGGTCATTTCTTTTGTTATTGTTCATAATCTGTACTGCTCTTCAGTAATATAAAAACACATGAGAATAAGATTTCCATGGCAGTCAAAGAGTAGGTGCTCAATAAAGTTTGATTAAGAAATATTAAATTAACGTTTGTTATTTTTACAACTATACAACACATTCATTTTTTGCTCTACCGAAGCGTGGCATATTTTGACAATGATATTGCATAGGCACAGTAGACCAAGACAAGCTAATAATTTTGAAAATCTTGAATAGGCTTTGCTTAATTATTTGTTTAGTATTTTCTTAGAAGAGTTTGAACACCTACTAACAGAGACAATTTATCACAGTACTTTTAAAAATTGAACTCCTGAAGAAGAGTTCCGGTAAAAGATAATGTTTTATCTATCATGCCATATTATCAGATCTAACTGTGTACTCATTGTAAGTTGGTTTTCTAGCCCATCTGACTGGCCCGCCTTCTAATTTGGCTAAAAATCAATAGGGGTGAAGGGAGATTAGGTCTCAATTAACCTGTCATCCAGAGGGCGGTTCTTGCCTGTAAATGTGCAGCAAGAACACATCAGTGTTTTTTTTCCCCAAGGTTTCAGTTTCCAAGGTCAACCACCATCTAAAAATATTAAATACAAAAAACCCAATTAAAAAATGGGCAGAGGAACTAAATAGACACCTCTCTAAACAGGACATACAAATGGTTAAGAGACATATGAAGAAATGCTCAACATCACTAATCATCAGTGAGATGCAAATTAAAACAACAATGAGGTATCACCTCACACCTGTCAGAACGGCCACCATCAACAAATCATCAAACAACAAGTGTTGGCGAGGGTGTGGAGAAAAGGGGACTCTCGTACACTGCTGTTGGGAATGCAGACTGGTGCAGCCACTATGGAAAACGATATGGTGTTACCTCAAAAAATTGAACTGCCATTTGACCCAGTGATCCCACTTCTAGGAATATACCCTAAGAAGCCTGAAACACCAATCAGAAAGAATATATGTACCCCTATGTTCATAGCAGCACTATTTACAATAGCTAAGGTCTGGAAACAGCCCAAATGTCCATCACTAGATGAATGGATAGAAAAGCAGTGGTACATATACACAATGGAGTACTATGCAGCTATAAGAGAGAAAGATCTCTCATTCTTTTTTAAAAAATTTATTTATTTTATTTTTTTATCTTTATCCAAGGACATTTTTGCATTTATCTTCAGATAGAGTGGGAGAGAGGGATGAAGAGAGAGAAACATCGATGTGAGAAAGACACATCGACCGGTCGCCCCTCACACAACCCCAACTGGGGCCAAACTGCAACCAAAGTACATGCCCTTAGCAGGAACCAAACCCGAGTCTCTCTGGACCAAGGGCTGACATTCCAACCACTGAGCCAAACCAGCCAGGGCAGATCTCTTATCCTTTGAGACAACATGGAGGGACCTGGAAAGTATCCTAAATGAAACAAACCAAACAGAGAAAGACAAGTATCACATGATTTTGCTTATTTGTGCAATATAATGAACATAACAGTCTGAGGAATGAGGTAGTCCCAGAGATGTGGAAGTGGGGTACAGACTGACAATCCCCAGAAGAGGGGTTTGGGGGTGAGAGATAAACCACAGAACTTATATGCATGTATGCATGAACACTGGACATGGACAACAAAGCTGGGGACAGGGCGGGGAGGATGAGGGAGGGGAATATCAGTGGAGGAAAAAGGAGAAACATCTGTAACAAAAATAAATTAATTAATTAAATAAAAATATTAAATTGAAAATTCCAGATATAAGCAATGTATAAGTCTTAAACTGGGCATTGTTCTGAATAGGATGATGAAATATCATACCATCTGTTCCATCCCACCCAGAACATGGGTCATCCCTTTGTCTAGCATCTCCATACTGTATATGCTTCCCACCTACTAGTCAGCCAGTACATTAGGAGCATCTAGGTGATCCGATCACTGTCACGGCATCACACGGCGTGTGCTGGAGTTAGCTTTATTTTACTTATCAGTGACCCCAAAGGGCAAGAGCAGTGATTCTGGCAATTCGGATATGCCCAGGAGAAGCCATGAAGTGCTTCCTTTAGGTGAAAAGGTAAGCGTGCTCCACTTTATGAGGCATTTTATCATCTCGCATCATCACAAGAGTGAGTCTGGTACGATTAGCTATTAGCTATTTTGAGGGAGAGAGAAATATCGTATTCACGTACTTTATTCTACAGCATATTATTAAAACTGTTCAATTTTGTTACTAGTTATTGTTGTTAACCTCTTACTGTGACTAATTGATAAATTAAACCTTATGAGAGGTATGTCTTTATAGAAAAAAAACAGTGTGTGTAAAGGGTTCATTGGTATCCTGTTTCAGGCATCCATTGGGGATCTTGGAACTTATCTCCCATGGATGAGGGCACTACTGTAGTCATTTATGGCCAGTCCTAGGGAGAGGACCCAGAAATCATTCCATGGAGCAAAGGACAAGGGCCAGGCAAAGCTGATAATCCTCCAGGTATCAAACAGGAACTTAGAGACCCAGGTCTCGGAGAGCTCTAATGGGTTTTGTTGAAAACTTGTTTGCTGTTTGCCAGCTTTTATTGGTCTTGCCCCAGGTGCTACGGCTTCTATTCCAAAAGCATGATAAAATAGCCCCGTGGCTTCTGATATGTCTTCGGGGAAAGGATATTTTCAGTAAACAGTCAAGTACCTTCCAGGCATCTGAGATTTAAAAGAAATGTATTAATTTCCTGAAAAACTCAGAACACAAAGTGCATGTCTTACTAATGTTATTTATTTATTAATGAAATATGCATTAAGGGCCTATTCATATCAATCGCTGTGTGAGTGCTGGATTAAAAGGAATGCACTGTTCCTTCAGTTAAGAGGCTGATCTTTCAGAAGGGTGGCAGGATAATTATTTAAAAAGTCCACAGCAGTGCCGTTGGTGCTGTGATATAAGCCAGGAGAGGGACCTTGGAGAACATGAGAGGAGACTCTACCTGGTTACAGGGAGAGTACAGTGTTTCTCCCCATATTCCCAATAAATCTGACATCATCTGAATAGAGAAAATGCCAAGGAATTTGTGTTTTCCTTTTTATTTATTTTTTAACTTATCCATGAGGTTAATTTATTATCTTCCACTTTTAAATCTTTCTTGGGAAACAAAATAGTAACGGAGAAGCCTGGGTTTGGGATCCAGAGTCTGGATGGTTTCTGACACCAGGCAGGATGCTTCGGCTTCCCGAGATCACGTTTCTCTGGCGGGACCTCAGCAGACAGGATAGAGGAACCAAGTTCAGAGGCAGGGGACCCGGTCCTGCTTTCTGCTTTGGTCAGAGTGGCTTACAGTCACCTGTTTACTGCAGTAAGATCTGATGTCATATTTCAGTTAAAGGAATTGTGTGTGTATGTGGGAAAATAATAAAATTTTAAAGTTCCAATGTAAACAAAGCAAAGTATTACTACTATAACTCTTTTCTACTTATATTTTCTTTTCTTTTTTTTTTTAATCCTCACCAGAGGATAGTTTTACATTAGTCTTCAGATAGAGCTGGAGGGAGAGAGGGAGAAAGAAAGAAGGAGAAAGGGAAACATTGATTGGTTGCCACCCGCCAAACCCCAACTGGGGCTGGGGATGAACTGCAACAGAGGTACGTGCCCTTGGCTGAAATCGAACCCAAGACTCTTTGGTCCGTGAGTGAGGCTCTTACCGACCAGGGCTCTACTTAATATTTTCCGTCTAAGCTCCGTATCCTGCATTTCAAGGTCTTGTACAGTTGGTCTCATATGTGCCCTTTCTGGACCATCGCCCTCTCACTGAACCCTAATCTCTTACACAAAACCCCGACAGCCCATTACATTTCTTTTTAACTTTATAGATGTTTACATATTATGGATTTTCACATTTTAAATCTTACTAAATATGTTAAAACAAATTCTTCTTTTCCAGTCCTACTCAGATTTAGAGGCTGTTTAGTGTTTAAATGAATCCACTCCTATATTATTCTGCTTGTTTTTCACAAACATTTTATTTAAAATGATCTCATTTGAAGTAGAACTGTGACACCTGGCATTTCACAAAAGTCAGAGTCAGTATGTTGAAGAAAACGCTCTTCCTTTCTATTCATAGGATGCAGAGTTTAACGCTAGCTTTTGTCTCACCAAATGACACTGAAATACTATTACCGATGTGTCAACATTCCTGGGGTCGGCACACAAGAACCTCTTCTGCATTGAGACCCACAACACTAGAGTAAAGGGTGACTATTAATTATTATGTTTGGTTGAGTGTTCCAGGCAGGTAGTGCCTAAGCTATGGAGGAGCGGCTGTCCAGGTTACAACTTCATTTTTCTCTCCCTCAAAAGTATCCTGGAAGAGAGCACTACACATTCATTTTTATGTAGTTTATATATTTTAAATGATAAAGTGCAAAAGCTAAAAAATAGAACTTTTTTTTCAGTGTTACCTATCTCAAAGTAGAAAAGTGAAAGTCATAAAGAAAGCCGGACATTTCAAGTAATGAAAATGGAAAAGGTTAGCAAGTGATATTTGATAGTCTCTCAAAGTTTATAATGACATAATTGGGAAATTAACCAGGACATGAATATTGCTAGGAAACCAGAGAGCATAGTGACAGTTCCCTTGCACAAACTGCAATCAAGAAGCAATTAAGCACCACTATTCACAATAGCTAAGATGTGGAAATAACCCATGTGGATAAAGAAAATGGGGTATATACATACAACAAAATATTAGTAAGCCTTAAATATAGAAAAATTCTACCATTTATGACAATAATAAGTGGACCTGAATTACATTATGCTAAATGAAATAAGTCAGTCACAGAAGGACAAATAACAAATGGTCTCATTTATATGTGGAATCTAAACTATTCAAACTTCTCGAAGCAGAGAACAGATGGTGATTGCCCGGGAACGGGGAGAGGGAAAAGGGGCATTTGACAATGGGTATAACATCATAGTTATATAGATGAATGAGCTCTAGCAATTTTTCTGTACAACATGGTGGGCACAGTTATCAATAAGGTGTTAACAACAAGGTGTTTTGTACTTGAAAGTTTGTTAAGAGGGTAGATGTAATGATAACCCACATACAGGAGTAACAGTATACAAGAAAGGTTTTAGAGGTGATGTTTATTTCCTTGATAGTGGTGATGCTATTATGGTGTATGCCTATGCCCAAGCACATCAAAATGTATACATTAACTATGTGCAGTTGTTGTATATTAAATATACCTCAGTAAAGCTGAGAAGAGAAGTCGGACTCCCACTTCTGGAATGGCGGCATGAGTTGCTCCACAGACGTGTTTCTCAGTAAAACAATCTGCAGGGGGTTAACTAGTATCCCCCCAAAGTTCATATCCACTCAAAACATCAGCTTGCAGTATCCTTTGAAAACAGTGTCTTTGCAGATATGGTCAGGATAGGATCTTGAGATGAGATCATCCTGGATCTAGGGTGAGCCTAAATCCAATGATTGGTGACCTTATTAGAAGAGGAGAGGACATATACTGAGACACGGAGAAGGTGGCCAAGGTAAGACGGGCAGTGACTGGAGTTATGCTGCCCAAGCCAAGAATGCCAAGAACCACCAGGGGCTGGAAGAGATGAGAAATAATTCTCCTGCAGAGCCTTCAGAGGGACCGTGGCCCATCCTACACATTAACCCTGCATGTATGGCCTCCACAATGTGAAAGAATAAGTTTTTGTTGTTTTATGCTTCCCAGTTTGTGGTTACTTGTTAAAACAGCCCTTCAAAATGAATACACAACCATAAATAACAGGGGACAGCTATTTTGAAATTCTAAACTTTATGAAAAATGTACTAAGGACATAGAAAAAAAATGAAAAAGAAACATTAAAAAAATTTACTAAATATAGATAATAGGAAGTTTCTGTGATCTTTGAACTGTGACCTGCTTCCATTCCTATCCCTAGAACTTTTATAATATATAATTTATTTTTAATTTAAATATAGTTGGTATACAATCTTATATTGGTTATGCTACTTTAAGATGTACAATATCGTGATTCAACATTTTTACACCTTACAACGTGATCACCCCATGAATTCTAGTAGGCATATGTCACCATGTAAGCTCATCACAATATTATTGACCATATTCCCTTTCACCTTTGCACCCATTTCCCCACCCTTTCCCTTTCTGTAACCATTTCTTTGGCCTCTGTTTCTCTGAATCTGTTTTGTTTTGTTATGTTTGTATGTTTTACATTTCACATATAAGTCAAACCATATGGTATTTGTCTTTCTCTGCCTGATTTATTTCACGTGGTACAACACCCTCTAGATCCATCCATGTTCCTGCAAATGACAAGACTTCACTTTTAGCTCTTCTTGGTAGAAGCTCCACTCTGGATGCTTGTGGCCAAGGGGAAGGGGCTCCCTAGCTTTTCAGTCGTCAGTCAAGAGATACAGGCAGGGTTATGGTACAGACCTTGATAAACCTACCACTCACACAAATCAACTACCATGCATATAATAGCTTCAAAATTTATGTACACAACCCAAGTAAAAATAGCTATTTAGTACAGAGAAAAATGAACAAATAAAAAAAAAAATCTTATTTTGAACATCAGATTTTGCAGAAGAAGTAGTGAGAAATTAAAGAAATGAAAACATTTTGAGAACTATTGTGACCTATATGAAATTTTAACAAGTAGAAAATGGCAGCGGAGTAAATGGAAGCTACACAGACCATCTCCCAGGACCAAACTGAAATTACAACGAAAATAAAGACAAATCATCAGGAAAAAGCAACAGAAAAGCAGCTTGGAGGACCACATAACCAGGGACACTGACTCAATCCTGGTAGGCTTGCAGAAACGCGAGAGGGGGGCTGGGAACCCATGGTCAGCAGCAGCTTTAGCTGTGAGCAGCGGCCTTAGCTGGGAGCAGCACCCTCGGGTTACACTCCCAAGCGGCTCCACAGTGCAGAGCCAGGACAGAGGCTAATTAACCACAGCCACTCACCTTGGGCTCCAGCAGAGGGAGGGCAAAATGGACTGGGACTGTGTAGGGACACTCAGAATTTGGAGGGTGCTCAGAGCTTTTGCTGAGTAGTGGCCATGGAGGACAGTGGTCATCTTACTCCTTCCCAGGGTTCTGGGGAGAGGCAGCGGCCCCTCCCACAGAGATTCAACCACACCCAGTGGCCATTGAAATGCAAATTGAGGCCCATTAACAACCAGCATATGTCCCACCCTCGGGAAATCCCCTTATGCTGAACACCTGAGGGAGTTTTTCATTCAAATGAGAAGCCAAGACTCTTCAGGTAACCCCTACTGATAGCCTCCAGGCAAAGAGCTAGAGGATAACTGTACAATCCCTGGGCTACCAATGCTAACCAGGAAAGTAAGACTTGACAGTGGTATTTAATGTGGGTCCTTCCTGGCTCATCCAAACCCAGGAGAGGGAGCCACAAACAACAGATCACCAACACCCACAGGAAAAATTTGGCAGGCTCCAAAGCCTACTGTGATAGTCAAAATAGTGAAACACAGAAACAAAAGCCAAATGAAAGAACAAGAGACATCTACCGAAGAAGATGAGATAAATGAGGTACAGTTAAGCAAGTTAACAGAACTAGAATTCAGAGCCATGATCTTGAGGAAGTTCAACAGCATGTGTAAGGACATGAGCACCATGAGTAAAGACATACAAATATTGAAAATCAACCAGTTGGAAATTGAAAATCACCAAGAAGAAATGAAGAATGACATATCAAAAATAAAGAACACATGGGAATGTCTAAATAGCAGAGTAGAGGAAGCCGAGGACCAAATCAGTAAATTAGAAGATAGGGTAGAAAAAAAACAACCAATCAGAAAACCAAAAGAAAAAAACAATTAAAAAATAGGAAGACAGCATAAGAGAACTGTGGGACAACTGGAAACGTAATAACATTCGCATCATAGGAGTCTCCGAAGAGAAAGAAAATGGGTAAAGGTTAGAGAATATATTTGAAAAAATGGTGAAAGAGAACTTTCCTGACTTGGTGAAGGAAGAAGGCATTCAAGTTCAAGAAGCTCAGAGAGCCCCAAGTAAGAAGAATCCAATCAGGCCCACACCAAGACACATAGTAATCAAAATGCCAAAAATTAAAGACAAAGAGAATCCTGAAAGCAGAAAGAGATAAGCAACAGGTTACCTACAAAGCAAACCCCATAAGGCTCTCAGCTGACTTCTCACAAGAAACACTACAAGCCAGAAGGGAATGGCATGAGGTAATCAAGGTCATGAAAAACAAGGTTCTGAATCCAAGGCTACTCTACCAAGCAAGGCTATTATTCAAAATAGAAGGTCAAATAAAGAGCTTTCCGGAGAAAAAAAAAGGCTAAGGGAATAAATTAGCACCAAACCAGCACTGCAAGAAATGTTCAAAGGACTGCTGTAATTACTAGAAAAAATAGCAAGAAAGATATAACCACACTAAACAAAAATGGCATTAAATAAATACATATCAATAATCGCCTTAAATGCAAATAGATTAAATGCTCCGATAAAATGACACAGAGTAGCTGATTGGGTAAGAAAGCATGACTCATCTATATGTTGCTTACAAGAGACCCACCTCACAACAAAAGACTCACATAGGTTGAAAGTGAAGGGATGGAAAAAAATATTCCAAGCAAACGGAAAGGGAAAAAAAGCTGGAGTAGCAATACTCATATCTCATAAAGTAGATTCCAAAATGAAGGCCATAACTAGAGACAAAGGAGGCCACTACATAATATTGAAAGGATCTCTCTAACAGGAAGATATAACCCTGATAAACCTGTATGCACCCAATATATGAGCACCAAAATATATTAATAATCTTCTGGAAGACTTCAAAGGAGAAATCGATAGCAGTACATTCATAGCAGGGGACTTCAATAACTCACTGACATCACAGGATAGATCCCCTAGACATAAAATTAGCAAGGAAACACAGATTCTAAATGAAGAACTAGAATAAATGGATTTAATAGATATCTACAGATAATTACACCCCCAAATTACAGAATTCACATTCTTCTCAAGTGCACATGGGACATTCTGAAGGATAGAGCACGTTAAAACACAAATGAAGTCTCTACAAGTTAAAGAAGATTGAAATCATATCAAGCATCTTCTCAGATTACAATGGCATGAAACTAGAAATCAATTGCAACAAGAATATGCAAAGACATTTGAACACATGGAAGCTAAATAGCATGTTATTCAACAAATGGGTTACTGAGGAGATCAAGGAAGAAATTAAAAACTTCCTGGAAACCAATGAAAATGAACACACAACAACACAATATCTATGGGATGCTGTGAAAGCAGTTCTGAGAGGGAAGTTCATAGCACTACAAGCCTACCTCAAGAAAAAAGAAAAATCTCAAATAGACTATCTAACCTCACAACTTAACGAACTAGAAAGCAAACAAAAAACAGCCCCAGAGCAAGTAGAAGGAAGGAAATAGTAAAGATCAGAGCAGAAATAAATGACATAGAGTCCAAAAAACAATTCAAAGGATCAATGAAGCAAAGAGCTGGTTTTTCGAAAAGATAAACAAGATTGATGGACTCTTAGCTAGATGCACCAAGAAACAAAGAGAGAGAACCCAAATACTCACAATCAGATATAAAAGAGGAGAAGTAACAACTGACACCACAGAAATACAAAAGATCATTAACGACTACTATGAACAATTATACGGCAAAAAATTCTACAAACTAAGCGAAATGGACAAATTTTTAGAAACACATAGTATCCCAAAACTGGACCAGGAAGAGATAGAAAACTTGAACAGACAAATAACAACAGAAGAAATTGAAGATGTAATCAAGACTCTCCCAGCAAACAAAAGCCCAACAACATACTTCATAGAACTAGAACAAACACTTAAAAAGTTCATATGGAACCAAAAATGACCTCGAATAGCCACAGCAACCTTGAAAAGAAGAACAAAGTTGGAAGGATCACATTACCAGATTTCGGGTTATACTACAAAGCCATTGTAATCAAAACAGCCTAGTACTGGCACAAGAACAGGCATATAGACCAGTGGAACAGAACAGAGAACCCAGAAATGGACCCACGGCAATATACTCAATTAATATTTGACAAAGGTGGCAAGATCATACAGTGGAGTAAAGACACCCCTTTAATAAATGGTATTGGGAAAATTAAACAGCTACATGCAAAAAAAAGAAAGAAAGAAACTAGACCATCAACTTACACCATACACAAGAATAAACTCAAAATGGATAAAAGACTTAAATGTGACTCATGCATCTGTAGGCAACAAAATTTCAGATATCATATGCAGCAGAATTTTCACTGATACATCACCTAAGGCAACAGAAACAAAGGAGAAAATGAACACATGGGACTACATCAAACTGAAAGCTTCTGCACAGCAAAAGATACAATCATCAAAATGGAAAGGCAACCCACTGTATGGGAGAGCATAATTGCCAATGATGTATCAGATAAGGGGTTAATTTCCAAAATATATAGAGTGGTCATACAACTCAACAAAAGGAAGACAAAGAACACAATTAAAAAATGGGCAGAGGAACTAAATAGATACCTCTTCAAACAGGACATACAGATGGCCAAGAGACATATGAAGAAATGCTCAACATCACTAATCATCAGAGAGATGCAAATTAAAACAACAATGAGGAATCACCTCACACCTGTCAGAATGGCCGCCATCAACAAATCATCAAACAACAAGTGTTGAAGAGGGTGTGGAGTAAAGGGGACTCTAATACACTGCTGGTGGGAATGCAGATTGGTGCAGCCACTATGGAAAATAATATGATGTTACCTCAAAAAACTAAATATTAAACTGCCATTTGACCCAGTGATCCCACTTCTAGGAATATACCCTGAAACACCAATCAGAAAGAATATGTGTCCCCCCATATTTGTAGCAGCACTATTTACAATAGCTAAGATCTGGAAACAGCCCAAATGTCCATCAGCCCAAATGGATAGAAAAGCTGTGGTACATATACAAAATGGAGTATTATGCAGCTGTAAGAAAGAAAGATCTCTTATCCTTTGAGACGACATGGAGGGACCTGAAAAGTGTCATCCTAAGCAAAACAACTCAAACAGAGAAAGACAAGTATCATGTGATCTCACTTATTTGTGGAATATAATGAACATAACAGTCTGAGGAATGGGGTAGTCCCAGAGATGTGGAAGTGGGGTACTGACTGACAATTCCCAGAAGAGGGGGTCGTGGGGGAGAGATAAACCACAGAACTTACATGCATGTGTGCATGAACAATGGACATTGGCAACAAAGCTGGGAACTGGGCAGGGAGGGATGGGGAGGGGAGAATCCGTGGAAGAAAAACGAGAAACATCTGTAACAAAAATAAATTAATTAATTAAATAAAAAGAATTTTGAACAAGTAACAAGTGCTGTTTGTTGTACCCAGATTTGATTCTGGGACTATAAATTTTATTCTTGGGGTTACTTTTAATTATTTGAGTAGTTAATGTTCTAGAATTCTCCTTATTAAGCTCATGGCACCCTCAAGAAAGAAGTGAGTTTATGTAATTTATGGGGTTGCTGTTAATTATTTGAGTAGTTAGTGTTCTAGAACTTTCCTTATTAAGCTTATGGCACCCTCAAGAAAGAAGTGAGTTTATGTAATTTATGGGGTTGCTGTTAATTATTTGAGTAGTTAGTGTTCTAGAACTTTCCTTATTAAGCTTATGGCACCCTCAAGAAAGAAGTGTTTATGTAATTTAAAATACAAACCAAAGGAGCAAATGTTGCACTTGATGTAATCTCACTTCAAGTGCTTCTTTAAGTCTTTTAAATGAATTTGTTCATTACGTGCCAAATTCCAAATTATCCTTAAATAGATAAGCCTTTTATGCCTTAATTTGGAGTTTATTCTACCTATACAGTGCAATAGAATAACAGTTTTTTTATTCTTGTCATTTGTCAAAAAGCCAGGTCTAAGATGCAGAGGGACTGAATGATTAAAAAAAATAAACTGTATAAAGAAAAGAAGTACAGAGGGTTGCACTGGGGACTTTGTGACCAACTTTGGCCTGCGGAAAGCAGCAAAAATCAATGTGATATCGAAAGGGGAAAAGGGAAGGAATTCTCAAAAGACATAGATGGAAACAGTGAAAGTAGCTTCCAAGACTTTACTATGTTGTAAATTTCTACATACCTTTTTGTAGAAAAATGTTGACTAATTTATAGATACCTTTTTAATTACATTGAAATTGACAATAATTTAACATTACTCAATTTTTTCAAAAAGTCAAGTGTTATTTGTCCAAGCTATTTTTAAATTGTCAGCATATTCATACTATTCTTTCCTCAATAATGTATCAATACATTTAAAAAAATTCACTATCTGAGAACACATGTACATTGGTCATGGTAAGTTTGAAATATTTGGCAGATTTTTCATATTTCATTTAAAGAAAGAATATGATGTTGGGCTCTAGTCATTGTCAATTTTATCATATATAGCGATCATATTTAATGACTGAAAAGCAATGCATATCAGGACCTGAATGAACAAAAAGACCTTTTCATCTTCATTTACTTTGCACTTTATTTATCCATTTGCCTTCTCATTATTCTTGGCAATACCATCGACTGGAACATTGACTTGCAAGCTATTTTTTAATTATTTTAAAACAAAAATCATGAGTGCATTGCAGAAAGGCATTTTTGATCATTGCTTGTAAATTTATTAAATCTACTTGGAGTGACTTTAAGTTTATCTCTAATGAATTGTGTTTCCACCTCAAATATCACCCAGAAAATATTATCTGAGGTTGACTATAATTAACAAAATCCACAGGAAGACCATGACTTGTTCACTGATGGTCCTGCATATTAGGGACCTGAATGAACAAAAAGACCTTTTCATCCAGAAAGCTCTCATTACATGTGTGTTGTATAAATAAACTCCAACAATAATTCCCACAATGGAAATTATAATAATCTGAGTCATTGTTCAAATTGTCACAGTGCTATAGTGACATGAACACTGAAATTTAGGTTTGGTTGGTAAAAAGAGAGCCAGAAACAAATATAAAGATGTGGGGATAAAAAACTGCATCCTTGAAGTCCATTTAAATATAAAATTCAAATTTAGCAAAATTTTACATTTCTATGGTATCATTTATATGAATAAAATTTTTAAAGGCTATTCTATAGAACTCACTGTGGCAGCTGGGTGGCTGAGGGTTTGTCTTCTCAGTCAAAACATTTGTGAATTATGCCTATAAACTAGCCATTGTAATATATTTTGAAATTAGAAAGTATGATGTCTCCAATAGATCTCATGTTGTGTTGTTTTTATTATAAAATAAAAGTAATAATTAAAATGAGTAAATGGAAAAAAGTGAGAGAAGATTTTGATTTTATTCAGAGTATAATTTTGTGAGGATTGGTAGGTCAGAAGGAAAAGGTTGTGATAGAATTTAGAATAAAAGTGATATTATTTAAAACAAGAGTGTATACAGCCCAGGGATGGTGAAGAAATGTAGCTGAGAAGGGTTGGATACAGTGAAGCCCTATAAGTGAAAGATGCAAAAGAATGAGAGCCAATTTCAAAAAGAGAAAGAGTGGGAGACATGATGCAAGAAGGATAAAAATCAGAGCAGAATTTCTAATATCTAATATCACTTGTTCCACTTAAGACAAAGAGAATAGAGTGTATAACTTAAGTGGAAAAATATTTTTAAAGTTATAAATGAAATAATTATGAATTTTGAAAAAGGAAAATCACAATACTCTTGGTGAAACATTTCTGTTCAAATCTATCTATCTATCTATCTATCTATCTATCTATCTATCTATCTATCTATCTCACATAACATATATGTATCCATATCTGCATCTATATATACTATGGTATGGGTATGGTATTTAATCATTGTTGAGCTAGAACAATTAAAATAAATAATTGGGAATGTATTAAGATATAAATATAACAATATAATATACTTATATTATTTTTATATAGAAATAAATAAACATAAAAATATGCATTTCTCCAATCCCTCTAAATAAGGAATACAAAGAAATTGCATGCTGCTGCCCCAGGGTGTGGCTGGGTGGATTGAGCGCCATCCCTTGGACTGAGAGGTCCTGGTTGGATTCCCAGTCAGGGCACATGTCTGGTTTGTGGGCTCCATCCCCAGTAAGGGGCATGCAGGAGGCAGCCCATTGATGTATCTCTCTCACATCGACTTTTCTATTTCTTTCTCCCTTTCCTCTCTCTCTAAAAAATCAATGAAAACATATTTTTAAAAAAGAAATTGCCTGCTAAACAATTACACAAGTGACAAACATTCACATGCATGTGGCATCGCTTTTTATGCATGCTTTGTGGGTGACCCTGAGAAAGCTGTGACAAAGAGAATATTGGACCTGCAGTAAGAATATCAGAGTTTAGGTTTCGTGTTTTCCAGCAAGTAGCAACGTCACCTGTCCCTGTGAACTCCATTTCACCTGGTGTCTTGTGTTCATAGAAAATGAAAAGAAGGAGACAGGCAGGGAGCAAAGGAGGGAGAGCGAAGGGGATGGGGAGTGGGGCAAAGACTGCTAAGAGACACATCACATGCACTCATAATTTCATTGTATTGCGTTTCTTCTTGTGAAAGAACAGCTAATGTAGCAATCCCTTACTTAGGGTGCTTCTCAAATATGTGAAATATGGTAACAAAAATAAGATTAAAATATAAATATATAACTAAGGCAAACTCTTTTAGATAGTAAACCCTGCTTTCCTGTTTTTCATGCACCTCAATATATTCCCAAATAACAGCATTTGAAGAAAGTGTATAACTGATAAGCAGGTTAAGATATTAAGGTGAATTACATTGAATGTAAAAACAGTATCCAGAAGATGCAGATTTAAAAATTGAGTTGAAAGGGTGGTTTATTAGAATCAATTTATGTTTTTATGCAATTACATAAATTTTACACTTAGTTTTCAATGTTTCAAAAATATGGTACCTACATAATAATTTTATGCTATATCTTATGACCTCCAAATGCTTATATTCTTTTAGGGAGATTGTCTTCTCTTTTCAGTTGAAAATATTTTATATTTTCATTCAGCATCATAATATTTGCAATTTCCCAATTTTTGTTTTTTTTTGTTATTATCGTATAGTAATAATCTTAATTCTGCCATCCAGCTAGACTTGGAAGGGGTAAGAAAAATATGGAACCTGATGAACTGCAGGGAGAGCATGAAGATGACAGAGCGTTCAGAGCAGATGGGGGTGAAGAGGTATTCTCATGAGCTACAGAAGGAATGTCTAGTAGTTAAAGCAAAATACAAGTCAAATTTATCAGAGTTGCCCACAGTCAGCATCGGTGATCTTCTTGCCGATCTTGCTATTCCTGGAAACAAGCGTTCCATGGCTGCCACAATATCCATACAGTCCCTCACCTGACTGAAGACCACATGCTTGCCATCCAACAGCTCAGCTTTGGCAGGGCGGATGAAACCCTGTGAACCATTTGTGTTGGGTCCTGTATTTGCTACGGACAAGATGCCAAGACCTATATGTTTCAGGATGAAATTCTCATCATCAAATGTCTCTCCATAGCTGGACTTGCCCTCTGTGCCATTATAGCATGTGAATTCACCACCCTGACACATAAATCCTGAATAATTCTGTGAAAGCAGTAACCTTTATAACCAGATCCTTTCTTCCCAGTGCTCAGAGCATGAACGTTTTCTGTTGGCTGTGGAACCTTGTCTGCCAACAACTCAAAGCACATGTGGCCCAAGGCAAAACAAAGAGGGGTTGACCATGGCTGGACGCAGGCAACCCTGGGGCAGTGGTGTCTACAGGGCTGTAATTTTCTATTTCTTAAAGAAGGTAAAGCTAAATGCCATATTATAATGGCTATAAATTTGCTATTATTATTATATAAAGATCTTTTGTATTTTAGCTTATTTTTGATTATATGTTTTAGAAATGGAAATGTTAATATTTGTAATCATTTTGTCTACTACTAAAATTTTTTTTTAAAAGGCAGAGAGTGATAAAAACCAGAGACTTTCAGCAAAAATTTGAGTCCAAGTTTTAGAATGAGCAGGTACAGAAGAAGCAGAATGCTTATAAACACAATAATGACTCAAATGTTAATTAGAATGATTGGAGAACCTCATGGCAGGTCCCTCATCATCATAAACATCTCACTTCAAAAAATGATTATCCATTTTTCTCCTATGTTAATTATTCATTGGGGTTACTTCTCAAAGCGAACAATGCAACTGATTTTCTTTCAAAAAGTTTTATATTATTTTCTTGACTAATTAAAAGATAAATATTTTGAATAGGGTTACAGATTGAAAATATGATCTTATTTATAAAAGACCCAGGCTGTCAGGGATAGAAACAGTAAAAACAGACATGCATATGTATTTAGATAGATTTATCCCATCTATATCATATATTACTCATATATATATATATATATATCAACTGATTTTTTAAATTATTCTAGCATTTTTATGGGTCCACTATTTGTATTTCATACACTAATTAAATAAGTACATGCTCACAACATTCTTTGTCCCCAAAACTTTAAACAGGTAAGAATACTATTAAAACTTGGTCCTGCCCTGGCCAGTTTGGCTCAGTGGTTGAGCGCTGGCCTGCGGATCAGAGAGTCCTGGGTTTGGTTCCCGCTAGGGGCACGTACCACAAACAACACAAAAAACTTAGTCATTTATTTCAGAAGTCAATATATTTTCATGAATATTTATAAAATGCTTACTATTATTACTAGAGCCTTGACTAGTGGCCCCATAAAATTAGGAAGGAGAAGAAGATTCAATTCTACATAAATAGAAAAAACAATGAAATGTCTGCATGTTAAAATAATGAGAAAATCTGTATTTCTAAAATAGAATATATTGCATTCTGAGCCTTTATAATTTTTCTTGAATATATTTATATTATTTTTACTAAGACCACAAGAACATACATTGTAGATGTACCCTAAGTTTATAGTAGAATAAAAAATTACAACAGAATAAATTTAACTGAGAACAAAAATCTGAAAGACCACTATTAAAATAGTCCTCTACCTTCCCAGTTAACAATGGTTTATTCACCAATATTTACTATTAACTACAAGTTTCTTCAGTTGTATATGGACATAATTTGGAGAGGGAAAAACACCTTTATATTTAACAGAAAACTTGCACGAGCCTTTTTTGGCTTATAGATAAGCAAAATAATTTCAGTCTTAACAAAACTGATTTCAGCAATGCCTTTGCCAACATATTCTAAAATATGTTTTCAGAGAAACTGAAGAAAGAAAGGTTCTCTGAATGATTTTACTGGAAGTTGGCTTGTAAGGTTGAAACATTGTATCTATGGAGATCCTGGGGACTCATTGGTAAAGGTTAAATACACGGACTTTACCTGATATCCCAGTGGTTGTATGCAACTCAGTTGGGTATGAAAACCTGAAGATCCATGGAGAACTTGCATCTCCCAGTAACAGCAATCAGCTCTATCCTATTTTTGGAATGTGGGCTTTGAAAAACCTCACTGTATTTATAAGGATCTCCTCTATTGAATAATGCTTCACCATAAACCCTGTTTGGATCAGATCCACAGGGAGAAGTTGGCTGCATCCTCTGAAATAGTCAATGTTTCTCAGTCTATTTCAGACCTCACCTCTATTCCCAGCCCCATGTTGTTGTAGAATAACTATGCTCTCTGCCCAAAGATATCTGAATTTAAACAACTCCATGCATTTTTATTTACAATAGGTATATATTTCATACCTAGTTTTGAAATACCTGCAAAATAAAATCAGATGATGTGAGAGATGGGGAGAAAGAAAGAGGAAGGGAAGAGAAGAGAGTAGCTAGAATGGGGAAAAAAAAAGGGGGGATGTCAGGGGAAAAAATAAATGCATAAACAAAGGAAACAATAGATGAATGAACAGGGCCTGAAACCACAAACACTTGGAGTAAAAGGAAAGGAGGAAGAAAGGAATGTAGGAGGAAGAGAAACAAAACTAACATTCACTGACTTTAGTACAGTATGTTACAGTCACTGGACTAGGCAACTTCACTTATATACAAAATTCAATCTTGACAACTTCCTTGTGAGAGAACTATTTTCCATGTAATAGAACTGAGATTCTCTACCTGGTCAGAACCTGAATCCCAGGATGTTTATACTGAATAATTCAACACAGGAAGTGAGCTGTCTTCATTGTCAAAACTACACAGCAAGCCTTTTTTTATTCCTGGTTCGTTTTCCACTACCTTAACTGTGTGATATATAGCCACAAGCTTGACAATTGCAAGGCTGGTGTTTTCTCTCTACCATTTATACTGCCCTGATGTCAGTACTGGGTTGTAACTTGCATAATATCGGGTCCAAATCTGAAGAATCTATGTGGTGTCTTGAATGGGGAATTTCACTGATCTAATCAACATTCCAACCCTGTTGATGTTTAATAGTGAGGCAGAGAAGACAACAACATTGATATGCAGCCTTTCTTCCCCAACAGATTTTCTGCCTAAACTGTATGCCCAATAATGATGAAAGGAAGATAGGCAGAAATTATACATTGTGTGATCGGGAGAACAATAGAGAAATCAAATCTCTCCTCTGGGAGAGAACCAGCTCAAAATTCTGTGAACCTGCAGCACTGTTTCAGGTCAGAGTTCCAATTAGTTCCTAGACTCTGGAGAATCCTGAGGGAAAACAAAATGGATAATAACTTTGTTGTTAAAAAGAAAAAAAAAGCATTTGAAAATAAATCAAAGTTACAGGATGTAGAAATTCTGTTTTAAATATTTAAATCACTGATGAATCATAATGGGAAATTAGCAATGGATCTCCCACACATACAAAGACATATCACTACATCCAATTTATTATGCTTCCAAATGTTAATGAGGAAGAATTAAAATGTCTGTGAGCAGTAAAAAGTGAATTTAAAAGGGCGTTCTTTTTGTCAAAGTCAACAACATCTTCTGAATCTGCTTTAATTGACCTAATTGACCGATCACTTCTTCTGCATATATATTATCCCGTGGCCTTGAAATCCTCCTCTTTTCTCCTACTGTTTCTTTTTAGTCTTTCAAGCTGGTTTCTCCTGATTTTCTTAAACCCTAAACATTGATATGCTACAAAGTTTGTATCTCCTGCCCCATGAACCTTTCTTTCCTCTGTCTAGACACAGGCATTAGCTAAGTTTATCCACTTTTATGTCTTTAATTTGAATATCATCTTTAAGATAATGATTTGCAAACTTATATATCCAACCAAGATATTTTCCTTTAACTTTGGTTTTATATATCTAGTAACTAATTCAGCACATCCACTTGTATGTCTAATTGGCATCTCCAAACTCATTTATCTAAAACTGACCACTGATATCTCTTCTTCACACTAAATCTTTACCCAAAATCTTCTACATATTAATGGCACTCCAACTTGCCATTTTCTCAGGTTTTAAATTTATCCTTGACATCTTTATTTATCTGGAAACCCAAACCCAACCCATTAGTAAATCCTGTTGATGCTACCTTTAAAGTATACCCGGAATCCTACAACTTTTCATCATCTCAAACAAACCATTATGAACTTTTACTTGGATTGCTGACAAGCCTTCTGGCTGGTATCTGTGTGCCCATTTTTTTTCACTCACAGACCATTCTTCATGGAACACTGAGTATCCCTTAAAAATCTAAACTGTAGGCCTGCTACATGTGACAGTATAGATAGTGCGGTTGTAGGAAGCATTTTCATAGTACTCACTGTGAAATCATACATCTATTATGACAATGTTATCACAGGTGGTTAGTTAACTATCTAGAGAAAGTGATGTCTTGTTTTATTTATTTATTTATTCATTCATTCATTTATTTATTTACTTATTTATTTTTAAATCCTCACCTGAGGATACTCTTACGTTTATCTTCAGACAAAGTGGGAGAGAGAGAGAAATATTGATGAGAGATACACATTGACTAGTTGCCACCCACACAACCAAAATCTGGGCCAGGGATGAACTGCAACGGAGGCATGTGCCCTTGGCTGGAATTGAACCTGGGTCTCTTTATCTGTGGGCCGATGACGCTCTAACCATTGAGCGAAACTGGCCAAGGCAGTGCTTTCTTATTTTAATGATTGACACAAAGGAAACATCCGAGCCTGCAGTAACCTGATCATTAACTGTTCATCTCACTGTTGTACAATGACTATCTGATTAATCAGGTGTAGTCCAACAGGACTTTATGTACCCTGGCCCTTCACTTTGTTCATCCCCTGATTTTGTCTAGCTTAGTACTTCTACAAATTTTCTCCACATAGGGATCACCTGGGGGGGTTTTGTCAAAATGCAAAACTGATTCAGTAGGTCTGGGTAGGGCCTTCGTTTCTGCATTTCCAACAAGATCTCAAGTGGTATCAATGGATGGTTCTGGTCTGGGGTCCCTGTTTCATCCCATCTGTGTATTTGCTCATGTTGTCCTTACTGATGCCTAAAGACACTTAGGTTTCTTTTACTTGGAGCTGTCTTTCTCCTAGTATGCTCAAGATTTTCTCTCTCATCTACTTCTGGTTACCGCTTTTCTTTTGTCCTTCAATGAAGCTTTGCTGCATATCTTGTTTAAAATTTAATCCCCCCTCTTCACAGTCTAAATTTTGTTCTTTTGCTAGACAATTTGCATTCTCTTTTTGGCTGCTTTTATTGTATTTACTTTTTCCTGTTATTATTCTAGTCTAATGTCATAGCTGTATAAGTCTATTAAATTATCCTGCCTAGAATTTGTTTTAGGTTTCTGAATCTGAGGATTATTGCCTTTTATAAATTCTGAAAACATCTTGATCATTATTCCTTAAATATTAGGATTTCCCATTTTATTTTTATTGGGGTGACATTGGTTAACAAAATTATATAGGTTTCAGGTGCACAATTCTACAGTACATCATCTGTACACTGTACTGTGTGCTCATCACACCAAGTCAAGTCTCTATCATCATTTATCCCCCTTATACTTTCTTTCACCCCCCCCTCTTCCCATCAATCACCACACTGTTGTCCCTGTCCATGAGTTTTTTCTAATTATTTCTTTTTTGACTAATCACTCCACCCCCTCACCCAGCCCCTTCCCTGACAGCTGTCAGCCTGCTCTCTATCCATGAGACTTTCTTAACCTATGTAAGATATATAGTAATGTAGATTTTTTTCACATAATCTTACACTCACCTCCATATTGCTTAGTCTTTCCTTTACACTTTATAGTGATTATTCTGTGTTGCTTTTTGGATGGCTTTTCCAGGTCTTTACTAATTAACTTTAGTTGTGGCTAATCTTTAGCTATCAATTTTGAAAAGTGTGCATGTGTGTAATTTCTAGGAGTTCAGTTTGGCTCTTTAAAAAGTCTACCATTCATTTTTCATAATGTCTCTTATTCTTCAGAAAATTCTTATATAAACATTACATAACAAGAATGGCATTTATTTCATAATAGTATCTGCAAAAAATTTAAATCTGCAAATTTTGTGAGTATAATTGTGTTGGTCGTTGTTGTATTGACCAACTCATAAGGGCTTGTTTCTTTAGGTGTTCTGTTTTTTGTTTGCTTGTTTTTAAATGTGATTTTTTATTTTGTGAAAATTCTCCTGTGATGATTCTTGCAGCTATTTCCATAAACATTCTTTGGGGGTGGGGTATTTGCATTTTCTAATTGCAGTTTCCTAGGAGAACTAACCAACCAATATACTAATTTTGACTTAAATTAGGATGATGATGGTAATGATAATGAAAATAATTATTTTAAGATATAGAGGTAAAGTAAATTGTGGATCAATACTTTTTTTAATGACTTGCCTGAAGTGGCAGAATCAAAAATTCAGTCTAGGACCAGTGGACAAAAATAATAATGCTAACTATCCCTTGTATTTGCTCAGTGTTAGACTATTGCACTCACATTCATGTTTATGTCTCATTAAATGTGCATTATAAGCTTGTGAGGTGGGCACAGAAACATTTTTAGGGTCACATTATAGTTCAGAAAAATTAGAATGAGAAGTAAAATTTACCCAAGGACTAGGAAACAATGCTAAGTTTTCTAAATTCAATTTAATTAAAATTTTACCTATATTATAATATAGTATATTGAATATTTAAAATATGATACTTAATCTATAATTATGTCATGGAAGTGTGGTTCTCTTATACATTTGGCAATAGTTCACAAATCTTCCAAACATTTTCCAGTTCTAAAACTCTCTTTCTCTTTTATCTTCCTTCTCAACAAGCTATTTGATCTATTTGACCATTGAATGTCTTGAGGTGATTATAAACATACCTGAGATTCCTAGACCTAACTGTATTCTTTCAATACAAATAAATTTAAAATGGTAACTGTAATCAAAATTATAATTAGATAATTGAGAACAAGATGGACGAGCCCTGCATCCTCTGCCAGTGGATTCAGAAACATGTGTTCCCCTTTGAACCCTTAAGAACAGCTTTGAAAGAAATTGTTACTGACACAAATTATGGAGTTCTTAGCCAGATTGCTGGCAGGATCCTAGAAAATGTAAAGGGGGAAAAATTAGAATGTATTAACTCTTTGGTTCCAGTTTTGAAAGCCCGACATTTCGGGAGTTAAATGGTGACATCACAAGATGTTGCTAGGACTGGATAGAGCAGGGAATCAAAAGAACAAAGTTCAGGGTTCAAGGTGATGTTCTTTAACAAGGAATGCAAATTGTTTCTTTCTTTTCCTTCTTTTTTTTATGTTGACCCCCATTTGTAGAATGGAGACAACCGTTTTCATCTTAATAAGGAGAATGCAAGATGCTAAGCTAATCACTTTACTTGGATATTACATTTTATTTTTGCACTGACTATGAGGTAAGTAGGTATCATTCTTATTTCTACTTATGAATAAGCAACTGAGGCATAGGCAGTTAGATTTTAGGAGCCAACTTGCTGATAATAATGAACCCAGAAGGAAGTTGAAAGAATATACATTCAATATTTAGGAAAGCAAGTGTCTCTGGCAGGTAGTTGGTGCATGATGAACATAAGACATTTTATTCTGAGCCTGGGCTTTAGAGATAGAAATGGAAATGAAAACTAAGTGAGGAGGAATAGTAGACCCTATGGCTGAGTTAGAATCAATCTACCCAACCAGTTAGGTAATATATGTGACGTCTGCCTGGTCTACCTTCTTTAAAATTGTGCCAGAATTCAATGTTTTGACTTTAATTTTTGATGGGAACATGCAATGTGTTGGGCATATAGTTAATGTCTAATTAATGTTTGTTATATTAACACACTATTGGGCCACTTACTCATCTCCAAGCATGATAAGCATGACTTTAATACCGCAGTAGCATTGACCTGAGCTGGAAACAGTGTTATGATGAACTGAAGCAGAGTTCCAGTTCTATGAAGTGGTTGTAGTTACAACAGAAATGCTTGAAACCATAAACATACCATCTATCCTGCTTGCACAATTACTTTAAAGTGTATTTTTCATTTGCATTATTTGTCCCTCCCAGGAGCCCCCTTAGTAATCATTATGAGTTCACTCATTTTTCTGATAAGAAAACTCAGGTCTCACAAAAGCACAGAGCCTCCCCCAGGCCACAGGGAAAATAGGACTTAAAGTAAAGATTTAAACACGGATATTCTACTTTAAAGGCATTCTATCATTTAATGAGCATTTCGTCTAAGGGCAACTTTGTGGCCATGTCTGACAGAGTTGTTGAATGTTGGAATGAAAACTTTTTTTCTCAAAGTTGCAATTTATATAAGAAACATTGGCCAATAGAGAGGTTCAGGTAATTTTGGTGAGTAGCAACTCACCAAAAATAAGGGTGCAACAATTAGCCATTAAGGTGTAAATAGGACCCGGTCCACTTGTGAGGTGCAATGCCAGGTGGCATTGTAGCGGGGTCGTGAAGTGACAGGACAGGTCTGCCCACCTTGCCAGCTTGGAGACCAGGGGCCCTCCAGTAAAGCACGTCGCAGCTTGATTTGCATTCTCGTAGCGCTGCTGTGTCTCTTTTGCTTTAAACTGTTTAAAGAATGATTTTATATCTCATTCTTCTTCATTATCCTCAGAATATGGCCTCATATAATATATATATTAACACACCTATATATATATATATATATATATAAGGTGAGGCAAAAGGAGGTTTACAGTTGTTCCTATGGAAAATAATATAATAATTAATAAATAATACAAGAATAATCTCTTTTGCATACTTACCACTGTAAACCTACCTTGCCCCACCCTGTATATAGATATAGATAGATATAGATATAGATAGATATAGTATATAGATATAGATATATGTCTCTCTATATAAGTATATATGGATACATGTATATATCTACTTATATCTATATCCATCTATCTATTTATATCTATATTTGTATCTATAGCTATAATCTATCTATACCTCTATCATCTATCTATCATCTATCATCTATCATCTATCTATCTATCTATCATCTATCTATCTATCTATCTATCTATCTATCTATCTATCATCATCTATCTATCTATTCATCTATCTATCATCTATCTATTTATCACATTCCCATGCATCAGGAAGTTTGCCATATATGTAACTCCTGGGTATGTCTTTTTCAATCCCAGGTTGCTTAAGTGGCCCAAACCCAATGCTGTCGATTCAGCTTGAGAGCCCTCAGCAGCTGTTCCTGGGCGTCCCTTGCTGCCTGCGGCCAGGGGACTTCCCCGAGCCCCTGGCCTGCACCGGCCGTTCTCCTGCCACCAGAGCTGAGGAGGAGGATGGGGGTGCTGACAGTCCCTCCTGGAGCTTTGCCCAGTCTGAGCTGGCAAGGGCCCACGGTCACCATACCCTTTCTGTCTTCTCTGATGCTTTCCCCCCAAAATAGTCCTGGAGAATTAATTGTCACACTGGCTCATCCTGGAACCTGGGAGAGCAGGAGAAGTAGCCATGGAAGGCAGGCGCCCAGAGGCAGAGCCTCTTCAGGAGGAGCCCCGTGTCCGTGTTCTGCTCTGCTCGACCTTTCCTGACACCTGGATTCGGGGCCCACAGACACTGTGGTTTGACTGTTGTTCCGGTTCCATCCTGTTCCAGAGGCTGTTGCCTCAGGCCAGCCCCTCCTCGCCTAACTACTCCTATGGCTCAGACTACACTTCAAATGGAAGAAACTTCTTCCCAAGAATAGTAATTATAATCTACAATCGATCAGATATAATATATATATTTATTTAATCCACCTTAGTAACCCCTGAAGTGGTTTCTTTATGTTGTTGTTGAGGTGTGTAAATATTCCTTATTCTATCACTCTTTTTCTTTCCTTCCTGATCTCAGTACTTTCTGAAATCATGTGGTAATTTATCTGTTTCCCCTCCCCCAGAACACCTTTCAGCATGCAAGTAAGAGTTTTAAGTGAGCAGGTTACTGCCTGATTTGGGCACTGCTGCCTCCACACATAAGAAGCAACACCTATCATATTTTAGGAGGTTAAAAATATTATTTCATGAATGAAATGTCTGAATGTTGCTGAGAAAAGTAGAGAGAATAATGTTCTCAATGAACAAAGACATTAGGGGAGGCTGAATAGAGATGAAAACCACTTGTCCTTCTCCGTTCAAAGGATGGAATTTGAACGTGTATGAAAGTAATCTAGAAAATCCAGAGGAAATCAAGTTTTGAAACCTGACTAATTCACTAAATCAAATAATAGGAGATCTGGGAATAGGCTTGCTTAGATTTAAAGTTAAGTTTTCTATTTTCTTGATTTTTTTCTTTTTGTTGTTTGTTTTTACAAACAAGAAGCCCTTTTGTAGCCATTGTGCAAGTCCAATTTTCTACTTCTTTCTAATCTGCAAAGAAAGCTCAGGTAAGGGCTTGATGCCATTAGCAAAAATGGGAGAAAATTTTGGAAATATCTGCAGGTACAACCTTGCTTATGTCAACAGTAGAGAAAAACAATAAAAGAACATAAATAAAATATCATGATGAGCTTCTGATGGCTATGCTGTACCAGAAAGTAGACAATTGAGAAAACTTATAGATTATAAGAGTCCATGTTAGGAAATGAGTTTCATAGGTCACCATAAAGTGTATCATAAAAACTGGGACATTAATCTGAGTGAAGAGGGATATTATAAATAGTTACTCTGGTACCACAAAGACAGAAATTCACTTCTATGTTTGCTGTGGGTGTCAACTTGCTCCCAGCAAGTTTCCAGGGCAGGACTGTTGACTAGCGAAGGAAAAACCCAGAATTTTTATAAAATGGTGGATAAAACAATTTTTGAAAATATTACTTTCTGATATTTATGTATGATCATTCTTACAGAAAAAAAATATATATATACACACATACACACATTTATGGCTTAAGCTGGGTATACAAAGCATTAATAGATGTAATTTTTATGCCATTGATTCAAGCTCAGACAAAGAGCTTAGTGTTCACTAAGCCCAATTTTAGCATCTAAACTATTTTCAAACAAAAGAGAGACTTATTTTATAACATACAAATTAAAGATCTATGAAGACACACTATCACATGGAAGAAAATTCTGTCGAGATAAAAGTAGTCTTCAAATGACTTCATGGAACATTCCCATCTCATTTCTTTTGCAGTATATATCACATTTAATTTTCCTCCTCAAGTCAAGTTTAGATTTTATACACAATCCAAAAAAAAAACAACAACAAACAAACATAAATCAATTTCCCCCAGGTCTATATGATATCTAGTTCCAGGTGACCTGAAATGTGTTATCATGGGATATTATATTATCAGCAAATATTTCCATGTAGAAAGAATATTCAAAATGCAAGAGTCAACAGCATTGACTCTGAACTTCTGATTTTTTTTCCAGTGGAAGGTAGACTTAGAAACCTTTTAAATATGGATTATGATAAAATGTGGAAATCCTTATAGACAGAGAATAACGTAGGAAGATGTGCCTTATACCATAAGAGTCAGGTTAAAGAGAGGGACATTTTACCATGAGTTAAAACACCGAACAAGGGAAGCATTTCACAACCTGATGGAACTTTGTCACTAAGGTAGTCCTGAATGTTGTTCCCGATCTCACACTGTGGGTCTATATTTACTCATTTATGTAAATTGAATTAAAACATTGTCGAGAACATCTGTATCCAGATGTGTGCTAGGCAGGAACAATAAAAGACACAGCTCATGACCTAGTCAGGAGTTGGTGAGCAAACAATGACACCCCAGTGAGAAGGAAGGAACTTGGTGTGCCTCCGGTAATCCAAGTAAAAACCAGGGAAGAGCCAGTGGGTCTTTGATAAATTTATTTCATTTTGTTTACATTGTTTCCCAGATTATTTCTTATCACCAAAGCTTTCTCTCTCCTCTTTATCTTCTCCATCCAGAAAAAAAGTTTATGTAACAGGAAATACTACTGATTTTCAGTTTACTGTGCTTCCACAACACTAGATAAGAGATCTTTAGAAATTTCCCTTTAAAATACATTAACTTTCAAAAATAAAAAGAAAGAAAGTAAAGAGAGAGAGTGCATGGATATAGACAATTGTAGTGATTGCAGAGGAGGAGGGGGTGAGTGGAGGTAGAAGAAGGCATAGAGGGGATAAATAGTAATGAAAAAATAAATAAAATACATTAATTTTCCCCTCCCTCCCTCCCTCCCTCCCTCCCTCCCTCCCTCCCTCCCTCCCTCCTTCCTTCCCTCCTTTCTTTCTTTCTTTCTTTCTTTCTTTCTTTCTTTCTTTCTTTCTTTCTTTCTTTCTTCTTTCTTTCTTTCTTTCTTTCCATTCACTATTTAGATTAAGAATATCTTTATAATGTGATTAAATACATATACAAGTCTTTATGAGATTGAAGAGCTGGGCAAGGCTGTGTTTTAAGGAAGTAAAAAAAGACAGAAGTAGTGGCAGAAGCCAGAAGCAAGAGGCTTAACCAGAATAGTTGTCCTTTATGGGATTCTTCAGTGGAGTCATTGGACAGACCCAGAGAAATTGTCTTCTGGGACTTGGAGAAGGTTATGAAATAGAAAACAAGAGTTGAAGAAAGTAAATTCACTGGTAATATCTACATCTATCTTCCCTCATCCTTGTGTTTAGCTTCTGCAGAACTAGAAAGTACACAGTGAGACAGGAACAAATCCATAGGACTTCATATTTGAGACCTTCGCTACAGGCTTCCGTAGGTAACATAAGAGAATAATAGACTGCACCTGCTTAGAACTCTCCATCTCAGTCATCTTTCAGTTTTCAGATGCTAGCTCCTTTAGTGAACTTTTGGTAAGCCTTATCTCTCCCATCCCAAGAGAGCTCATTAAACGCGTGTGAACTACGTCTGAATCGTTGAATATATCGCTCTTCTTTGCATTTGTTTCTTTCTTATAAAGATCTCAGACTCTAGCTAATGTCTCTGTTTTTATGCAAGAGTTTCCAAGTGGCATTTCCTTGGACTAACACCACCGCCATTCCTTCAGGACCTAGTTTTTATTGGTCTTTGGGAAAAAAAAGAGAGAGAGAGAGAAACAGAGAGAGAATATACTGCATTATGTCATCAAATTTAATGAGTAAATGGCAGTCACAGAGGTATTTAATTGCCTTTAAGAAATCCATGATACATTTGTGTAAGAAAATATGACTTTTCTGTAGGTCATTTTCCTAGAACATCACAACAAGCATTGTTAAACTTATTCTTCTGAAGTTCTGAGAAAATGGGAAAGGGGTAGAGTGATTTGATTACAATTTAGGTTTCCGAGAAACATTCACGAAAGGGTTAACATTAACTGAAGAAGGCATGAGTTTGGAATACAATTTAAAAGGTATTTTTAAAAACTGTTTATTTTAAAAGAACCAGATGGTGGATATGAGCTAATGTTGCTGAAAGAATAGCACACAGATTAGCCCAGGGGATAGAGGATCTGTGTGGGGATAGTGAGAATCAGAGTTCAATTTAATGCCAATCTCAGTAGTACTCAAACTCTTTATAAAATTACACTGTGTGAGTCCCCCCTTAACTCACTGAAGCAAAACCTTTCCAGGCAATTTTGAATAATAAACATGGTTACAATCACTAAGATTGATACTTCAATATTTTGTTTGTGACTCTGACAAATCAAAGTATTCAGATACAGGAATGAGTACAGATCTAGGAAGTGTCATACCCAAGACTTTACCAAACACCTTGGAACATTGAATCCACAGAAGATAGTGAAAAGGGATTTGTTACCAGCCATCCCCTAGAAAAGGTCGTCAGGGAGAGGTAGAGTTACTCCTGAAGCCTAAATCCAGAGACAGAAAGTTCAGATAGACTTTCTTCCTTTTCCTCTCTCTCTCTGTGTATGTCTCTCTTTTTCTCTCTCTCTCCCCCTTTCTTTTTGTAAGCCAAAGCTTATTTAGATAGTCACAGAGGTAGAAGAAGTAAGCCACAGATGAAGAGAGCCATCTGGGTCCTGTGGACTCAGCAAACAAGCTACAGAGGCAGCTGTTACTTCTTGATCTAAACACATGAATTAAATGTTATTCATTTAGCAGTAGTGAACCATGTATATAGAGTCTGAGAATGTCCAAGTGAGTTTTCATTTCCACTTCCATTCCTATCCACTTTTCATGTTCCCTCGTTCAGAGTGTAAACATGTTCAGCACAAGACCATATGTTGTTGCTTACTGTATCAATTAGCTGGGACAAAGTTTTATAAACTTGCTTCTCTCCTTTTTTCTTCTTTTTTCAGATGGAGTTTCTAATCTATTGTATATTTTTTATAAACATGTTTTGTAGTATTTCAAGACTTGGTTTAAGAGGCAGAAAAAGCAGAAAACAAAATGTTATTTGATACATTTGATGACCTCAAAAAAATACCTTTAATAGAAATAACCTCAAATAAAATAACATCTGTGAGAGAGCAAAAAAAATTCCTGTTGTAAAATTATTACTTTAGGGCCACTAAAAAAAAAAAAAAAATATATACACACATATACACACATATATTTTTTATCCTCACCCGAGGACATTTTTCCATTTTTTGTTCAGATAGAGGAAGAGAGAGAGAAACATCGATGTGAAAGGTACACATCGAGTGGCTGCCACCCGCACGACCAACCAGGGTCGGGGACAAACTGCAACCGAGGTACGTGCCCTTAGCGGGAACCGAACCCGGGTCTCTCTGTACCGCAGGCTGACGCTCCAACTGCTGAGCCAAACTGGCCAGGGCCAAATATTTTTTTTATTGTCGGAAAATATACATAACATTTCTCATTTTAACCATTTTTAGTGTACAAATCAGTGACATATAGTATATTCACAATATTGTGCAACCACCAAAACAATCTTGTTCCAAAATTTTCATTACCCCCAAAGAAAACCCTGTTCCCATTAAGCAGTTACCCTTGTTCCTTCCTCCCCACTGTGCCTGATGAACACCAGTCTGATTACTGTGTCTATGGATTTGCCTTTTCTTGACAATCATATACAAGGAATTTGGCAGTGGCAGTCTTTTGTGTTTGGCTTCTTTCACTTGGCATGTAACAGTACTTCATGCCTTTTCATGGTTAAGTAATATTCTGTTCTTTGTATATACAACATTTATTTATCATTAATCAACTAATGAACATATGGCTGATTGTCCACCTTTGGCTGTTGTGAATAGTGCTGTGGCAAACACCCTTATGCAAGTTTTGTTTAAACACCAGATTCCAAGTCTTCTGAGCAATAACAAGGAGTAGAGTTGCTGGGTCATATGGTCTCTACATGTTTAATATTTTGAGAAACTTCCAAACTATATCACATACTGTCTGCACCATTTATTTATTTATTAAAAAAATTTTTCCTTTATTGATTTTAGAGAGAGAAGTGAGAGGGAGAGTTAAAAACATCAATGAGAGAGAACATCTTGCATGACCCCCACTGGGGATTAGGCCCATAACTTGGGCATATGCCCTGACTGGGCATTGAACCAGTGACCTCTTGGTGCATGGGTCGATGCTCAATCACTGAGCCATACTGGCCGGACAGTGGCTGCACCATTTTAAATTCCCACCAACATGTGATATTTTAAAATTAATTAAAAAAACAAAACAAAATGACATTCATTATAGTGAAGACAAAATGGTAATTTTGATTTTGATTTGCATTTGCCTGACAACTAATGATATTGAGCATCTTTTCACATATTGCCATTTTTACATTTTCTTCACAAAAATGTCCATTCCAGCAAGTGCGTCACCTAATTTTTATATGGCCCATTTTATTGCCCATTTTGTGCTGAGGTATGCTTTATATACATATTCTGGATACTATATTCTCATCAGATATATTGAATTGCAAATATTTTGTCCCATTTTTTAGGTTGTCTTTTTTTTGTCTTTAGTAGTGTTCTTTGATGTTCAAAATTTTGAATTTGGAATTTATATATGTATATAAATTGTGTGTGTGTGTGTGTTTGGCTTGTGCTTTCTAAGAATCCATTGCCAAATCCAAGGTCATAAAAATGTATTCCTATGTTTTCTGAGATTTTTATAGTTTAAGCTTACATATTTAGTAACCCATATAGAGTTAATATTTGTATATGAAGCTTGGTAGTAAGATTTGATATTAGGTTAGGTTCCCCAGTTTTCTTTTTTTCAAGAGTGTTTTGAATATTTGTGGTCTTTGTGATTACCTATGAATTTTAGAATCAGGTCTAGGGTCCTGGAGATTGTTATAGAAATTTCATTGAATTTGAAAATTAATTTGGAAAGTAGTGCCAACTTAATATCAATTCTTCCGGTTCATACAGAATTCCACTTAGTTAAGTCTGGTTTAATTTCTTCGAGCAGTGTTTCATAGTTTTCAGTGAGTAATGCTTGCTCTTCCAGAGTTAAATGTATTCCTAAGTATTATATTATTTTGATACTATTGTAAATGAAATTGTTTTCTTAATTTTCTTTTTAGAATGTTTACAGAAAAACAAAATCCTTTCTCGATTTTATTTCAATAAATTATATGCATCAATTAAGCAGCTGATTTAACATTTGTTTAATATGTTAAGTAACATGCATGTTGATTCACTGCAAATTATGGTCACTCTCTGATACAAGGTAAGCTTGATGACATATACAGGAACAAGAAGTGGGTTCAGCCCTGGCCAGTTTAGCTCAGCGGTTGGAGCATCGGCCTGTGGCCCAGAGAGTCTCGGGTTTGGTTCTCCCTAGGAGCACAAACCAAAAAAGAAAAAGTGGATTCATTTCTCCCCCACTCTCTGTTCTGGGCCTCAGCTCAGTGGCATCTCTAGGAAACGAAGAAGAGAAATTGATCCTCTCTTTAACAGTGTCTGCTTCCTGAAACAGCTAAAATCCTGTCTCTTGCTTAACACCCTTTCCCCCTCTTCACAGCTCTTTTTTTCTGTATCCATCTATTTTCCTTAAAATATTACTGTAGAACTTAGAGAGTAGCTGAGGGAAATGATAGTGGATGGGTTAGGCTACCACAGAGAGTGACACAGGCAAAACTTCTGAACCAAGTCGAGACCAAGGAGCAGCAATTCCTATAGACTATACCTTTAATCACACTGGGTTCCAATGTTAGAGCTTCACATTCTGGGCATCCAGTTAGTAATTGTGCACATCAATTCACTTATGCAATAAAATAAGCTTTCTAAAAATGAAGGTACTCATACTGACAAGAATATAATGAAATGTCCCTTCTAGTTCATTTGTATATAGAATTATAAAATGCCACAAGTCCAGTCACTCTTATCTCAGAAACCTGGGCATAAATAGATACTGTGTTTCATTTTTTTTCAGGTGTTAGAAAGTCAAGACAATTTCCAGCACCCATAATAAACACTTTGCTGTTTCTGTAGTAAAATCTATGGATATTTCATAAACTAGAACAAATAAAGTGTATAATTAGCCTCTGAGAAAGTAAAACAAAAGCAGTCTCTCACATCCAGAAGCTGCACTATGTTATTCCCCTATTATCCTATATGAACAATCTCACAGAACATCAGCCTCAGCCAAGGTTATTGTTATTTTGTGATAAAGGGAGATACAACATGACTTACTTTATAATTTTATCTAGGCACACATGGAAACAATGCCAAACATTCACTTCTGAGCTAAACTGAATGGCTGTTTATTGGCAAAGCTTTATTCTCTCTCTAGTCTGTTCTTTTTATACAGAATATTTATTGATATACCCAACCAAAGAATTGGCCCTGCTTTCTGATGGCATCCAAACTAGAGCTGGCTCCGCTTTCCTAGACTCTTCTCAACATCATCGAAGCAAAACCCAAGGTTATAATAGGTTCTTTCTAATACCTTCTTACTGAGATAATCCCTGGGTCCCTTATGGTGTGCATTCTACATTGAGTGATAAACTCACCTGGTTCAGTTGCAGGTATGTTCCTAATGTTTTGGATGGCAGGCATTGACACCTGACATTATATCACTTCAGGTCAGCTTTCAACACTTAGTAAGTTTAGGTAAGTAAGGTTTTGTCAGTAAATGAGTTATGAAAAGACTTTCAGATTTCAGGGCATGTTGGATTTTAGAATTCCTGATATGGTTTTGTATACTTTACAGTATTTTTTGAAACCATTGGAAATATGTATCAATAGCTTTAAAAATGTACACAGGTTATAAAACAAACTCTGGGCTAATGCCATAATCAATGGTGAATAACTGAAAGCTTTTATTCTAAGATCAGAAACAAGACAAGGATGTCCACTCTTGCCACTGTTATTCAACATAGTACTGGAAGTCGTAGCCAGAACAATCACGCAAGATAAAAAAATAAAATAAAAGGCATCCAAACCAGCAATGAGTACATGATTCTTTATATAGAAAACTCTAAAGATTCCACCAAAAGACTATTAGAAATAATAAACAAATAGAGTAGTAGCAGGATACAAAGTCAATGTACAAAATTTATTCCATTTCTATATACTTAGAAATATCGAAAAAAGAAATGAATAAAACAATATGATTTGCAATTGCAACAAAAAGAATAAAATACCTAGGAATAAACATAAAAAAGAAGTGAAGGATAAATACACTTAAGACTACAAGACATTGTTGAAAGAAATTTAAAAAGACACAAAGACATGAAAACATATTTCATGTTCATAGATTGAAAGAATCAATGTAGTTAAAAGGGCCATATCATCTAAAACGATATACAGCTTCGATGCAATTCCCATCAAAATCCCAAAGCAATCCTGAGACAAAAGAACAAAGCCAGAAGGATCACACTCCCTGTCTTCAAATCACACTGCAAAGCTAAATAATAAAAAAACAGTATAGTATTGGCAGAAACAGTAGACGCATAGATCAATGGAACAGAACTGACACCACAGAAATAAACCCAAACATGTATGGGTAAATACTTTTCAACAAAGAAGCCAAAAACATACGATGGATCAAGGAAAACCTCTTCAATACGTGGTGTTGGGAAATTTGGACAGCCACATGATAAATAATGAAATTAGACTTCTATAGGACACCATACATAAAAATTAACTCAAAATGAACTAAATACTTAAATATAATACCTGCAATAATTAATTATACAAAGAAAAATATAGGCTGTAAACTTATGGACCTTGGTCTGGAAGGGTTTTTGTGAATTTGAATCCAAAGTCACGGGATGTTGAAACAAAAATTAAAGAATACGACTACAACAAATCAAAAAGCTTCTGCGAAGCAAAATAAATCATCAACAAAGCAAAAAGGCAACCCATTGAATGGAGAAGATATTTGCAAATTATACCTCCAATGAAAGACTAATAAACAAAATGTATTAAAAACTCATACAGCTGAACAACAACAACAACAAAAAAAACAGTCAAATAAAAAATGGGTAGAGGACTTGAACAGACATGTTTTCCAAGAAGATATACAAATGGCCCACAGATACATGAAAAGATGCTCAACTTCACTAACTATGAGAGAAATTCAAATTAAAACCACGATACCACCTTATACCTCTTAGACAGGAAAAAACAAGTGTTGGGGAAAAAAGGAGCCCTCATACACAATTGGTGTGTACAGCCACTATGGAAAACAGTATGGAGATTCCTCAAAAAGTTAATAATAGAGCTACTATATTACCCAGAAACTCCTCCTCTGGGCATCTACATAAAAAGTTTAAGGACATTTATTTGTAAAGATATATATATATATATATATATATATATCCCTATAATCATTGAATCATTTTTTGTAGTAGCCCAAACTTAGGAACAACCTAAATGTCCTTCACTGGATGATTGGATAAAGAGGATGTGGTACATATATACAGTGGAATACTACTGGCCATAAAAAGGGTGAAATATAGCCATTTGTGACAACAGCAAAAATCTTGATAGTATCACGTTAAGTAACATAGCCAGACAGAAAGGGCAAGAATCTTAAGTTTTACACATGAACTGTATTATTTCACACATATGTGAGTTATAAAACAGAAATCAATCATTTCTAAGAGGTTAGTAAGATAGGAAATAAGATGAGGAAGTATAGATATTAGATATAAAATAGCCATTAGCATTGCAATGATATTGATGATGATCAGATATGCAGAAAGCAGGAGGGCATAGTTTGAGGCAAGTATATAAACATATATATTTAACTTTAAGGTGCATCACTTGCTTACTTTGGAGAGAAGTGGTGTGGGTCACAGGCATAACATGAAATTTGATCTTACTTGCGTTATTCCAATATACTGAATAAATCAACCCAATGGATGCTATAATTTTCCATTTTTTCTCTTTCCCTAAGAACAAATGACTTTGACACAATATTTTGAAAGAGAAGCTTTACTTCCAAGGGTTAAATAATTCAACTTGTCAATAGCATTACTTCCCAAATACATTTCAAGCAGAGAAAACCTTAGGCGATTTACACTTTGGGGTGAGCATCTTTCTTTGGCATTTATTTTCTGCAGTAATTCCATTAAAAGACCACCATTTGTTGCAATCTGTCTTTGCAGATTTTATCAATGCTGAAACCTTTTAAACTGAGAATGGGATTAAATAAACCCCATTTACCAGTGTGGTAAAATATAATAGACATCCAGCCCATTAAATGGCCAGCTAAATCAATATATCCACTTGGCAGCAATTTCCGGAAGATAAGGTGAAAACCTTCTGTTCTCTTTGATAGATGAGTAAACTTAAAGGGAAGAATTTACAGTAGACTCAGCATGCACCTTGAAGGAACGTTCATTATTCTCACATTACCTCCCAATGTCAGCAGATTTGTGGTTAGTAACAGCGAGGCCATCCATACTCCCCCTCCTGTGTGGTTCCAGCCAGGCACTGAGACAAGTCTGGGATGTGAAAGGCAGGCCAGTGTCTGGAACTAGTTAGCAAGGATGAGGTTTCAGCTGTGATGAAAAGATATGTATACATTTTAATTGATAAATATATTTGAGATTTCCCGTTCAGATAATATAGGATCAAGATATGCACATTTAAAAAAATTAAATATATTGTGATAACATCGGTTAAAAACATTATAGCAATTATAAAAATAAATATATAATTTTAATTATAAATTTATAAATCTTAATTTAATTTAATACATTCTGTCAAAAACACCTCAAATAATATGGCTTTTCATATGAGGGTGAAGAGGGGAGAGTGTGAAAGACACAAGAAGCTAAAAAAATGTAATAATAACAATAACATAATGTGCTTATAACGTGTCAGGCACTGTGCTTTATATATTTATTAATTTACTAGGAATCAATTAAAGGAAGGATTTAACGTGTGTTTACAAGGTAGCAGAAACTAATTTTAGCACTTCACATACTTTATTATTTCTTTAATCATAAAATATTGTCAGTAGATAGTATTTACATATATGGAAACAGAGAATCAGAATGAACTGTCCTCAAATCACAATAAGAACAATGTCGAGGCTACTGTTTAGGCTAAAGCTGAATAATATAACTTGGCATTAACTTTTTGAATGTCAGTTCAGGAAACAGAAATCACTAGCTAAACTCAGGGTCAAGCATTAAAATTAGGAAAAGAAGAAGCAGGTATGGCCAGCGTCTCAGAAAATTCTCAGGGTCAAAAACAGGAGTTGCAGCATTATCACTGAACACGGATTCTATGATCCCTCAGAGTAACATGCTTGAAAACTCTGAGCTTTGTGTTGGGCACATTTTAGCTTCAATAAATGCCCACTGAACTTCGAGACTCAGGGGTGGTTCACGACCTCTTGAATGAGACAGACTTAATTCCCAGTCCAAGTCTTCCACATTTACCAGCTGTAGGACTTTTGACAATATTCTTGGATGGGTTCACCTCTCCAAGACTGTTTCTTTATTTGTAGAATAAAGATATCATAGAATTTAACTTATGGTTTTCACATGAAGATGTTGTACAATGAAAGCAAAACATTTAGTTCACTGCCTGGTACTTAATAGGTGCCCAATAAATGTATGACCTAAATATCTCTCTATATACATAAATATCTATGCACACACACACATATACATGCAGTCTTTGTATGTATATAGACACTTTCTACATGTTTATATAATATGCATAATGTATTTAAATGGTACATATGTGTATATACATATATTGTATGTACATATCTTACAGATAATGTAACTATATATTTTATATTATTGATTTAATACTCTATGTAAAATTGTATCCTGATTTTCTGACAAATTAATGCAATATAAACATGTTCTGTTTTAATATTTTTTATTCACAAAAGAACTTTCCAATGCCTATACTACACTCAACTCTGTGAATGGCCCAGCATTTATTTAGGCATTCACCTACTGTTTGTTGAGCATTTAGAAAATTTTACATTTCCTCCCAACATTTATAATGTTGTAATAAATATCTTCTGCATATATTTTTAAAGTGTTTATTTACCTATTTTGAATTATTTTCTCAGGGTAGAATAGTAGAAATTAATTGATCAAATGTCATAAATATATTTATACTATTAGTTTTATTAAAAAAAACACTGCAATAAAATGTACATCTATTTTGGAACACCTAATATTGCTCATTTGGAAATACACAAGCTGCACACTTTCTTCCAAAAATGAGTTGGATATAGCTGACATCAGACAAAACTGGATTCTATAAATCAAGCTCCGGAAGCCACTGAGCAATGTTCATTACTTGTTACATCTCAGGCGCTGGGAAGGACTACTCCTGTGACCTTACTTAAATATCACTACAACCTGAGATGAATACGATCCCTTTCCACAGTGCAGGAATCTGAAGCCTAGAGAGCATGCGCGGTCTTTCCCAAGTCATCCCATAACTAGGTAGCAGAAAGCAGACTTGAACTCAAACCTAAATCTCTTCTTCTCCACAGTAGAAGCATAATTCAGAATGTATTGAATAGGCGAGAAGGCTTTGAGGGCAACACCAAAGATGCCCTTCCCCCACTGCACTGCTCTGCCAAGGGCCCTTTCTTAATCAACCTCCTCCTCATAGCAATAGGTTTAACAACTCAAGACCATGGAAGGAGGGGAAAGATGAATAGAAGTTGTGTGATGCCTTATCTAATGCTCCAAGGTAGAAACCAGATTCTAAATAAAAAAACTATCCAAGGGTCTAATCTCAAATTCTTCTTCATGTTTTATACATTTGGGGAAAGCACTAGAAATGAGAGGGATGGAGGGGTGGACACAGATGTGTAGGGAGTGTGAGAGTGAATGTAGTTTTTGAGAAGGATCAGTGTTGGAAGAAACACGTTTCTTATGATGGGCTCTTCATAAATATTTATCCATGTGGTTTTCTACATAAATATAAGCATGAACGTTTAGCTGCTGGCATGGACACCCTCTGGCTCGGAAATATGCCCCTGGTTCAATGACTGTTCTAAAGATGAAAAAATACACTTTTTGGTGCTATTGGGCATGCAATGCTATAAACTCCCTGTCTCCAAAAGAACCAGGCATAATGAAGGGAAGATAGATTTTTCAGGGGAAAGAGGTTTTTGAGTTAATCTTCCTGTATACAAATGTGTAAAGCATGATCCATTTGGAGTTAGTAATTCATGCCTGTGTCCCTGAAGTAATGGATTTAGCCCTGATGTAGATGGTTATTAATGGTCTTTTGGGTCTCGTGGCTGCCCAAGTTAAGCCTGCTAAGCAAGTTCCCTTGCTGATTATACCTGCCACCTATTTATTATTTTTTTTGAAAGAGGAAGAGAGAAAGAGAAACATTGACCTGAGAGAGACACTTCGAATGGCTGCCATCCACATGACCCTAACAGGGGCCGGGGACAAACCGCAACCATGTACGTGCCCTTAGCAGAAACCAACCCTGGGACCCTCCCGTCCGTCAGCCAACGCTCCAGCCACTGAGCCAAACTGACCAAACTATACCTGCCACGTATTAATCTGAAATGGCCTGCCTCTGTCTTTGGTCTCTCCTGGCCCTCTGTCTATGGGCCTAGTTTCAGAGTTCATCTGGGAAGCTCTCAGGTTTGCAAACCAATGTATTTCAGATGTTCTTCATTTACATGTGTGTATGTGTCCTTGCTTCCAAGTACCTGTCTGATATTATTTCTTTTGTTTAGAGAAAGGTGATGGTTTTAAGTAAAGATAAAAAAAAAAAAAAACATAGACACAAACAGCAACAGTATGGTGATTGCAAAAGGGAAAGGGGAGTATGGGAAGGTAGAAGAGAAAGGGGAGATAACTGGGGATAAAAGGAAACAACTTAGGGTAGTGAACACACAATACAATATACAGACGATGCATTACATAATTGTATACCTGAAACCTATATAATTTTCTTAACCAATGTCGCCCCAATAAAGTCAATTGAGCATTTTTTGAAATTCTTTTAATATTACTTATAGTGAAAATGTACTGTCAAATAATTCTGTCCATTTTAGTTTGTCTGAAAAATAAACATTATTTTTCATATTTTGAAAAGTATTTTCACTGACTAGCCAATTCTGGGCAAAGATATTTCTTTTTTTTAGTACTTTACAAGAAATACAGTATTGTCTGTTAGAATAATAGCGCTCTCTGTTTCTCTATATGTAACGTGTCCTTTATTTGCAGGCAGCCCTCGAGATTCTCTTTATTATTTTCAGCAAATTAAATCTGATATATATTTTTTTCCTGTTCTTTAACTTAATTAACACTTATACACTTATTTACTTAGTACTTATTCCTTTTGTTATTCCCTCAGATTTTTGAATCTCTTTTTTCAAATTCTTTTTATTTAATTAATTAATTTATTTTTGTTACAGATGTTTATCCTTTTTCCTGCACTGATTTCCTCCTCCCCCTCCCACCCTGTCCTGTCCCCAGCTTTGTTGTCCATGTCCAGTGTTCATGCATACATGCATATAAGTTTTGTGGTTAATCTCCCCCCAACCACCCCCTCTTCTGAGGATTGTCAGTCTGTACCCCGCTTTCATGTCTCTGGGACTACCCCATTCCTCAGACTGTTATGTTCATTATATTCCACAAATAAGTGAGATCATATGATACTTGTCTTTCTCTGTTTGGCTTGTTTCGCTTAGGATGATACTTTCCAGGTCCATCCATGTTGTTTCAAAGCATAAGAGATCTTTCTTTCTTATAGCTGCATAATACTCCATTGTGTATACGTACCACTGCTTTTCTATCCATTCATCTACTGATGGACATTTGGGCTATTTCCAGATCTTAGCTATTGTAAATAGTGCTTCTATGAACATGGGGGTACATATATTCTTTCTGATTGGTGTTTCAGGCTTCTTAGGGTATATTCCTAGAAGTGGACTCACTGGGTCAAATGGCAGTTCAATTTTTAATTTTTTGAGGTAACACCATATTGTTTTCCATAGTGGTTGCACCAGTCTGCATTCCCACCAGCAGTGTACTGGAGTCCCCTTTTCTTCATACCCTCTCCAACACTTGTTGTTTGATGATTTGTTGATGGCAGCCATTCTGATAGGTGTGAAGTGATACCTCATTGTTGTTTTAATTTGCATCTTTCTGATGATTAATGATGTTGAGCATTTCTTTATATGTCTCTTAGCCATTTGTATGTCCTGCTTAGAGAGGTGTCTATTTAGTTCCTCTGCCCATTTTTCAATTGGGTTTTTTGTCTTCCTTTTGTTGGGTTGTATGAGCACTCTCTATATATCTGAAATTAACCCCTTATCTGATATATTGTTGGCAATTATGTTCTCCCATACAGTGGGTTGCCTTTCCATTTTGATGATTGTTTCTTTTGCTGTGCAGAAGCTTTTTAGTTTGATGTAGTCCCATGTGTTTATTTTCTGCTTTGTTTCTGTTGCCTTAAGTGATGTATCAGAGAAAATTCTGCTGCGTATGATGTCTGAAATTTTGTTGCCTATAGTTCCTTCTAGGGTTTTTACGAATTCACAGGTCACATTTAAGTCTTTTATCCATTTTGAGTTTATTCTCGTGTAGGGTGTAAGTTGATGGTCTAGTTTTATTTTTTGCAAGTAGCTGTGCAATTTTCCGAGCACCATTTATTAAAGAGGCTGTCTTTACTCCACTGTATGCTCTTGCCACCCTTTGTCAAATATTAATTGAGCATATTGCCTTGGGTCCATTTCTGGGTTCTCTGTCCACTGGTCTATATGCCTGTCCTTGTGCCAATACCAGGCTATTTTGATTACAGTGGCTTTGTAGTATAACCTGAAATCTGGTAATGTGAGCCTTCCTACTTTGTTCTTCTTTTTCTATATTGCTGTGGCTATTCAAGGTCTTTTTTGGTTCCATATGAACTTTTGAAGTATTTGTTCTAGTTCTGTGAAGCATGTCATTGGTTTTATGATGGGGATTGCATTGAATCTATGGATTGCTTTGGGTAGTATGGACATTTGAATGATATTAATTCTTTCAATCCATGAACAAGGTATGTGCTTCCACTTTTTTATATCTTTCTCTATTTCTTTTTTCAATGACCTATAGTTGTCTATGAATAAGTCCTTTATTTCATTGGTTAAGTTTATTCCTAGGTATCTTAATTTTTATGCCACAATGGTAAATGGATTGTTTTCTTAGTTTCTCTTTCTGCGAGTTCATCTGGTATATAAGAATGCCATCAATTTTTTCATGTTAATTTTGTATCCTGCTACTTTGGCAAATTCATTTATTAAGTCTAGTAAATTTTTGATGGAGTCTTTGAGGTTTCCTAAGTATATTATCATATCATCTGCAAATAATGACAGTTTCACATCCTCCTTTCCAATTTGGATCCCTTCTGTTTTTTCTTCCTGTCTGATTGCTGTGGCTAAGTCTTTCAGTTCTATGTTAAATAAGAGTGGCAAAAGTGGACATCCTTGCCTTGTTCCTGTTCTTAAGGGAAATGTTATAATTTTTGCCCATTAAGTATGATGTTGGCTGTAGATCTTTCATATGTGGCCTTTATTATGTCTAGATATGATCCCTCTATTCCCACTTTGCTGAGGGATTTTATCAGAAATGGATGCTGGATTTTGTTGAAGGCTTTTTCGGTATCTATTGATATGATCATATGGTTTTTATTCTTTATTTTGTTTATGTGGTGTATCACATTTATTGATTTGCGAATATTGTACCAGCCTTGCATCCCTGGGATGAATCCCACTTGGTCAGGGTGAATAATTTTTTTGATGTGTTACTAGATCCAATTTGCTAGTATTTTGTTCATGATTTTGGCGTCTATGTTCATCAGGGTTATTGGCCTATAGTTTTCTTTCTTTGTTGTGTCTTTTTCTGGTTTTGGAATTAGATTTATACCGGCCTCATAAATCGAGTTTAGAACACTTCCTTCTTCTTGAATGTTTTGAAATAGTTTTCTGTCTCTTCCCAGTCCAGTTTTTGGAGACTATGTGTTTCTAGAAATTTGTCCATTTCGCTTAGATTGCTGAATTTGTTGCCATATCATTTTTCGTAGTAGCTGTTAAAATTTTGTGTATTTCTGTAGTATCAGTTGTTGCTTCTCCTCTTTAATTTCTAATTTTCTGTATTTGGGTTACCTCTCTTTGTTTTTGGTGAGTCTAGTTAAAGGTCAATCAATTTTCTCTATCTTTTCAAAAAACTAACTCTTTGTTTCATTGATCTTTTGAATTATTTTTTTTGGTCTTTATGTCATTTATTTCTGCTCTGATCTTTACTATTTCCTTCCTTCTATTTGCTCTCCAAGGGAGGGGCCGCTGCCTCTCCCAAGTGCCCTGGGAAGGAGGTAGATGACCACAGTCCTGCGTGGCTGAAATTCAGCAAAAGGTCTGAGTGCCCTCCAAATCCCGAGTGTCCCCACACAGTTCCAGTCCAATCCACCTTCCCTGTGCTGGAGCCCAAGGTGAGTGGCTGTGGCTATTTTAGCGTCTGTCTGGGCTCAGCGCAGTGGAGCCGCTTGTGAGTTTAACCCGAGGGCGCTGCTCACAGCTAAGGCTGCTGCAGTCTCTGGGCTTTCAGCCCCTCTTGCCCCTCTGCAAACCTACCAGGATGAAGTCAAGCTCCCTAATTATGTGGTCCTCCATGCTGCTGGTCTGTTCCTTTTTCCTGATGATTTGTCTTTATTTTTGTTGTAATTCCAGTTTGGTCCTTGGAAATGGTCTGTGTAGCTTCCATTCACTCCGCTGCCATTTTGGAATTTCTTTGGAATTGATTTTTCTCTGGCAGTCTATAGTTTTACTTGATTCTTGTGTTTTCTGTAAGTTTTGATTGAAAGCCAGACATCTTGTGTCGGGCAATAAAGACAGATAAACAATATTCTTGGCAGAAAATAGGCATATTTTTATTTATTTAGTATTTAGTTATTTTTTATTTATTTATTTATTTGTTTGTTTGTTTGTTTGTTTGTTTTGTTTTTAGTTTTATTTTCTTAGGCCTCTGTTTGGGGAGTCAATTGAGTCAGGTGCTGTGCCAGGTTGGATTTGGGTTTGTTGCCACTATTGTTACCACCAATGCACAGTGGACTTCCAAGTCCTCTAGTGTCACCTGTTTAGTATGGGGACCAACCATTAAGTCAGAAGCTTTTCTTCAGTGTGTGGGCTACCCTCAACTTGTTGATTTCTCTTTGTACCTTGAGCTCACAGATGCTCTCTTGTTGCTTGACGCTTGCTAACTTGGTGCTGGGGAGGGCGGCGTTCTGTCTTCTAGTTTAGTCTCAGTTCCAATAAGCTGTCATGCTCCTGAACTTTGGAGTGGGACCTTCTCAGTAATCCTGCTTCTCGCCAACTAGTTGGGGATCTCTAATGGCTGCAACCCAAGAGTTTCCTGCCCTTCACTCTGAACACGTCTTTATTGTTCGGGTCACAGGTTTTGCTGCCCTTCCTTGAGCATTTTAGAAATTAAAGGAAAAAATCCAGGATCCATACAGAATTTATAAAAAATCCAACAGTATTTGAATCCCAGTTCTAGAGGACTCAGAGACATGGTGAAAATACCAAGATAGGGATCCAGGCAAAGAAAACAAACAAACAAACAGATTGGTATGGTTAGGTAAATTAAGGAATTAAAAACAAATTCTCAGATACAAAGCAGAATCAACTATTATAGTTGAGGCATGTAAGGTCAGAGTAACATAATCAGAAGAATGACTTGCTTGTAAATGACAGGATGACTCTAGGTGTGGGAATGCAGAGATGCCTGTAAAAGTCAGTTCCTGGGTGGCCTTACAGAAAGCATTTCCCTGACAGATGTTTCCCAGTGAATTTCAACTGATATTTAAATGTCTTGATAGTCAAAGTCTAATGTCTTATTAATCAAATTAGCTTCAAACTGCTATAAATATATATATGTGTACATATATATGTAAATATATATATGTACACACACACACACATTATACATACATATATATTCTATGTATGGCAGAGACTCCAGTGAAACATATTAACTCAGTATCTTATGTGGTTGTTTTTTTTTTGTAGATCCCACTGTAACTTCAGGAGTGACCCACTCTGACTACTAATTTTCAGGACGATTGCAGTTTTCAAAGGCAGAAAAGGAAAGAAAAGAATAAGTAAAATAATTGAATAGGATATTTAGCTCATCAAGTTATGAAAACAAAAAAGATAACTTCATGAAAGAAGAGAATTCAGGGGGATGCGAAGACCAAGAGGCGATGGGACTAATGGTGGAGTGAAGTCAATATGTTTTTACTTATTTACTTATGTATTTAATCCTCACCTGAGGACATTTTTTCATTTATCTTCAGGTAGAGCAGAAAGGAGAGAGGGAGGAAGAGCGAGCAAGAAACATTGATGTGAGAGAGACACATCAAGTGGTTGTCACCCATATGACCCTAACCAGGGCTGGGGACAAACTGTAACCGAGGTATATGCTCTTAGTGGGAACCAAACCCAGGACTCTCTGGTCTACAGGCCGACGCTCTAACTGCTGAGCCAAACCAGCTAAGGCTCAACATGTTTTTAGAGCAAATCCTACCTCACAGCAACTGTGGGTCAGAAGTTGTAAATGATTCAAGTAAAATAAAAATGCAGTCTTTACCCTTGTGACATGTGATTACAAATTATTGGGCAGACAAATCTAACACACGTGAAACTATCCAAAACTTGGGCTCTGAAAGTAACCTGTGACATCATGTGAGAGCTGAAGACATTTCTGCAGCTCCTTTTTTCTGACCGGCTTCCTGAATCCATCTCTGTGGACCAAGAGTCAGTACTTAAATACTCTGCTTATTTAGTTTCAGTGATGCCGTCAATTTCGGTTCTCTACTCCTCTGAAAAATGTTCTGCTTCCCTTGGTCACGTCTTACTTTCTTTCGCTCTTTTCTGTTGATCTCCATTCCTCCAGCTATGTCCATATGTCCATCCCAATGTCCTATACTCTCTTCTCCTCCACCTCCCTCCCTCTCTCCAACACAATGCATGATTCCAGTCATCTCCCTTTTACATTTGTCAGAATAAAACTGGTATTTAAATGTTTACACTGGTTTTGCTTTCTAAATATTTCTGTTTGAATGTTATTCTACTACACCCTCACTAAATAATTCATGTTTATTAAACGCAAGGGACAAAATTACACAAATAAGGTACAAATATGTAAAAAAGAGTAATGCCTGACTGCAAGGAGAAGCAATAATAACAACAACCAATCACTCATTCATTCCTCCAGTTATTTCACAATTGTTCATCATGAGAATTATAGCTATCTTCCCCCAGTTAAACAGTTTCTGGTACAAATTAGGCTTTCTGTGAAACATTAACATATTAATAAATGAAAGTAGGTGAGGGAAGCCTACAAAAGAAAATATAGAGTTGTATTTAGCACGAGGAAGGAAATGGAGACCAATATGGGGCTATTGTAGAGTTGATATTTACTACTAATGGCTAATTAGTTGGAAAAAATTATTCTGCAATGAAAGGAATATATTTTGGATTTTTTTTTTAACGGCTGAAAGGTAGGGCTTGAATAATTGGTTTTTACTTCTAAAGGAACTAGGAAACCTTGTTTCCATAAATATTTTAAGAAAAAAGAAACTGTAGGAATTATTGCCTGTGTATGATTTTAATAACCTTACCTGAGGGTAGATTGTGTAAAATCCCCATGGTACCTCAGAGGGCTAATGTCCTCATTAAACACATGTAGCTCTTTGCCTCTGAATCAGTGCTCTATCTTTTTTATTAATAAATGTCTGAAATATGGGGTGAAATAGATGACTCCCCAAAGGAATACCAGGATATTAAATACTGAACTTCATAAAGGATTTCTTTCCTGCCACCCGGCACAGAAAATTTCTTGAAATGTAAAAACATTATTCCTGCAATTGATGTAAATAGAATACTCATGAATTTTAAATATTCTCCATATGCCACTCATTTAATACTCCAGGCAAATACTCTAAGTGCATCTTTAAAAATTACTAAGTCCTGGGAAAGGAGGAAAATAGAAACTTTTCCCTCTACACTCATGTGTAATATTGAAATATCACATAGTACTATTTGAAAGTCCTCGGTTCTCTGTAAAATTTAATGCCTCTCTTAAAGGGGTTAATGCAGGAAAGGGGGGCATTGGTAATACTTGCAGCAATAAAAATAAAATAAAATGATATCAAGGAGCACCTTAAAGATATGCACTCAACAGGGATAAGGAATTTTCTTTTACATGTGGCAGCATTCGAATATGAAATAGTCTAACATAAAAATACATAAATAATCCACGGCTGTGAATCACTGTTAGGAAGACCTGATCCTGTAGCTGGATCTGGTTGGCATAGCATATATACTGAGCATTCAAAAGAAGACATTGCAGAAGTTTGGTGGCTGTCATATGTTTAGGGCAGGGCATTCTTTAAAAACTAGTAATATATAGATCGTTTGGAAATATTTAAACCGTTTCTTTTGTTCCAAAACTATTTTGCTTAATAGGAAAACCCTAAAAATATTTCTACTAGAGGCAAGAACAAAACAAAGATGCACTCTATTATTATTATTACTATTAGTTGTTATCTAGCGCAATTAGATGAACAGAAGTTTAAAATTTAGAATATTTCTAGTAACAGAACTAAGAGAATTATTATTTTTTAATCCTGTAAGCCACAAGAAAAATCTGTTTACCATTACTTTGCAGCAAATGACCCCTAAATTTAGTGGCTTACAACAATAATTATTTATAATCACTCATGATTTACGTGGGTTGAAGATTTAGAAGCATTTCAGAGTTTCAGGTTCAATTCCGGTCAAGGGCACACACCTCCATTGTGGTTCAGTCCCCAGCACTGTTTGGGGTCTTGTGGGAGGCAGCCACACGATGTGTCTCTGTCTTATCTATGTTTCTCACTCTCTCTCCCCGCTTCCCACTCTATCTGAAGATAAATGGATTAAAATTTTAGAAGAGTTTGAGCTGTGTAAATATGACTCTGACTAGTCCTGGGGTCATCTCAAAAGCTTCTTCATTCAGATGGCTGGCACCTGGGCTGACAACTAGATGATGAATGAGCTAGATAGAGATCCATCATCCTATCTCTCTGCGTGATCTTTCTACCTGGTTTCTCTACTTTGGACCCTGAGAAAGAAGATACCTTCTAAGAAGGACTCCTGGTGGCTAACTGGGCTCAAATTAAACAAATAAACAAACAATAAACAGGACAAACAGGACCAGGGCCGGGTACTTCTCTGTACATAAGTCAGCTCCCCTCAGTCTTGAAAACACACTTTTCCTTTCCAGCCAAGACTGCCGCCTGTGTTTCCCTGGCTGGAGCTGAAACACTGGAGATGTCTCCCCAGAGTGGAGCAAAGCATGCTGGTGTGGAGCAGAGCAGAGCTGTGTAGGGGAAGGGATCCTGCCTCAGGGCCACCTTAGCACCATGCTTTTTCTCAGCCATGCTGTGTCACATTTGAGCTATTTGCCCTGAATAAAGTTTCCTTCCTTAGTGCACCCCAAATAGGGGGCTCCTGTTGGCCTTTAATTGACACCAACTATCATTGGTCACACCACCAAAATGCTGACAGGGTAGGTGCTCTGTTTGCATGGTGACTCAAATTTCCGAAGGCATTCCTGATAGAGAAAACCTGGTGGAAGCCATACTACTGATCTTACCTTGAGTAAATCATGTCGTTCGGAAGTGTAATTCTCTGTGGAGGGCCTTTTGCCAATTTCTTTAAAAACTGCATGCAGTTGACCGCACAATTTCACATTAGGGGCTATTTTTGCAGTAGGCGGAATTTTAAAGGACCCCTAACAACATATACGTATGTATAATCCCTGCCTTTTGAGTGTAGCCCAGACCTATAAGTTGACCCTTAACCAATAAATATGGTAAAAGTGATGGGCTGTCATGCCTATGATTATTTCAGATCATCCGTCAGCCATTAAGGGATTTTTGCAGATGTAATTGAGGCCCCGAATATTCTGACTTTCAGTTAATCAAAAGTGAGTTAATCAAAAGTACTAATTCCAGAATCCGTAATCATCTTAAGGAGTACCAAAACACACACACACAAATGAATTAACAGGAAACATGAAGACCAAGAAGATTTGAGAACATAACAAACACAATGTAAGAAAATGGACGAAACAATGATAAGAGTGTTCAAGGTGAGGTAAACACTTGGCACATTGCGGGATGGCTGATCAGTTTAAAGCACTGGATATGGATAGATACCTGTGATAATGAGATTCATTTTGGAGGCAGGCAGGTATTGATTGGGTCTGATATGGGCACAATGAACCTGGTGATGGGAAAGAAGCAATAGTCACCCAGAGCAATGCTGTTTTGAAAGCCAACTCTATATTCTACCCCAAACGTAGCCCATTCAAGTAAACTCTCTTCATTTCTTAAGCCCTACATTGCCAGAATCATGTTTTCTTATTTGTTTCCAGGAAGGTTTTTTGCAAGTCACGTGGTGTTTTCATGGCTTTGATGTAATATTGCCAACATTATAGGCCGACACTGCTGAGAACAGCCGCAAATCTCCAAAGTCTGCACTTGAGGGATCTCCTAGTTGCCTATTTGTTTAACATTTCTAAGCAATGGTTTCCTGATGACTCATCTTTTATTGCCAGAGTGATGCTGATAGTATTTTTGGAAACAAACCCAGGCCAATTTGATATATAGAAGACTCCATCGTTTGTTTGGTGAGATCAAAGTCTTTAAGTGGTGGGACTATAGAGACATCCCTAAAGTGATTTGCATCTTAAATGCACTTCTGTGACTTCAATTTATGACAATGGTATTGTCAAAACAATGATATTTGCAAATCAGGCACAAAGATGAGTGAAAAAATATCCCTTTGGCTCAGTCAGTGTCTGTCTCTGGGATTTGTTTCTATGATGGGAAGCTGTGGGGAACAAGACTAAAGTTGATGATGTCTGCATTTCATCTGGTACCATTAGAGGGCCAGCCCCCAGCTCCGCCCCAAGCAAGGGAATCCAGGGTATTTTCACTCTTCATTATTCATTATAATTTTCCACTATTAAAGCGGCAACTGGGGAGTCATTATGCACTTTGGCGAACTACGTTAGCTATAGCAGGCCACTAGGGATCTATGTAGAGTGCGGAAGCTATAATTTACAAAATACCCTCTGGAGAAAGAAGGGAGGGAGTAGAGTTTGCAGAGCGCTTCCTTTTCTGTGGTGGAGTTTATGCGCCATGGGATTAAACTCAACAAACCATCCTGGCAGGACAGCTTCATAAATACAAAGGAATCTTTCTATTGTGTAAAACAAGGCAATTTGGAAATCGCTTGTTCTATTTCCACTTAAACTATTGTTTTAATAAGCACGTATTCCCATGGTTTTCCTAATATCAACTGAACCAGAATATTTTCTGGGTAGTTCTCAAGACAGATCAGTTGTACTTGCTTCATTCTCCTACCGGAATAAGTAGCTAATGAAGCTTTGCGGTGATTTTTGTTTAAAAATTTTATTTTGGGGAAAGTAGATAACTCACTGACATGAAATAATTAGAATTCTGTCATGGATCTTTCCAGTGTATAAATAAAATTTGGCTAAATTGATGGCTGCTGACCAGAGATGGGTCTTTGTTTTTTACATGTTGAGAGACTGCTTGGTTGCTTTCAGGTTTTAGTGATTAAACATAAATCTGATATTAACTAGTATAATGCAGCTATTTGTATGGACATAAATTTTTAAATCACTTGGGCAAATACCCTTTGCTGCCTTACAGAGGAACATTAAATATAACTTTAATGAAAAATCTGTTACACTGTGCTCCAAAGTGACTGCCTTCCCACCAGCATTCTGTGAGAGTTCCTGCTGGTATTCACCCTTGGCAGAATTTATTATTGTCAAGTGTTTTTCTTTTTTCAATTTTAATTTAATTTTATTTTAGTCATTCTATTAGATGTACAATGGTATCTCATTGCTATTTTAATTTGTAATACTTAATAACAAATTATGTTGAGCATCTTTTTATATGCTTATTTGCCCACTGAATATTTTATTTGATAAAGTGTGTTCTGTTCTTTGGCCCATATTTTATTATTTTTTATCCTCACCCAAGGACATTTTTGCATTTATCTTCAGATAGAGCGGGAGGGAGAGACGGAGGAAGAGAGAGAGAGAGAAACATCAATGTGAGAGAGACACATCGAGTGGTTGCCACCCACACGCCACATCCAGGGCCGGGGACAAACTGCAACTGGGATTCATGCCCTTAGCAGGAACTGAACCTGGGTGTCTCTGCTCCGTGGGCCAACGCTCCAACTGCTGAGCCAAACCAGCCAGAGCATTGGCCTGTATTTTAATTGAGGTTTCTTTAATTGCTGAATTTAAAGAGTTCTTTATACATTTTGGATACCAGTTCTTTATCATATATGTGTTTTTTAAATATTTTCTCCAAGTAGGTGGCTTGTGTTTTCATTCTAGTAAGTTATTTTGTTTGTTTACAGGAGTTGTTAATTTTAATAAAGTTTAACATCATTTTTTTTTATGGAATGTGCTTTTGTATTATATTTAAAAACTCATTACCAAATCCAGATGATTATTCTGTTTTCTTTTAGAAGTTTTATAGTTTGTGTGTGTGTGTGTGTGTGTGTGTGTGTGTTTTATTTAAACCTATTATTTATTCTGAGTTACTTTTAGTGGAAAGTTTAAGACTGTCTCTAGATTCTTTCTGGTGTGTGTGTGGATAGCCAGACAGTGTTTTTTATTTCTTCCCATCTTATATAGTTTTAATTTACTTTTCTTGCAGTATTTTAGTAGCTAGAACTTCCAATACAATGTTGAATTGGAATGGACAGAGAATATAATTGTCATTTCTGATTTTAGAGGGAAAGTGAAGTTTCTCCCACAAAGTGTGTTGTTACCAGCATATATTTTGTAGGTATACTTTATCAAGTAGAGAAAGTTTCTCTCTGCTCCTAGTTTACTGAGACTTCTGTTTAAAAATCATGAATGGGTGTTGAATTTTTTAAAATGTATATTCTGCATTAATTGATACAATTGTATGAGTTTCTTCTTTAGCTTGTTGAATTAATAGGTTTTACATTAATTAAGTTTCAAACGTTAAACCAGCCTTTCATACCTAAAAAAAAATTCACTTGGCCACAGTTTACAACTCTTTTTGGATATTTTATTGAGGATTTTAAAATCTGTATTCATGAGAGACATTTGTTCTTTTCCATTCTTATGATGACTTATCTGATTTGAGTAATAAGATAATGCTACTTAAAGTGAGTTAGGAAGTATTGTCTCTGCTCTATTTTGGAACATATTATAGATGATTAGTATCAATTATTCCATAAATGTCTGATAGAATTCCCCAGCATCTGGTGATTTTTTAAAAAGGTTACTAGTTATTGATTCACCTTATTTGATTAATATAGGCTATTCAGAATATGTATTTCTTCTTGTGTGAGATTTGGTAGTATCTTAAAACATTGTCCTTTTTTATTTTTCAAATTTATTATTAAAATTATTTTAAATTTGCCATTTGAAAATTCCAAATCATTCAGAGCTTGGTTCTGAATGTTTGCTTTGTGTCTTCTTATCGTGTCTTTTTCTTGCCTTTTAGCATGGTTTGTAATTTTTTTGCTGAAAGCCAAACACTGTGTATCAATTAATAGTGTCTGGGGAAAACAAGGCTGTTATATTTGCTAGTGACTTAGAAGCTTCAAATTTCTCAGGTGTACTTGTTTTTGTCTCTACTCTTGTCTCTGGGTTTGTCTAGCAACTTTGTAAATAGAGTGTTCCCTTATATCTCTTTTAGCCATAATCCAGTATAATTATGCTGGATCCCTGTTGATGTGTTGGTTAGATGTGGGGAGGGAAAGGTTTTACTATCTTATGATTAAATCTCAGTGATTTAGTGAGCCTGTGTCTATGGCCTGTGACCTTCACAAGAGTTTCTTTGCTTCCTGCCCACTTGTGTGAGACAGGAAGGCTAGACAAGGTTGGCCATAGGTAAATGCCCATCTCTCCAGTGGGATAAGGCTCTGGTAAGGTCTTCCCCCTGGAGAGAAGGCCTTGGTTACAGAGGATGCTTTGGGAACATTTCAAAATTGTTATTTCCCCCATCCCAGTTCCAAAGGTGTGAAGGATTTTGTGCGTGTGTGTGATTCTTCACTGAGAGAACTGAGAACGGTACCAAAGTAAAGCCCATTCAAGTGTGGGGTCCCCACTGAAGACTGAAGGCTATTCAGAGTATTTTCTCTTTCACACTCAGCCTCCAGCTTTTGATCAAAATTACCGTTAAATGTTTCTACCAGATTAGGGCTCTAGTGGTTTCTGCTTTGTGTTAATGTCAACTATGGTCCTCTGTATTTGCCTGCTCCCCTAAATATTAGAGTGTCAATTTGCCCTATGCATTCCATTCTCTGATTTGTCCAAAAGAAGCCATGGATGCTTCAGTCTGTTTAGGTGTTTTTGTTTCTATAAAGATGGGGGCAAGGTCCAAGCTCTGTTGAAGATAAAACTGGAAGACACAGGGATTTATCTTGAAGAAACAAAAAGAAAGTGCCTTCTTCAAATGTCTACTTTCTTCTAATTACTACATGTTTGTTTTTCAATTTCTCCTTTGTCTTAATGCTGAACTTTATGACCATGATTTATATGCTCGTGTTTTGGCAAACGAAGCCCAGGAGATCCCGAGGAAAAGCAGCGTGACCCTGTGGCCTGTGAGGACATCGGTTCAGGGAAGGAGCTTCAGTAGAGCTGCTGTACTTTCAAAGCTAGCACCCCTGAATGTGGAAGGGCCCCGAACTTGAGTGACTTCAGAAAGTGAAGTTACGAAACACCAAATATGCACTACAACTTAAAAAAATAGCCCTGTTTCTGCAATGATTATGTGTTCTGGACAAATCGTTATAGCATGTAGTGAAGGAAAAGTGTACTTGCCCAGCATTCAAAACCCATGTGCCTACGGGACCAAGCAGGCAACAGCAGTGTAACTCGCTCTGGAAGTCACAGGAAGTAAGGGTGGGTGGTTCAACTAACAGACAAATGTGTCACACTAATGTATTTAAATTAAAAATTAGGCCAAGAAAAAAGTGCATGTGTGGACTCTGAAGGACAATGACCACAAATTTATTTTATTTTATTTTTCTTTATTAATTTTAGAGAAAGAGGAAGGGAGAGAGACAGAGAGATAGAAACATCAATGAGAGAGAACATGGATTGGCTGCCTCCTGCATGTCCCCCACTGGGAATCAGGCCCACAACCTGGGCATGTGCCCTGACCAGGAACGGAACCAGTGACCTCTTGGTGCATGGGTCAACACTTAACCACTGAGCCACACCAGCCAAGCAATGACCATTGATTTTTCATTTGCTATATATGTTGTTGATTTATTTATTGGGTTCCTACTATGTAGGCTTAATATAATAAAATATCTTAGGAGAAAAACATAGGAAATGTTAGCTCTGACTGGGGATTGTTGGGATTTTAGGAAGGTCTGTAAATATCTCTGTTATCCAACATGCACAGGGATTTGCTACTGAACTGAACTGTTCGCTCACGTAGGCAAAAAATTGAACAGAATGTCATCCCAAAGGATCTGCTTGGTGGTCAGACCAGTTTTAAGGACTGGAAACTCATTTTCACAGTCTTGAATATCTTCTAGAGATAGCTCAATTCAGGTTCCTAGAAAGCATAGAATTTTAAAAAATAATTGAACAATATAATAATTAGAATTAAATTATTTCTCATGTTTGACCTGGCAATTATACTTTTAAATTTATCCCGAGGAGCTAATATAAAACACAAACCAATATTTATGCGAAGATGTTCCTTGTCTTTAAAACAAATACACAACGGTAAGCATGCTTCAACAAAACAACCTTAATAGAGATAAAGCTATGAAATATGAACATGATTGCATATAATCTAATAGTCATTAAAATTATGTGTTCATAGAAGTAATAAAAAAGGAAAGTATGCAAGTATTATATTAAAAATGTATTTGTGACTATCTAAAGCAGTCTGCATAATAAAGGAAAAACATGCCAAAGTGTAAAGACCATTACTTCTGGATTTAGTGCTACCTTTTATTCTCTTCTCTATATTTTCTGTCATAAAAAGACAGCACTGCCATGATTAGAAGAAAAGAGATATAGTTACCAATTCTGGCATATGTCCTTAAAATATTTCATAACTTGTAGATATTTCTTATAATACCTTTGTAATTTTTTTCAACATTTATAGAGTTACTTCATTAAGTAATTGAAATTTCTTTTCACTGAAATGAAAAGCAACATAGTAATTTAGGTGTCTGTCATCTGAGGAAATCCGCAATCTGGAAATCAATCGCAGGAACTATGATTCTTATAGCTGCACAACCGCCCAGTGGCAGTCAGCCAGGCTCAGCTCTTAAAAACCTGATGTTAAAGAGGAAGAGGTCGGGCCCTGGCCAGTTTGGCTCAGCGGTTGGAGCGTCGGCCTGCGGTGTGGAGAGACCCGGGTTCGGTTCCCGCTAGGGGCATGTACCTTGGTTGCGGTTTGTCCCCGGCCCTGGTTGGTCGTGCGGGTGGCAGCCACTCGATGCGTCCCTTCACATCGATGTTTCTCTCTCTCTCTCTCCCTCCAAAAAAAAAAAAAAAAGAGGAAGAGGTCGGTCTGGCTGGTGTGGCTCAGTGGCTGAGCATCGACCCATCACCAAGAAGCCGCCAGTTTGATTCCTGGTCAGGACACATGCCCAGGTTATGGGCCAAATCCCCAGTGGGGGGTGTGCAGGAGGTGGCCAATCAATGTTCTCTCTCATGGATGTTTCTGTCTCCCTCTTCCTCTCCCTTCCTCTCTCTCTAAAATCAATAAAAGGGGGAATTTTTTTTTTTTTTTAAAGAAGAAGATGAGGTCGAAGGTGGCACTGTCCAGAGAGATTACCCGCCTCTCTAACCTGGATGCCCAGGTGTGGATTTTATCCCCCTCTGTGTTCTCTGGGAAAAATCCAACTTATGTGCCCATAGCCCAGTCTTGCCGTGGGCAGCGAGCGAGTTGGGTGACTGCTCTGATGAGCTGTGACACAGCACAGGGTGACAGTCTTACAAAGGAGAAGCTACAAATCCATGCAGCGAGCTCCAGGGAGGAAGCGACCAGCTCGCTCTCAAGGAGAGAGGACTCAGAGGTACCCAGGGTGAAATCAAGTGGAACTGATGAAGCCGTAGCTTCTGCCTCTGGGAAGAAGGGAATCGGGACCCAGTGTCTCAGTATTTCTCCTCATGTAGGAATTGTGCTTCCTGTCTCTATCTCCCAGGATCCTAAACTTCCCAGGGTCTGGAGCATTGCATGCAAAACACGTTTAAATGCAGTTTCCGCTTTAAAGCCAGAGATATTCCACACAACACTGACAGATTGTCCCGTTGGGGGGGTCACCCAAATTCCTCCCTCTGCCTCAGATCACATTTTATATTTTCCACACACTGGATGTATTCCATAACGACCATTTAAAGAAAATTAATATTCCAACATAATTTATATGTGCCTATTATACTGATATTTTTCACTGATGTTGTTTTTCAATATTTTATCTTTAGAACTAGGTACTAAGATGGTTTTGTTTTTGTGGAACAGTATCTATTAGGTAAGTTCCTAGGGATAGAAATGCAGGATTTCTCTTGATTTGGGTTTATAGATTACTTTGCAAAATGCTTCTAACAATTTATAAAGAAATTATTATATTAAGGATGCTTCAATTTTGCTTCACCATGTCCACTGACTTAGTTCAAGTTGCCATGAACAAAATGTCCTAGATTGGATGGCTTAGCCAGTAGAAATAGATTTCTCACAGTTCTGACACTAGAAGTCCGAGGTCACAGTGCCAGCAGGGCCCGTGTCTGGTGAGACCTCTCTTCTTGGTTGCTTGTTTCTCATTGTGTCCTCGCCTGGCCTTTCCCTGGTGTGTACAGAGGAGCTGAGAGAGAGACAGAGAGAAAGAGACAGACAGACACAGAGAGACAGAGAGAGAGAGAGAGAGAGAGACAGACAGACAGAGAGAGACAGACAGATAGATAGAGACAGAAAGAAAGACAGACAGACACAGAGAGACAGAGACAGAGATAGATAGAAACAGACAGGCACGGAGACAGAGAAGCATAGAGAGAGAGAGAGAGAGAGAGAGACAAACAGACAGAGAAACAGAGAGAGAGAGACAGAGAGAACATGAATAAGCAAGCTCTTTTGTGTCTTCATAAGGGCACTAATCCCATCATGAGAGCCAGTCTTACTTCCACTCACATCAGGTTTTCAGCTGGGACACTAAGAAAATGACAGATTAACAAGAGAAAAACAAACATTTTACTATGTAGTGTGTGCAGAGCACATCACATGGGAGTAAACTAAACCCAAGCTGACTCCAGATGATGGCTTAGAATTCTGGTTTATACAGCATCTTCAGCAAGGAGCAATGCAGAGCAAAGGAGCACAGTTTTCAGCTTTCAAGGTGCAAATTATGGGAAGGCAAATATACAGGAGGATACTAATGGAGTCAAGGTTTGTTTATAGATTCTTATGGTGCCATCACTGGGCTGATAAAACTCAATCCCTAATAAAAATAAACCGTATGTTGTGCCATGAGGCTGGAAAGGGGGATCCTTTGCATCGTTAGCTGTTTTTCAGTTGCTTCTCAGCATACAATAATTTTTATATGGCTTTCTTCGGCCCCGTTCTCCTGACCCCATCCAAATTTAATTACCTCCCAAAGGTCAGTTCTTTAACTACTGTCATGTTGGGGATGAGGATTTCCACATAAAAATTTTAGGAGGACACAATTCAGTCCATAGCACTCACTTCAGAAATTGTTTTCTTACTTTTTTTGACTAATTTTATTCATATGAAATAATGCCTTGCCATTACTTTAATTTGGATTTACATACTTTCTATATTTTTGTAGTTTTCCATGTGTTATTTGCTTGCATTGTGAGTTTATGTCCTCTCTATATTTAAATATTGTGATTTCAATTTTTGTTTCTCTGCACTTAAATGGGGTCTTTGTATTTTCTAGATATGAACTATTTAATTCTTTTATTTGATACAAGTTTTCCCTTAAACCATTGCTTTATTTCTTTGTGTGGTTGTTCTGTTATTTCAGTTTATGTGAAAGACATTTCTCTCTTATCGTTGATCCTACACACACTTTGATTAACCCGAGTCTTTACAGTTTCTTCATGGGGTCTCTTCCTTCAAAAGGACTCTGTGAAGCCTTTGTCTTCCTTCCTTCTCACCATCTTCTCTATAAACTTGCCTTTATTTATAATCCACAACTATCTATTGAGTTTTTATTATGGACCTGAAACATTTTGTATACAATGCAGAATCAAAGTTCCTGCCTTCATGGAGCCTATAGTGTAGAGTGACAGGAAGATACAAAAAGTAAACAGGTCAATAAAATATAATATCAGATAATGTAAGTGCTACTGAGGGAAATGAAAGCAGAGTCTGGACATAAAACATGCTAATTGGAAGTTGTTAAGTCTTCATTTAAGAGACCTTGATGACTTTGGTGGGGAGAAGGCATTAACTTGAGGTTTGTAGAAAATTCATCATTAAGGTAAATGTTTTTAACAAGGCTATTTTGTTCAAATACTGTATTTTATTTTATAAAAATATGCTGGAACTAAATGTTGATACAAAATATAGTTGAAATAGTCATTTGATTTTGCCCATCACACTAACAAAGTGCTTCTCAATGTGAAGTTAATTTATCTTCAAGTTTCTTAGGTTTTGATAGACTTCTGAACATCTGATTTTTTTTACCCCAAAGATAAATATTTTAAGTTTTTTTGTTTCTGCTAAGTCATGCCACTGTGATTTCAGAAATTATGTAATATTCTAAGATTTCTAACATATGTTTTATACATTGGACACGCATACCCTCTTTTGTAAAATGCCGGGGAGAAGAGAGTGTTCATTAGAAGATCCTCTGTGGAGACTGTGCAATCAGAAAGGTATAAATGTATATTCAAAGAGCTTCCAAACACACCACAACTGAATCTAAAATTCAGTGGAACCATTGTAGGACACCAGAAACACCAGAGAAGATGTTTTCGGACCACACCCTGAGTCAAGGGAAAGGGATTTCCTCTCCTTGGATCTTGTTGGTCTCTTAGGAGAGATTTCAGATGAGGACACCAGATAGCAGTGTTGTAATAAAGCAAGTGCATTTATTAAGAAAACAAAGCAAACACATTTATTAAAAATATGCTTGGCATAAAGCACAAGTGAGCAACTCAGAAGGTCTGAGCATGTGCCTAGTGGAGGTTCAAGGGTTTTATACCCTTCTTCCTATAGGTTTCAAGGTTCCTCTGCCAGATATTTTGGGCATAGACTAGCTTTCAAGGCCCCACTTTTATTTTGTAGTGACTTTCCCAGAATGTATGAGGACATCTGATGATTTTACTTTTGCAACTCCCAAGACTGCTGACTTCTTTGTTCCATGGGTAAGATAAAACCCTCCCTTCTTTTCTTCCTACTTCCCTCCTCCTGCCTTAGCAGTTCCAGGGTGACTTTAGTTGTGGTCTTGCAATTTAAGATAAGGGCTGGTGATTTGCACGCTGGCTGCAAGTTGGCCTTGTTTAATTTTTCTGTCTCAGTTTCTCTATTTCTCCTGCCCAGGAATTTTCTTAGCTTCTTGCTATCCTGTTACAGAGCAAAAGAAAAATGAAAGTCACTTCATCACAGTTTTATGTTTGGTCCGACCTGCAGAAAGAAGTTGGGATGTGTGTTGCATCTTCGAAACTTGCTAAGAGAATAGATCTTAACACTTTTTATCATAAGAAAAGAAATGTATAACTGTGTATAGTGATGAATGCTTATTTTGCAATATAAACAATTTTCAAATCATATAGTCATACACCCTCAACTAACATGATATATATTAATTATATGTCAGTTGAAATAAAGGTTGGGCTGTCTCTAAGCATAAACAATTTAAAGATCATCTGGATTATTTGCTTTTCCAACATTTCCATTTTACTGGGTCAGTTCTGGTGGTGGAAACATGTAAATAGGGCAGAGATAAGAGTCTATATGATATGATGTGATTTCAGTGGCCTAAGCAAGTTAACCTGGACTCCCCTAGCCCCAATATCTCTCTCTCTATATATATATATAGATAGATAGATAGATAGATAGATAGATAGATAGATAGATAGATATAGATATGGATATGGTTATGAATATATATCATCAAATGGATTTTTTCTCCCATCTAAATATTGTATGAAATCAATTTAACATGAAATAAAGCACTTTAGGTCCCAGACCACAGCAGGGTGAACTCTAAGTGAGAACATGTACATTCATTATGATGCTAATGACTCCCTCTAGGACATGTTCAAATTACAAAGAGAAAAGTGTAAAAGCAAATAACTTGAAGCAAGAACTAACTTGTGTAGGTGGCTTGTGGGCTGAATCAATCCCTGTTGTGTTTGATTGGTTACTACAGTGCTTATTAATTTTATTATTTTAACTTGAAGGTCTTATTGCCAAGACCTGTGCTTTCGGTTAGTTGTAGATACTGCTTGTCCACTCTTACATTTACCTTTTCTACCTTGCTTTTTAGAGCATTTGAATTTGAGTGTGTAGGGTGAGAAAAGGAATGGTTCCTTCTATCATTCTAAGTAGGGGGACCCTGGAATAAAAACAAATTAACAAGAGAAAAACAAACAGAAGTTGATGATTGTGTATATTTCATATATACAAGGGAGCCAACACAAGACAAATGAAGAAAGGGGAAAAAAAAAGCAGTTGTTGCTGAGCAACTTTTATGCTAATTTGAACCAAGAGGAGTAAATTGCAAAATGAAGACAAGACCTAAGGGCTTGGGCCAGGGCATTTAACTGGGGAAAAAGAATCCAGGAAGGAATTGTTAGTTTGCCTGGCTGGTGTGGCTCAGTGGTTGAGTGTCGACCCCATGCACCAAGAGGTCGCCGGTTCGATTTCCAGTCAGTACACATGCCCAGTTTGTGGGCCAAATCCCCAGTGGGGGGCATGCAGGAGGCGGCCAATTGTTGTTCTCTCTCATCGCTGTTTCTATCTCTCTCTTCGTCCCTTCCTCTCTCTCTCTCTCTCAAATCAATGAAGAAAAAATATTTTTTTAAAAAAAGAATGGTTAGTTTAAGTTTGCCTGCAGATTCTTCTGGGCTGATAAGGGTCTCAAGTCCTGCCTGGAGGCTTTCTATCAAGACTTTGGGCAGAGAGGAAAGAGGATAGAGCAAGTTCTTCCTGCACTTGCTGTTTCTTGTCTTCAGTTCAGAATATTTTTATGTCAATGAAGTGCATTTGGGGGTGACATGTCCCGGTTTCTTTCAAGAGCACTGATACAGATTAATGCATTTCTTAGTGTATGGATATTTCTCAACTTGCTACCAAAGGTACAAGCACTAGGTTTGGTTGGCAAAGTGAAGAATACAAAGAGAATTCAGATGTGGCCCCTGACTTTAATGAGCTGAGACTTCTAGTAGTGTGGCTGCCAGTGGAAATAGGGTTCTTCCAGGGAGTTGCAAGAAAAGCATTTTGAGCATCCTCAAATAGGAGTGTGTGAGCAATTGTGGCAAGGTTTATTTTAGCAAAAACAAAGGACTGTGCCCAGGTGCCCGACGTCTCATCCACAACCAGCTGGCTCAGCTCTGCTTGCTGCAGAGCTGAGGCTGAAAGCCTGCACTTGTCTTCACCAAGCCCAGGAGAACCAGGGCCCAGTGATGCAGAACTTCATTGTCTCATTTTCCCATCTGCACATTTGCTGCCAAGGCTTCTCTTGAGCTATGACCAGTGTTGTACATGGGCCAGAGCTTGGACCAGCGTGGCTGCCAGGCCAGCACAGCTGCGCTGGAGAGAGCGCGCAGGAACGAGCCAGCCAACACACACACCTGGGCCTTTGTTAAACTTTCATTATACCTCCTTGGGTTTGGGAAGAAGCAGGCTTTCTTTCAAACTAACCAATTACTTTCCTGGCTCTTTGCATGCTTGTGCTGGGCCCTCCTCCTGACCAATGTCTTTCTTGGATCTTCTGGGGTTTCAGGACCTTATTCAATCTGATCCTTTTCCCAGATTTTCTCTGGCTGGAGTCTTCCCCCGTATAGTTGCCATTTTGGTTTCTATTGCACAAGCTCCAAGCAGAGGAATTTCCCCTTTACTAGTTCTCTTCCCCATTTCTTCATACGTCTCTTGGCCATTTGTATGTCCTATTTGGAGAGGTATCTAGGTTCTCTGCCCATTTTTTTTTTTTTTTATCCTCATCCGAAGACATTTTTCCATTTTTTGTTCAGGTAGAGTGGGAGGGAGAGAGAGGAACAGAGAGAGAGAGAGAAACATCGATGTGAAAGGGACACAGCGAGTGGCTGCCACCCACACAACCGACCAGGGCCGGGGACAAACTGCAACCGAAATACGTGCCCTTAGCGGGAACCGAACCCGGGTCTCTCAGGACCGCAGGTCGACACTCTAACCTCTGAGCCAAACCGGCCAGGGCACTCTGCCCATTTTTTAATTGGGTTCTTTGTCTTCCTTTTGTGGAGTTGTATGAGCACTCTATATATTTTGGAAATTAACCCCTTATCTGATGATCTAATATATTGTTGGCAATTATGCTCTCCCATATAGTGGGTTCCCTTTTCATTTTGACGGTTGTTTCTTTTGCTGTGAAGAAGCTTTTTAGTTTGATGTAGTCCCATGTACTATTTTTTTCTTTCTTTCTCTTGCCTTAGGTGATGTATCAGAGTGTATGATATCTGAAATTTTGTTGCCTACAATTTCTACTACAATTGTTATAAATTCACGAGTCACATTTCAGTCTTTTATCCATTTTGAGTTTATTCTTGTGTATGGTGTAAGCTGGTGGTCTAATTTCACTTTTTTCATGTAGCTGTCCAGTTTTCCCAACACCATTTATTAAAGAGGCTGTCTTTACTCCACTGTATGCCCTCAGTGTTCCATTCTTACGCTGGATGCTTATCGAGTAACTTGAACTCAAAGTCATCAACAGGACACTGTGGGATATTTTGGAGTGGCCTGTCCTGGGTCCCAACACTCACACCTAAAATATCTGGCTATTCTTTATTTAAATGTCTCTTAACACTTCAGAAATAAATATAAACCTCCCTTTATATTTCTTGATCTTATGTCACTGGTCACTGAGAGAAAAAATGGAGAAAATGCTAAAAAAATATATAAGAGAGAAGAAAACTATGCTGACTTGATGCAGTTGAAAAAGAGAGACAGATTATAAAGACTGAATGATTCTTTTTTTAAAAAATATATTTTTATTGATTTTTTTAAAGAGAGAGAGAAGCATCAATAAGCTGCTTCCTGCACGCCCCCTACGGGAGATAAAGTCTGCAACCGGGGCACGTGTCTTGACCAGAATGGAACCAGGACCTCTCAGTCCATGAAATGATGAGATGATGCTCAATCCTCTGAGCCACACCAGCCAGGCAAGACTGAATGATTCTTAAAGAAGGAAGAAAGCTAATATCAGTCATGATCTTGCTCAGGACATATGCTGAGTAGACCAAATAGCGAAATGAAATTATTGACATTCTTAAAAATATACAGTGTAAGTGTATACTGAAACATTTAGATAGCTAAATTGAGTCAGTGTATGATATAGATCTCATGTATTTCTCAAGCTCCAATTTCTTAAAGTTGAAACTGTTTTGAATGTAAAGGTATAATAATATGCTAAACAGGCTCAAAAGGGATAGTCAATGAAAAATAAATTTGGAAAAAGGACAAAAATGTGATGTTTAGATAAGAAAAAAATGACAGAATATTTGTGTTTTTATAGTTATTAAGATTTTTAGAAGTTTATCTTATAATCTAAAATATCTTCAAAATTAAATAAACTCATTAGGGATTATAAACAGAGTTGTTACATATATGGGTTGTTTGAACTGAAATACCTCTGAACTGATCATGGTTTTTGATGATGCCCCCAAACTGACTTTGGCTGACATACATAAATGCTATAGAATGACTCATGGAAGCGAGGGTGGCTGCAGAATACAAGGTCACAGTCATGACATTGAGGAGGAGCAGAATAGGCTACCCCAGACTGTCACTATGGAGTGTAAATTGCTTTGAGTTAGGGCAATCAGGCCCAGTATAGTTAGAAAGAGTTTTTACCTCCCCAGAGCTGCCTAAAATAATTTAGACAGGTGGCCTGTAAAAGAGAGAGCCCTGGTTTGGCTCATAGGTTAGAGCGGTGGCCCCTGGACTGAAGAGTCTCTTGTTCGATTCCAGTCAAGGGCACGTACCTTGGTTGTTGTTTGGTCCCGGCCCTGGTTGTGGTTGTGTGGGAGGCAACCAGTCTGTGTGTCCCTCTCACATCAATGTTTCTCTCTCTCTCTCCCTCCTACTCTGTCTGATGAAAGATGGAAAAATATCCTTGGGTGATGATTTAAAAAAGGAAAAAGAGAGAGCTTTTACCGGAGACAACGTTTTACACTGGAAAGATTTCATAAGCATTGCTCTTTGCATATTTCTGTAAATTATCTTCCTTCCTCTTGAAGCCCAGACCACTACCTCCTCCTTCTTAGCTCAGATGGTCTATGAGTCTCAATTACTTGACTGTTTGAGTCTCATATTTCATGGGGCTCCCCTACATACTAATTTTTTTCTCCTGTTAATCTGTCATATGTCATTTTAATGATTAGACCAGCCAAAAAACCTAGAGGGGGAAAGAGAAAATGTTCTACCCCTACACCGAAGACCATCTGATAGGGATGATGGCATCTTCACTGCTGAGCGCCGCAGGCCACAGACACACATTTGCTTCCACTGGACACCCTACGCCTAGGCTCTCACCTTTACCCAGACAGAGTTCTGATGCAAGCGTGCCTTGCTTTTTTTTTTTTTTTATTTATTTGAGAGAGAGAGAGAGAGAGAGAGAGAGAGAGAGAGAGAAACATCAATGAGAGAGAACATTGATTGCCACCTCCTGCATGCCCCCCACTGGGGATTTGGCCCACAACTTGGGCATGTGCCCTGACCGGGAATCAAACTGGTGACCTCCTGGTGAATGGGTGGACGCTCAACCACTAAGCCACACCAGCTGGGCTTGTTTGTTTTCTTTGTGGTGAATTTTTATTTTAATTCAAATCCTTAGACTTATATCCTAGCTGCAAACATTTTAAGAAAATTAATATCTGACCCCATCATCTTCTATAATGGGATAATCTCTGCCTCTCACCAGTACTCATATGTACAGGAAAACTTTAAATATAGGATGAAGACAATGTTTATTTCTCTCAGCCGTTTAAAGATGAGTACTTTGATCTAAGGCATTATTACCAATACTTCTTGTCTAAAATGCACAAAAAGTATGCTATGTTACCACAGTCTTTTCTGTTAACACTTTTGAAGTGCAATGAGCATTTTTTGTTCCAATTTTGTACTCTATTCAGCACTGTGTTCCATGTCATTCTCCTGTACTTTTGACTTACGACTTCACGCAGGACTCACATGCATTCAAAGAGTGGTGACTTTATAAATCCTGAATGTTTAACTAGGAATCAAATGTCTGGTGTTCTTGAGTCAGCCAAGTCTTCTCCTCACAGCTTTGGGAAATTATGAAAAAACAATTCTTTTCTATACTCAGCATTCTAATTAGTAAAATGAGAATATTAGTTTAAGTATCATCAATCTCATTTCTAACTCTAATATTCTCTGAAACATTTTCATAAAAAACAGTGACAGTAATAGCTCTGGTACTAAAAATATCTCAAACTGCATGAATGATCGATCCAGTGTTCTCGTGCAAACATTTTCCACAACATAGTAAATGTTCACAATTTTAATATTTCATTATGTCCTTTTCATAAGATTAAATGGTTTGTTTTACAATTCAAATTATATTCATATTAAATTTATATGAAAGTAAATTACATATTATGTTATGTTCCACAATCCTGTCAGAAAATATTATATAGGATTTAGGACCCTGTTATCATGAACTTCTGTAGCATCATCCAAGTAACTTGGGAGCAGTGGTTGAAATTTCAATAGCATAACTCCAAATAGACTCACAAAGTTATTTCATCCAGGTGCATTTAGAAGTTAAGACAGATACTCATTTTGAACTTGGTGATAAATACTGCCATATGTTTATGAACATGCCTAAAAATCAATACGATTATTTCAACAAGTCTGAATAGGTTTTCTCCTTTGGGTTCATGTAATTTATCATTTATAGTTTTCTGAGAGCCTTGGAAGAGAAAAATGTCTTTCTTCCCTGATCATGTTTTCATTGAAGAATTTCTCAGCTGTCGATCTTCAGTTTCAGATAAAAGGATTTCATACAAATTGTGTATCTATTACGGCCTATAAATATTTTCATTTTATTAAAAATTGTTTTCTTTATTGATTTTTAAAGAGAGAGGAAGGGAGAGAGAAAGAGATAGAAACATCAATGAGAGAGAACATTGATTGGCCGCCTCCTGCATGCCCCTCACTGGGGATTTGGCCCACAACCTGAGCATGTGCCCTGACCGGGAATTAAACCAGTGACCTCTTGGTTTATGGGTCGATGCTCAACCACTGAGCCACACCAGCCAGAGACTGTAAATATTTTTAAATGGAAAACTTTACCAAAAGAATCCAAACAAAATATAATTGAAATGTTCAATTTTGGCCAAGATTGAATAAAAAGATTGGGCTTTTTTTTCTCAATACGAAGAGGGGTTTTTCATAAATGTGGTTGAAACTGTTCAATCCTCAATTTTCTTCCAATCTTATATTAATTTCTAACTACCTCTTTTTTCTTGCAGTTATTTCCACATTCAGCTGGAATAGAAATTTACAAGCAAATGAGGGAAAATGTTAAAGATTGTTGTGATTCCATTGAAGTCATTTTGTTAAGAATTAGACATCAAAACTGATTCCTGTTGGTTAGGGTGTCAGGGAATAGACAGATAAGCTCTGCCAATTTGGATGTTTATTTGAAGTAGGAATGTACCAGACAGACTAATATTAGCATTATATATATAAGAGAGCTTATATATGTCAGCAATTATATTTCATCCTTCTCACATGATCTTGTTCAATAACATTTTAAAGTTGTCATTTTTACTTTCATAATGAAATATGGAATCTACATAATCTGAGTAGCTTTGGTTTGAATTCCATACATTTAAGTCATGTGGGCATTATTCCAAACCATGGTTTCATGCCTCTCTGTGCCTACCCACCACTCAGTCCCATTTAATTCATTCCAGTAGAACAGAGATTGGATACAGTATTCACTAGTATCACCTAAACACAGAGATCATGGGTTTGTCTTTAGCTGCTGTGACTTTCCTTTATAAACAGCATATTCTTCTTATTGATTCAAGTGCATTGGTGCCCCTTTAATCTCAGACTTGATGGGCCATGACATACTTTTTACATAAGCTCAAAAATGCACACTTATTAAGGCTGGAGAAGGAAACTGTTAATTTATGAACCAGGACTAGATATGTGAGGAGACCCTTTTACTATAATATGCAAATGACAACCAAGGCTTTGAGTCTGAAACACCATTTATCTGATGTAAGGAAAAAGGAAATTTGGGAAGAGAGATGGTTTTGCTTTTCCATGATCAGGAATGACTTATCTTTTACATTGAGCGGAGAGTAGAGAGTTAATGTGAGGTATCTCCTAAGTGCCCAGAATTGTAGCATTGTTTTCTTTCATCTTTATTGTTGAAAGTATTATAGATGTTCCCTCTTTTCTTTCTCCTCCATTGTCCCCCTCCACCCTGTTCTTGCCCCAACCTAGGCCTTTACTACCCTATTGTCTGTGTCCATGGGCAATTCCTATATGAATATAAATTGTGGTTGATCTCTTCCACCTCTCACCCCTTCCCTCTGAGATTCATCAGTCTGTTCAAGTTTGCATGGCTCAGGTTCCATTTTATTCATCAGTATATTTTATTCATTAGATTCCACATACTGTATAAGTGAGATCATGGGATGTTTGCCTTTCTCTGATTGGCTTATTTCACTTAGCCTAATACTCTCTAGGTCTCTCTGTACTGTCCCAAAGGGTGAGAGATCCTTCCTTTCCTTTTTTGCTAGCCTGGCACTATGCATTGGCCTATAACCTTTTGTTGTTGTTGTTAATCCTCACCTGAGGATATTTTCCATTGATTTTTAAATAGAGTAGAAGGAAAGGAGGAAGAGAGAGAAACATCGATGGGAGAGAGACAAATCAATTGGTTGCTTCCTGCATGACCCCCACTGGGACTGGGCACTGAACCTGCAACCAGGTATGTGCTCTTGACTGGGAATCAGACTCAAAACTCTTTGGTCTGTAGGCTGACACTCTAACTGCTGAGCCAAACCAGCCAGTGTTATAACCATTTTTGATTCAAGGCACTTCTAATATGAAAAGTCAAGGAAGAAAATTATTCAGATAAACCAGAGGTGGTGTAAAATATATACTCACACATATTATTGCTTAGCCCACATATTTTTATTTTATCAATCAATAAAATTATTTGTCAAGTTTCTAATATATTCTAGGTCCCATTTTGTACATCAGATAGAGAAGATAAATATAACAGGACTTGCCTATTTTTAAAACACAACTAACTGTTTAAAGTAGATACCTAAGCAAATAATTATAATAAATTACAGTCTGAAAGTTTAATACATGGTGTCTGGAAAGTCTGGAAATAGTGCTAAGCTTTAATAAATTTAAAAGTGTAAATGATACAAACTTACAAAAATAATCTGAAAGTTTATTTTAAATTATTATAGATTTATTTCACTTTATGTATTTGGTATAAAACATTTTTGGGGGGTCCATCTGGTTGAAAATAGCACCTGCTGACTAAACAATTAAAATTAAAATGTCATGAATAGATGCAAAATAGAAATGGCAAACCTTCTACTGAATGTTCAAGCTTGTAACATTTATATTTACAAAGTTAATAAAACAAAAGTGCATACCACCTTTTGAGACAGGCTATACTAAAGACATACACAAGGTATATTTAGAAACATACAAAGGCAGGCCACCTGGATATTCTGATTATTGAAAAACAGAAGAAATTTGAAACATAAGTTGAAGAGAAGATATTATATAGAGAGGAGATGGCATAGGAAAAGAGAGAAATAAGGACAATTTGAATATGACACGCAGCCAAGGTCTCACATCCACAGCATAGACTCCCGCTTCTTTCTCCTCAATCTTCTCCATCCATTGAAGACTTTTGCACTTCACCCCAGTTCACTTTCTATCACACATTTGCTCTCATTCTCACTGTCTTCAGCATCCACAGATGGTGCAATTGATAAGGAAGGAACATCTATGTGGATGATGTAATTAACAAGGAAGGCTCTCATTGGATTTTCTTCTATCACTGACTCCTTTCCAATTTTATGACCGAGTTCTCACACATTTCGGGTATATTTTGTCCCCGGATGAGCCCTAATATCTCACTGTAATGACCACTTCTTTTTCTCCTTGATTACTTGCACAGAAGTCTCAAGGAAACTTTTTTCTTTAACCTTTATAATCTCAGGGAGGTATCAACTCAACTAACTCCTCAAATTTCTCTGTCAAAAACTATCCAAAGGCACACACTGGAAAAAATATGACCAGCCCAAGCAGATATGCAGTTGACATATCTGATGAGATTTGAGCATCTTGTGGTATAAAAACAGCCTCGCCGTGACTGTACACGGGGGGGTGGGAGAAGGGGGGGTGGATTATGACTCAGACTAAATGTTGCATTTTCTATTTCCTTTTTGAATTAAAGTTATTTAACACTTGGGTTCTAAAATTAAGAGGTCAAAATATTAGACTGAGTAGCATAATAAAGACCTTTCTTCCCTCCTTTCCCTCATTGTTTGATAGCACCTACTGAGATGGTGCTCTGCAGATATTTGGGTTCTTCTGATAAAAAAACAAACAGCCCTGGTGAGGCTCAGTGGTTGAGCGTCCACCCATGCACCAAGAGGTCGCCAGTTTGATTTCTGGTCAGGGCACATGCCCAGGTTATGGGCCCAATCCCCAGTGGGGGGTATGCAGGAGGCGGCCAGTCCATGTTCTCTCTCATCAATGTTTCTATTTCTCTCTTCCTCTCCCTTCCTCCCTCTCTCTCTAAAATCAATAAAGAAAAATATATCAAAAACAAAAAACAAACAAAAACACTCATATTTTAGGTCCCTCTGATGCAGAACATGTAATATCTCCCAGACAAACATTGGCAACATGGTAGCAACGAAATTGCAGTTCCTGACCTGCAGGGCTGTCAGAGTACAAGGCAAGTTTTCAGCATCAGTCTCTAGGATCCAAAGGTCCCATCTCACCATCTTTCCTGATGAGTGTGGGATTTGAGCACTATTTTCTAATCTAGGTGATTTCCTTTTATATCTGAGAAGCCAGGAGCCACTAATTTTATCGGTTCTTCGTTCTCTCCTACTCTTATGATAAAATATGTATATTAGCCCGGCTGGTGTGGCTCAGTGGACTGAGTGTCGTTCCATGGACTGAAAGGTCCCAGTTCAATTCCTGGTCAGGGCACATGCCTAGGTTGCTGGCTCCATCACCAGTAGGGGGCGTGAAGGAGGCAGCCGATTAATGTTTCTCTCTCATTTTGATGTTTCTATCTCTCTATAAAAAATCAATAAAAACATATTTAAAAAAATATATATTTAATTCAAATTTGTCTAGAATATTCTTGCCTTTTATGCACAAACCATTTATGGCTAGTTGTTACTGAAATGTTTTCAACTATCTAGCTGATCAGGATTTTCTGGGGTTTTTCAAGTTTTTCCATCTTATGTTCTAGACACATTGAAAATGATAAATATATTTTTAAAATGTTGGTGAACAGTCCAGTATTGCTTTCAGTTTTATAAATTCAGATATCTTATATTTTCATTTAACAGAAGGACACTGATTCAGGCTTCAGTTGTGGCAAAATGTGTTGTACATCTATAATGTGAGCAGTTCATTTTTTAAAAAAAGATTTTAAAATTGATTTTTAGAGAAAGAGAGGAAGGGAGAGAAAGAGAGAGAGAGAGATCAGCATTGATGTGAGAGTGCAACATACATCGGCCACAAGGGATGGGTTCCCTCCTGCATGCCCTGCCACCAGGATCTAAGCCTGCAACCCAGGCACATGCCCCAACTGGGAATCCAACAGACCCCCCCCACCACCACCACCAGGTGCACAGGACAACGCCCAACCAACTGAGTCACACCTGCTAGGGCAGAGCAGTTCTTAAAACATACGATATGATATGATATGATATGATATGATATGATATGATATGATATGATATGATATGATATAATAATATAATATAATATAATACACAGACACCAATGCTTCATTTTGCCTTTTTAAAAAAATTCTAAGCCCTACGTACAAGGTTTGTCTAAAATGAAGTTTGCCTGTATATGTTGATAAAAAAAGCTATTAAATGATGAATGTTATAGGATCCTACATCTGGAATCTTATATTATTCTAATTTGGGGTTAAAATAGGTAACCAGAAGAGTAAGCAACAAACAAAACAAGTCATAACCCACAGTGGTAATTCAGGTCAGAAAAGTATTGACTCTTGTGATGATGAATTTAACTCTTTTAAAACCAAAAGAGAGTAAGTAAATTTAAAACGAGATTCAAGGAAGAAATAAAGTTGAAGGAAGTATAAATTCAAGACCTGTCAAATGTCACTTGACACTGCCAAAATAAAGCCTCGTTAATACTGTCAGCATCGTGTAATCCCCAGAGACCTTAATTCTGTCTCTGACATCTTTTTTGCCTGGTGGCCCTTTAAAACAGAACTGAGACATCATTTACATGGCCTTCAAGAAATCATCTTTCATTACAAGGCATCCTTAATATGAAAGCCAAATGTTATATTGATAAAATAATTCTAACCTGTTTCTACCCTAAGGTTGGTCAATTTTCCATTAGGTATAAAAATATTTGGAATCAGTCTCAGTGGCTGTAAGATCATGTTACCTCTCACATTTGAACATGGCTGTGATCAATCAGTGCCTTGTAATCACAGACCTCATTCCCACATGGAGGAATTCTGAAGACAAGACAGGTAATGAACATCAGCATAGAATTTTCCTAGATACTGCTAGATACTAGCTATCGTGTATTTGCTGTCCGGATGAGTCAGCTTATTTATTTATTTATTTATTTATTTACTTACTTATTTATTTTATTATTGATTTTTTAGAGACAAAGAAAGGGAGAGAGAGATAGAAACATCTATGTAAGAGAGAAGCATCGATAGGTTGCCTCCTGCACAATCCTTACTGGGTATCGAGTCCAAAACCCAGGCATGTGCCCTGACCGGGAATCAAACCAGGACTTCTCAGTCCATGGGACGACGCTCAATCCACTGAGCCACACCAGCCATGCAGCTCATTTATTTTTATTATGAATCTATTTTGATGAAGTGGCAGAGAAAAGTGAATATTATTATCTCCAAGTACTTTAGAGTGATTAGTTATGCGTATTCGTTATTTTTTTTTAAATAAATGATAATCATTTCAATAAAAGTTTTAGAAGTTTTGTAATAGAATTAAATCTGGAGTACCATTTCCAGTAATAGCAGACTACTTCTCATTAGATCAACTATCTTGACAAAAACAATTAAAAGAAATAAACAAAATATATATTAAAAATATATCTAGCCCAGCCAGTGTGGCTCCATGGTTGAATGTCGACCCATGCACCAAGAAGTCACTGGTTCAATTCCTGGTCAGGCCACATGCCCAGGTCGTGGGCCTGATCCCCACAATGTGGGGCATGCAGGAGGTGGCCAATCAATGTTCTTTCTCATCAATGTTTTTATCTTTTTCTCCCTCTCCTTTCCTCTCTCTCTCAAATCAGTTTTAAAAAAGCTTAAAACATATATAGGCATTGGAAAGTAGCCAAATGCAGGCAAATTCTAGAAGGGAGGCAACACTTGGATATTTGTTGTTTTATGGCTTTTTGTCTGTTTCATGACTTTTCATCTATGTGCAGATCCCAGCTGTTGTCCTGAGGGTTGGCTAAAGCTAATGAAAAAAATATTACATCCTTACTACTTCAGAAATGAGAGGATAGGGTTCACCGTAACCATGGCGCTTGCAGAATAAAACCTAAACTCTATTAACTGGTACCTATGTAGTATCCATGTGTGGGGCAGACTCCAGGACACCCAGCTAAGTGTAGCAGAACTGAACAGAGATTTTAGCTCCCACCTGCCACAGCTCAGCTCTGCTTAAACAGGAAAACATCAAACAGTACTCTACAGAACATCCCAGAATCCAGAGAGATCACGGATTCAATGACTTATCCAAAGTTAAATGGGAAGGCTGTGATCCGTCATAGTGAGAGACTGGACCTTTGAAAAGTAAAATAAAATACCAATAATAAGTATAGATTATGTCCTCTGTTAGTCACAACTCTTCAACTTGTTTGTTGCTGTCACAGTCTTGCTGATGAGAACACAGACTCAGTGTGGTTGCCCAGGAAACCCTGAAACATAAAGCCAACCAGTGATGAGCCACTGTTCTTAGATGATTAGTTCTGACACTCAGAACTGGAAATGCACACTTCCAGAATTTTCAATAAGTGTGTAACTGCTGACAGGATTTCTCTAGGGTGTGCCTCCCAACAGTTATGATTCATGGCATCTCTCAATATCACTCATCTTTTTTGTTATTGGGAGAAAAATACAATAGTATGGGGAAAATATATGTCTAAACCCTTAACGATACTAAATATTCTTTCCTGAATGTCTGATCTAAATACACAACTCATAACAGAATAAGCACAATCATTATCACAGGATAAATAAAGGACCAGCTACTTGAGCCCTGTTAATACTAACCTGAAGCAACTAATATTTCCATGGCACAGCCTATGTTTCTGTAAGTATCCTCAGAGTCATTTTTTCCCTATGTTCTGCTCCTAGTCGCTCTGTGTTATCAAGATTTGCAGGCAAAGTCCCATTTCACTTATGCAATTATGGGCTTGAAGTAGAAGATATTAAAGTAAAAACAGCCTTGTATTTAAGGACAAGGCAGCAGGACATTTCATCCCACCATAACTAACGAGTCTATTTTAAGGCCAATGTATTGATTTTCACTTCATTTCTGGGCCTTGGCCCTCCCTTTGCCTGCCAGTCCTAATGTCAGCGTTTTACTCTGTCTTTTGTTCTGAATCAAAGATATTGTGGCCTGTGTGCTATCATGCTCAGGAGTCCCTCCTTTGTTCTTGCCAGTCTGTTGGGTGATAACTAGCCTAGGCTTTGTCTTTATCCACATGTTCCAGAACTATTTTTAACACACTTTGGGGCATCCTCGGGCAATTTTGGCTCTATCAGGATTGGAACTTGTATTATCAACTCTTTTTCAGGTGTTAATATACTTTCTTTATAGCCAACCAGAGCCTTTTTTATTTTATTATTATTTTTAGTCCTCTATCTGGTTACTTCTATAAAGATTCTGCCGTTATGAGTGTAGTGTGTTAGGTGCTGGCTGCTTCCTGGATAACTTCAGGAATATAAACATGTTCCCAGAGCTGTGGCAGGATGTATAAATACACAGGTTATCAAACAAGAAAATTTAATAATGATAACAACATTAATGATAAACCTTTAAATGTATGATCAATACATTTTAGAATACAACACTTTATTATTTTTTAATTTTTTAATTTTCTTTTCTTTATTGAGTTTAGAGAGAGAGGAAGGGAGAGGGAGAGAGAGATAGAAACGTCCATGAGAGAGAACATCGATTGGCCACCTCTTCCATGCCCTCACTGGGGATCCGGCCCACAGCCTGGGCATGTTCCCTGATCAGGAATCAAACGGTGACCTCTTGGTGCATGGGTGGACACTCAACCACTGAGCCATACTGGCCGGACTCGAAAATAACAATTAAAAAAAAATTATTAGACAATCTTAAGTAGAAACTCAGGTTACTTACAACCAAATGCAGGTCATATTTCTCACTAGCATCACTGAATTCACAAAAGCAATGGTCCCAAGCTTTTCGAAGCCTGTGTGAAACTAATTTTCAGTGAAGATTTTTCTGGCATATCAAGCTATGTATAATATGTGGGAGCAAAATAAAGATACTCACACATTTCTGAAGTATCAGAAATATTTTAGGAAGTACTTAATCAAAATTAAAAATAACCAGGAGGAAGATAAACTACATTAGGACGTCATAAAAACAGGAATGCAGGGGGGAGGAAAATGGCAGCAGAGTAACTGGAAACTACACAGATGATCTCCCAGGACCAAACAGGAATTAAAACTAAAATAAAGACAAAATATTTGGAAAAAGGCAACAGAAAAGCAGCAGGACAGGACCCTAAAACCAAGGACACTGGTAGGATCTGTAGAGGCGCCAGAGGGTGGTGGGCGGGGAGCCCACAGACAGCAGTGGTATTAGCTGTGAGCAGTGCCCTCCGGAATAATGTACTAAGCTTACTCCACAGCGCAGAGGGCCGGAACAGAGCACTGAATTGGCTACAGCCACTCACCTTGGACTCAGGCAGAGGGAGGGCAGACTATCCTGGAACTCTGTTGGGACACCCAGGATTTGGAGGGCACTCAGAATTTTTGCTGAGTCACGGCCAAAAGGACAGTGGCCAGTTTGCTCCCTCCCAGATTTGTGAAGAAAAACAGCAGCTCCTCCCTCAGAGATTCAGCCTTTTCCAGGTGAGGCAAAGAAATGCAAATTGAGGCTCATTAACAACAGGCATCTGTCCCAACCTCTGGAAATCCCCTTACACATAACACCAGGCCTACATTCCAAGGCCTGAGTAACTGAGACTACTAGCCTCCAGGCAAAAAGCTAGAGGATAACTTAACCTTTCCTGGGCTTGCAAATCTACCCAAGAAAGTAACTCTTGACAGTGGTATTTAATGTGGGCCCACCCAGGCTCATCTAAACCCAGGAGAGGGAGCCACAAACAGCAGAACACCAACATGCACAGGGAAAATTTGGCAGGCTCCAAAAGCCACTGAAATAGCCAAAATGGTGAAACAAAGAAACAAATCCCAAATGAAAGAACAAGAGAACTCTATCGAAGATGAGATAAATGGAATACAATTAAGCAAATTATCAGAGTAGAATTAAGAGCCATGATCTTGAGGAAGGTCAACAGCATGAATAAGGGCATCAGCACCATGAGTAAAGATATAGAAACATTGAAAATCAACCAAGTGGAAATGAAGAATGACATAGCAGAATTAAAGAACACATTGGAAGGACTAACCAGCAGAGTAGAGGAAGCTGAGGACCGGATCACTGAATTAGAAAACAGGGTAAAAAATTAAACAATCAGAAAACCAAAAGGAAAAAACAATTAAAAGACAGGAAGATAGCTTAATAGAACTGTGGAACAACTGGAAATGTAATAACATTTGCATCATAGGAGTCCCTGAAGCAGAAGAAAATGGGCAAGTGTTAGAGAATATATTTGAAGATATAGTGACAGAAAACTTCTCTAACTTGGTGAAGGAAGAAGGAATTCAAGTTCAAGAAGCACAGAGAGCTCCAAGTAAGAAAAACCCAAACAGGTCCACACCAAGACATACAATAATTAAAAGGCAAAAATTAATGACAAAGAGAGATCCTAAAGGCAGCAAGAGATAAGCAACAGGTTACCTACAAAGGAAACCCCATAAGGCTCTCAGCTGACTTTTCAAAAGAAACACTACAGGCCAGAAGGGAGTGGCATGAAGTAATCCAGGCATGAAAACCAAGGATCTGAATCCAAGACTACTCTATCCAGCAAGGCAATCATTCAAAATAGAAGGTCAAATAAAGAGCTTCCCAGACAAAAAGGCTAAGGGAGTATATTAGCACCAAACCAGCACTATAAGATATGCTAAAAGGACTGCTGTAATTAGTAGAAAAATAGGAAGAAAAAGAGAACCACACTAAACAAAAATGGCAATAAATAAGTTCATATCAATAATCACCTTAAACATAAATGTTTTGAATGCTCTGATAAAAAGACACAGAGTAGCTAACTGGTTAAGAAAGCATGACTCACATATATATTGCTTACAAGAGACCCACCTCATAACAGAAGACTCACATAGGTTGAAAGTGAAGGAATGGAAAAAAATCTTTCAAGCAAATGGAAAGGAAAAAAAAGCTGGGGTATCTGATAAAGTAGATTCCAAAATGAAGGCCATAACTAGAGACAAAGAAGGCCACTACATAATATTGAAAGCATCTATCCAACAGGAAGATATAACCTTGGTAAACACATATGCACTCAATATAAGAGCACCAACATATATTAAAAATCTTCTGAAAGAGTTCAAAGGAGAAATCGACAGCAATACAAACATAGCAGGGGACTTCAACACCCCGCTGATAATCACTGGATTGATCATCTAGATAAAAATTAACAAGGAAACACAGACTCTAAATGAAGCACTAGATTAAATGTATTTCATAGATATCTACAGAGAATTACACCACAAAACTGCAGAATTTACATTCTTCTCAAGTGCACATGGGACATTCTCAAAGATAGACCACATGTTAGGGCACAAACTAAGTCTCCACAAGTTCGAGAAGACTGAAATCATATCAAGCATCTTCTCAGATCACAATGGCATGAAACTAGAAATCAATTGCAACAAGAACATGCAAAGTCATTCAAAAACATGAAGGCTAAATAGCATGTTATTGAACAATGAATGGGTTATCCTGGAGATCAAGGAAGAAATTAAAAACTTCCTGGAAACCAATGAAAATGAACACACAACAACACAAAATCTATGGGATGAAGCAAAAGCAGTTCTCAGAGGGAAGTTCATAGCACAACAGGCCTACCTCAAGATGCAAGAAAAATTTCTAATAGACTATCTAACCTCACAACTTAAAGAACTAGAGAGCAAACAAAAAGAAAACCCCAGAGCAAGTAAAAGGAAGTAAATAGTAAAGATCAGAGCAGAAATAAATGACATGGAGACCAAAGAACAATTCAAAGGATCAATGAAATAAAGAGCGTGTTTTTGAAAAGATAAACAAGATTGATGGACCCTTAGCTAGACTTACCAAGAAACAAAGAGAGAGAACCCAAATTCACAAAATCAGAAATGAAAGAGGAGAAATAATAACTAACACTACAGAAATACAAAGGATTGTTATCAAATATTATGAACAATTATATGGCATCAAATTCGACATTCTAAGTGAAATGGACCAATTTCTAGAAACACATAGTCTCCCAAAACTGAACCGGAAAGAGATGGAAAACAATCTCATTTACCAATAACAACAAAGGAAACTGAAAATGTAATCAAGACTCTCCCTGCAAACAAAAGCCCAGGCCCAGATGGCTTCACAGGGGAGTTTAGCGAACATTCACAGAAGAACTAATACCCATTCTCCTCAAACTATTTCAAAAAAATTCAAGGAGAAGGAAGACTTTCAAACTTGTTTTTTGACACCAGCATAATTCTAATTCCAAAACCAGAAAAAAACATTACAAAGAAAAAAAAACTATAGGCCATTATCTCTGATTAACATAAATGCCAAAATCCTGAAAAAAATACTAGCAAATTGAATCCAGCAATACATCAAGAAAATTATTCACTATGACCAAGTGGGATTCATCCCAGGGATGCAAGGCTGGTCCAATATTTGCAAATAAATAAATGTGATACACCACATAAACAAAATGAAAGATAAAAATCGTATGATCATATCAATAGATGCTGAAAAAGTATTCCACAAAATCCAGCACCCATTTCTGATAAAAAGGCTCAGCAATCTGGGAATAGAGGGATAATATCTCAACATAATAAAGGCCATATACGAAAGACCTACAGCCAACATCATACTCAATGGGCAAAAACTAAAAGCATTTCCCTTAAGAACAGGAACAAGAAAGGGATGCCCACTTTTGCCACTGTCATTTAACATAGTACTGGAAGTCTTAGCCACAACAATCAGACAGGAAGAAAAAATAAGAGGGATCCAAATTGGAAAGGAGGAAGTGAAATTGTCATTATTTGCAGATGACATGATACTATACATAGAAAACCTCAGACTCTATCAAAAATCGACTAGACTTAATACATAAATTTGAAAAAGTAGCAGGATACAAAATTAATGTCAAGAAATCAACGGCATTCTTATGCACCAACGATGAACTCACAGAAAGAGAAACTAATAAAACAATTCCATTTACCATCTCGGCAATAAAATTAAGATTCCTAGGAATAAACTTAACCAAAGAAATAAAGGACCTATTTGCAGAAAACTACAGGGCATTGGAAAAAGAAATAGAGGAAGATATAAAAAAGTGGAAGCACATAACTTGTTCATGGATTGGAAGAATTAACATCATTAAAATGTCCATACTACCCAAAGCAATCTATAGATTCAATGCAATCTTTATTAAAATACCAATGATATCCTTCACAGAACTAGAACGAATACTTCAAAAGTTCATATTGAACCAAAAAAGACCCCAAATAGCCACAGCAATCTTGAAAAAGGACAAAGTAGGAGGGATTACATGACCAAATTTTAGGTTATACTACAAAGCAACTGTAATCAAAATAGCCTGGTACTGGCACCAAAACAGGCAAATAGATCGATGGAATAGAACAGCCCTGGTCGGTTTGGCTCAGCGGCTGGTGCCTCAGCCTGCGAACCAGAGAGTCTCGGGTTTGGTTATCGCTAGGGGCGTGTACCAAAAAAAAAAACCAAAAAAACAGAGAACCCAGAAATGGATCCAAAACATTATGCTCAGTTAATATTCGACAAAGGTGGTAAGAGCTACAATGAAGTAAAGACAGCCTCTTTAATAAATGGTGTTGGGAAAATTGGACAGCTACATGCAAAAAAATGAAACTAGACCATCATCTGATACCATACACAAGAATAAACTCAAAATGGATAAAAGACTGAAATATGACTCATGAATAAAATCCTAGAAAAACCTGTAGGCAACAAAATTTCAGACATCATACGCAGCAGAATTTTCATTGATACATCACCTAAGGTAACAGAAACAAAGGAGAAAATGAACACATGGGACTACATCAAACTCAAAAGCTTCTGCACAGTAAAAGAAACAACCACCAAAATGGAAAGGCAACCCTCACTATGGGAGAGAATAATTGCCAATGATACATAAGATAAGGGGTTAATTTCCAATGTATATAGAGTGCTTATAAAGCTCAACAAAAGGAAGACAAAGAACCCAATTAAAAAATGGGCAGAGGAACTAAATAGACACCTCTCCAACCAGGACATACAAATGGCCAAGAGACTTATGTAGAAATGCTCAATATCACTAATCATCAGAGAGATGCAAATTAAAACAACAATGAGGTATCACCTCACTTCTGTTAGAATGGCTCCCATCAACAAATCATCAAACAAGTGTTGGCGAGGATGTGGAGAAAAGGGGACTCTAGTACACTGCTGGTGGGAATGCAGACTGGTGTAGTCATTATGGGAAACAATATGGTGTTAACTCAAAAAATTAAAAATTGAATTGTCATTTGACCCAGTGATCCCACTTCTAGGAATATACCCTAAGAAGCCTGAAACACCAATTAGAAAAAATATATATACCCCCATGTTCATAGCAGCACTACTTACAATAGCTAATATCTGGAAACTTCCCAAGTGTACATCAGTAGATGAATGTATTAAAAAGCAAAGTGGAGTACTTTGCAGTTGTAAGAAAGAAAGATCTCATATCCTTTGAGATGACATGGAGGAACCTGGAAAGTATTACCCTAAGGGAAACAAGCCAAACAGAGAAAGAGAAGTATTATATAATATCACTTATTTGTGGAATATAATGAATGTAACTGTCTGAAGTTCATGGTAGTCCCAGAGACGTGGAAGTAGGGTACAGACTGGCAATTCCCAGAAGAGGGTGTGTGTGGGAGAGATAAACCACAGAATTTAAATGCATGTATGCATGACCAATGGACATAGACCACAAAGCTGAGGATGGGGTGGGGAGGGAAGGGGTGGAGGGTGTCAATGTGGGGAAAAGGAGAAACATCTGTATCAAAACAAAACAAAACAAAACAAAGAACAAGGATGCAATAAAAAATTCCTAGAATGAGATCTGTTGAAAAAGCCTACAAAATCAGCTTATATTTTATGTCTTAATAAGCAGTATAATTTTAAAAATTGAATGATGGTACAACCAATATTAAAAATAGGACATTTATATTCATATAGAAAATTCAAAAGGTAGTCCATTTTAATCTTTAGCATTTGGTTTTTACTCTAAGAGCTGTCTATAAAACTATCAATAAACTATGAAAGCATAATCGACTATGCCATGATTTTTGAGTAGTTGATGCAATGTAGAAATATATTTGACCCGGTATATAGATATATTTTCTTAAAATGCCATAAATTTAGAGAATGGATTGCATTCTTAATGTATAGTACTAACAATCCTATTCAACTTTCTGTTTAAGAGTTACATAATCGCAATGTCTGACTCTGTTATTGTTTTTTAGAATTGGCCTATGAACCAAAGCATCAAAGAGTTATAAGTGAATTATCTGGTGATGTGAAAGCAATGTAAAGTTGAGAATTAGATTGAGAATAAATCTCCAGTATCTTCATTTTAAATGAAGACTCAAATTCAAATAAAATACAAGGAGATTTAATTATATTACCTAGAGCTGTAAATGTACATACTAGAAGAAATAATAATATAGTCACAAAATAGTCTATGATGGATCAATAGAAACTGGTAGAATCAATACAATCAGGAAATGTATGTATTTAATATTAAGAATTTTACTGTTAGCCAGTTGAATAATTAAAACAAGAATGATGAGAGGTGTTCATCCTTTGGGTGTAGGACAGAGAGTGGCATGGAGAGAGATATCTTTCTGTTTATTTAATATTGTTTATGAATTGATTATTTAGCAGGTGTAGTTATTAGATAAATTGAATTAATTTTTATATAAATTGATTTATATGAACATTGGTTAAATGTACATATGCTTGGACATATAAGTTAATTAATGGTAATTAATTAATAAGTTGGACATTTTTAGAGAATCTCATCTATATCTTGAGTCTCTCAGTTTGTGTAAACAGAGGGAATTTGTTCTAACTACAGAACTTCTGTGCACTCTCAGAGTTGAAGTGAATTTGAATCTCACATATGCTATCCACTGGCTATATGGCCTTTTGCAAATAATTTAAAAGATTGATAAAGAATCAGCATCAATCTATAAAGTGAACATTATAACCAGTGTACAATTTAGTGGCTCATTGAGCTACTAAAAGGATTAAATAATAAGGGTTTAGCATGATGCCAGGCACATACATAGTAAGTACTTAACACACCTGTTTATGTTGCTGTGGTTTAAGATAGTTGGAGTTATCAAAACTATAATGAGATAACACTTCACACCAATTAGGATGGATATATATGTATATGTGTGTGTGTGTGTAATTTTTTAAAGCAGGGACTTGAACAGATACTTGTATGCTAATGTTCATTATAGCATTATTTACAATAGCAAAAAGGTGGAAACAACCCAAGCATCCATCAATAGATAATAAGGTTGCAGATACATATAATGGAATATTATTCTGTCATAAAAAATAGTGAAGTGCTGATACATGCTATAATGTGGATAAATCTTGAAAACATTATGCCACATGTTATAAGCTAGATGTGAAATGAAGAATATTTTATGATTCCACTTAAATAAAATACCTCAAATAGGCAAATTCAGAGCCAGAATGTAGGTTAAAGGTTACCAGGGTTTAGGTATTACTGGTTAATGGCTACAGAGTTTTTATTTGGGTTGATGAAAAAGTTTTAAAACTAGAGATAAAGGTTGTACAACATTGTGAAGGTAGTTAATATCACTGAATTGTACACTTATAATGGTTAAAATGGCAAATACTGTAATATATATTTTACCACAAGTTTAAACTATTAATAATGCAAAATGAAACAATAATTTAATGGTACATCTTAAATAGATGGATTTATAGTATGTGAATTACATCTCAAAAAAGTTGTTCCAGCCCTGGTCATTGTGCTAACTGGTTAGAGCATTAACCTGTGCACCCAAATGTTCATGGGTTCTATTTCTGGTCAAGGGCGTGTACCTGGGATACAGGATGACCCCACATCCCAGTTGGGGCACATGCAGGAGGCAACCAATCGATGTGTCTTTCACATCGATGTTTCGCTCTCTCTCTCTCTCCCTTCTTCTATCCCTTCCACTCTATCTAAAAATCAGTGGAAAAAAATATCCTTGGGTGAGGATTAAAAAATATATATATCAGGAATGATATTCCAACTATTTACTAATAGTAACCTGTGAGAGTCAAGCAATCAGAATACTGGTCATAGAGCTGTACTAATTTACCAGCTGCATATCAGCCTGCATGTTAAATTCTAGTCTGCAGGAAAAGCTTCTAAAGTCTTTTAATTAAGTCTTATCCTGCTATCTTTTCAGAGTGTCTACATTGCAAAAACTTGAAAGAAATTACTCTTCATATGTTTAGAGCAGAGATTCACCAACTATAGGGCTAAGCCTCCAGTTTCTATTATGGCCCCCAGGAGCCATACAGATAAATACCGACCTTTTCAAAATCCACTGTGTAGCTTGCTTAAGAATCCACAGAGCAGCCCAACCATGGGTTAGATGTGTGAAGTGTGGGGCAGGAGGCAGGGCCACCAGGAGATGCTCTGCCAGCTTGGTTGGCCGGCAGAAAGTTGGTCAGTGACCACGCAGAGCTGGTGATCACAGAAGCAACAGGTGAAACGAGGCAGGTGCAATGAGACAGTTCAAACAAACAGGTGAGAGGCAATTCGGGCAACACATTCAATAAATAATTAATTAGAAATAAATTTAAAAACTCCCATATTTTCTAAAAAAAAGATAAGTTAATCCTCGGATATCTAAATTAATGAAATATAAAAGTAGTAAGTACTTAGTATGCAAGAAAAATGATCCAAACCTGCATATATATTTAATTAATCAGAAAACAGTTATTTTAATCTGATTTCTGGTTCTAATTGCCTTATTTATTTTTAAAAAATTATTTGAGCTGCCTTGGGCAGTTTTTCTCAGTGGTTAGAGAGAGACCCAGACCAGAGAGACCCGGGTTGGGTTCCCGCTAAGGGCACATACTTCAGTTGCAGTTTGTCCCCAGCCCCATTTGGGGTCGTTGGGTGGCGACCACTCAATGTGTCTCTCTCATAGACACATTGATGTTTCTCTCTCTCTCTTTCTCCCTCTCTCCCTCCTGCTCTGTGTGAAGATAAATGCAAAAGTGTCCTCGGGTGGGGATAAAGAAAATAAAATAGTTTGATCAATGGGGGGAAAAGGAGAAACATCTGTAACAAAAATAAATTAATAAAACGAATTTAAAAAATTGTTTGAGGTAAGGTTCTATTGAACCATGCAGTGTATTTGGGGTATTTTAAAGCTTCCCAGTGGCTTCTCTATGGAAGATCGAGAAGTGAGTTTTCATCTTTCACAAGTTGGCATAGAACAGATAGCAGTTCTGCTGGTTATGGGACAGATGAACCGTATCCTCTCTGAGTTCACAGTATCACTTTCTCCCATTTGCTTCTGCAGTGTGTTTGATTGCCCCTCGGACGCCGCAGACTCTATTTGGTACCATCCTTTGCATTGGCTTTCTTTAGTGAGTGCAGAAATGGAAGCAGCTGGTAGCTCAATTCCAACATTCGCTGTTCAGCACTCACCTCGGGTTCAGATTGCAAATCTGTCACGGGTTGCTATTTTTCTGGAAAATGGCATGTAACGCCTTCTGCTGCTTTTTGCATTTTGAAAATTTACTTTTATTTTCTTCTTGATGTGAGAAAATAGCTTAACAAAGAATTAATTGAGGCTGACATAAAGGGCATTTATTTTATTAATGATGTCTATAAAGTGTCCTTAATCAAATAAATACTTCTTTCAAAATAAGAAAACCTCCCATCAGCTTGTTTCTCTGAAGAAATAATATGATAGGCAGATCAAAGAGATCTAAGAGAATAACATGGTATGTGTGTCATTTCATATGAGACTTCAGAAAGTTGGAAAAAACTTTCATTCTATACAAGAAAAAAACCCAGAATTTTATGAAAGAATTGACTGTGATGTTGAAAGTTATGACTGATTACGTATATAACTTTGATGGAGAAAATACTAAAATCTCTTCTTCTCAAACCTATATTGTGTGTGTCCATATTTCTTAACAGAATTCTGATGTCTTAGTTTGCTCAGTGTGGCTATCATAACAAAATACCACAAACCAGGTGGCTTACACAACAGAAAGATATTTTCTCACAGTTTCGGAGTCTGGATATCTAAGGGCAAAGTGGAGTTAACTTCAAGGCTTCATCTCCTTGGCCTATAGATGGCCTCCTCTGTGAAGGACCCCCTAGTGTCTCTACCTCTTTCTATAAGGGCACCCGTCAAATTGGACTAGGGGCCCGCTCTACCTGTTTTATTTTAACTTATTCACCTCTTCAGAGACCTTGTCTTTAAATACAGTTACATTCTGAGGTACATCCTCAATCTGGGGATTGGGACTTCAATGTATGAATTTGGGGAAACACAATTCAGACCATTACATCTAAATTTTTTTAGAAGATTGAGAGTTTCAGATCGAAACCACAAACTACAAAAACCCTATGTCTTCTAAATTCCCTTGGACAGAGGCAGAGTATATGATATACTTCTAACTAAAGAAATATAAACAAAACTATGGAGGGTCTTCAACTTACAATGATTTTCCTTGTGATTTTTTGACTTCGTGATGGTGTGAAAGTGACATGCACTAAGTAGACATCATACTTTAAACTCCGATCTTTTCCTGGGATAACAATACGTGATATAATCCTCTCTTGTGATGCTCCCAGTCAGCCACACAATCAAGCATGTAAACAACCAACACTCTACAGTATATTCATTGTGTTAAATGCTTTTGCCCAACTGGGCTACTGTAGGGGTTCTGAGTATGTTTCAGGTCATCTAGGCTCAGCTATGATGTTTGGTGGGTTAAGCACGTTAAATGCATTTCAACATACAATATTTTCAACTTCCAGTGAGTTTACTGTTATGTAACCCAATTGTAAGCCAAGGAGCATGGGGCTTGTATCATTCACAACACAAATATAAAGAAACAGATAGAGATGTTAAGTATCCTGTACACTTTATGAAACTGACAAGGATGGAAACTGGGATATGCCTCCTGGCAGGTGAAACCCCTCCGCCATTCAACAGAATCATACTCCATGGTGGGAAGTAGTGGAGCTCTAGGAAGAGTAAGAAAAAGAGAAACAACGTCCTGTTCACATTCTCACCAAGCTGGGCATTGACTACGGCCTACCTCCTCCTCCATAGGACTGTATCTTCTGAACAAAAGCTACACAGATCTTTGCAAATGTATGGGGTGTGTGTGTGTGTGTGTGTGTTTGTGTGCACACACAGAAATATTCCTGATTGGATACAATAAGGTAAAATGTTTATTTGGTATGATTTGAGTATTTCTGAAAGTGTCATCAGCCCCCAAGTACCTCCACAATGTGAACTTTATAGTACTTGTATTTTGTGTCATTAAAGAAAAATATCGTTGGGTTAAAATTTTGCAATTCCTTTGTATAACAGAAAATATATTTATCTATCTGATTATACATTCTCCAATTGTGTTCTGATATTTCACACTAGATTAACTTACCAATTAACCAATAGGCACTTTTGATAGCACCACCGGGTATGAAACAACAAATAAATACAATTGAAATGTGGAGTTAAGGGTGTGGAGGGGAGGGTGGAAAACTACACAGGAGAGTGGGCCAGATGGGGAGGGTTGAACAACTCAGTGATGGGGCCCCCAGTAAACCACATAAAAAGACTACCAACAGGGATGTTGACATGAAACAAACACTTGTCCGCAGATTATTTAGACCTGGGGTTTAAGGAAACCAGGATGCGACAGAACTAAGAAGACAAAAACTACCCTTTTGGTCAGGTATCCTAACACAAACTTTTGAACCCACACACAACAAAGCATATGTTTGTGTCACCTACTGTGGAAGATACTAGAATAAAGGAGCAGCAAGGCAAACGTTGCATCGGTTATAGGGAACCGTGCTGTTTAATTTTGGGGGCGTTAAATTTTCTGAATTCCTCCTTCATCTAAAGATAGAGGAGTCAGTCATTTTTTCACAAGTTGGGGAGGATAAAAACAAATAGAAATTTTGGCTGTTATATAATGAATACATTTATAGCCCATGAAGGAAAAGGGTATTTTATGAGTACTTAGAAGCATAAAGAAGTGTTAGGAGGAGTACTACTGAGGTAGGTGCCTGGCGAGTATCATCAAGTTACAAGTTGTATGAAGTTTTTTGTTTAGCAGAAAATGCTTCACTGGGATTGGACACCTGTATAGAAATTAGCTAAATAAATAGGCGGCAGAGTTAAAAGTTTACAGCATTGAACAGGAACAGAAGAAAGTGAAGTAGGATTATAATTAGAAACTAAATGATGTAAGAGGAGCTGAAGATGTGGGCAGGGCCAACACGATAAAGAAATGTATGGTTAATATTCAAAATGTCTTGATCTTAAATTCAATAGATTAAAGAATTTTCATCAAAGGAGTTAAGCAATCAATTTTGCATTAAAAATGATTTTTCTAGTTTCTAGGGGGAAATAACACATTTATTTTTATATGCGTTTAGTTTAAATACTGAATTTTTAAATAATGGAGTTTAAGGAAGAAAACCAGCTAGGAAGCAATGACAGTAGCCTACATAAGAGATGAGGATAGCCTTTTGACTAATGATGAGAGCAGAGAAAAATACAAATGTAAGAACTATTTAAGTCTCACCCGACTGGTGTGGCTCAGTGGTTGAGCGTCAACCCAGGCACCAAGGGTCGCTGGTTCGAGTCCCAGTCAGGACACATGCCCAGGTTGTGGGCCCAATCCCCAGTGTGGGACAAGCAGGAGGAAGCCAGTCGATGTTCTCTCTCATCGATGTTTCTATCTCTCTCTTCCTCTCTGTTTCTCTCTCTCTAAAACCAATAAAGAAAAAAAAATTACAAAAAGAGAACTATTTAAGTCTCAGTCATTGGACTTGGTGTTTGATTGTATGTAAGAGTGAAGGATGGTCATTTTGTTTTTTGCTTAAGCAACTGGGCTGGTGTTTAATATTTGGGGGAAATAACACATTTATTTTTATATGCGTTTAGTTTGAATTCTGTAGAATTGTCCAAGGTAAGATGTGGAGCAAGAATTTAGAAATAAAGGTTTAGAACTCAAAAGAGCTTTCTGACACAGACATATACATTTGGAAGCGACTGGCATCTGGAAAATAAACAAGGCATTAGAGAAGAGATTTTCCAAAAAAAGAGTCCAGGGTTTCAAAAATAAGAGTCTTGGATGTAGCCATAAGGAACTTCCTCACTTAACAACTGATACAAAGGAAGTTGGCAAAGGAACTCAGTGATAGAAAGAGCCTGGCAGTATGTGAATGCAACAGATGAAAGTGTTTTGGTAATCAAGAAATGAGTAACTTCATCAAATACTGGTGAGTTATCAAATAAGATAACTGGAGATCTGGGCTTTGTTTTTGAACTTCAAGAGAGAGTGCTGAAGTGTTAAGAACAAAATCAAGTATGTGCTGTCCTCAAATAAGGGTGACTTCAGACATGAGGGTGTAGACTGCTATATTGGAAAAGATATCCCAGAGAGACATATGGATTCAAGATTCTCCAGTGTGTCTCCATATACACTGGTGTCCCTGTTCTAAGCTTCTGGATCTCACTCATTAACAAAATATGTGCTTACTTTCACATTACAAGGTTGTGAACTGGGCTTCCATCACAACTCTGTCACCAGCAAAATGACTTTGGGTCTGCTTTTCATTGAGGCTATCTCTGCTATTCAGAGAACCTAGAGATCATTTTATGGCCACCGTGAGAAAGCGCAGGGACTCTTACCAAGATTTGAACTGAGAGTTTAACATTCTGAGCTTAACATGTGTTTCTTTCATCTTTCTAGTACACCCAGAAATAAAAAGCGCACTGCCCAGTCTTTGTAGTCTTATTTATTTTATTTTTTTATTAATTAATTTATTTTTTGTTACAGGTGGTTCTCCTTTTCCAGGCTTTGCAGCCTTCATCACTGCTCTAGATTAACACGCACAAGACACTTAGTCTCCCCAGAGACTCCCTTCTGATAGGCTCTTGATTTCAACAAACCACAGGTAATTTTCCAATTAGTCACAGTGCTATTGCATTCCAGGTGTTCTATTATTTATTTATTTATTTAATAAATTTATTAAGAATTTATTGGGGTGACATTGGTTAATAAAATTATATAGGTTTCAGGTATAAAATTTCATAATACATCATCTGTGTATTGTGTTTCATGTTCCCCACCCCAAGTCAAGTCTCCTTGCATCACTGTTTATCTTGCCTTTACCCTCTTCTGCCTCCCCTGGCCCCTCTTTCCATCTGGTAATTACCATACTATTGTCTGTGACTATGAGTGAGTTTGTTTATTTAATTTTTTTTCTTTTTTAAATCCTCACCCAAGGATATTTTTTCCATTTATTTTCAGACAAATGGGAGGGAGAGAGAGAGAGGGAAACAATGATGTGAGAGACACACATCTGATTGGTTGCCTCCCATGCGACCCGGACCAGGACCCAGGGACAGAACTGCAACTGAGATACGTGCCCCTGACTGGAATTGAACTCGAGACCTGAGAGTCTTCGGACCCCAGGCCAACACTCTAACCACTGAGCAAAACTGGCCATGGCATGTTTAATTTCTTTACCTTTTATTAAAGGACCATTTTCTATTGCATTCAAAACCAAGAGTTATAGCTCAAATTAATCACAGAACTCACTATTTTTGAGCCTGTTTGTTTTTTGTTTTTTTTTTTTACAATCATTCCTGGTACCACGTATGTATCTGTTATATTGTAAACACTGATTATCCCCGTCCACATCTCTTAGGCCTTCCCACTGTAGTGCAATGTGGTTTCCACTTCCAGCTGTTTGAGGGTTTTCTCTGGAGCACAAAAATCTCTCTACTTACCACACCCCTGTCCAGAAAGGCTGAAAAATTAATGTCCGGTAACAGCCATCAACCAATAACTGGCAGGAGTTGGTGCACAGATATCTCAGCTCATGTGTCTCTTTGCTAAATCATTTATTCTACACCAATTCCCATAGTTCCCACAATAGTCACTGGCCTGGTAAGCAACCATTTATTTGCCGCTTCCCTTGTCCTGTTTTCCTACAACCTTTCTGGTGTTTCCCAAGGTCATCCCTAATCCCCACTATTGCATAAAAACAAGAAGATGGCAGACAAACATAAAAGAAGTTTAAATAATTATCCCCTTATAAAAAAAGAAAATGATTTTACTTACTTTATATAATTAAATAATAATAATCCTTGTTATTTTTTTAACAAATATATTTATTATTATTATTTTTTTTTTAGAAAGAGAGAGGAACGGAGGAGAAACATTGATCGGTTGCCTCCGGCATGTCCCCTACTGGAGATGGTGCCCCAAACCCAGTCTGTGCCCTGACAAGGAATCAAACCAACAAACTTTGGTTGATGGGATGATGCTCAACTAACTTAGCTGCACCAGCCAGGGTGAAAAATAATAATCTTTGAATACATGCCCCTGGCTCTTTTGCCTTCCTGCTGGTAGAATTAGACAACAAAGGTGGATAACAAGGCTGGGTTACAAAAATGGGTATATAGGTTAAGTTTAAGTTTGATAATTTTGACAGATGTAAAAAAATTGCCTGAGGAAAAAAATAGATTTTTAATGGGGGACATCTATCATACTGTCAACAATAAAAAAACACAACATATTAAATAACATTGCATGTGCTTTACATTTAACACTGTCTTTCTAAAACTTTGCCTCACTAAGATATACAGATGTCAAGCTGTGTAATAAAGCTTAAATTCAGGTTTTGTAGCTACACGTTTCTTTCCTTTACATGTAAAATTGCTCCAAAACAAATAAGGTTTTATTTGCTAAAGTATCTGTACTAATTTTGCCTAATAAAACAAAATATTTCTCTAAGATTCCACATCCAAATATCTTCCATTACATGCACAAACATAGGTACATGATGAACATATCAATTAAATAAACAAGTGCTTATTGTTAATGTGTAGGGAACAGATTATTAATGTAGAAATGTCTTTTCCTTAATTGCTTAATAGGTTTATTTCCTGATATGGTTTCCAGATCAGGGTATCTGTTAACACCTGGAACCTACTGAATCTGGTGATCTGACATAGAATAATTAGGATACTGCAGAGTTAGGGAACACAGCCCACACAGGCTGCTTTCTTTTACAACACCAGGAGAAAGTTCAGGTGGTTTCCAAAATGACCATCAGGTTTGAACATTCAGTAGAAAGACTCAGAGATCAATTGAAAGATATTACTCTTATAGTTTATAACACGCAAAGGATATGTACTAACATCAGCCAGGGAAAGAGATGCACAGGGCAGATTCTGGAAGAGTTTAACCATGGAGTTTCCAAAAGTCCTCTCCCATTGAGTCATAAACAGCATTAATTACTGCCAAGAACGATATCTGGGATTGCTCACATATTGTCAGTCAGAGACGTTCGCCTGAATCTTGGTACCCAGAGTCTTTGGAGCTCCTCACATAGGCATGGTTAATTGCCCACATGCTGACCTCACTTTCTAGGCCCACAGAAACCAAGATGAAATGCTGTAGCCCAAAGTTCTCACCACATTATCATGAGCAGACTGCCTCAAGATCCACAGACGAAGAAAGACTCTGATTAGGCGTGACATTCCCCAAAGCCAAGGACAAAGGCTGGACCTCTCTTTGGACAAGGTTAAATTATTTACTGCATACAGGGTTTGGGATGAGACTAGAACAGTCATTCTCAACCTTCCGAATGCCGTGACCCTTTAATACAGTTCCTCATGTTGTGGTGACCCCCAACCATAAAATTATTTTCATTGTTACTTCATAACTGTAATTTTGCTACTGTTATATCTCAGGCGACCCCTGTGAAAGGGTCATTCGACCCCCAAAGGGGTTGAAACCCACAAGTTGGGAACTGGTGAACTAGAACATCGCCCAGGTCTTTTATGTAGCTTGCTTAGCACTGGTTAGTAAACCAGCATTTTAGAACCACTGCTTCAAATTATACATCTTTCATGCCACACCACAATCTAGGCTTCAGGATAATTTGCTGAAAAAAATAATATTTGATTGCATAAAAGTAAGTTTAAATACTGTCCCTTTTAGTATTTTCATGAATACTTAATTACAATCATCTACATTGATGGCATGTTGATACTTAAAAATACGCAGAGAAAATATGGAAAGTGCAGGAAATGTGCAATATGTGCTTTTAAAGAGAAAATTTTGTTAATTAAGCCATCTGGCACACAGTCTTACACACAGTAGTTATTTAAAAAATTCACATATCACATTGGTTTTTAAAACAAAAGAAATAATTTAAATTCAAAGATATGCTGATAGTTTGGATAAATTATGTTTTTATTAAAAAAAACAAAACTCATGTTGAAACTAGTAATCTTGGAAATTGTCTAGTCCAATGAAAAAATAACTAAATTAGGAGCTTTAGATATGAAATAACTTTTTAAATATCACATTTTGAATTGGAATTACACATAACAGAAACCTTACTATGCTGGCTTAAGCAAGTCAATATTGATTTGTTATTTTTCACTCATGTTTTTACGTGGCCTTTCCTCTTTGACACATTGTATCTGTTTCCAGGTAATATATAGTAGGGAAAAAGAGAAATACAAAAAACAGAGTCTGACCTCTTTGTCCAGTATAATTTGACTTACATTTAATGAGGCAAAACTGTGCACTGTGACCCTCATGCAGGGGAGCACTGGGAAGTAAGTACCGTAATTGGACACAGAGTAAATAGCAGAATCTCAAAAACAAACAAACAAACAAAAAACTGGGGTTCGGTCAGTAACTGCAAAGAGGAAATTGGATATTGGATATGTGTATGTTTACTGCATGCTTCTTCAACAAATATTTAATGAGCATTCATTTGTCCTAGGTTCAGCTTACAAAGTGTTCCACAAAACCAACACAGCCCCTGGTCCCTAACCTCATGGAATGTGTGGTAATGGAAAAAATATACAGTATTTTGTGATAAATATTATGAAGGAAAAAAAATTCTATGACAAAGAGTGAGCTTTAAGGGAGGCACGGTCCACTTCAAGTTGTGTGACCTGGAAATGCTATTTTAAAGGGATGAAATTACAGCCCGGCCAGTGTAGCTCATTGGTTGAGCATCGACCCATGCACCAAGAAGTTGCCGATTCGATTCCTGGTCAGGGCACATGCCCAGGTTGTGGGCCCGATCCCCAGTCGGGGCATCCAGGAGGCGGCCAATTGATGTTCTCTCTCATCGATTTTTCTACGTCTCTCTTCCTCTCCCTTCCTCTCTCTATAAAGTCAATAAAGAAAAAATAATAATAAAGGGATGAGATTACAGCTAAGATTTGAAAGAGAAGTATCCATTGTGTTGGGGGAGGGAAATACCGAGGAAGCGAGAACAGAGTGTCTGAAGGTGTTGAAATTCTACAGGATTGAAATATTGATGAAAATGAGAGTGAACCAATGTTTTGAAATACGACAACCGTGAGAGATGAAGCTATGAGAGAAAGCAGATATTTGAATGTTTATACCATGATTCCCCTCCCTTCTTAAAATAGGTAGATTCTGAGTTACCTGGTCTACAGAGAAAAAAAGAGATGAAACAGAAATACAGAGTATACATTTCTGTTTCAGAAGCCAAGGCTATATGATGTTGAAATCTTGACAGATAAGAACAATCGTCTTACCCTAGCCAGTAGAAAATTTCCCCAGTAATGGGAGTGAATAAATAAATAAATAAATAAATAAATAAATAAATAAGGAGGGAGAAAGACCAGTGGGGCTCAGGGTGGCAAAGCCAAGGCTGCAGAGATCTCACAGGGAGGAACATCCAGTGTTAGCAGCCAGAGGCTGTCAGGTGGTCCCAGTGGGTGGCTATGGGGTGAACGAGGCCCCGTGCCGGGAGCTACAGAAGATGTAAATCAGTCCGTTTCCCCTCCAGACTCCACCTGAGAAGGCAGCTGGCCGAGTCCATGGTCACCACCTTTATCATTGTCATTCAGCGGGGTTCTTCCTTCCTCTTAATAAATATGGCTTATTGATTAACACAAAGAATGTCTACATACATCCTCTGGTTTTTCTCTACATAAAAGTCACTGGTCTTTGTGATGAGAACACAACCACTAAAACGGGACCTGTTTTCTCCTTCATCATAGTCCAATGAGCAAGGACAGTAACAAACAAACAAGTGCAAAGAAAGAAAAGCAAGAAACATGGTTATAAATTCTGACATGTCATTTAACATACCTGAGGTTTCATTTAAACCCAACTTTTTATTCATGAAGCACATGATTATTTAGGATTTACTGTGAGTAAGGTAATTATTAAGAACTTAGGGACATACTAGAAGACATTGTAAGTAGGTTGCAGGATTCATGGCATACACTGAATTGTCTCACTTACTGTCAACTCTTAGCGGGACAACTGTCAGGTCTTTATTCCTAATTCTATTCAGCTTCTCTGGCTCAAACACTCAGCCTTTTTGATGCTGTTCCTATATGTTGGCCCTGATGCCATTAACAACCCCCCCCACCCCCCACCCCCATCACGCGTCTCCTCTTTCAGTAGGGTCTGGAATTCTTGCCTTTCAGTACTGGTAGTCTGCCTGCAGGGCCTGAGAGGGTCTTTAGGTTTGGGGGGTGGGGCCGGGCATCACAAGCCACTACAGCTGATGGTTATACCACTTCTAGCAGTCTCAAACAGAGGATTTTGGCATAACAATCTCTTTAGTCACTTGTTATTCTTGTCACCATTTTATCAGCATCTGTCAGGCGGGAACACATGCTGTCTGTTTTGTATGACTTGACTGTGCCGGCTACCTAGTGATAATGCCACAATCCCCACAGGCAAGCACTTAACACTGATCACAGTGCTGGTGCTGAGACCTGCTCATCAACCTTTCATGAATTACAAAAATTCCAAGTTTGATTCACATTTTATTTTTAATGTGATTTCAAAATGCCTTGAGATGCCTCAGCGTGATAATATCCTATTGCAGTCAGACTTGCTTCTGTTGCAATTCTGAACAATCAGACGTGTGGAGTCATCCCTGAGTGACTGTGATAACCATGGCATTTCTAAAGAAAACGGTGACGCTCTTTATAATGATGGCCGAGGGACTGGTCCCATCATCAATTCCACACATATGCATATATACATATTTTTTATGAAGAGCAGACTTTTTAATATAACATCTTATGAATCAGACATATTTTAATGTCTCTGTATATTACTATTTGATATCCAATCTTACGTTATGATGTGAAACACACAATATATTTGATAGAGTTTATTTCCTTGAAATTTCAATTATTTCCAAAATAGTAGTCTGTAGTTTAGTTGTACTTTGGCTCAAAAGAAATCTAAATATTAACCATATGGATGATATAATTGATCCCATGGGTTTTATTGTTGAGAATATGTGCTATTACAAAATGGCGCCCTGGCCAGGTAGCTCAGTTGGTTAGAACATCATCCCTGTATGCCAAAGTTGTGTGTATGACCTCCCATCAGGGCACGTGCAAGAAGCATCCAATGAATGCATAAATGAGTGGAATCAAAAAATCGATGTTTCAATGTTTCTCTTTCTCTCTCTCCCTCTCCTTGTCTAAAATCAACCAATAAAAAAGTGTTGTTTTTTTTTGTTTGTTTTTTTTTTAATTTAAAAAATAAAATGGACAAAACACAAGAAGAGGAGGAGGTACCAGAGTGTAGTGGAAAAGCACCACTGGTCTCGGTCAGGAAATCCTGCCCTCTGTCCCCCATAGCAACTCACTAATGTCTGTTTCTTATATTTAAACAAAGGTTTGTCATAATTCCCTCTTCCTGACTTTATAAGGACACTATTTTCTGGAAAAAATATATGTAAGAATATACATAATAAATATTATATACATAAAAATAATAATAATAATACTTTGGTGAACAATTATTCAACACACTTGCATAGGCATCTTAGCAAATTCAAGCCCACATCCAAATTGTACTTATTTCTTAATCACCTAAAAACTTCAAGGGAAGAAAAATTATTTTTTACCCAGATATCTCTTCATTGCACATGCTATAAAATAATGCTTAAATTTATGTACTTCATCATTATTTGTGGCATACATTTGTTATCATTCTACAACAAGTCAACAATTTACCAATTCACTCCCTCTCTTCTTACAAACAGTACCAATAGTCTGAGTTGCCACATTCTTGGCCACAAGAAATAGGTATATTAGGATAGGTCCAGGCTAATGATGACAGCCTAGCACATCTGTAGTGGTGATGGATTAAAGACTAGATGTTTGACTGAGCTCTTGAGAAACTTCTTGATGACATCAATAGGCCAACAAATCAATCCTTTGACTTTAATTGCTGTGAAGCTTACTAAGTAATAAAAAAAAAAATAACCTTGAGATTTAAGCTAATATTAGCATGCTTCTACTTCCTTTCATAATTTTGTTAAATTGTTTTCATAGTATTTTATAAACTCCTATTGTCCAGGTGAAGAAAATATTTTTACTTGGCAAATGATTAATATACCTCTGGCCTAAAAAGAAGATTTCCCAGGGGTCTCCTAGCATCCAAATGGCTTGAGAGAGTAAAAATATTTCGCCAAGAAAATAAATTATTTAGCCATTGCTTAATGTTTTACAGGATAGGATTAATTTTCTTTTCTAAATTGTGCCATAAAGCAGAACCAGAATGAAAGGATAATAGTTAATAAAATAATGTGAGTTCTGCTTGGTACAATAGCTTACTTTTGAAATACTGTACTTCCTATTATGTGGATGAAAGAACACTCTTCAGGTAAAATGAAGATGTTATTCCTTTTTTCTAAATCCTCACCTAGGATATTTTCTCCATTGCTTTTTAGAGAAAGTGGAAGGGAAGGAGGGAAGGGGGGAGAGAGAGAAACATCTATGTGAGAGAGACTAGGGCCAGGGATTGAACCTGCAACTCAGGCATGTACCCTTGACTGTGAATGGGACCCATGACCCTTCAGTCTGCAGGTCAATTCTCCAACTGCTGAGCCATACTGACCAGGGCTGAAATGTCATTCTTAAATAGGATGGGATTTTGGTCTAGAAAGGTCTAAGTTGCAAAAAGCTGCCAAATTATATCATTCTCTGAAAAGATTTGGCTAGATGTGTTTAAGTTGGTAATCACTCAAAGTGAAGGGAACTTGCAGGCAGAAGAGGTTGAAGAGAGCTAGTGTGGTCCCAAGGAAAGAACATTGTCTTTGCAGTCAGATACCCCTTGCTCCGGGCATGCGTCTGTTGGTCTCAGAGCTAAGGTTTCAACATCAATAAAATTAATACCACCAACCTTTCAAAGTCTGATAAGTGACAAAATTGCAGTTATTAATTATGTATTAGTTAAATGGTAGTACAACTAAATAACTTTTTCTCACATCACTGAATTTCAAGGGATTATAATGAAAAAAGAATTTGACCAATAGCTTATACCTCTGCTGATGAGGTGAGAGAACTTTCAATGGCATCCTCAATTTCCCTGTCCTTTCTAGGTGTAGAAACTTGATGGAGGGCAAATAAAACATCTTTGTTTTGTGTGCTTGTTTGTTTAGTAAAAATTTTCTGCTCTTGCTCTTTCTGTCCTCCCCTGGCAACCGATGACATGGGGATGATGTTCTAGTGAAGCCAGACTAAAAATGAATAAATAAATAACATATTTAAAGTTCTTCCTTCCACAGGGCCAATAGATGCACACAGATGACCTTACTCCCGAATGTTCTGAAGTCACCTTCCTCCTCTCAGTCATGTTGTAAGCAGTGCTGAATAGATCAAATTGACACCTCCTGCTCAACACCAGTGGACTGTCTACCAGACAAAAACTCTTCCCCTTTATCTCCCCTTTTCCTGTGTTCTTGTTTAAAAACCTCATTGGTACCTGTATAATTCTTTGCTACACATTTCTTTTCTGCCATCTTTTAGTTTTTGCTTTGACTTTATATTAAATAATTTTAATACAGGCTTTGCAATAAGTTTATCCTTAAACTTGGCACCTCAAATGCCATCTCTGATGTTGATTAATGTATTTCAGGACTCTGGACCCCTGGGGAGCTCTGCCATTCAGATTTGTGCTAACATCTCTGTGCAGGCAGTAGATACGAGGTAGCATTGAGGAGTCCTCGAAATGGAATAATATCTGGTGATTAGACCTGGTAGTGACTTCACAGTGTCAAGGTTATGGTTATAAATATACTTGAGATTGAAAAAAATATGAGACGAATGACCAGATATTGAATCCCTGGATTCTTGAGCTGATCTCTATTGTTGTAGCTGATTCTCGAGGAAGAAGCAAAGAAAGGCCATTCTATGAAAAATCATTCTCTCTTTTTTTAAAAACTTCCAGAATCATTTATTTTTCCTGGAATTTAAATACAATTAACTGTAGCAAGAGAGCGCTCAATAGTATTTAAGTCTCATTTTATGTCCTTTAAACTACACCTCAGTTATTTGTAAACGTCAATTCACATCTCAGTAAAACTGGAAAACTAGAACTTGACATACCAACAAATCTACTCAATATTGGTGTAACTACAAAATTTTGAAACACGTGGACTTTAATACAACAGAATTTGGCCTTTATAAACTAGCTTTTGGGGAATAAAGAAAATCATTCTCTATTCTTAAGGAAAAAAAAAACTCTAATAGAATTATTATTCTAGTTATTACTGGAGGATTTTTGATGACAGATATATTTTCAGAATCCTTGGAATAGGTCTAGCTGGATCAATAATTTAAAGCTAGAAAGATCTCCGTTTCTAACTTCCAGAGAGTCAATGATATTTGTATAAATTCTCATACACTTATGTTTTAGAAAACAAGTCACCTCCTCTCCAGTTGCATTCCTGGAGAGATGTGACTATGAGCATTTAAATAGATTTAGCTATATTAACATAACACAATGTTTCATATAAATTCTGCCCATCAGCACAGCAAATGCATCTCCAGAAAAGGATCCCCATTCCTAGCAAAAATTAACTGCCTTAGATTTAAAGTTAAATAGCATTTCTCAATACATCGACTTGCTCACGAGAAGTCTGTCTGCCATGGCGGTTTCAGGTTTTACCCAAAATCCAATTTAACTCTGAAGCTGTATACCTTTCCTTTTAAAGCTTAGACATTTTTCAGACTATCACATTAAATAAAATTTTACATGGGGTTTTGCCCATAGTAAATTCAGTTGTTACAACCTTTTGGTGGAGTAAGACTACTTTACAAATGACAGGTATCTGTGCATGTTTGACCCTGGTTTGCTAATTCCTACATTTCTTGTAGATTAAGCCATACTTTCTTTGTGATTAATATAGAAAAATATAATATATAACTCTAAAATAGTACAAATAGGGAGGTCTATGCATAGAGAAAGAGTTCAGATGAAGTTCTTCTGGGAATTACTATTTATTTTTTATTCCAAAGTTCTATCTTCAAATGTGACCCCTGTATGATGTCCAGACATATGTGGACCCCTCCTGACTAAATATTAGTCTCATGCTTTTGTTAATTCTCCTCGAGGCCCATTCTCTGTTTACATGACCCTTAAGGACTTGCTACTATCCTACTGGAAAGGGACACAGATGAGGCTTAAGAAGAGTAGAAAAGTAAAGATATTTCTATTGGTCAAGAGTTTAGCTGAGCTTTAGTAAAAATTGGAAAAAATAAATAAAAAAAAAAAGAAAGAAAGAGTTTAGTTAAGCTGCTTCATGGTATGCCTTTTTTTAAAAATATATATATCCTCACTAGAGTATATTTTTCCATTTATCTTCAGATAGAATGGGAGGGAGAGAGAGAGAGAAACATCAGTGTGAGAGAGACACATTGATTGGTTGCCTCCCCCAAGACCCTGACCAGGGTCAGTGACTGAACCACACCGAGGAACGTGCCCTCGACCAGAATCAAACCCTTTACTTTTTGGCCTGCTGGCCGACTCTCTAACCGCTGAGCCAAACCAGTCAGGGCAATGCTATTCCTTCTTCACATCCATTTTAGTTGACAGAGAGTCCTCAGGGGCCTTGAACTGACACTAGCCCCCCAGCCCCCAAGCAAGTCCATTCCCTAGATAACAGCCTGCAGAGTTACAGTAAATGTAAGTTCCTGATATGATGTCCCCAACAGCCCTTGTGATCAACTACCTCTCTCACCTGCCAGGGCCTTCCCCTCATGCACTCCTTAGATAAGACCCCTGTGGAGTTTACCAAAACGGCAGCTTTTGTTTTGTGGTTTGAATTGACCAATTTGGCCTTACCCTGAGAACCTGAAAGCACTCCACTCATGGGCCTCATGGGCCTCATGGGCCTGCCTCTCTCTCCGCCTGCCCCTGCCTCTGCCTCCCAGTGTAGCTCTCCAGGACCTGTGACCAATAATTGTCTTTTTTTTTAGATAGAGTGGGAGGGAGAGAGAGGAAGAGAAACATCGACGTGAAAGGGACACATCGAGTGCTTGCCTCCTGCACAACCCAACCAGGGCCGGGAACAAAGTGCAACCGAGGTGCGTGTCCTTAGCAGGAACCGAACCCAGGTCTCTCTGGACTGCAGGCTGATGCTCTAACTGCTGAGCCAAATCGGCCAGGGCCCAATAAGTTTCTTTATTTCAGTCTTTTGTTGAGTCATGGCTCACCATCCAGAACCTTGTGCTCCACTTAATAAATGTTAATTAACAAATTCATAACCTCTTTTTATCAGATGAAGTAGAATTTAAGCCATTTGTTCCATGCATATTTTTCTCTGGGGCTCACCTAAATTTCTGTCTGGGTCTCCTAGGCCTCAGGTCCACCCCAAAAAGAGAAGCCCTGGACAGATCTTTAAGCAACATTCATTAAGAAAAAATTAGTCTTCAACATTGGAGAATCTAAAAGGCATATGTCTACAGACTATGGGACTGAAATAACTTTTACCACGTTGTAAAGTTGCAACTTCACTGGTGAGTAAAACATTACTTTCTTTCCGCAAGGGTTAAAGAGAGAAAACAAATCGAAAGGCCAACAGAGATAATTTTGGGCCAAGTAAATGAAATAATTCCCTAATCCATTAATTAACGCTGGGAAAATTGGGAAAGCCAAATCCCTACTTGAGACCATTAGTTTGGAAAGTATGTTAAACAAACAAACAAACAAACAAACAAACAAAAAATTTGATCAGTTGAGGAACAAAAATAATTTAATGTTTCCTTTAGGAAATCTTAAAAAATATCCTAACAATTCTGTAAAAAAGAGAAAAGTGTGCTATTTACAGTCTGTCCTGAGGAAAAGTCCTATCATCCCACACATCGTCCACACGATAAAAAAGAAAAGTTGCTCTTGGCCATCATTATTTTAGATGTCAGGGTAGCATAGTTGTAAGCACAGTATTTCTTGTAAATTTAATATTGTTTTAACTGAAAAGCTAGGGGCAATTGTCAAGCCACTCTGCGGTTCCCTTTCTTCGAGATCCTTCAAATACTGAAGTCCTCAGAGATGATCATTCACAGGATATCTTTATCTGTAGGTGATATCAGTGGCACTAACATCAGAGGTAGTAAAATGTTATGTTTCAGAGTCACCGCATCAGAACGTTTAAACTCACCCCCTTGGACAGGATTATAAAGAGAGAGATGTAGATGTTTTTCAAGTATAACTGGCCTTGTACAATGGGTGAAATCTGAAACTTGAAGTCATATCATCAATATTTGGGTTTGCTGTTTTACTTAAAATCTCTATTTCACTTAACATAATAACCTCTAGGTCCATCCACACTGTCACAAATGGTAAGATTTTGTTATTTTTAACAAAATAATATTTCATTGTATATTGCCAAGTAATATTGCATTGTATATATGTACCACAGCCTTTGTACACCTGAAACTAGTAAAGAATATCAAATGTACACTGTGATTGAAAAAAAATTTTAAATTTAAACAAACAGCCTGACTGGTGTGGCTCAGTGGCTGATCATCAACCCATGTACCAAGAGGTCGCTGGTGTGATTACTGGTCAGGGCACATGCCCAGGCTGTGGGCCGGATCCCCAGTGGGGGGCATGCAGAAGGCGGCCAATCGATGTTCTCTCTCATCGATGTTTCTATCTCTCTCTCCCTCTTCCTTCCTCTCTCTCTAATATCAATAAAGAAAAAAATTTAAACAAAATCTGTATTTAACAAGTCTTACTGCATTTTTAAAATTTGTTAAATGAACATATTAAGAGCTGCTTTACCTAGATTGTCTTATGTATCAAATTCCTTAATGTGTCATGGCATAGTAACTGTAAATCACTCTGTAGATGCTAATTATTGTTTAGAGGAACTGAAATCTCTCACGCAGCATGGACTCACTATCCTCTTATAACTCCTATATTTTTCCATCATTCTCTCTCGAGGGCTGAAATATCAAAAGTTTTATTTTAAAATATAATCTTATAGTTTGGAAGCAATAGTTCAAGATCTATTCCATCAAAATATGGGACTTTTTCCCTGGATGGTGTGGTTCAGTTGTTTGAGCACTGTCCCATGTACTGAGAGGTCTCCAGTAGATTTCCAGTCAGGGCACATGCCTGGGTTGTGGGCTTGACCCCCAGTAGGGGGTGTGCAGGAGGCAGCCCATCGGTTGTCTCATCAATGTTTGTTTCTCTCTCTCCCTCTCCCTTCCTCTCTCTCTAAAAAACAATAAAAATGTATTTTTTTAAAAAAGAACTTTTAATCTAGTAATGTTAACTGTGGCTATTTCGTCACATACTTTGTAAATATACACTATACAATTATCACGCATAGAAGGAAAGGCAACACAAGTCAGATAGAACTAAGATTGCAAACTAGTGTCCAGGGAGACAAGTACCAATTCTCTTTCTTGGTTTGTAAAATAGTTTAAAAATATCTAAGTCAAAAATTAATGATTAGGGGAATTCCTAAGGAAATCTGACATCTAGCTTCTTTGACTAATTAGATTAAAAACTGCAGAAGAATGTGACATGATTTTCAGAGAGCAACCATCCATAGAAGCTGAATATCAGTCCCCACTAGATGTATACTCTTTAATTTGTCACTATTCCCACTGCTATCTCTTGCTTTTCCACTAAATTACGTTATCTGTCTGGATTGGTATACTGGGGATTTGTGTCCAGCCATAGACCCAGAAGGGCAGTGTGGAAATGAGTTAAAACATTCCAAGGGTTTTCACTGAGGAAGGAGATAGAGCAACTTGAAAACACCCATGTACAATGTTGACTTTAAGTCAGAGTCCATGTAGCATTGGGAGTAAAAACAAAACTATAAAACTAAATAATAAAACACGAGCAGAACAGACCAGTCGTATTCAGTAGGAGCCAGTTAGCTAACAGGACAATCAAACAGCCTCAACTTTCTTTCCTTATGTGTAGAGCAGTAGTCCTCAGCCCGTGGAATGCCTGGCACGGAGTCAGGACAGCTGGGTTTCTGGTGGAAAGAGAGAGATGTAGCCGGGCCCACGTGGAAGCCCATTCAGAGAAACAGGAGCCTCAACGTACACACTCCTGTGTTAAAACAATCAAAACTGTCTCCACGCAACACACATACCAATCATCCGCAGTGACTGTAATTTGAACGCAAGTCAAGAATGTGTCCATGAGGAAGACAGCAGGGGAAGCGAGCTGTCTGCAGTAATCACCTGCCTCTGGTCTGTGCTTGGTGTTGGGCGGGGTTTCTCATGTTCAGCACTATTGGCATTTTGGGCAGAAAGTCCTTTGGTGGTTGGTGGTGATGGGGTGTTATCCTGTGTACTGAGCGTGCTGAGAACGTCCCTGGTTTGTATCCACTAGATGCCAGCAACCTCTCTCTTCCCTCTCCTACGTGTGATGACTAAAATGATCCTCGGACTTCCCACAAGTCCTTTGGGGAAAAAGTACTTGCAATTCAAAGCTGTGGATGTGGAGTTAGAGATGAAGAAAACTTGACCCTTTACACGGAAAGCCAAGCAAATATACGAAGTTCTAAATTTCTGCCAATTCAAAGTAGCTTTTCCTGTCCTTCCATCCTAGCTATGAAGATGACTTTTTTATTTCCATAAAATGCCAGTTCAAAATGTTCAGTATTATTAAATAAATTATGCTAACAGCTGTCTGATAGAAAAGGATTTAGTGATTAAAATGATTTCATAGTAGATGTTTGATGTCATAGAAAATACTCCCAGAATATTAATAAGTGGGAAAAATTATGGTACACAACAGTAATGGTGTGAAGTTCTGAGACTCCCTCTTTGGGGTAGGAGGAATGTCTATCAGGTGTTTACAGTGTGAGAAATGTTCTGGCTGCAGATTGGTCAAATGTTTCTCACCCAGAAACAGTGTGGGAGTCCCCCCACATCCACAGAAAATATAATTAAAGATCCCCGGTAGAAGCTTAAAATCGCAGATAGTACCAAATCCTATGTATTCTATGTTTTTTTCCCTATACATATATACTGATGATAAAGCTTAATTTATAAATTAGGCAGTTATATAGGTAGATTTGTTCTTACTATAGATCTGGGTCACCTCAGCACACGACATTTTTTTTTTTTTTTTAATTTATTAAGTTGAGAACATTCACTTTTTCATTTAAGGAAAGTATATCTTCTTTTTTGACATATCCCAATGGTCAGCATGTCTATTCTTGCACTTTGGGGCCATTATACCATAAAATAAGGGTCACTTGAACAGAGTGCTATGATACTGTGACATTCAATTCAATAACTAAGAGGGCTACTAAGTGACCAACAGGCAGGGACTGTGCACGGAGGGGAGACTCTGGCCAAAGGAATGAGTCAAAATGTCCCAGGTGGACGGAGCAGGACTATGAGAAATTTCATCACAGAACTCAGACAATGCACAATTTAAAACGTATGAATTGCTTATTTTTGTAAATTTTTATTTAATATATTCTGGCTTTGGTTGACTGCAGAAAATGAAATGAAACCATGGAGAATGAAGGAGCTGGGCTACTATATTAGGAGAACTTTTTTAAAAATTTTAATTTATTTATTTTTAGACAGAGAGAAAGGGAGAGGGAGAGAGAGATAGAAACATTGATGAGAGAGAACACGGATTGGCCGCCTCCTGAATGCCCCCCACTGGGGATTGGGCCCACAATCTGGGCATTTATCCTGACTGAGAGTCAAACTAGCGACCTCCTGGTACATGGGTTGATGCTCAACCACTGAACCACACCATCCAGGCAGGAGAATATTTCTCTAATTCATGATTTTGTCTGTGCAGTCATATTGAACATTGAAATAGGAGAGCCAATATAATATGCAGCTTCATCACATACAACTTCTCGATCAGTGCTTTGCCCCTTAAAGAAGTAAACTTCTGGAGTGCTCCACACTTCTTAAACATGTGGGCTATGATAACCATATATATATGAAAACCTTGTCTTCCTGAATTCTCTCTTTTGACTACATCATGGTTGATATCCAGAAACCACTGTAAGATTCTGTACATTTTGAATGAAAGTTCCTATTATATATTGTATATTTCTGCCACGCTATTAAATATGGGAAGTATGGTTGTATCTTTTGGCAGAATCCACAAAGGCCAGTCTTTGAAGTAATTCATTAATTTATTTATGAGAAATTTGAGAATTTATATGTTGGACTTGTAGGTAAAACTGTGTCTTGTTACCTCTTTTTGCCATCAGTGACTGTTAAGATCACCTGGGTGTTCTCCCTGCCTTTTAAATGTTGTCCTCAATTCTGCACAATAGTGTGTATTTCACTAGTGTGTATGTAATCATATCTCTGAAATATTCATATCTTTGAATGTGAATATCCAAGTAGGTTATGTGGTCAGTTTTGCTTTTGGTTATATTATATCCCAACAATGGGTGATGTGAAGTGAGTGTGTTTGTGTGTGGGCACACACATGTCTGCTCCAAAAGTTTAATTCTAGCTTTATTTTAAGGTATTAAGGTAAATTTAACTTTAATTTTTATATTGACTTATCTTCTTACATTGTCTAAACATTTTTTATTTTGCTCTTGCCAGTGTGGCTCATTGGTTGGAGCGTCATCCCATACACCGAAAGTTTGTAGGTTTCATTCCCGGTAAAGGCACATAGCCAGGTTGACGGTTTGATCCCCTGTCAGGGCACATTTGGGAGGCAATCAATCTATGTGTCTCTCTCACATTAATATTTCTAGCTCAAATCAATAAAAAATTAGAAAAATAAAAGTTTGTTATTTTATGTACAGGGAAACAATTATTTAAAAATAATAAATATAATGAAATATTTCAAAATTAGACAGTTGGTGATTGCACCAACTTGTGAATGTACTAACTGATATTGAATTGTTCACTTTAAAATGGCTCATTTTGAATATATTCAAAGAAATAGTGAGAGAAAACTTCCCTAATTTGGTGAAGAAAGAAGGCATTCAAGTTCAAGAAGCACAGAGAGCCACAAGTAAGAAGAACCCAAACAAGCCCACACCAAGACACATAGTAATCAAACTGCCAAAAATTAAAGACAAAGAGTGAATCCTAAAAGCAGCAAGAGATAAGCAACAGGTTACCTGCAAAGGAAACCCCATAAGCTCTCAGCTGACTTCCCACAAGAAACCCTACAGGCCAGAAGGGAACAGCATGAAGTAATCAAGGTCATGAAAAACAAGGATCTGAATCTAAAACTACTCTACCCAGCAAGGCTATCATTCAAAATACAAGGTCAAATAAAGAGCTTCCCAGACAAAAAAAGGCTAAGGGACTACATTAGCACCAAACCAGCACTGCAAGAAATGTTAAAAGGACTGCTGTAATTAGCAGGAAAAAAGGGAAGAAAAATAGAACCACACTAAATAAAAATGGCAATAAATAAGTACATATCAATAATCACCTTAAATGTAAATGGACTGAATGCTCCCATAAAAAGACACAGAGTAGCTGATTGGATAAGAAAGCAGGACTCATCTATATGTTGTTTACAAGAGACCCACCTCACAACAAAAGAATTACATAGATTGAAAATGAAGGGATGGAAAAAAATCTTCCAAGCAAACAGAAAAGAAAAAAAAGCTGGGGTAGCAATACTCATATCTCATAAAATAGGTTTCAGAATGAAGGCCATAATTAGAGACAAAGAAGGCCACTACATAATATTGAAAGGATCTATCAAACAGGAAGATACAACCTTGATAAACATATATGCACCCAATATAGGAGCACCAAAATATATTGAAAAACTTCTGGAGGACTTCAAAGGAGAAATCGATACCAATACAGTCATAGCAGGGGACTTCAACACCCCGCTGACATCACTGGATAGATCCTCTAGACAAAAAATTAGCAAGGAAACAGAGACTCTAAATGAAGCACTGGACCAAATGGATTTAATAGATATCTACAGAGAACTACACCCAAAAACTACAGAATTCACATTCTTCTCAAGTGCACATGGGACATTCTCAAAAATAGACCACATGTTAGGGCATAAACTAAGTCTCTACAAGTTCAAGAAGAGTGAAATCATATCAAGCCTCTTCTTAGATCACAATGGCATGAAACTAGAAATCAATTGCAAGAACATACAAAGACATTTGAACACATGAAAGCTAAATAGCATGTTATTACACAATGAATGGGTCACCGAGGAAATCAAGGAACAAATCAAAAACTTCCTGGAAACCAATGAATATGAAGACACAACAACACAAAATCTATGGGATACAGCGAAAGCAGTTCTGAGAGGGAAGTTCATAGCACTACAGGCCTACATCAAAAAAGAAGAAAAATCTCTAATAGACTATCTAACCTCACAACTTAAAGAACTTGAGAGCAAACAAAAAGAAAACTCCAGAGCAAGTAGAAGGAAGGAAATAGTAAAGATCAGAACAGAAATAAATGACATAGAGACCAAAAAAAACAATTCAAAGGATCAATAAAACAAAAAGCTGGTTTTTCGAAAAGATAAACAAGATTGATGGACCCTTAGCTAGACTCACCAAGAAACAGAGAGAACCAAATACACAAAATCAGAAATGAAAGAGGAGATATAACAAGTGACACTACAGAAATACAAAAGATCGTTAACAACTACTATGAACAATTATATGGTAACAAATTCGACAATCTAAGCAAAATGGACCAATTTCTAGAAACACATAGTCTCCCAAATCTAGATCAGGAAGAGAAAGAAAACTTGAACAGAAAAATAACAACAGAAGAAATTGAAGATGTAATCAAGACTCTCCCAGCAAACAAAAGCCCAGGCCCGGATGGCTTCACGGGGGAGTTTTACCGAACATTCAAAGAAGAACTAATACCCATTCTCCTCAAACTATTTCAAAAAATTCAAGAAGAAGGAAGACTTCCAAACTCGTTTTTTAAAGCAAGCATAATTCTAATTCCAAAACCAGAAAAAGACACAACAAAGAAAGAAAACTACAGGTCAAATCCCTGATGAACATAGATGCCAAAATCCTGAACAAAATACTAGCAAATCGGATCCAGCGATACACCAAAAAAATTATCCACCATGACCAAGTGTGACTCATCCCTGGGCTGCAAGGCTGGTACAATATTTGCAAATCCATAAATGTGATACACCACATAAATAAAGTGAAGAATAAAAACCACATGATAATAACAATAGATTCTGGAAAAGCCTTTGAAAAAATCTAGCATCCATTTCTGATAAAAACGCTCAGCAGTGTGAGAATAGAGGGATCATATCTAGACATAATAAAGGCCATATACGAAAGACCTACAGCCAACATCACACTCAATGGGGAAAAAATAAAAGCATTTCCCTTAAGAACAGGAACAAGGCAAGGATGCCCACTTTTGCCACTCCTATTTAACATAGTACTGGAAGTCTTAGCCACAGCAATCAGACAGGAAGAAAAAATAAAAGGGACCCAAATTGGAAAAGAGGAAGTGAAATTGTCATTATTTGCAGATGACATGATACTATACATAGAAAACCCCAAAGACTCCATCAAACGTTTACTAGACTTAATAAATGAATTTGGCAAAGTAGCAGGATACAAAATTAACGTCAAGAAATCGATGGCATTCTTATACACCAATGATGTACTCACAGAAAGAGAAACTAAGAAAACAATCCCATTTACCATTGCGGCAAAAAAATTAAGATACCTAGGAATAAACTTAACCAAAGAAATAAAGGACCTATTCACAGAAAACTACAGGTCATTGAAAAAAGAAATAGAGGAAGATATAAAAAAGTGGAAGCACATACCCTGTTCATGGATTGGGAGAATTAACATAATTAAAATGTCCATATTACCCAAAGCAATCTATAGATTCAACACAATCCCCATCAAAATACCAACGGCATACTTCACAGAATTAGAACAATTATTTCCAAAGTTCATGTGGAACCAAAAAAGGCCCTGAATAGCCACAGCAATCTTGAAAAGGACGAACAAAGTTGGAGGGATCACAATACCAGATTATAGGTTATACTACAAAGCCACTGTAATCAAAACAGCCTGGTACTGGCACAAGAACAGGCATATAGACCAGTGGAACAGAACAGAGAACCTGGAAATGGACCCAAGGCAATATGCTCAATTAATATTTGACAAAGGTGGCAAGAGCATACAGTGGAGTAAGGACAGCCTCTTTAATAAATGGTGCTGGGAAAATTGGACAGCTACTTGCAGAAAAATGAAAGTAGACCATCAACTTACACCCTACACGAAAATAAACTCAAAATGGATAAAAGACTTAAATGTAACTCATGAATCCATAAAAATCTTAGAAGAGACTGTAGGCAACAAAATTTCAGACATCATACGCAGCAGAATTTCTACTGACACATCACCTAAGGCAATAGAAACAAAGGAGAAAATGAACACATGGGACTACATCAAACTCAAAAGCTTCTGCACAGCAAAAGATACAGTCATCAAAACGAAAAGGCTACGCACTGTATGGGAGAGCATAATTGCCAATGATATATCAGATAAGGGGATAATTTCCAATACATATAGAGTGCTCATACAACTCCACAAAAGGAAGACAAAGAATCCAATTAAAAAATGGGCAGAGGAACTAAATAGACACCTCTCCAAACAGTACATACAAATGGCTAAGAAACATATGAAGAAATGCTTATTATCACTAATCATCAGAGAGATGCAAATTAAAACAACAATGAGGTATCCCCTGACACCTGTCAGAATGGCCTCCATCAACAAATCATCAAACAACAAGTGTTGGCGAGGGTGTGGAGAAAAGGGGACTCTAGTACACTGCTGGTGGGAATGCAGACTGGTGCAGCCACTATGGAAAACAATATGGTGTTACCTCAAAAAATTAAAAATTGAGCTTCCATTTGACCCAGTGATCCCACTTCTAGGAATATACCCTAAGAAGCCTAAAACACCAATCAGAAAGAATATATGTACCCTCATGTTTGTAGCAGCACTATTTACAACAGCTAAGATCTGGAAACAACCCAAGTGTCCATCAGTGGACGAATGGATAAAAAAGCAGTTCTACATATACACAATGGAGTACTACACAGCTGTAAGAAAGAAAGACCTCTTATCCTTTGAGACTACATGGAGGGACCTGGAAAGTATCATCTTAAGTGAAACAAGCCAAACAGAGAAAGACAAGTTTCATATGATCTCACTTATTTGTCGCATATAATGAACATAACAGTCTGAGGAATGGGGTAGTCCCAGAGACGTGGAAGTGGGGTACAGACTGACAACCCCAGAAGTGGGGGTGGTGGGGGAGAGATAAACCACAGAACTTATATGCATGTATGCATGAACAGTGGACATGGACAACAAAGTGGGGAAAGGGCAGGGAGGGAGGGGGAGGGGGGAATCAGTGGGGGAAAAAGGAGAAATATCTGTAACAAAAATTAATTAATAAAAAAATAAAAAAATAAAATGGCTCATTTCTTTTTATGTGAATTTCACCTCAATAAAAATAAATAAATTGTTCATTGAGTTAAAAAAATCTTTTTAAGAAGGTATGTGTATTTGTGGGTATCTTTAAATATATAATATATCATAGAGACAATCTCAAACTGGGAAGTGGTTTTGTCAACCACTCATCTAAACCAAACTCTCATTTAGAAAAAAAAAGACTCTAAGGCCAAAACAAACACATTTTTTTTGTTTTTGTTTTTGTTTTCCAAAAGTCACATTGTAACAAAGCCACAAGTAGAATTCTTCTCTCTCAGTTCCCAAGTAAACACCCTATTCAAAAAAAGATTATCAGTACCTGTGTATGTGTTAAAACAAGGAATGGGTCAAAGATGGTATTTGTTTATAGGATGATGTAAAGAATGTATCAGTGAAGTGTGTTACTTTTTAAACCTCACACGAATTCCTATCTAATCAAGATGTGCTCTCACTATTTCCATACCAAGGAAAAATTCCAAACTTGACCTTGGGTTTACAAATGCCATCCATTCAGCATTTTGGTCACAGAAAACTAGAGCACCAGTAGTGATTAAGAGACAAGGTGAGCACATGGAATGTTTTATTAACATCTACTTAAAGAGTGTGTGGCATATAAAGCTGCTTGAAACATGGCCAAAGGACTGGCGCGCAAAGATTTTAAACATGCAAAGAAAAGCAGGTGGGAAGCTCTGATTCCAAGGTAAATGAGTTGCCTTAGGCTTTGATTATAGGCTTCTTCCTTCTTAACTGTTCACAGGAAAATGTCTTTGGATGTTTTTTAGGTTCTGTCTCTGCACATTCAAATCCCCAGAATTTATTTCTCAAAACACTCTTCCAGAGAATTAATGGAGAAGAAATAAAGAACGCAGGGCTCGTGTGACTCCTTTCGAACTTTTACTAAAAGGCACTATGGTTGAGAAGAAAGGTTGTCTAACATCCTCTACAAAATTCTGCATTGTATTAAGGTGTTTTGATTACTGTTGGTGCATAACCACACCCAAAATACAGTGCTTGAAAGCAATAATTTTATTGTCTTCATAGATTTTGTAGGTCAGAAATTTGTGGGTATTTTTTTTCTGCCAGCTTTATTGAGATAGAAGGGGCATACAACATTGTGCAAATTGAAGGTGTTACAATGGGATGACTTGAAATATGTTATTACCACATTAAAGTTAGTTAATATATCCATCATCTCACATCTTCACCCTAATTTTGGTAACTTTTAAGATCACCTCTTTTAGCAACTCTCAAGTACACAGCTCAGTGTTGTTAACTATAGTCACAATGCTATACAATAGATGCTTAGAACTTGTTCATTATATAACTAGAAGTTGTTCCCTTTAACCACCTTCACCCATTTTCCACATCTATCCTTGACCCTTTACCCAAGCAACTCCACTCTACTCTCTATGAGTTGATTTTTTAAAAATTCTACCTAGAGTATTTGTATTTTTCTCTCAATTTGCTTCACTTAGCATCATGTCCTCTTGGTTCATCCATATCGTTGGAAACAGCAGAATTTTCTTCATTTTTTTTATGTTGAAATAATATTCTATTTTTATTTATGTACCATAATTCTTTATTCATTCATCTACTGGAAGATATTTAGATTGTTTCCATGTCTTGGTTATTATAAATAAAAGTAAATGAACAAGGAGATGTAGATATCTCTTCCAGATAGAGATTTCATTTCCTCTGGACAAATACCCAGAAGTGGGATTTCTGGATCATATGATAGTTCTCTTTTTAATTTTTTCAAGACCCTGTTTTCCACAGTGGCTACCCTAGTTTATATTTCCGTCAAAGTGTACAAGGTTGCCCTTTTCTCCATACCATTGCTAACATCTGTTTTCTCTTTTCTTTTTGACAATAACCATTCTCACAGATGTGAAATAATATCTCATTGTGGTTTTAATTTTCATTTCCTTGATGATTACTGATATTGAGCATATTTTCATATACTTATTTTTCATTTGCATATCTGTTTTTTGAAAAAAACTATCCAGTTGCTTTGCCCATAGTTTAATTGGATTTTTTTTTTTTTATATTGAGTTGTGTTTCTTCTCCATTTTGGATATTAATCTCTTCTCAGATATATGATTTACAACTATTTGATCCTATTCTATAGGTTGGCCTTTCATTTAGTTGATGGTATCCTTTGCTTTGAAGATGCTTTTTAGTTTGATGCCGTTCTACTTGCTTATTTTTGCATTTATTTCTTGCGTTTTTGGTGTCAAATACAAAAATTTGTTGTTAAGACAAATGTCAAGGAATTTTTTTCTATGTATTCTTCTAGGCATTGTGCAGTTTCTGGTCTTACATTTATGTCTATAATTTATTTTGAGTTGATTTTTATGAGTGATGTAAGATAGGGGTTGAGTTTTATCTTTGGCATGTGAATATCCAGTTTTTCCAGCACAATTTATTAAAGAGAATTTTCTTTCCCCACGTAGTATTCTTAGCTTTCTTGTCAAACATTGTTGGCTATACATACATGGGCTTATTTTTGGGCTTTCAATTCTGTTTTGTTGGGCTGTCTGTCTTTTTTATGCAAACGCCACGTTATTTTGATTATTATAGTTTTAGAGTATAGTTTGATCCCTCCAGTTTTGTAATAAAGAGTGATCCTTCCAGCTTTGTTCTTCTTCCCAAGATTGCTCTATCTATTGAAATTTTATTGTGAATCTACATAAATTTTAAAATTGTCTTTTTTTTATTTCAGTAAAAAAAATTATTTGAATTTTGATATGAATTATATTGAATCTGTTGATGGCTTTGGGTAGTATGAACATTTTAACACTTACTTTTCTGGTTCATGAATACAGTATATCTTTCATTTATTTGTTTCTTTTTTAAAATATGTTTTTATTGATTTTTTTTTTAGAGAGTTAGAAATATCTATGTGAGAGAGAAATATTGATCAACTGCCTCCTGCACACCCCCTACTGGGGATCGAGCCCACAACCTGGGCATGTACCCTGACCAGGAATTGAACCAGGACCTCTCAGTTCATGGGGCAACACTCAATCCACTGTGCCGCACTGACCAGGCATATTTGTTTTTTTTTTCTTAAATTTCTTTCATCAGTCATAATTTTCAGTACACACATTTTCACATTCTTTTTAATTGTATTCCTAAGTACTTTGTTGTTTTTGATGGTATTGTAAAGAGAATGGTTTTATTTATTTATATTTTAGATTGTTTTTAGAAACACAACAGATTTATCTGTTTATTTTGTATCTTTTAACTTGACTGAATTAATTTTACTAGTTCTTATATTATTTTGGTGAACTCCTTAGGATTTTCAATGTATAAAATTAATTCATATGCCAACAGAGACAATTTAACTTTTTTCTTTGTAATTTAAATTTTTTTTTTTTTTTTTTCCTTTTTCTTGACAATTGCTCAGGCTAAGACTTCCAGTTTCATTGAGCATGATTTCAGCTGTGGGCTTGTCATATATGGCCTTTATCATACTGAAGTACTTCCTTCTATACTCAAGTTTTGAGACCTTTTTATTATGAAAGAATGTTTAATTTTGTCATTCTTCATTTCCACTTGGTTGGTTTTCAATGTTTTTATATCTTTACTCATGGTGCTGATGTCCTTACTCATGCTGTTGAGCTTCCTCAAGGTCATGGCTCTGAACTCCACCTCTGATAATTTGCTTAATTGTATTTCATTTATCTCATCTTCTATAGAGTTTTCTTGTTCTTTCATTTGGGATTTGTTTCTTTGTTTCACCAGTCTGGCTATCTCAGTGGGTTTTGGAGCCTGCCAAATTTTCCCTGTGCATGTTGATGTTCTGCTGTTCGTGGCTCCCTGTACTGGGTTTGGATGAGCCTGGGCAGGCCCATGTTAAACACCACTGTCAAATCTTACTTTCCTGGGTAGATTTGCAAGCTCAGAAAAGGTTCAGTTATCCTCCAGCTTTTTTCTGGAGGCTAGTAGTCTCAGTTACTCAGGGCCTTGGAATGTAGCCCTGGTGTTCTGCATAAGAGGATTTCCAGAGGGTGGGATAGATGCTGGTTGTTAATGAGCCTCAATTTGCATTTCTTTGCATCACCTGGGTAAGGCTTAATCTCCGGGGGGGTGGGGGGGGGTGGGGGGGGTGGCTGCTGCTTTTTCCCACAGCTCTTGGAAGGAGCACACTGGCCACCATCCTTTGTGGCCACATCTCAACAAAAACTCTGAGTGCCCTCCAAATCCCGGTTGTCCCCACAGAGTGCCAGCCCAGTCTGCCCTCCTGCTGCAGTAGCCCCCAGGTGAGTGGCTGTGGCTATGTTGGCACTCTGTCCCTGATCTCTGCGCTTTGGAGCGGACTTAGTGTTTATTCCCCAAGGGTGCTGCTCACAACTGAGACTGCTACTCTCCGTGGGCTCCAGCCTGCCACCCTCTCGTGCCTCCGCAGATCCTACCAGTGTCCCTGGTTATATGGTCCTGTCCTGCTGCTTTTCTGTTGCTTTTTTCTGAGGATTTGTCTTCATTTTAATTGTAATTCCCATTTGGTCCTGGGAGATCGTCCGTGTAGCCTCCATTCACTCCGCCTCTATTTTCATCAGCAAGGCTGTTTAAATGACACATTCAACCCTATATCTTTAGGGTATGGTCTTCTTGTCAGTCACATTTTTTACCAAATGATTGTACTGGGTTTGTATCACACCTCTTCATTCTTTTGACATTGTTTCTATAAATGGTGACTCTGACTAATATGTAACTTGTAGATAAAGAATATGTTTGTATAAAAATCCTAAGAACTAACTTCAAAAGATACAGACTTTCAGGCCTTCCAGCTCCCGGAGATTTGCTGACCTTTAACCATCGAACCAGGATGATGCGCTTTAGATCACTGTTTGACCAGTTTCAAGGTTTTCATCAGAATGGACTCTGCTGGTCTGCACGTGGAGACATTTTCAAACCCCTCCTCTTGGTCCCTTTGCTCTGGTTTCCCACTCTCTCCTTATGAAAACCTCTGCTTGCACTGAGATGTTAGCATTATCTTTGGGGCGAGAGTCCCCCATCTTCTCAGGCTGCTGGCTCTTGAGTAAACTAGTTTTCCTTACACCAGCACCTGACTCTAGTATTGGCTTTTGAATCAGCCAGCAGCAGAACATGGGTTTGCTATTAGGTTGAAGTTTGTCTGTAGAGGGGGAAATTATAAACTTTGAAGTGGCACTAAGAAGTAAAAAAAGAAATAGCAAGAGCACTTTAAAAGACACAAAGTAATAGTTGTGAATAAAGCCTGACAAACACCAGCCAGGGGATTTGAGGAGCCAGGACAAAGAAATTTGATTAGCTGGTTTAGGAGAGAAAAAAAAAAATCAATAAGAATGGTTAACCTTTTGAGATCATAAATTGAAGGAAGTCCAAGTTCAATCTGGGACAGGGATTACTTTTTTTTTTTTTTTTTAATTGCTTCTTTTCTTTTCTTAAATTTATCTTTATTGTTGAAATATTACAGATGTCCCTCTTGTTATCTCCCATTGACTCCCTCCCTCCTGCTCCTGCTCCCCTCTGCTTTCACTGCACTGTTGTCTGTGTCCATGGGTCATGCATATACATTCTTCGGTTTATCTCTTCCTGTCCCCACTGCCTCCTTCCCTCTGAGGCTCGTCAGTCTGTTCCCTGCTTCCATATCTTTGGATCTATTTTGTTCTTCAGTTTATTCTGTTCATTAGATTCCACAAATAAGTGAGATCACAAATAAGAGTTTCTCTGACTGGCTTCTTTCACCTAGCATAATGATCTCCAGGTCCCTCTATGCTGTCTCAGAGAGTTAGGAGCCTCATACATCATACATACTATTTTCATCTAGAAAGGTTTAGGAAAACAATCCCACTTGCCCAGTCACCAATGAACTTACAAATTGTTTACAACTCAAAAGAAAAATGATTTGGAATTAAAATATAACAATAACTCTAAATAAATATAATATATTTATACATTTTAACCTTTATTAAACCTTATATTAATAATCTAATCCAAAAGATAAATTTGGGGTCACAAAGATAATTCAGCTAAATATTGATTAAATTAGAGAGAAAATGAGGTCAAAGATAATTAAGGAAAATTGAATTATAATGGTTTATTAGGTTATTGAGAAGAAAAGACTACACAAAGTGGCTCTAAAAAATTCTTACTTATTGATTTTTGTTTTATATGACCATTCCAAGAGCTAATTTGATACTGGCTATTATTTTATCTTGTTAGTGCAAGTATCATAATGACCAATTGAACCAAATATTCTAGATAAACGGTTGATAAGTGATTGGAAAAAATAATGTTGATCATTGAGTGTTGATAGTTTCCACAAAATTAACTGTGTCTTTAGGAGAAGGAAGAGGAGCTTAGAAGCGGAGAATTAGGCTATTTTGGATAATGGCTCTCCAGCTATACACCTGAACAGTTTCCAGGATAATTATCAAATTTACCCACTGATTTGAAGCTTGCATATATTCCCTGCTAGTTCATTTCAAAAATACCTATGTCTGCAGAGGTTTATGACTTGCACATATTATAGGATCAGTTTTTATGAGTAAAAATATTAAAGATGTTTATTGCTTTGATATGCATGGAATTTCTTTCAAAATGCCAAATGTTAGTGCATAAGGAAATAACTGTAAATACTTAGTTAATGATGCTTTTTCTATTTTCCTCACCAATTAGAATTTAAGAATATATTTCAGAGATATTTCATATTCCTGTGTGTTTTATACTCACATGGAAAAATATCGTTTGTTTTAAATAAACATAACTTACTTCTAAGTGTGTTTTAATATCTCCAGGATGTTCTATGAAAAGATTAAAAATTTCCTTTAATTTCTAAAAAAAAAGAAAAGAAAAATCCCTTTGGCGAACATTAAAACTGCATTTGCATGAAGCTTCTGAAATACTTTTTCATTCAGAAACATTTCATCCTAAGCATGAATTCATATGTTCAACAGATATTTATTGAGGATTTACTGTATGTCAAGATTAATACTCTGAATGTAACACTAAGTGATACAGAAGGGACCTGGTGAACATCTGCTTTCTGATAATGATTAGTATAATGAAAGATCAGATATTGAACATAGAATTAGGTACTTGATTTATGTTCTATATTATAAAAGAGAGAAAAATGTAATAGAAATGTAAGTGGTAACCTAACCTGATATTTATAACTAGAAGATATACACCCTACATTATTTTGCGCTTATTTAAAAATATTAATATTAGACTAAATGGCTGCTTTTATTTTAAATTTATTTTAATTCTGAGTTTATGATGAACAGTGTATCTAGAAAATAACAAATGTAAATCTAATTTAAGACAGAGGAAAATAGCTTTGGTTATAAACTTTCCCCATATAGTCATTTGAAGGAAAATATAGGAAGAGTTATTTACACAGTTCTAGTTAGGTAATAATAAAACTCAGATGCCTCATAAGTTAACAAAAGTACATTTTTAAAAAATCCACAAACAACAAAAATTCAGTATCTAAGCAATTCACTAATGTTTAGAAACATGATTATGCACTTATAAAATGATTTCCAACTATTGTAGTTTCATCTGGCAAAATACATATGACGCTAATCTGGAAAGTTCCCACAGTGATGAGAAGAGCCGGGGGACCGAAGTCTGTAGAGCAACCTTGGACAAGCCTGGGTTCCCTCCTGTCTGCCTTCCAGGCCTATTGAGAGAACCAAAAGATGGCGTGTGTGCGGAGTCACCCCTGTGTGTGCGGTTGCAGACAGGTGCCCACGCGCGCCTGCCATCACCTCCTCCTGATGGAGATCCGCACCACCTGCCGCTGACCAACCAAGCTCCGCCTGGCAGCTCCGCCAGCCAGCTGTGCCCAGCCCTGTATGAAGAAGCCAGCTGAGAAGTGCCAATAGAGTTTAAAAGGTGGCTTATTTTAAATGTTTACATTAATGAACCTGTTAATCTGAAAAAATTGATCCCATATGATAATTAAAGAAAATTGTAGAATTTACTTTCTAAACGACTAATTCACAGGGCTGTGGTGCTGATGTGTCCACTAAGGGACACACATTAGAAGTGGATGGCATCATTGTTCAAGGCTGTAAGTGTTCTTGTTTGTTCGTTTTAAATATGTATTTTTAAATTGATTTTCGAGAGAGAGAAAAATATAAGTGGCTGCCTCCTGGGGACTGAGCCTACAACCCTGGCCTACCCACCAGGAATTGAACTGATGACTTTTGGTGCATGGGAAGATGCTCAACCCAGCCACAAGGGCCAGGGCAAGGTTGTCTTTTTTTTTTGTTGTGACTTTGTTTAACTTCATCTGAAGAGGAGACCAAAGGTCTATATTTAAGGCCTTAAGGTTATAATGAAGAAACTTCTTTCTTGGGGCACCAACACAGGCACACACATGCACATTCATGCACACCCATTCACAATCACTCATACACAGTCACACACACACACCTATACACATGCTTACACACATACAGTCACATATTCACACAGTCACATATTCACAGTCACACATATTCATATATTCACACATAGCCACAGGCACAAACACACACACACATCTCTTGTGAGGGGCTGGGGTAGAAACCCATCACCACTGCACCAGAAGTGTCTGCACCTGGTGGTGTTCCCAGCACATTGGTCCTGCTCATTCCACAGATCTGGGCCAACATTAAGATCTTCTACTTATAAAACGTCCTCAGCAGTTTCCTTAAACTCTGTCCTGGTGCAGCTGTCCAGCTGGAGCACAGCACAGTGACCGTCCCCCAGACTGTCAGGCCACTGTATCAGATGACTAGCAGCATGACAGTTGCAAAATAAGGAAAAGAAAAGAAAGGAATAGAAACCTAGTCATGAAACCCACATTTCATAAGATTATTAAGAACTCTTGCCCTGGCCGCTTTGACTCAGCGGTTAGAGCATCGGCCTGCGGTCCTGAGAGACCCGAGTTCGGTTCCCGCTAAGGGCGCGTACCTCGGTTGCAGTTTGTCCCCGGCCCTGGTCGGTCGTGCGGGTGGCAGCCACTCGATGTGTTCCTTTCACATCGATGTTTCTCTCTCTCTCTCTCTGTTCCTCTCTCCCCCTCCCACTCTACCTGAACAAAAATGGAAAAATGTCCTCGGGTGAGGATAAAAAAAAAAAAAAAGAACTCTTAAGCTCTGGCTGGTTTGGCTTAGCAGTTAGAGAGTCAGCCTGTAGACCAGAGAGTCCCAGGTTCAGTTCCTGCTAGGGGCATGTACCCCTGCCCCCGCAAAAAAACAAGAAAAGAACTCTTAAGAAAATGCTAAGATCTGCAGAATCTTCAGGTCCCACGCTCTCTCTTCTTCATGGATAATTTTCTTCCTTTCCATTATAGCTGTCATGTGACATGCATGTTTTCTGAGAGAGAAAAAAGTTAGCCTAAATCCCACCGCTGGCTGATAGGAGGGAAAAGATACAGCCTGGTTCCCTCCTCCAGGAGTGCACATGGGAAACTGGTCATCCCAGCAGACTCCAATTGTAGTGTTGGGAGTTTGGTGGATGAACAAAATGTAGCCTTCAGATATGCATTCTCACAACCTGGCCAGCCAAGGATCAAAGTATATGTGTAAATAGATAAGGTTTGCTTGGAGGGTTGAAACACCACCCTGTCTGAACTGAATGTATTGAATATGTGTGGTTAGATAGGGTTTGCCTGTCAAAGGGTTGGAACACAGCCCCAAAAGAAACAATGGGTAATAAGCTCAGGGGTGTATGAATTTGTTTTGATGTGTCTTCTTTGATGTATCTCTGCTGAAAAAAGCGAGAGATAGGTAATACATGGGGCTTGGTTGTATTGTCAGCAGAGACATCATCTCAAGGACTTAATTACCTAAAACACCATGTAACCTAGGGAACCAGTTTTCAAATAAATTGAGCTGTATCATAGATCTGGAGCCTTTGCTCCCATGCATTGCTCCCCCTCACTCCAAGCAGTGTCTGCTTGTAGTTCATTGTGTTGTAACAACCCCTGGCAAGCCAAGAGTCAGCACCAATAATTCAACGTTTCTGTAGTTTTATTTTAGTTGGTGTTTTTTCTACATTTCTTACACTCTAAATATTCTATCTTTACCCAATTTATTTTATAATCTATCAACTTACCAAATACTGCCAAATTTGGGCCCCCTTCAGAGTCTTCTGACTCTCAATATCTTGCCTTAAAACCATAATTCTCTGCCACTTTACATCAGACCCCCTCTCAAAAATTAGTGTATGATGTAAGAGATGTTGACAGGAATGTTAAGAAATGGAACCAGGTCTTGCTATTGTCGTTCAAAGGGCCTTCTTCTTCTGAGATCGCTTGGTAATGTATCAGAAATACTTACTACTTGCAATATGGCTTCTCTTGTCCACCTAGAACACTCCATAATTGGGAAAAAGAACAAACAAACTGAATAGACATTTTCCCAAAGAAGACATACAAATGGCCAATAGACATATGAGAAGATACTCGATGTCGGTAATTATCAGAAAAATGAATATTAAAACCAAAATCAGATATCACCTTATACCTATCACAATGGCTGTCATCAATAAATCAACAAATAAGTGTTGGTGAGGATGTGGAGAAAAGAGAACCCTTGTGCACTGCTGGTGGGAATACAGACTGGTATAGCCACTGTGGAAAGCAGTATGGCAGTACCTCAAAAATTAAAAATGAAACTGCCTGATAACCCAGTGTCTCCATTCTTGGGAATATATCCAAAGAAATCTGAAACACTAATTTGAAAGAATATATGCACCCATGTTGTTTACAATAACCAAGATTTGGATGCAGCCTAAGTGCCCCTCAGTAAATGAGTGGATAAAAAACAACAACACCAGTCTTATATTTGCACAATGGAATACTACTTGACATTTGTGACAGCAGGATGGGCCTGGAGAGTATTATGCTAAGTGAAATAAGCTCATCAAGGAAAGACAAGTACCATATGCTTTTACGTATATGTGGAATCAAATAAACAAAATAAACAAACAAAAAAGACTCATAGATATACAGAGATGAGAGAAGAGTCTGATTGATGTCGGAAGGGAGGGGTGTGGGGTGCTGGGTGAAAAGGCAAAGAGATTAAACAAAAACAAACAAACAAAAAATATCATAGACACAAACAACAGTATGGTGATTACCAGAATAAACATGGGGTTAGGGGAGATAGAAGAGAATAAAATGGGGGATAAATGGTGACCAAAATAGACTTGATTTGGGGTGGTGAACACACAGTACAATATACAGATGATATATTAAAAATTATGTAGTTGAAACCTATAAAATTTTATTAACCAATACCACCCCAATATATTCAACAAAGGTTAAAAAAAAAAGATAGCCATTCTAACAGGTGTGAGGTGATATCTCATTGTGCTGTTGATTTGCATTTGTGATAATGATTTGCATTATGCTCCTGTATTCTAGTCTAATGATTATTTTTATCTGACAAATATTCCTACTTCCCTGTAGTTTATCTTTGTAATCTAGATACAGCTACTTGTTATTTACTCCATGTTATTTTTTTCTTGAATATCAATACTAGATCAATTAGTTCTATCTATCTATCTATCTATCTATCTATCTATCTATCTATCTATCTAAATATATGTTTGTATGTGTATATGTGTATGTATAATGCAGGTGATTTTTGTCATGAACAATGGAGCATCCCCAAAAGGAGTCACTCATACACATTTATGTCTTTCCACAATGCCAGGTTTATTAGGGGAAACTTCCTCAATAAGCCAATAGAGTGGCACGCAGTTTACACACAGAGAGGGGAGCTTATGAGATGGAAGTGAGCACAGCTAGCATCCAGTGCAAACTCCTGGTCACTGGAGGCATCTGTAGGTGAAGAAGGGAGTGTCGGGCTCAAGCCAGGCAGCTTCAGTGGCAGCTCAGGTCTGCTTGGGTGGAAGTCTGGCAGGGCTCTGAGTGTGACCTGTGGAACAGCCAAGCTTGAGCATGTTGGCTGGTCAGAGCTCTGTAGTTTTTGTTTGTTCTTTTTAATTTTTAAATTGATTTGAGAGAGAGAGAGAGAGAGAGAGAGAGAGAGAGAGATTTGTTATTCCACTTTATACATTCATTGGTTGATTTCATTGGTTGATTCTTGTATGTGGCCTAACCAAGCATCAAACCCTCAACCTTGGCATATCTGGATGATGCTCTAAACAACTGAACTAACTGGCCAGAGCTGGGATGTCTAAGTTCTCAAAGCCCACAAGGGATGGAGGTCCTATTCATATGGGTGTTCAGATGGAGTCCTTATTTAAGTGTCCAGACTTATGGTTTTGGGCATTTCAGGCCCCTCCTAACAGTTCTGTTACACCCTGTTACCTCAATCTTGACAGAACACTTGACATAATTGTCATGGCCGACAGTAACTCCATACTGGATTGTCAAATGTGTCCAAAAAGTGTGCTCTGCTTTTGCACTATGCAATCCAATCTGGAAGTAGAAGAGTTTTTAAATTAATTATGAAGTTCAACTATGTCTACTTTATTGTTTGTTATTTTCTTTATTTCTCTTTCTCTTGCTATTGATCATATATGAAATACAGAAGATAATGAGGATATTTTTCTGCCCAAATGTCTTGGAAAACTTGTAGTACCTGCTGATTAGAAGCTTAGTCTCCACAACCAAGAATATAAATATCTAATAGGTTCCCAACTCCAAAAGAGTCTTCATTGATGTGTGTGTGTGTGTGTGTGTGTGTGTGTGTGTGTGTGTGTGTGCGTGCGCGCCACTGGGGGAAAAGAACATATTCTGAGGATTATTAGAGTATAAAAACACTCTCTTATCCCTCCTGAAATGATGATTCTTATTTATTTTGAACTCATACTCTCTTCTCTTCAAAACAATGAAGATGCAGAAAAGATGTATTAGGTTCTTTGAATATCAGTTTTTTAAACTAATATTATGGTTTTTATCACGATTGATGATGATATATAAAATTGAGAGAGATACAATACATAGCATTTGGATTAAATTTATATTGATTCCCTGCACTGCAGTTGGTTTCATAAAATGCAAGTGGGTTGCACAGATAATTCATTTTGCTTCCTTATATATCCGTCAGCATCCTAAAAAGATCTGGACACCCAAGAAATGTGATCACCTGAGTGATTTTCAACAATTAATTAAATGAAGATCCACCAAGAAAATTTATGTACTGGTAAAAGTTAAGAAGTTTACTGAAAAAAAAAGATGAAAGTACGCTTTAATATATATGTATTTATCAGGGGGGAGAGAGAGAAGAAGAACACAAATGTAAAAAGAGAAAAAGAAACATTATCCTCACTTTGAAAATTGCCTGATCCGTAACACGGGTAAAAGAAACTTTCGTCTGAGACCAATTGATGGTATGCAGAAGGCCTGTGATATTAACTTATGAGAATATAGTTGTTCATATTAAAGTGAGTTTTGAGAGAGTCAATGAAGCAGAGGTCATGAATTTCAAGAATAATCAACTTTCATTTTTTCTAGGTGTTTAGGAGCTGAGTAAGAAATGTACATGAGGGAATCACCTTTGGAAGAGGGAGTGCCTGGCATCAGATTTCCTGTTGAAAATGACAGAGAATCACTTCTTACCTACTGGGGCTCTTAATAGATACCCACTTCTGTTGTAGCACATTATGAATGGGTTTGTAGGGAATAGAACATGGGATTATCTTTCCTTGAAGTAATTAAAGTACCAATGTAGATAAACCACAAGGGAGGTCTTTACAATTAGGTGGATGTTCTTACCAAGCTTGATAATATATCCCTCAAAATATTTTTTGCTGAAATTAACCAATCATGAGATTTCAAGTTTTGATAAGATTCTACCAGTAAAACAAGCTCAACTCGTCCTGCTGGTGTGGCTCAGTGGTTGAGCATTGATCCATGCACCAATAGGTCACTGGTTCAATTCCTGGTCAGGACACACGCCCAGGTTGTGGGTGTGATCCCCAGTGGGGGGCATGCAGGAGAGAGCCAATCGATGTTCTCTCTCATCAATGTCTGTATTTCTCTCTCCCTCTTCCTTCCTCTCTCTCTAAAAATCAATAAAGAAAAATACTTTTTAAAAAAGAAATAAACTGGGTGTGTTTTCATTTACAATTCTGAAATCTCTAGTGCATTTATTAAACATTTTTAATTCATTTTGAAGCATTCAAATTAATGTATTTAGTCAAGTGCCATCGAACTGTAACTTCTTTAATTTATTCTAATTACAGAAGATCAATATCAATTACAGATTATTTTAATTACTATACTTAATTTTGGATGTGGGGGTGTAGGAAAAGGTAAAGGGGGTCAAATATATGGTGGCAGAAAAAGATTTTACTTTGGGTTGTAAACACACCATGCAATATACAGATGTATCATAAAATTGTACACTTCAAACCTATATAACTTTATTAACCAATGTCACCTCGATAAATTTAATAGAAAATGTAAAAATATAAATAAAAGCAGTTTTAGGTTTACAAAAAAAAGTGAACGGAGAATATAACATTCCTATATACATGCTTTCCCTCTGACAAAGTTTATTATTAACTAACATCTTATACTAGTGTGCTACATTTGTTACTATTGACAGACCAGTATTGGTATGTATTAGTAACTAAAGTCTATACTTTACATTAGGGTTCACCCTGTGTTGGAGTTTTGTGGGTTTTGACAAATATATAATGCCATTTATCCACCATTACAGTATCATGCAGAATAGTTTGACTACCCTGAAAATGCCTTGTACTCTGCCTAGTCATACCCACCCACTCCCAACAAAACCTCTGTTTGTCACTAAATATTCTACTCTCTACAGTTCTGCCTTTTCCAGCATGCAACATAGATGGAATAATATAATTCGTATACTATGGAGACTTTGCAGACTAGCCTCTTTCATTTAACAAAGTGTATTTAAATTTCTTCCATGTCTTTTTATGGCTTGATAGCTCATTTCTTTTTATTGCTGAATAATATTTTATTATAGGGATGTATCACAGACATTTTTTTTTTTTTTTTTTTTTTTTTTTTTACCCATTCACCTATTGAAGGACATCTTAGTTTCTTAAAGTTTTGGGAGTAATATAAAAAGTTGCCACAAGCATTTGAGTGCCAGCTTCTGTGTGATCATTTTAAATTAATTTGTTAAATACCTGGGACACCATTGTTGAATCATATGCTGAGATTCCTTTTCTTTCTAACAGACTGCCAAACTATCTTCCAAAGTGGCTGCATCTTTTCTAATGTCCATCAGCAAGAAATAAGAGCACCTGTTGGTCCACATCTTCACCAGACTTTTGAATTTTAGCCATTCAAATAGGTATGTAGTAGTATCTCATTGTTATTTTAATTTGGAATTTTTTAATATATATGATGTTGAGCATCTTTTTATGTTTATTTGCCATTTTAATATGCTTTTTGATGAAGTCCTTTAAGCCCATTTTAATTATTTTTTATTATTATTGAGTTTCAAAAGTTCTATGTATTATAGGACTGGAGCAAAAGTTTTTATTTTTCATGTTCAACTTATTTTTTAAGTGAATTACTCTTTTCATGTTCTATTGAAATACCATCAAACTGATGATCACCTACATTTTCTCCTATACTATCTTGGAGAAGTATTATAATTTTTCATTTTATATGTAGAGCTAAGATACATTTTGTATTAATATATTTTTTTCTTTATTGATTTGAGAGAGAGAGGAAGGGAGAGGTAGAGAGAGAAAAACATCAATGAGAGAGAACATAGATTGGTTACCACCTGCATGACCCCCACTGGGAATTGGGCCCACAACCTGGGCATGTGGCCTGACCAAGAATCGAACCAGCGACCTCTGGGTGTATGGGTCAACACTCAACCAATGAGCCACACTGGCCAGGCATTTTTTGGTATTAATTTTTAACAATTAACATTTGTGTCTAAATTTATTTTTTTACATGTACTTATTCAATTGTTACAGCCTTATTTGTTGAAAAACTACTCTTTCTCCACTGAATTACCTTTGATCCTTTGTTAAAAATCAGTTAAATATATTTGTGTATCTATTTCTGGGCACTTTTTGGGTTCTGTTGATGAAACCACCAGACAGAGATATATTAATTTTATTTGTCTTTTTAAAGAACCAGATTTTGTTTAGTTTTTTTTTTTTCTGTTTTATTTTTATTTATTTTTGTTCTCTATGGCTTCCTTTATCTCTCTTGCTATTTAAAAACTGCTCTCCCCCGCCCCCCCCAACTTATTAAGTTGGAGGCTTATATCATTGATTTGAATTTTTACATCTTTTAAAATATTATCTTTAATGCTGAAGAAAAGGAAAAATATGATTAAAAACTACACAGAAGACAGGAGTAATAGTCTTACAAATATCCCTTTACCTCAACATCCATCTGCAATTGTTTTAAATAAACATTTGTTTTCCCCTTGTTTTGTTGCCTTTCTAGCATCAATTCCCCAACCTCTGGTATCAATCTCTGATTTTACCCTGAAAAAGCAGTTTGTAAGAATGTCAATTAAAGTTCTTTCCCAGTCGAGAGGATGGAGCATTTGCTCGTCACTTTGCTCAACCATTCCGTATTAAGTTGAAACTATATTCCAGATACTCATCCAGGCACTGACCCAGTAGTAAACCAAACTGAAGAGACACTTTTTCTTTTCTTTCATTTTTCCTTCTTTCCTTCTCTCTCTCTCTCTTTCTCTCTCTCTCTTTCTCTCTGTCTCCCTTTCTTTCTTTCTCTCCCTTTCTTTCTTTCTCTCTCTTTCTTTCTCTCTCTCTCTCTCTCTTTCTTTCTTTCTTTCTTTCTTTCTTTCTTTCTTTCTTTCTTTCTTTCTTTCTTTCTTTCTTTCTTTCTTTCTCCTTTCTTTCTCCTTCCTTCCTTCCTTCCTTCCTTCCTTCCTTCCTTCCTTCCTTCCTCCCTTCCTCCCTTCCTCCCTTCCTCCCTTCCTCCCTTCCTCCCTTCCTCCCTTCCTCCCTTCCTCCTGCAGGCCAACGCTCAACCACTGAGCCAAACTGGCCAGGGCAAGACATTTTTTCTTATTGCGCTAACATTCTAATGTGAATTCAGATATAAAACAGCTTATGATAATAGAGCTCCAGATAAGGACAATGACTTAAGATTCAAGTTAGGAAATTTGGATGAACTCTCCCCATAATGTGAATTTTGAGTAAAGCAAGACAAGGACAGAAAATAATTGAAACTTACTAGGGTTAGGGATATTTTTAGTTCTCTGTAGTCAAAGATCCTTTGATTTTTGTTCTATGTGATGACTGAATTGTTCTCCTATATGTTTGATTTTTTGAGCTACACAACTCCCTCTTTATCAATTTATGTTTGCTAATATTATCTAGAGTTGGACTCTGTTATTTATAGGCAAAGTACTCTAATCAATACAATGTTAAAAATAATTCTGGAGGCAATAGACCAATGGAATATTGGAGGGTGAGATGATATTAAACTTTCCCTTGTATCTCATGTAAAAATAAGGTATAGGCTTAACATCTTTCCCCAAAGAGTCACTTCAATGAGCCAGGGATGTATTTGTGACAGCAAGTCTACATATTGAGTATTATTCACCAAGGCCTCTATTCTAACTTCTGAATGTAGCTTATATATCACTGTTAGGATCATCACCACCTTAGATAATACCTACTATTTCCAGTAACTGTCTTACGCTAGGTTTGGTTTTCTTGAGTATACACAAAATGAATCATTTATTTTTACATGCCAGTTTCTCTAGGACAATATGAAATAAAGGACTGATGCTCAATAAAGATATTTTGTTTCAAACAGAAAACAATAGTCTACCTTTAATAAACTTCCCCAGTTGCTTATGTTAACATTTTTCCCTCTCCTCCATGATTATCCAGTATTATTGTTCTATTTTTTGTGCTTACTAACATTTTGCATATTCTTCTGCCTCTCACCTAAATCAAAATAAGTAACAAAGTAATCTTGAGATTTAACTATGTGCGTGGAGGGGAGGGAGGTGTATTTATTTCAATGATATAAACAAATCGATGTACACTCAGATTATCTGTTTGGCCAACTTATAACCAGTGACTCCATATTCTTCAGAATCCGGATTTTTGTTTGTGCTTGAACTTATATTGGCATCAAGTTGTCTCAGAGTTACTAGAAAAGATGTAAACGGAATACGTAAAAGATGACTTTCTGCCAAGTGATGTCCAGTTGATTCATAGTATGCTTTACATAAAGTTTCCATGATCCCTTGAGTGGAGAAATTGAGTCCACCAAGAGATGTACAGAAATGTTGACTCAGAAGTATGTGCACCACAGTAATCAAAAGCATATTTCTATAGTGAAAGGCAATTTAGTTCAGAAAAACCCTCCACTGACACTTTTAATTTGAGTTTTAATGCATTTTTTCTTTCATTTACTGTTTGCGTTTGCTTTAGTTTATGGTTGTATATAAGCTATAACATTAGAGGTTTTACACTTTGCTTTATGTTTATACATATTTAAGCAACGTTGTGATCAAAATAATTTAACTCAACATTTTTAGAAGGCTGAGACTATTTCCCTTTTAATAGGGCCTTATATATTAAATTCAAATGGAAAAAAAGAGTACCTTAGACTATCACCTTTATTTCCAGTCAAATGGTTCATAGAATTAAAAAGCAAGATCCAAACTCTGAAAGACCTCTCTCTCCTACAACTGGGCTTGGTGGGAGGGCTAAAGTATTTCTGGGGTTGGTCATACATCTCTCCTTGTATTGTGTTTTATTTAGTTATGCTATTGTCACCTTTTTATTTCTATTTCATCTCTTACCTAATATCCCAAATAAAAATGTAACCTTAGTCACATCGATTAAATTTGTATGAATGACTTGGTATATTATTGTTAATATTTTATATAAAAGTCGCTGCTGTTTTTTCACTCTATCTATGAAATATTAAAACTTTACTGCTTTCTAAAGATGAAAAAAATACTTAAAACACTTTCTGCCTCCCGAAGAAGAATACTTTTATCTGTACTTCTCTTATCGTGTTTATTCATTCTTACCACCTTCTGTAGCAACCGAGAAAGGGTTGTGTTCGCTCGGTTAACCAAGCCTACCTTGGCATTGATCAACTTCGGAACGAGTTATGTAACAAAATAAGGAGCACGGTGGGAGTTATTTTTTTCTCTATGGGACCAAAGAACTTGGAAAGCAAGTTTACTTCAAGACCAAATTAATTCTGAATATATTACAAACCTATGCTCAAAATGTCTCTTAGCTTAAGAAATACAACTAAAACCTAAATTAAAAATTAATTTAAATATTTTTCTATGAATCTGGGGAGCGTACGCTGTACAGTGATTAGGTGATCGGTGATTGGAGCGTCGGCTCCAGGGGCGGTGGTATACTGACTGTCATTGGCTGTGCTGTTGATGCTGATGATAATCCTGAGAGAGCAGGAACACTGGGGGTGAGCGCACTTGTTACAGTGGTGTGACGGTCACAATGTCACTACTGCTGGCTGTGCAGGTCATGACACTGGTGGGTGTTCACGTCACGTTTCTGCCGGCAGCATTGGCAGGCCTGATGTATATGACAGCATCGACACCAGGACCCTCAGTGTCCCTGTGGTGGGAATTAATGCTGGATACTAGGTCTATTAGTTCACAGCATAACAAATGGAATATCAGTACAAAATAATTGGGAGAAACAAAAAAATAGATATTTATAGCTATAGCTCTCTTCTCTCTCCACTGAACCCTCTGAAATCTGTGCCTCAGCTTTCCTTTTTCTTTTGGAAATCACTTCAGTTTTATATGGCAGAAAGCAGTGATCCCCACTCTTGAAAGTTAATATGGAATGTATAAATTGATGAGGTTATTAGACATGTTTCAAAGAGCAGTTGAATGCAGCATGAATTTCTGAATTTTCACTCACCCAAAAGGCAAAAGTAGAATAATATATAACAAGTGCTGGCGTGAAGAAGGCTTGCATTTGAAGCATATGGTACAGTGTACAGATGATCTGTTGTGGAATTGTGCACCTGAAACCTGTATAATTTGGTTAACCAATGTCACCCCAATAAATTCAACACAAAGGAAAATAAATGAATTCTGAAAGGCAAGTTGGTTATACTTAGTGAAATGAACTATATTGTCGTATGCAAATGATCCCACATATATTTCCACATACATCATTAAGAAATGTCCATGTGACATTGGCTGCAGAAGTGGAAAGATGGTGGCAGCCTGTGATTCCATTCTAAGGGGCAAAGGACAAAAGATGCAGTGATGTTTCCATGGGGTGTTCTAGCTGCAACAGATAGAAGCCAGAAACTAGGTGTATTTGCAGATCACAAAATACATTACATAGTGTTAAAGAAGTGAATAAATGAAGGAGGGATAAAAAGATGAGAACTTATGACAATGAGAGAGAGGTAGATGGATGAAGGTGGAGAAAAAAAAGAAAAATAAAGTCAACAAAGAGATAAATCTTACATGTATAGGTTATAACAGTGTATTGGGAACTGAGGAGTATTTTTAATATCGGTGTCTATAGTTGGTATTACATGTGTTTATTCCCTAAATGTAGGCTTCTCTCTGCCTTGTGCGCATGTTTTTTTTTGTTTGTTTGTTTTTAATTTGTTACATAGAGAAAGCCAAGTGTCCAAAAAAAAAAAAAAAATACCCACCAAGAAAGAAAAATATTTCTATGGATAATGTAAAAGTAACTATTTTTTTTAAAAGAGATAAATGTAGGTGTATGACCAACCCCAGAAATATTTTAGCTCCCCCACCAATTCAATTGTTGATAGAAAATTGTTGTGCAGCCAAGCAAGAAATTACAGTAGGCAAGGAATTGTTTTTTGAGTGCTATTTTAGACTAACCTTTTAAAAACCATTTAAGGTTTCTTTGACTTATTGTTGATCCAAATTGATTTTATTAGCACAAATAACAAAGGCAAGACTTCTGGTTAAACAACAGAAAGATAAGAAAGAAAGAAATTAAAGTCACAAGTGAGCCTTCCTCTGCTGGATAATTAAATTTTTTTATAAGATTTAACTTTCATCAAAATAAAAAAGGTATTTTTCCTTTATAATTTTGTAGTGACTTCACTGTTTTAAAAGGTTCAGAACATGCCATTTCTTTAAGTCAGTGATAGTATGATATTGGATTATGCCACTAAGCTTAACACACATCTGAAAGACTACGTGTAAATACCAGGAAGGTTGACGAAAGATAAGGACATGGGGACAGGTACAGCTGAAATGAGTCATTCCTTCAGTATCGTTTTTTATTATATTACTATTACTAATATAATAGTACTATATTGGTTGTTGGGTATACAGGTATGTGCGTAGACTTCATTCTGAGCAATCTGAGAACCTCCTTTTTTGCCTCTAGGGTAATATATTGGAATGTGGATTTAGACCTCAGAAGCAGGATAAAATAGGTGGTATAGATGGCTTACCAAGAGCCAGTCCACACCTGTCTCAGGTACACTGCAACATGGTTAAGAGGTCAGTGGAAATAGACACAATCTGGTTGCAGGGCTGCAAAGATGGGCTACAGTTGGTTCTGACATTGAACAGCAGCCATCAGGTGATGGCAGTTCTGTTGTTGTTGAGGGACCAGTGGAATCAGCACCTATGTTATCTGAAACTAGCTCCCAGTCTGAGTCCTAATTAGCTTAGCTACTATTACAGTGTTTTCAATTTGCGGATAAAAATAAAAGCTTTATTAATGTTAAGCACATTTAGGCTGGAGTTTTGTTACTTTAAATTATATGCAATCTTGTTCATACAAAACAATGGTAGGACCTGGCTGAGTAGCTCAGTTGGTTAGAACATCGTCCTGATACACCAAGGTTTTGGGTTTGACCCCCGGTCAGGGCACATACAAGAAGCAACCAATGAATACATAAATGAATGGAACAACAAATCAGTGTTCCTTTCTCTCTCTCTCTCTCTCTCTTCCTCTTTCTCTCTAAAATCAATAAAAATAACAAAGCTAAATACAGTTTAATATTAGAATATTGGAGATAATAAAAAAGAAGGAGGAGAGAAAGATGACCAACAATGTGATAGATGTATTACTTATTGGGCATGCACCCTGTGCCATGAATGTGCCAGGAGAATGATGATCACTATTTCCAATCTTTATCATAATCTTCAATGTAGGTGTTACTACATGACATTATTAAAATGGGAAAATGAGTGCACTTAACCAAGATCTAGGAACAGAAAGAAACAATACAACATGCAAGAGACAGACATAATCAGAGATGGGAGAGGGACCCAAGCTCAGTGAGTAAACTAAGACATTCTGGAAGGAAGGGGTACTCTGTAAATCTAACAATAAAGTCAATCAGAGGAAGAACTATAAAGTGTTCCTTTAAGTTGATTATTAGTATATTACTGGTAATTTTTTTCAGGGCACTTTCAGAAATAGAAACTATGAGGGGAAAACTGTATTGTGGAAATAAATGGTGGAATACAGCAATATTTTCATGAGGGAGATAACTCATAGAAGGAGCTAGTCATTAGATTGACTTAAAAATACCCTAAATCTAGGTCAAATAGTGCAGGAGAGGGGATTTAACATTCATGAAAGGTGCTAGCAGTTGAAGCACTACAATGTAGGTTGAGTTGTTACTGGCTATCCCATTAGAAAGACCCTCATTAAAGAATATCAGTTAAGCCCTGGCCAGTTTGGCTCAGCGGTTAGAGCGTCGGCCTGCGGTCCTGAGAGACCCGGGTTCGGTTCCCGCTAAGGGCACGTACTTCGGTTGCAGTTTGTCCCCGGCCCTGGTTGGTCGTGCGGGTGGCAGCCACTCGATGTGTTCCTTCACGTCGATGTTTCTCTCTCTCTCTCTCCCTTCCTCTCTCTCCCTCCCACTCTATCTGTACAAAAAATGGAAAAATATCCTCGGGTGAGGATAAAAAATAAAAAAAAAAAAAAAAAAAAAGAATATCAGTTAACCTGAACATTCAGTAGGAGTGGTGAAGAAAGTACTTATATCTGAGCTTACATCATCCAGTGTGGGAAACAGCCTGGCTGACAAGCAAGATAAGGAGGCGGCTGCTTCTACTCAATTTCAACCATGGTAGTAAATCTGTCATGAAAAAAAGCTGCTGCTGTGAAACTCAAAGCCCCCTCTGATAGTTCCCAATCCACTGTGCTGGCTCTGCTTTCACCTGCACCAGGCAAACATCTGCCACGTCACAGGTGAGCACCCTAGCTGTGCAATGAAGGGAGTGTGTGTGTGTGTGTGTGCGTGTGTGTGTGCCTTCCATATGGGAATGTAGACTGAACGTGGTGGGCATTTTCAAAGTGCGGAGAGAGGTTCAGAAAACTGTAGACAGACACAAATAACACATACTATAAAAATCCTAGGGAATGTGGGGCGATGTCATCTAAAGCGCAGCACGAATCAAAGCAAAGGTGTTGTAGTGAAACTGATGACTTACATAGATAATTCTTTATACCGCACTTTTAATACTATACCTTTGTTGTTTCTGGTACACTAGTGATATATTTGACATACATCACATGCCTTGTCTTTTTAAAAAATTAAACTTATAAGGGTGACATTGGTTTATAACATTCTATAATTTCAAGTGTACAATTCTAGAACACATCATCTGTCTATTGCATTGTGTGCTCACCACTCACATTTGAGTCTCCTTCCATCACCATATACGACTCTCTTTACCATTATCATCCTACCCCCACCATCCCTTCCCTTCTGGTCACCTTCATATTGTTGTAGTTGTCTATGGGTTTGTTTGTTAATTGGTTGCTTTCTGTTTTTCTGTTTGTTTGTTTTTAATATATTTTCATTGATTTTTTTAGAGAGAGAGGAAGGGAGAGAGAAATAGAAATATTGATGTGAGAAAGAAACATTGGTTGGCTGCCTCTTGCACACCCCCTACTGGGGTTCAAACCCACAACCCGGGTATGTGCCCTGACCAGGAATGAAACTGAAATTCTCAGTCCATGGAATGATGCTCAATCCACTGAGCCACACTGACTAAACTGTTGCTTTCTGTTTTATATCCCACATATAAGTGAAATGATATGGTTCATGACTTTTTCTGTCTGACTTATTTTGTTTAGCATGATACTCTCAAGATCCACGCATGTTGTTGTAAATACAGTATATCATTCTTTCTCATGGCTGGGTAGTATTCCATTGTAAATATGTACCACATCTTCTTTATCCAATCAGCCAACCAGCGACACTCTTTGTTTCCATATCTTGGCTACTACAAATAATGCTGCAATAAATACAGGGGTACCCATTTTTTCATGAATAAATGTTTTGAAAATTTTAAATAGATACCCAGAAGAGAGATTGTTAGGTCCTATGGTAGCTTTACTTTTATTTTTTTGAGGAACCACCAGGCTGTTTTCCATAGTGGCTGTACCAACGTACACTTCCACCAGCAATGTATGAGGGTTCCTTTTTCTCCACATCCTCTCCAACACTTTTTTTCTTGCCATATAGATAATAACCATTACAACAGGTATGAGGTGGAATCTCATTGTGGTTTTGATTTGCATTTCCTTTATAGCTAGTGAAGTTGAGCATCTTTTTATATATTTGTTGGCCATTTGTATGTCTTCTTGAAACTATTGTCTGTCCAGTTCCTCTGCCCATTTTTAAATAGGATTGATTGCTTATTGTTGAGTTGTATGAATTCTCTATATATTTTGGATATTAACCCTTTATCAAAGGTATAGTTTGCAAAAATATCTTGTCCCATTTGGTTGGTTGCTTTTTTGTTTTGTTAACATTTTTGTTTGTTTTTCTTTTTGCTGTGCAGAAGATTTTTGTTTGATTTAGTCCTGTTCATTTATTTTCTCCTTTGGGGTCAAGTTCATGAAAGCCTCTCTGAGACCACTGTCCATAAATTTAACACCTAAGTTTTTTTCATGTATTTTATTGTTTTAGATCTTAATATTTAAGTCTTTAATTCATTTTGAGTTAATTTTTATGTATGGTGTCAAATAGCAGTCTAGTTCTTTCTTTAAAGTTATTTTAAAGTTTAAGTTGATTTGTGAAATCTTTTATTGGCCAAGATATTTGGCTTTGTAAGCACTTCACAATCAAGAACTTAAAAAGAAATGTGGGGGGATGATTGTTCTTTACAGCCTTTCTGGTGACGTGAACCAACTACATGATTTGGGACCTAGAAACTAGCTCTGAAAGTGCATCCTGAGTAGACGAGGTCAATAATTGTATTTTCACTCCCCTTATCATTTACTTTAACCAAGAAATAGATACAAGCAGTCCTTTCTGGATTGGGTTTAGATATGCACAAATTTCAGTTACCAAAATCTGATAAAATAACACAAGTCCCCCAACATCATGGTTCAAATTAATTTTAATTATCATGGTGTATTAATTATAAACAGTTGCACAAGTTACAAATTTTGCTGCTAGTTTTTCAGTGCACAGATCACTATGTAAATAACAGGTGCACCTCATGAGCAGTGACCAGCTCCATCACTTCTTTCAGTCGGCTGGTGGTTAGTCGTTGCATATCTGTTATTCAGTTTAGGCACAGGCAATAAAGTACGTGTTTGTGTTCCCTCCTTGTCCCTCAGAACTCTCATGACATCCGCCCAAAGTACATAATTAAAAGAGGGGATTAGCTGACAAAAATGAAAATCAGCAAAAAACAAAAACCAAAAAGTTATAACAATGGAGGTGAAATTCACAAAGAATATAAATGGGGTAATAACAAAATGATTGTGGGAATGTTGACACCACTGACATTCGAGAGACCCTACTATATAGGCAGCCAGATAGTGAAGGTGAACTTATCAACATAAATGAAGGAGGTGTTTGTGATAAATCAAACAAATGAAAAACAAAGACATCCCAGATAAAATGACACCGGCAAAAATCTTCCCATTCATGGAAATCTCCAAATCAAAACATCAAAGGATAAAGTGGTGAAAGCTAATACGTTCTTAGAAAGGAATATGACAATTCCCCAAGGTATAAAAATACTCTCTTCATTTTGTCAGTTATCCTACAAGAAGAACAGAATAAATACCATTCAAACTACTTAACACAATATTTGCAAAGGAAATATTTTAGTTACCAATGTTTCTAATATTTTAAATTATGGTACTCTAAATAAACACTAATTTTACTCCTGTTTGTACTTATAATTAACAGTAAGAGAGTTAGTAAATTTTGACAAACATTTTTAAAGATCATAGAACAATCTTAAATGTTTTCATTGATTACAAGTATTGCTTAGCATGGTTTCAGTTTTTGTGGCACTATTACAATCCCACCCTATAGAAGTGAGAACTTCCTATAATTGGCATGCCCCCCAAATAAAATAGTGGTCAACAATGATGAAAATTATAGGAAGGAATCAAGGGAGCAAGGAAGGCCAATTCTATGGCAGCAGCACAGCTGGATCTAAATCAGGTTAAAAGGCATAAGGAAGCCCTGGCTGGTTTGGCTCAGTGGTTGGAGCATCCTCCTGCGGACCAGAGAGTACTGGGTTCGGTTCCCGCTAGGCGGCACACACCAAAAAAAAAAAAAAAAAAAGAAAAAGGCCATAAGAAAGAAACCCACTAACTCTATACAAGATGAAGATGGACTTAAGAAGAAGTATTTTTTGTGCACCCATAAGGAAGAGTTTAAAGTTTCTTTGGAGGGTTAAAGGGAAAGTAATGATAAATAATGCGCTATAGGTAAAATAAAGAGGTAAAAATAAATAAGCTCCCAACTGCAAGCAGATGAAACCAAAGAAGTATATGCAAAAAACAAGATCAGAACTAATGGAAGCCCAGAAAAGTAACTGACCATGAAAGAAATGCCCTCTCATCCAGAAAAGCTGAGTACAAGTGGATCCATAGAGATGATGGAATCTTCAGTGTGTGAGAGGGTTTCCACAGACTCTCGGGAGGAACTAAATGGAGAGAGAAAACTGTTAGGTAATGATTTCTAAGAGCTGAGAAGAGTATATCAAATCTGAAAGCAGGTATTGGAGCAAATGAGGTCAAGCAGTAATCCCAAGGCAATTTAAAAATAGAATAACTGAAACAAAATCACGTTTGAAATTCCCACCACAATCAATGCTACATGAATGAAGAAACCAACTTGGTACTGTGCACTTAAATTTTCTATCCTGCCAAACTTGTAACACCTACTGTCTTCAAGGCATCCATTTCTGAGAGGGTTTTTTTTTTTTTATTGATTTATTTTTTTGAATACTAACCTTTTTAACGGAAAAAAATGAGAAAACTGTAGTGTTTACCCTCATGAAATGTGTTTGTAGGGGTCATTTTCTTCAAGTATGGACAAGTGTGGAGTGACAAAGTATGGGGGAGGAGCTCCATGGTAAGAGCAATCCAATTAAGGCAGAAAATGTGAGGGACCTTAAAATTATATTATAAAGAGAGTTTATTAACACAGTTTACCTCCTGACTTGTAAAAGGAAAAAAAAACAAAACAAAAAACACCTCTAAAAATGTAAAAAACAAACAAAAACCTTTAAATATTTTTTTACTCTTTCTAAGATACTTCTGGCAATAAGTCCATCAGAACTGATGACAAAGTTTAGACTTTTAATCTGAGGCTTTTTATTATAGAAATTCACTGCTAGTTCTGAGATGATTATATTGTGCTAATGTTATTAGCTATTAATGCTAATGTTAGAAAGCTATTATTTATTCAATAAATTGTTGTTTAGCACTTATTATGTTTAAATAATTGTCTCGGCTCCTGATAACTAAAACAATAGAAAGATAAAAAATATTGACATCACCTTAAGAGGTACTTAGACTAAGAGGGTATTTACAGCAGTTAGATATATAATGAGGTTCCTCTAGACAGAAATGAAATATTTTAGTGATTACTTGTTTGTGGTTTTAGTTAAGGCAGAGAAAGTTTCAATTTAATAATATTCCTTGTTTCGGGAAGAGAGTGGTTAGAGGGTATGTGTGTGTGTATGCACGTGTGTGTGTGTGCGTGTGTATGTGTGTGTGCATGCGTGTGTCCATCAGAAAGAGGTGCCAGAAGAAGAAACTGAATAGAGGTCTCAGTTTTGGTAAGCATAGTCTAAAAAAATTCATATGCATACTTCAAAGGCCAACCTGAAGAAAGAATTCCAGATATAGTTCTTGTTTCAAAAGCATTCATAGAGTCCTGGGCAGTGTGGCTCAGTTGGTGGAGTTTTTGTTCTGTGCCCCGAGAAATTGCCAGTCTGATTCCCAGTCAGGGCACATGACCAAGTTGTGGGTTTGTCCCCTGGTCAGGTTGTGGACAGAGGTAACCAATCAATGTTTCTCTCTCACATCGATGTTTCTCTCTCTCTCTCTCTCTTTCAAGTCAATGAAAACATATTTTAAGAAAGCATTCATTGAGTCTGGGTTAATTTATTATAAGTAATAATTTAGCCAGAGGCATGGTACTAAGGTAATCCCATAGATAAAATGTGTTTCTCTTAACAGGTTTCATTAATTGATTTTCCAGGAAGAAAGGAGATAAGTAAAGGACATCTGTTTGCCTTTCTAGACATACTTAGGGAATTAAAAACAGATGTTCAAACCTTATACACAAAAGTTTACAGCAGCTCTATTTATAATAGTAAAAAGGTAGAAACAATCCAAATGTCCACTAACTGATGAACAAATAAGCAGAATTTTGCTCATTCATACAATGGAATACTGTTCGGCCATAAAAAAGAGTAAAGTACTTGCATCAAATTGGATGAAAAATCAAAACCATTGTGCCAAGTGAAAGAGGCCAAGCATATGTAAGAAAGAAAGATCTCTTATCCTTTGAGACAACATGGAGGGACCTACAAATTAATATCCTAGGTAAAACAAGCCAAACAGAAAAAGATAAGTATCATATGATCTCATTTATTTGTGAAATATAATAAACACAACAATCTGAGGAATGGCGTATTCCCAGAGACATAGAAGTGGGGTACAGACTGATAATCCCCAGAAGAGGGGTGCTCAGGGTGAGATAAATCACAGAACTTATATGCATGTGTGCATGAACAATGGACATGGACAACAAAGCTGGGGACGGGGCGGGGAGGGAGGGGAAAGGGGGAAGCAGTCGGGGAAAAGGAGAAACATCTGTAACAAAAATAAATAAATGAATTAAATAAAAAGAAAAAAGAAAATTAAGCAGCAAAATATACAAAAAAATATCTTAAAGTTGTGAACTCGCCGTTTTGAATTAGATTTTTTTATTGTATTGGTTCCTTTTATAAAAATATAAAGTTGATTAAAATGGTCTTCCTTATTATAAACATCTGTGATTCTTTTTTTATTCTTTTCTACATAAAGGCCATGTATGAATATTTTGTATATGGTTCTAATCTATGTATTTATATATTTAGTACATATATAAAACCATTAGAAAATATTGGGGTTTGGGAATTTAAAAAGTGTTATCAATTAAAATATTATATACAAGAATTTACAATTATTTCTTTTCTTGTCATGCAGTTTTCAGAAGTATTAATGTAGTACAGTTCTCAGCTTTTAACTATTCAAAAATCTTCAACAATATAAAATATTACAATGTATTTTTCTTTTCCCTCATGGACAGAACTTTAGATTATTCGTTATTGTTATTATAAATAATGGTGGGCAAGGATTGCACAGATTAATATTGAACTTGATGTATAATTAAAATGTGGTGAAGCACATAGCTTTATGGACTTCAGACAAGTTAATAACAAAACAATTTCCATATTCACATAAGTTTGCTTCTGAATTCAATGTTACGTTGCATTTATTCTAATTGTCTTTTTCATTAGATTCTATGTTGTTTCTTTTTTTACAACTTGGTAAATTATTGACACCTATTGTATAACTTCTTATATTTTCCAACATCTTTGTACTTGTGAGATAACCCAAATTTCCATGTTTTTTAATATATTTGTAGGTAAACTCGATAATATTTTAATAGAATTTGCACATATGTGTCTTTGCATTAATGAGATTAGCCTTATTTAACTTGATTTTAATATCTCATTTGTTTTTCTATCATGGTTATTATAGTCTCATGGAATGATTTGAGTGTTGTTACTTCTTTGATTTCTCTAGATTATATAAATTGCCATTTATCTATTTCTTAACAGTTTTATCTAACTTGTCTCTAAAATATCTGGGCTTGATATCTATTCTTTTTCTTTTTTGATTAATTAATTTTTGTTACAGATGTTTCTCCTTTTCCCCCCACTGACTCCCCCTCCCTATCCCTCCCGGCCCTTTACCCAGTTTGTTGTCCATGTCCACTGTTCATGCATATAAGTTCTGTGGTTTATCACTTCCCCACCACCCCCCTATTTAGGGGATGGTCAGTCTGTATCCCATTTCCGCGTCTCTGGGACTACTCCCTTCCTCAGACTGTTATGTGCATTATATTCCACAAATAAGTGAGATCATATGAAACTTGTCTTTCTCTGTTTGGCTTGTTTCACTTAGGATGATACTTTCCAGGTCCCTCCATGTAGTCTCAAAGGATAAGAGGTCTTTCATTCTTACAGCTGCGTAGTACTCCACTGTGTATATGTACCACAGCTTTTTTATCCATTCGTCTACTGATGGACACTTGGGCTGTTTCCAGATATTAGCGATTGTAAATAGTGCTGCTACAAACATGGGGGTACATGTATTCTTTCTGGTTGGTGTTTCAGGCTTCTTAGGATATATTCCTAGAAGTGGGATCACTGGGTCAAATGGAAGCTCAATTTTTAATTTTTTGAGGTAACACCATATTGTTTTCCATAGTGGCTGCACCAGTCTGCATTCCCACCAGCAGTGTACTAGAGTCCCCTTTTCTCCACACCCTCGCCAACACTTGTTGTTTGATGATTTGTTGATGGAGGCCATTCTGACAGGTGTCAGGGGATACCTCATTGTTGTTTTAATTTGCATCTCTCTGATGATTAGTGATAATAAGCATTTCTTCATATGTCTCTTAGCCATTTGTATGTCCTGTTTGGAGAGGTGTCTATTTAGTTCCTCTGCCCATTTTTCAATTGGGTTCTTTGTCTTCCTTTTGTTGAGTTGTATGAGCACTCTATATGTATTGGAAATTAACCCCTTGTCTGATATATCATTGGCAATTATGCTCTCCCAGACAGTGGGTAGCCTTTCCATTTTGATGATTGTATCTTTCGCTGTGCAGAAGCTTTTGAGTTTGATGTAGTCCCATGTGTTCATTTTCTCCTTTGTTTCTATTGCCTTAGGTGATGTGTCAGTAGAAATTCTGCTGCATATGATGTCTGAAATTTTGTTGCCTACAGTCTCTTCTAGGATTTTTATGGATTCATGAGTTACATTTCAGTGTTTTATCCATCTTGAGTTTATTCTCGTGTAGGGTGTAAGTTGATGGTCTAGTTTCATTTTTCTCCAAGTAGCTGTCCAATTTTCCCAGCACCATTTATTAAAGAGGCTGTCCTTACTCCACTGTATGCTCTTGCCAGCTTTGTCAAATATCAATTGAGCATATTGCCTTGGGCCCATTTCTGGGTTCTCTGTTCTGTTCCACTGGTCTATATGCCTGTTCTTGTGCCAGTACCAGGCTGTTTTGGTTACAGTGGCTTTGTAGTATAACCTGAAATCTGGTATTGTAATCCGTCCAACTTTCTTCTTCCTTTTCAAGATTGCTGTGGCTATTCGAGGCCTTTTTGGTTCCATATGAACTTTTGAAATAATTGTTCTAATTCTGTGAAGTATGCCGCTGGTATTTTGATGGGGATTGCGCTGAATCTATAGATTGCTTTGGGTAATATGGACATTTTAATGATGTTAATTCTCCCAATCCATGAACAGGGTATGTGCTTCCACCTTTTTATATCTTCCTCTATTTCATTTTTCAATGACCTGTAGTTTTCTGTGAATAGGTCCTTTATTTCTTTGGTTAAGTTTATTCCTAGGTATCGTAATTTTTTTGCCGCAATGGTAAATGGGATTTTTGCTTAGTTTCTCTTTCTGTGAGTTCTTCATTGGTGTATAAGAATGCCATCGATTTCTTGACGTTAATTTTGTATCCTGCTACTTTGCCAAATTCATTTATTAAGTCTAGTAAACTTTTGATGGAGTCTTTGGGGTTTTCTATGTATAGTATCATGTCATCTGCAAATAATGACAATTTCACTTCCTCCTTTTAAATTTGGGTCCCTTTTATTTCTTCTTCCTGTTTGATTGCTGTGGCTAAGACTTCCAGTACTATGTTAAATAGGAGTGGCAATAGTGGGCATCCTTGCCTTGTTCCTGTTCTTAAGGAAAATGCTTTTAGTTTTTGCCCATTGAGTATGATGTTGGCTGTAGGTCTTTTATATATGGCCTTTATTATGTCTAGATATGATCCCTCTATTCTCACACTGCTGAGCGTTTTTATCAGAAATGGATGCTGGATTTTGTCGAAGGCTTTTTCAGCATCTATTGATATTATCATGTGGTTTTTATTCTTCATTTTATTTCTGTGGTGTATCACGTTTATGGATTTGCGAATATTGTATCAGCCTCGCATCCCTGGGATGAATCCCACTTGGTCATGGTGGATAATTTTTTTGGTGTATTGCTGGATCTAATTTGCTAGTATTTTGTTTAGGATTTTGGCGCCTATGTTCATCAGGGATATTGGCCTGTAGTTTTCTGTCTGTGTTGTGTTTTTTCTGATTTTGGAATTAGAATTATGCTGGCTTCATAAAGTGAGTTTGGATGTCTTCCTTCGTCTTGAATTTTTTGAAATAGTTTGAGGAGAATGGGTATTAGTTCTTTGAATGTTCAGTAAAACTCCCCTGTGAAGCCATCCGGGCCTGGCCTTTTGTTTGCTGGGAGAGTCTTGATTACGTCTTCAATTTCTTCTGTTGTAATTGGTCTGTTCAAGTTTTCTATCTCTTCCTGATCTAGTTTTGGGAGACTATGTGTTTCTAGAAATTTGTCCATTTCGCTTAGTTTTTAGAATTTGTTGCCATATAATTGTTCATAGTAGGTTTTAACAATCTTTTGTATTTCTGTGGTGTCAGTTGTTATCTCTCCTCTTTCATTCCTGATTCTGTGTATTTGGATTCTCTCTCTTTGTTTCTTGGTGAGTCTTGCTAAGGGTCCATCAATCTTGTTTATCCTTTCGAAAAACCAGCTTTTTGTTTTATTGATCCTTTGAATTGTTTTTTGGTCTCTATGTCATTTATTTCTGTTCTGATCTTTACTATTTCCTTCCTTCTACTTGCTCTGGGTTTTTCTTTTTGTTTGCTCTCTAGTTCTTTAAGTTGTGAGGTTAAATAGTCTATTAGAAATTTTTCTTCTTTTTTGAGGTAGGCCTGTAGTGCTATGAACTTCCCTCTCAGAACTGCTTTCACTGCATCCTATAGATTTTGTGTTGCTGTGTCTTCATTTTCATTGGTTTCCAGGAAGTTTTTGATTTCTTCCTTGATCTCCTCGGTGACCCATTCATTCTTTAATAACATGCTATTTAGCTTCCATGTGTTCCAATGTCTTTGTATGTTCTTCTTGCAATTGATTTCTAGTTTCATGCCATTGTGATCTGAGAAGATGCTTGATATGATTTCAATCTTCTTGAACTTGTAGAGACTTAGTTTGTGCCCTAACATGTGGTCTATCTTTGAGAATGTCCCATGTTCACTTGAGAAGATGTGAATTCTGTAGTTTTGGGGTTTAGTTCTCTGTAGATATCTAGTAAATCCATTTGGTCTAGTGCTTCATTTAGAGACTCTGTTTCCTTGCTAATTTTTTTGTCTAGAGGATCTGTCCAGCGATGTCAGTGGGGTGTTGAAGTCCCCTGCTATGATTGTATTGCTATCGATTTCTCCTTTGAAGTCCTCCAGAAGTTTTTAAATATATTTTGGTGCTCCTATATTGGGTGCATATATGTTAATCAAGGTTATATCTTCCTGTTGGATAGATCCTTTCAATATTATGTAGTGGCCTTCTTTGTCTCTAGTTATGGCCTTCATTCTGAAATCTATTTTATGAGATATGAGTATTGCTACCCCAGCTTTTTTTCCCTTTCCGTTTGCTTAGAAGATTTTTTCCATCCCTTCACTTTCAAGCTATGTGAGTCTTTTGTTGTAAGGTGGGTCTCTTGTAAACAACATATAGATGAATCATGCTTTCTTATCCAATCAGCTACTCTGTGTCTTTTTATGGGAGCATTCAGTCCATTTACATTTAAGGTGATTATTGATACATACTTATTTATTGCCATTTTTGTTTAGTGTGGTTCTATTTTTCTTCCCATTTCTCCTGCTAATTACAGCAGTCCTTTTAACATTTCTTGCAGTGCTGGTTTGGTGCTAGTGTATTCCCTTAGCCTTTTTTTTTTTTTTTTTTGGTCTGGGAAGCTCTTTATTTGACATTCTATTTTGAATGATAGCCTTGTTGGGTAGAGTAGTCTCGGATTCAGATCCTTGTTTTTCATGATCTTGATTACTTCATGTTATTCCCTTCTTGCCTGTAGTGTTTCTTGTGAGAAGTCAGCTGAGAGCCTTATGGGGTTTCCTTTGTTGGTAACCTGTCGCTTATCTCTTGCTGCTTTTAGGATTCTCTCTTTGTCTTTAATTTTTGGCAGTTTGATTACTATGTGTCTTGGTGTGGGCCTGTTTGGGTTCTTCTTACTTGTGGCTCTCTGTGCTTCTTGAACTTGAATGCCTCCTTCCTTCACCAAATTAGGGAAGTTTCCTATCACTATTTCTTTGAATATATTCTCTAACCCTTGCTTATTTTCTTCTTCTTCAGGGTCTCCTATGATGCGAATATTATTCCGTTTCCAGTTTTCCCACAGTTCTCTTAAGCTGTCTTCCTGTTTTTTAATCATTTTTTCCTTTTGGTTTTCTGATTGGTTGATTTTTTTCTAGCCTGTCTTCTAATTCACTGATCCTGTCCTCAGCTTCCCCTACTCTGTTTTTTAGGCCTTCCAATGTGTTTTTCATGTGTCATTCTTCATTTCTTCCTGTTGGTTTTTAATTTCCATCTGGTTGATTTTCAACATTTCTATGTCTTTACTCATGGTGCTCATATCCTTACACATGCTGTTGAGCTTCCTCAACATCATGGCTCTAAATTCTAGTTCTGTTAACTTGCTTAACTGCACCTCATTTATCTCATCTTCTGTAGAGGTCTCATGTTTTTTCATTTGGCTTTTGTTTCTGTTTTTCACCATTTTGGCTATCACAGTGGGCTTTGGAGTCTGCCAAATTTTCCCTGTGGGTGTTGGTGTTCTGCTGTTTGTGGTTCCTCTCCTGGGTTTGGATGATCCAGGGGGGAACCACTTTAAACACCACCTTCAAGTGTTAGCTTTTCTGGTTTGTGTTGCTAGCCCAGGGAATGGTAGTTATCCTCTAGCTTTTTTTTTTTTTTTTTTTTGCCTGGAGGCTATTAGTAGATCACCTGAATACCCTTGGTTTCTGAGTTGTCTGGAAAACTACCTCTGGTGCTCAGTGTAAGAGGATTTCCCGAGGTTAGGGCAGCTGCTGATTGTTTATGGGCCTCAAATGGCATTTCAATGGCCACCAGGTATGATTGAATCTCTGCGGGAGGGGCCTTAAACTCGCCTCTCCCCAGGGCCCTGGGAAGGAGTAAAATGACCACAGTCCTGCGTGGCTGCACTCCAGGAAAGCTCTTAGCACCCTCCCAAACCCGAGTGTCCCCACACAGTTCCAGTCCAGTCTGCCTTCCCTCTGCTGGAGCTCAAGGTGAGTGGCTGCTGCCAATTTAGCCTCTGTCTAGACTCTGCGTCGTGGAGCCACCTGGGACTTTTAACCTGAGAGCACTGCTTCCTGCCAAGGGCGGCCATGGCTGTGGCACCAGCAGAGGGTTTTGCACTCAGCAGAAGCCCCAGGACTGAGCCGTGGTAACAGGACACTGCTGGGGTGGCTGCAGCTTCCAGCAGAGTCCCCAGTTCCCCACAAGTCTGTGCGGCACCAGCCGAGGGCTTAGCAGGCAGCAGAGTTCGCAGGACTCAGGCGGGGTCGCAGCGGAGGCTTTAGCAGCAACTTCCCGCTGCCGCTGCCACCGCCGTGTTCCCTGGCCCCAGGGAGTGGTGCCACACCAGCCAAGGGCTTGGGAGGCAGCAGAGTTAGCAGGACTGGGCGGGGTTGCAACAGAGGCTTTAGCAGCAACTTCCCGCTGCTGCTGCCGCTGAGTTCCCTGGCCCCAGCGAGTCCGTGGGGCCCCAGCCAAGGTTTTGGGAGGCAGGAGAGTTCACACAGGACAGTTCGCAGGACTGGGCCGGGGTTGTAGCGGAGGCTTTAGCAGCAACTTCCCGCCTCGGAATCCCCCGTTCTCCACCCAGGCCTCTGGGGACCATGGGCTCCTGGCCCCCTCTCGCGTCCTCGCAAGCCTACTAGGATTGAGTCGGTGTCCCTGGTTATGTGGTCCTTCAAGGTGTCTTTCGGTTGCCCCTTCCTGACAATTTGCCTTTATTTTCGTTGTGAATCCAGTTTGGTCCTGGGAGATGGTCTGTGTAGCTCCATTCACTCCGCTGCCATTTTTTCTTCAGACTTGATATCTATTCTGATGGATTTTTTTTTTTTTTTGCTATAAAGTTTACGTACTTTAGTCATTTCGGCCAATTCAGGCTTTTCATTTATTCTTAAACTAAAATTATTCATTTTCATCATAATTGTCCATTTCATCTGGGTTTTCAAACAATTTTGCTCAATTTTATAATGTATCAGTATCTGAGTCCCTAGGGTATATAGTTCATGAACTTTGTTGCTCAGATATTTTTATTCTATTGGACATATATTAGTTTGTTGTTGTTTTTCTCTGACATTATTTTGTGTTTATTTACTTATTTACATAAACGTCTTCTTCAGAAGTCCTGTGCAATCCCAGGGCTGCAGAGGTAACACGAGTGATGTTGGGAGGGTCATAATCAGTTTCTAAGTTTTCTGTACTCTGAGGTATTTGTTGTTCTGGTAGCAGTGTGTACTTTACTTTTTTACTTTAATAACGTTCTGTAAGAATTTCTGTTTTTTCAAGTCCTGAGAAAATTAGGGTACAAAATTTTTTGTGCTGTAGATTAAGACTTTGATTTCTTGGCTTGCTTTTCTTCCATGACCCTACAGAAGAGAAATGTTTAAGCTCTGAGGGGGAAAAAAATCAGAAGTTTGTCCAAAAGGAAATTATTTTCTATTTGGGAGGCAATGGTCAGATAATGTAGAACAAAGTATATCTGCTGTATATTTTACATGCTGTTGTACAAATTTTTCAGATGCAGCTCTTAATTCCTAGGTGCCAGCTTGAGGTTTGGTGTCCAATTCCAAGCCAGCACTGAAGCTCTTATTGCCATCCTATGAGGCATGAAAACTCCTACTTTTATGTTGTGATTCCTGTTCTGTTCACCACTTGGAGCTATCCATTCCTTGCTTTCACGCTTGGATAGGTCTTTATAATTTACCTGTCCATTTCCCTATTGACAAGTAGCATACCCACAGGTTGAAAAGACTAGATCGGACTTCTAAAAGTAAGGCGATCTACCATTTCTCTCTTTAGAAATTTCCAAAAATATCTTGGTTTATATTACCTTCCTTTAATCTTTTATTTATTTGCAATTTATGTTTATTGCATATCACCTTCTTCTGATTATGCACCAACCACCTTGCCCTGACAAGGCTTTTGCATTCTGCAGGCACATAGAAATTGCTCAGTGAGCAGCCCCTAAACATTCTCATATGCACTTCTATCTCTCTGGAGTGATTGCTTCTGCACTTGGAGCATGATGTACCCTTTTAATATTCAATTCTCATTCCTTATCCTGTGTAAAACCGTAACTGATTTATTCATGTTGTGTTGCTTCCTGTATCATATTTAAGTCACAGCAATTAATAGATTCCATTGTAATCTTTGCTGGTATGTGTTTCCATCATGAACTCATTATCTGAGAAAAGGGAAATATTTTAATGTTTTCTGTATCTATTAAATATTGCCCAAGACAAATAATAAATATTTGAGAAATAAAAAATAATAATTCAATGTAATTAATTTTCAGATTTTTTTTTTAAATCAAGCTCTTCACTTTTCTTTCATTTGGCACCTCTTTCATCCCTTTTAAACTCAGACTTTACACTTTGAGGCTACTTCATTTGGTTTCTAAGTTTATTTTTTATCTGATCTATTCAAGGTTATTTTTGCATGTGGCTTTTTAATCTCCTAGCTCAGCATTACAAGTCAACCATAGCTGATAGTCGGCTCTAATTTATAACCTTGGATTCACTCCAGAAATGGGTAATGATTAGCACTTCATCCAATGAAAGTCAGTATCTCTACCCTGAACTTTTGAGAAATTGTCAGCAAAGAAGAGAAATGGACAGAACTGAAGTTTGTCCAGGGGCATTCATTTTCCTTTGGGGAGGCAATGGTCATCCATAAAGTAGAACAAAGTAAATGCTGTTATATTTGCATAAGGTCCAGTTTGTTATTTTTACTATTCCCTGATATACGATCAAGGAAACAATCCTGTCCTCGGTATTTTATAAGCTCATTTCGATGCAGAAGACTTTCTCCCAAGGCCAGCTTGTCTTCCTCTGCTCAATTCTGAAACTGTAAAGTGGATTATTTGTTAAAGGTCAGAAAATTCTGGCACATTTGCAGATTATTCCTCATGCTGCGGTCTAGATAATATGTGTTTTGGCCCATGTAGAAATTACCCCTTACTATATCCGATTTCGGTACAATTTTCACACCCCGGAGGAATTCCCTCCTACTGGTGAAACTGTATCAGATGTTAAAGACAGACCACTTGGTGGCGATGTTGCGGAGGCGACTGTGGTTCTGTGTAATCACGAGGCTTTCACAGGGAGGGTGAATGGGAAAAGCAATGAAGAACAATAACAATGAAACACGATTGGAGCGTTTGCTTTGTGAAAGGCACAAGCTAGAAACTCGTGATCACATTTATTCCTCGTCAAAATGTTTAAAGTTGACATAATGGCTGCTTTATTTAGAGACAGATGAAGTCTCACAGATGAATAATGTTTCCATGGTCACGTAGACTCAAAGAGTTCAAGCAGATACATACATCTAGAGCTGTTAGATTTCAAAAACGACCCTTATTACAGAACGTATTGCTTTTGCAATCTCGAATTGCTAGCCTTCTACATTTTTAAAGCTCAGAGAATATTTTAAAACATGTTCGGGTTATGTGAAAAGTTATTTCTTGCATTTTTTCAAAATAAGCGTTATAACGAACAGTTTCTCGATTTCTAATTCTTAAATATATACACTGACCAATGGTGAAGGAAGAATACCAGTGTTAAAGAAGGGGCATTCAGTTTTGCAGTCCACATAGGAGTGAAATGATATGGTTCTTCTTTTTGAAAGCAACAAATGAACAAACAAGACAAACAAGCAAAAACTCAGACACGGACAACAGTCTGGTGGTTACCAGAGGGAGGGGGGTGGTGAAGTAGTAAAAGGTAAAGGGGATCAAATATATGGTGATAGAGGAAGATTTGACACTGGGTGGTAAGCACAAGATGCAATATACTGATTATGTAGGATAGAATTGTACACTTGAAACCTATACAATTTTATTCAATGATACCACCCCAATAAAATTAATACAAAAATTATTCATCGGAAAAAACAGGGTATTCTACCCAAATCTAATACAATATTGTATGTCAACTGCAACTGAAAAATAAATTTAAAAAAATTATATGGAAGCCCAGCCAGTGTGGATCAGTGTATTGAGCATCGTCCCACAGACTGAGAGGTCAGGGTACATGCCTGTGTTGCAGGCTCGATCCCCAGTAGGAGGCATACAGCAGACAGCCGATTGATGTTTCTCTCTCATTGATGTTTCTATCTCTAAAAAATCAATAAAAACATATATTTAAAAAAATTACATAAAAAGTAAAAAGAATGTACTGTTCTTTTTTTTTTTTATCCTCACCCGAGGACATTTTTCCATTTTTTGTACAGATAGGGTGGGAGGGAGAGAAAGGAAGAGACAGAGAGAGAAACATCGATGTGAAAGGGACACATCGAGTGGCTGCCACCCGCACGACCAACCAGGGTTGGGGACAAACTGCAACTGAAGTAAGAATGTACTGTTCTTTAAGGAGACATGACTTCTCAATTTAAAAAAATCTAAAAAAAACTTTTTTAAGTAATCAACACTTGGAAAAGGTTTACTTGAACGTTCCATAACAGTGCACACTTTTAAAATAATTCTGATTTTGACAATGACTCTGAGAGCTCATTGTGAACAGCAGATTTAGCTGGCTACATTGAAATATTTCTACATCGTCATCTTTTACTACTTGAAAACGTGTAAGGAAAACTGTTAAAAGCTATTACATTAAGAACTCTGGAACCAAATTTGGCCCAAATAATTTTTGGTGCTGAGTGTTTGAATATTTGAATGTTCAAGTGACAATAAAATGAGCAGATAGATCAGCTCTAGACACATGCTCCATGCTAACAACCGGAGAGCCTAGCTGAGCTATGTGTATTTCCCTCGTCATTGTCTTACATATGTTTCCATTAGCCTGAAATCCCAGGTTGCGTATGACCTATTACTCATCTCCCGGTTGATTTCTTGAATCATAAACTTGTATAATATTTGGAGGCCTTAATTAGATGCCACTGCTTACTAGAAGAATGGTTTTAATGTTTGAAATAGAAGGTTGAAAAGTAAGCCAAACATATATGCCAAAATGAACAGGCTGGGAGATTGTTTGTCATCTGTGTTAAAATGAAAGAAGAAAAAAAAATCACTTTTCCACAGTAAACATAAGTCAGGAAATCAACAAATATGTGTTAGCTGCTTCCTACTGGGGTTGGCAGCTCTTGAATTTTGCAAGGACTCTATCTGAATTTATTGTGAAGAACAGATTCGATCAGTCTTACCAATTTCAGTTATTTCTATTGTATCCTCACCTATAATGGCTTAAAAGCATTTAAAAAGAACTGTCAAAAGCTGTCATATTTGAAGATTTGAAATTAAGTTCGTCTCAAGTAATATTTCCCATGTGTCCAAACATTTGGATTAAAAAAAAAAAAAGATAAAACATTGTGGAACCACTAATCCCAAAAGTGATCATTAGATACTGAATGTGTTTGTGCTTCTTTTTAAACATCACTTACAGACACCCAATTGGCAGCTTAGTCACATTGTGTAAGCAATATATTTAAGGAAACTAGCAAAAAAATATTTAATAGCAAGACTTCAATAGTTATATTGAATGGTCTTGAAGGTTTTTCCAATTTTTAAAGCTTAATAGTTTGTCAGATTCTGAGGGTTCTTCTTAGAGCCTAAAATAAGACCCATAGCATAGAAGCATTTATAGAATTATTTGTAGACAGTAAGTGCAGATTCATGTAACAACTCAATAACAAAGATAAACAATCTGGTTAAAAAAATGGGCAGATAATCTGAATAGACCTTTTTTGAAGAAGAAGAAGACATACAGATGGCCAATACATTAAAAGGTGCTCAAAATCATTAATTATTATAGATATGCAGCTCAAAACAAAAAAGAAAAAGAATGCAAGTGTTGGCAAAGATGTGGAGAAAGGGAATCCACATTATTATTAGTGGGAATGTAAATTGGTGCAGCCACTATAGAAAACAGTATGGAGGTTTCTCAGAAATTGAATAATAGATCTACCATATAATCCAGCTCTTCCACTTATGAGAATAGATCTGAAAGGATAAAGAGCACTAACTTGAAAAGATATATGCACCCAATATTTATTGCAGCATTATTTATGGTAGCCAAGACATAAAAACAATTTAAGTATCCTTTGATGGATGAATGGATAAACAAAATATAATGAAATGTTATTCAGACTTAAAAAAGAAGGAAATCTTGCCACTTCAACAAAATGGATGGACCTGGAGGACCATTATACTAAATGGAATAAGTCAAAGACAAATACCATATGATCTCACTTTTTTTTTTTTTAGAATATTCAAATAAACAAACAACAACAACAAAATAAGCCCATGCATTGAGAGAACAGATTGGTGGTTACCAGAGGCGTGGGGAAAGGGACTGGAGAAACAAGAGAAGAGAGTCAAAAGATACCACCTTCCAGTTATAAAATAAGTAAGTCATGGGGTTGTAATGTACAGCACAGTGACTATAGTTAACATTACTCTTTTGCTATTTGTAGTTTCTAAAAGAGTGTGTCTTAAAAGTTCTTATCATAAGAAAAACATTTTAACTACATAGGGTGACAATTAGAGTTATTGTGGTGATCATTTCACAATATGTGCAAATGTCAAATCAGAATGTTGTACACCTGAAACCAATGTATCTATTATATCCAATAAAACAGAGTCAGTTCAGAGGAACAATTCACTTGTCTTTTAAATATTTGTTTGCAACTTAAATGGATTTAATTATAGTTATAGTTGTAATACAGTTATAGTTATAGTTATACTTGTTAGTTATAGTTATAGTAGGTATAGTTATAGTTAGTTATAGTTACAGTTGTTATAGTTATAGTTATAGTTATGGTATAGTTAGCTATCATTATAAAAAAACAGAGGGCTACGCTGTGATATGTACTTGGAAGGTTTGGGGGATGGGTGCACACTGTTTTCAAGTATGTTGCACTTATGTTTCAGTACAAAAGATCCTTTAATTCTATACAGACTTAGCTTCGAGAAACGAAGCAAATCCTTCTGTCTACGAGGAACTTGATGTCCACCACCTTTCACTTCTCTATCACAAAACCTTGAGCGAGAACACAGCTGTTCCCCTGGTGTATGTGCAGCTCTCTTGGCTCCTCATGCCAACAATCCTCATGTAGGGTTGGATTCTTCTATTTCCATAACGTACGGGAGTCGCCACAGTACCCAATTTCGAAAGGAGTGAAACAATGACAAAATTCTCCTTCTTCTCTTTAATTCTCTTTTCTTCTGTCTTTGTGGTCTGAAGGCATAGGTTGGAGATAGCTTTTACTTGTGAGAGGTTTTTTTGGGGGGTACTAAAGAGCTGATAAGGGGCACAGCATGAACTGGGGAAAAGAAACAAAAACCTGACTGATAACGCCTGTGGATTGGAAAGAAAGAAAAGTCCCATTTCTCCAAAACGCACATCAACAGAATATACCTTCAAGAGAGTTTTAGAAAAGAAGACCGGTCTGCTATAATGAAAGTGCATTTGGTTAAAGCTACCCTGCATTGCATTTCTTAGAAATTCCCTCAGGAGAAAAAGTAGAATTTTTAGTGACAATATTCTTTTGTCATAACATGTCACCTAGGTTATGAGTTAGGTTCTCCTGTAAAGGTCATATATGAGCCAAGACCTGAAAGACATCAGGAAGGGGGACATATGAGTATTCAGGGATGTTTTATTATTATTATTTTTTAGGCAGGAAGTACATCAAATACAATTTTTCTAAAGTGACAGTGGGCTCAGTGTTTGAAAGAGAAAAAGGAGCCCTGTGTGGCCGGTGGGAAGGACACCGGGCAGGAGGGCTGGAGAATGAGGGAAGGGAGCTGGGCTACAACCAGACTACAAAAGATACTAAAGACCATATTGAGGCTTTTCTCTTTTTAATCTTTGAGTGCATTTGGAAGCAAACAGAAGGCTAGAATCAGAGGAGTGATAGCATTCGACTTAAGTTTTAGGACATTCATTCCTGTCGCTACATAGAAAATAGATGGCAGAGTAAAGGGAACAACCAGGAGGCCACTTAGGAGAACAAACACAGGGGCCAGAATCTGGGTCATTAGGCAATGACCAAGGACGGCAGAGGAGAAGGGGTCACATTCTGGATTTACACTGTAGCGTTCTCTGAATGAGTTAGATGCACGCCACAGGAAGCTGCTTGAGTGACGCTGCCCTTGCTAAGCTGGGAAAGACCAGCAGTAGCTGCTATTATTATTATTATTATTACTATTGTTATTAGAAGAAGATTTGCATACAACTCAAAAGTTTGTAGACATAGTTTGAAATACTTCTCAGATGTACTTGAGGAGAGTGGTCAGATATGCATCTAAAATGTTGTATATGCTTTGCACATAGTATTTTAAAATAACACCGGATAAGATCTCGTGAGAAGTGAGCATAGAATGAATGCAAGGACTGAATCCTGGGTCAGTCTCATGTTTCAAGACAAGGCAAGTGAGAAGGAAACAGGAAGGGTGACTGAGAAGAAGTTCTCAGTGAGGCTTGAGGACACAGAGAAAGGGGGACGGAAGAGAGAGAATAGATGAGTAGACAGACAGACAGATAGATAAAGATATAAATAGATGATAAATAAACCGGTGAGACATTATCCTGGTGCTCAAGTAAAGATCATGTTTAAAGGAAGAGGAAATAATAAATTGGTCAACTGCTGCTAAGGATATTGTCACAGTAACCTGGTTATTATTTAACAGGAAAGGAATAAAGGGAAGACCAGATAATATGGGCATGTCATTTATACACATTTTGTCAGAAAGCTACAGTTTGACACTTCAGGTCTATTCCCTGCAGATTGATGGAGAAAAAGACTGGACAGAGGCAGTGTAAACACATGCCCAATCAGGTCTAAGTAACGTGGGAACGAATCAGTGGTCAGAATAGGCATAGCTACCGCAAACATGTGAAACCTGAGTATTTAATCTCCTAGACAAACAAAAACCCTCTTTTGCTCTTGCTCTCTTGCTCTTTCTTTCTCTTGCCACGAGCCAGACCCTGGCTTGCGGGCTCCCATGTCCTGAATTTGCCCACGTGGCTGATGGCTCATGGCCATGTGGGACTCTGTACAATGGACTAATAGACTAAATCTAGCCTGATTCTGATCAGGACCCCTTGCATCAGGAGCACTCTCGACTCTGTCCTCACTTCTGGCCTTGCTAAACCCATAGCTGCCCCTCTTCCAAAACTGGACTGAGGGACATGGGACACTACAACCCCAGAAATGTAACTATACCAATAAAAACCATCCGTCCTTCCCTGGGGGTTTCTGAACATGCATATTTCAACTGTGCCCCAAGAACCTCTTGCCTACAAGTCTCGGAGGGATCTGGCTTCCACTTTCCTCTACAACACTAACAGTTGAGTAAGGTAAAAAATGAGAAAACATATTCATTGTGTTTGGTGATGTGGAAGTCATTAGCAACACTGATAAGGGTATTGGCAGTGGTAGGAATAAGAGTCTGATTGGAGAGGGGAGAATAGGAAATGAAAATAGAGGTTACCAATAATAATTCTACATAATTTTGCTATCAATGGAGCAGATTGATTAGATGATAATCGACTTGAACTGGGGGCAAATATATATATGTTGAAAGGTGAGAAACTTTGACTTCTGTTTTCCCCACTAGACTCGAAACTGCCTGAAGACAGAGATCTCATCAGTGTCGCTCCCCACTTGCACATTTAACACCTGTGTGTCTGACTCCCAAGTATTTGGCAATGAACCTTAGGTTCAATGAGAGAAGACTGTATGGATTTGATTTTGGCTAAGTCACTTTACTCCTTGGGGTCCTGTAACATAACAGGGCATGAACTCTTCAACCTGACACGCCACCCAAGGGCTTAGGTACATGTCTGCATTTGGCACGCAGTCTGAATCATGTTTGGGAGAAAAGAGAGAGAACAGAGAAAACAGTTCAGAAACTGAATCCTTCCACTGAATTTTTCACTGTATCCCAGTGAACTGGGAACCTTCTGGCATGTTCTGATGTAAATCCAAACATCGGGGAACGTCTGTTTTGTTTCTTCACTGTGTTACACAAAAACCTTGTGATTGTAATTGTAAGCAGCAGTTGGTAAACAATTTTAAGACTGAGCCTGAGAGAACTGAAAGAGAAGAACTGAGAAATGAAATCAAATTACGAGGTCCAGGGCTGCACATCAACATTCACAGAGATTAAATGTTTTCTTTGCAGCTGGAAAAGCTGTTTTTGTCCTATTGTCCCGAGTTCGGATAGAAAGGGTTCTGCATTCAAAATTGAAGAACCAGTTTTGCAATATGTTGCTAATAAAAAGTAAACAAGCCAAACCATTCTAAATCTATTGTGTAATATTTCCATATGAAACTGAGGAAACTTTATTTAGAATTGTCCTGTAAAGGAAAGATTCAAGTACATAGACTCCTATGCTAGAGAGCCCTGAATGTGAGTTATGTTTAAAAATGGTAAGTTTATCTAGCAAATTTATGCTTCTTATCCTGAACTTTAGGCAGCATTATTTGAATGTAGCTTCACATTTGGGGATTACTGGATTCTATAAGACTACATTCTCACTGCTTTATCTGACTTGATCACTGTACTTAACATTTGAATAGAGACTGCAGAGAGGAAAAAAATTAATACCCATTACTAAGGGAGTGGGCTGGAGAATAAAGTTGAGCTGCAATGAATTTAAAAATTCTAGAGAGGATTTTTTTTTTTTTTATGCCAACTCAAACTTTCAATATTAAAATAATTGAACTGCCAAATGACTTTTCTTTCCGAGGTAAGACAGGAAATATATAACAATTTCACTATTTTTCTTCTATTTGCTATATGCATTTATTTAAGCAAAATGTGGTTGTCTCAGACCAACTTTACTAAAGGTCATAAATACATCCTTGAAAGAACAGGATCTTCAGAATCTCTTGTGCCTCGTCACATGTCATGCTGTGGATAGAATGCCAGGCACGTTTTATTGTAGGTTTCCATATGGAGAAAGTGCTCATAGCAGCCTAGTTCATCCTCCTTATTTTACAATTGAGAAATCTGGGTCCAGAGAAGGGAGACGGGTGGGGAATGTCCGGCAGGCGGGCCACCTAAGGTCCACAAAATGAATACCAGCTGACATCACACGCCTCACCAAATCAGCCTAACCCAATAGAGCAGACTAATTTTTAAGCTGATAATTTTGTATGACCCATGAATAATGTTATAAATATCCAAATGGCCCTTGGCAGGAAAAAGATTGCCCACCCCTGGAAGCCACAGAAACTGCGAGGGAACTGAAGTTCACTCTGTAAGTTCTAGAAGTATTCTGACTACTCATTCCCTGGGCTGTATGTAATGTACTCTTGACATCAACTTTAGGAATAAAGAACAACCCATTGTTCTCCTCTTTAACAGGCATTCTTAAAGTTGCATGAGCTATTTCAATAGAAAAGCATCCTTTTGAATAACAAGTTCCTTAAATATATTGCCATGGGTTTGAAAGTAGACCTCCTTTCACTTTTCTCCTGAAGGCTCCTTCTACCAAGGTCTTTTTCTGTCATAGGAAATCCTTGGGATTCCCATTATATTTGGTTTCTGAACAATTTTTCCTCTGCCCAAGCACCTAGTCTCGCAGCAGGGTAGAGTGTGCCTTTCTCCTTGACAAGCTTTGAAAGAAGTTTTCTAATGATAACTTCTCACTGAAGCTATCTTTCCACCCATTTTACCTTCTGAAGTGTTGAAATAACAAAAGCCACTCGCATGGGAACAAAGACAAGCTATTTATTTAGAGCTCGATATCATAAAGAAGTTGGCCAACATCATTTGCGTTTGGCAGACAAGGTAGAGGGAAAACTTTAGAGTGAAATGAAGGGAGTGTCAGGTGTATTTAGTAGGAGCTGTTGGCATTTTAGCAACCGAAATACAGGCCCTTAACTGGAATGGAGCTCACAACTCTTTGGTCTATGGGCTGATGCTCTCACCACTGAGAAAACCAGTCAGGGTTTACGAGATTGGTTTGTACAGCACATTTTACTTTTCCTGGTTTTGCTCCAATCGTTATTCCTATGTCAGAGGAATTTTTAGGCCATGGAGCGTCAGATAAGGTGTCAAGATCTTTAACTGAGGTATACATCAAATATAGTGGACAAAACAAAATAGTATCTAGAGAAGATACAACTGAATTAAAAATAGAGGCATCCTGCCCAGCCGGTGTGGTGGCTTAGAGGTTGAGCATTGACCCATGCACCAAGGGGTTGCTGATTCGATTCCTCGTCAGGGCACATGCCCAATTTGTGAGCCCAATCCCCAGTAATGGGCATGCAGGAAGCAGCCAATCGATGTTCTCTCTCATCAATGTTTCTATCACTCTCTTTCTCTCTCTCTCTCTTCCTCTCTCTCTCTCTAAAAATCAATAAAGAAAAAAAAATTATTAAAAAAAGAATAGAGGAATCTTTAGGAATGTCAAGGAATGGTCTGTCTAATATGCACCTAATATTGGCATTCCATTTGCAAAGTCTCTCCCTGTTAAATTTGCAGGGGTGTTATCAGAGAAGAGAAAGAATTGTTTCAATATTTTTTCCAATAAGGTTGCAAAGATTATATTTGAAAGATCAGAGATAGGGAGAGCCTTTATAGTGTGTGTAGTCAGAGGAAGTGTTTTAGCTAAGGTGGCAGAGTGGAGATGGTAAGGTTTAATGTAGAAAGCGTCTCCTTGTAACTAGCAGGGATTAATGAAATTGACCATCCATATTCATATTTAATCCACCTTGAGTATTTAAGAGCGAGGTGTGTTTTCTTTTTTCAGAGTAACCTCATTGATCAATTTTTATTTATCTTGGGTTTTTTATTTATCTTGGGTTTTTTTTTCATAAGATGGTACAATCTTTCTTCCAGTCTCCCTTTTACTTACAGTATACGTATCACTAAGTCTTGTCAATATGTGGGTAGTGCAGAAGTTGCCACTTGGTTGTTGTATCTCGGGGCCATAATTTTATTTTTGGTTTTCTCTGATTTTTTTCTCAACAGATTCCAGAATCTTCTGTCCATTGTTATAATCCAGGAAGGGGGCTTATTTCCCATTGAAATGCCTGTCTAAAATTAGGTCTAAAATTGAAGTTTTCACTAAATTGGCTAAATGACATGAAGTAACTTTTCATATCAATACCTTCTTTAACTCTTTCAAAAAAGTTTCCAAAGTTTCATCTTTTCTATGTTAACATGAGTAATGTATGGCCTAATTGATTCTTATTGGAAATATTACAGATCTATCTTTGAGGGTACTTGATCTTGTTTTGGGGTCCTGTTTTGACCCTCAGGTTTACTGTGGGGAAAATAATTAGGTAGGTCCCGTTTTGTGTCATTTCGATCAGCTTTTGCATCTAGGACTTGGCATCTGAGGTTCCAACCAACATGAGCACAAGTTGAAGTAGGGAGATTAAACCTGAGTCATATGCATTCCAAAGAATTCTAAATCCTTTGCTGGTCTCACCTGGGTTTGCAGAATTCCTTAACTACAGCACTTAATTCAGCTCAGGCTCAGGATTTAAAATCTATTGTTGACTCCACACCTGGCTCCCATAGTGATCACTATTCAGAGGCAACTGACATTTGAGGGTCTTCAGACAATCGGTTTGAATGAAGGGAGTCTGGAAAAGGGAAGAGTTGGGGGGAGGGGTGTACAAGAAGAGAATGGGAAGACTAGGGAAAGAGGGAGAACTTTATGCAGGGAGACACCTGGAGGACAGAAAGAAGCATTTACTAGGTAGATGGGTCAAGTTTGGTGTTGCTTAATTTTGTCAAGTTTTTCATTAGTCTTGCACAAGCAGTTTTAGTGAAATATATTTTGATTCAGGGGCTTCTGGATAGTAATGAAAATTGCTATCCATGTGTATGAGAAATATCATTACATTTCTTGTGTAAGTTACCTCTCAAATGAATAATTTTGATCAAGTCAAATGCTCCCTAGGCTGACCATTGACGATCTACATCATTCTCGTGGTTATACCATCTAGAGAGAGTACAATGAGAGTCCGTACAAGAAGCATGAGAAATTGCAATATTTGGTTGAAAGTGATGCTGAGCATTTTGTGACTCAGGCCAACAATTTGATGGTTCGACACCCCCAAAAGAGGACCCAATAGTCTGCGCCCTCTGGTGGACAGAAAATCATGAGCATGCTCTCTCTGAATAAAAGCCAAGCTGAATCATAGCATGCTAAAATCTCAGGAAACTCCCCCTTATCTAAGCCATTTTTTTTTTTTCTGTGAAAAGAAAGACTAGAACCCATAAAAGTAAATAGCTTTTCAAGATTTGGAGCTGTGATAAATGCACTTCAATTGCTAAATTGTTTTGCATCTTTAATGAACTAACTACAAGTTAATATATAGTACTAACTTTTTATATTCAACCAAAGATTAAATAATTCTGTGGTGGTATTGGTAACAATATTCTTATGACATTAAAAGCACCCCTGCTTAGCCCTGCCTGTGTGGCTCAGTGGTTGAGTGTAGACCCATGCACCAAGAGGTCACCAGTTAGATTCCTGGTCAGGGCACATGCCCAGGTTGTGGGCACGATCCCCAGGGGGGGGGGGGCATGCAGGAGGCGGCCAATCAATGTTCTCTCTCATCAATGTTTCTATCTCTTTCTCCTGCTCCCTTTATCCCTTCCTCTCTCTCTCTAAAGTCAATAAAGAAAAAAAGAAGAAAAAAAAAAGCATATCTGCCTAATTTTTTTGCTTTTATGGGAAGACTTTTTCTTAACATTTTGTAAACAGAGGCTCTACCAGGCAGTTTAATAATATGTTATTTATTTATAGTAGCTACTGCAACTTTCTAAAGTGCTACACTGCTGTTTAGTTCCTATTGTTTGCTTGTGTGAGTAGTTCCGAGATTCATGTTTTTGGTTTCTACTGTCCTTTTTAATTTCAGGAATTCTTTTCTTTCCAGCTACCATTGATCATTCTTATCTTTCCCACTTAATAACTATGTGTTTACTTCTAAGTCATATGATTCTATCTAATGCAATTTTGAATTCAGAGAAAAACAAAACAAGGGGCTTGCCACATACTGGATTTTTGTGCCCCTCACTCCCAATTTATATATTACAACCTAATCTCTAAAGTCATGGAATCTGAAGGTGAGTCCTAAGGGAGGTGATTATGTTATGAGGTAGGATCCCTTATAAATATGATTACTGTTCTTATAAGGTAGACCCCAGAGTACTCTCTTGGCCCCTTCTGCCATGTGACTTTACAGGGAGAAGATGGCCATCTATGAGGACCTGAGCCCTCACCAGACACTGAATTTGCTGGTGTCTTGGTCTTGAACTTCCCAGCCTTCAGAATAGTGAGAAATAAATTTCTGTTGTTTATAAGTCACACAACATATGATATTCTATTATAGCAGCACAAATAGACTAAGACAGGTTATTTTATGAATAGGTTGGAAAATATCACCTTTGAAGTTCTAATTAGTGCATACTTTCCATAGATAACTTCTGAGTCCAAGATTTGCCTCTAGAATTAACTCCTGTGAGTTTCAGGGAGGCAGCTCATTACCAACTTCTTACCCAAAGAATCTCATATTCTTAGACAAGTGCATATGTTTAAAAAAATTTTAAGTGTTTTAAAATTATAACAACTATAAAGAAAAACAGCCCATAGAGACAATGATCTTTAATATCACAAAAAATATACAAGCACCTATAATTGTCTTGTCCAATGGTTAGCCATGAGTTACCTAAGCAGTTAAAATAGAGTAAGTAGAAATTGACCTGTGATGTAAGTGTAGAATACCTTCTTAATTTAGAAGACATGCTATGAGAAAATAATGCAAAACATGTCATTCTGAATTTATATTCTTTGGTTGGTGAATGATAATGATTTTATATATTGGATAAAATAAAATATGTTAAAATGTATTTTGCCCATTTTTCTTTACTTTTAAATATGACCGGTGAAATATTTTAAATCACACAAGTAGATTAAATTTGTAGTTTGTACTACATTTCCATTGACTAAGATGATCTATAGCATATACAATAAGTACGAACGATGCATAACATTAAGACACAACAATACAATGTGGGAAGGCATGGAAATTGACTCAAATTCTTTTAGATCCATTTATAAATATAGATTAAGAACCTTATAATATCTCTGTTATGATTTATAAGACAATCCTAAGAAAAAATCTGAAGTATAGACAGAAAATCATATACATGAATATTTATTGAAACTTCAGTTATATTATATTATGTAAAATGGAAAAAATCCTATTTGTCCAACTGAAAAAGAAAAAAATAGAAAAAGGTATATATATATCTATATCTATATATAGATATATAGATATAGATATATATATAGTGTTTTTCTCTAGCTTGGGAGATTAGGAAGTCATTAGAATTAATGTTTCAATCAAATATTTAATATATGAAAAATGCTCAAAACATGTCATTGACAAGATATATATTTATATTTTTAAACAATTTTTAGAAGGGCCATTTAAAAGTGAACAACTGTAGCCCGGCTGGTGTGGCTCAGTGATTGAGTATCTACTCATGCACCAAGAGGTCGCCAGTTTGTTTCCTGGTCAGGGCACATGTCCAGGTTGCTGGCCAAATCCCAGTGGGGAGCATGCAGGAGGCAGCCAATCGATGTTCTCTCTCATTGATGTTTCTATCTCTCTTCCTCTCCCTTCCTGTGTCTCTAAAATCAAAAAAGAAAAAAAAAATTAAAATAAAAGTAAACAATTGTAGAATTGAATAAAAATTTATGAAAAGATTAAAAACAATATTAAAAATTGCTAGCAGCAGCTATCTCTAAAATTTCCATGATAAATTAATTCTTTAAATCTTCTTATATTTTAGTATTTTCTATTATGAATCTATGTGCATATCTTAACTATATCTATTCTGTATTTATATCTATTTATAAACTTTTAAATATGATCAAAGAAGAACAGTACATATTATTTTTTAGTAAAGACAAACATTATATGTGTGGCTATATTTAGTGGAAAGAGCAGAGTTTGAATCAGGAGAACTTGGCTGAGGGCCATAAATCATAGTACTTGTCCAATCCTTCCTTTCCTTATCTATAGAATGAAAGTAGAAAACAGAATTGATCTTCAGCTGAGGTATACCAGTAGGTATATCAGTTGTGCCTATGCTCAGTGATGTGTCCCTTATTAATCAGGTGACACCGTGTGGTTACCGATGTGAAATATTTTAAACATCATCAGTGATAGGCCATCTTATTGAATTGTTGTTGATAAAGACAAGGTAAGATAAGTAGTCTTTAAAAGTGTTTTGGACCTTCCAAATAATAATAATAGTTATTATTATTATTATTATTACAATGCTAGATAATATATGTTAAATAACCAATCTGTCTTAAATGCTGCAGGATTTCAAAAACTGAAACAATGATATACATCCTCCTGAGAAGTCTGAGCTCTCGCTGGGGATTGAGGAAAGATGCTGGATCTTTGTATGTATTGCTTTTCCAATTTGGAGAAAAAGATTAAATAGAGAACTTAAATATTTTATCAAATTCAAAATATTACTTCAATAATTTAAGAAATCTTTTTAACATCTTTTAAAATGATATCTTTTTTTTTTCTTAATCCTTACCTGATGATACTTTTCCTCTTATCTTCAGATAGAGTGGGAGGGAAGGAGAGAGAGAGAGAAACATCAGTGTGAGAGTCACATAGACTGGCTGCCTCCTGCACAACCCCGACGAGGGCCAGGGACCAAACCACAACTGAGGTACATGCCCTTGACTAGAATCGAATCCACAACTCTTTGGCCTGCAGGCCAATACTCCAACTGCTGAGCCAAACCAGCCAGGACATGATATATATTTTTAATAAAATGCAGCAAAAATATTTTTGCTTCATAGTATTACACTTTATAAAATGTATTTGCATAAAATCAGTCATGTGACCAACCAGTAGTGTATAACAAAGAATAAAGGATTTGGGTGCTTTGAAAAAGAGAACAGCTGGAGGTTAAGAACTGGACAACGGCTGTCCGCGGGTACCTGTGTTTCAGATTACATGTGCTCCAAACACATTGCAACAGACTTGAGAGTCATTACACTGCAAAGCTGGACACATCTGCTGAGTAATTATGATCTCTGTTCATACAAATCTTACCAGGAGCTGAATTTAGGATTCCAGTGTACAATAGTAAGCACAGCAGCATCACTGGTTAGCTCATCTTTGAATCGTGTCAGCACTGAATTTTTGTCAGTTTCCGTAATCTTCATCAAAGCAGTGGGTTAATCACCATTCTAGGATTAGCTCTGGGGAACATGACTTGCACAAATAAAAAATTTGAGCATAACATTTGGAATAACATTTAAACGTCACCTATTCCAAACTTGATTTTATTTGCTCTGTATAAAAAATGCAAATTTTAGTAGATAAAGTAAATTTGTCCAAAAGAAGTGTGAGAACTAACTTTTCCAACTTTCTGAGGCCATTCTATCTTTAGGAAAGAATAGGTCAAAGGATACAAATTTGCAGTTTTTTTTTTGTTTGTTTTTTTTTTTTTTAATTGGCAGGATAAATAGGTTCTGGAGATCTGAAACACAGCATGTAATTACAGTTAACAATATTGTATTATAAAGCTCAAAGTTGCTAAGAAACTAGATCTTAGATGTTTCCACCACAGAAATAAATAATAATTATGTGTCATGATGGAGACATTAGCTAACACTATGGCGTAATTACATTGCAATATGTAAATGTATAAATCAACACTACACTTTAAATTTACAAAATGCTGTATGTTAATTATGTCTCAGTTTTTATACAAGGGACTAGGTCATTAAAATAATTTAAGGAGCTATGACCGTAAACAGAAAACAAAGATGGGGTGAACCTAGAAACTACCTTCCCTCACATATACAAGTAGTAATATGTTCATCACACTGTTATTCACATATTAATTTGTTGATTTTTATGTGCATTCATAAGCTCTGAGTTCTACCTACAGAACACAGATGCTAAGGATATAGACCTAAAAATGACAGGATCGCCAGGAGGAAATCACCTTGTGTGGTGGGAGATAAGCATAGGAATGTCTAATATTAATAAAAAAAAAAACTGTTGTAAATATTATTATTAAAAACATAAACCAAATGTAAGGGCTACCCAAAAGGCAGTGGGAAAAGATTCCTGGGACATGACATCTGGTATAATATAAAGGATATTAGGCTCTGGCTGGTGTGGTTCAGCTGGCTGGAGCATTTGTCCTACATTCTAAAACGTCACCGGTTTGATATACAGGAGGCAAATGATCAATGTTTCTCTCTCACATTGATGTTTCTATCTAAAAAAAAAAAAAATCAATGAAAACATCCTTAGGTGAGGATTTTTTTTTAAAAAGGATGTTTGTAAGTAAGTCAGTGAAAGAGGTAGAATAGGGAATGAAGGTCATTTCTGACAGGTTCCGGATGAGAATGCTTGAGGATAAGAAATGTCATGTGTGATGGTTTTGGGAAGAGCAGGTGATTCAATCCCATGTTTATGCAATATATATTTTTTGGCCACCAGATGTCATGAACTCTTTTAGATGTTGGGATTTTAAGATTATAAGATTATGTTTTCATTTCTTCAGAACTTGACCTTCTATCCTGTTTAGCAGATTATCACATTTTCCCTCACTTTTTATAGCACAGTGTTGGAAACATATCTATTCAGACAAGCTCTGCAATATCTGAACTTGGATTTGGACATGCTCTCTAGCTCAACTGAAGAGTAAAGATATCCTCAAATAATCTCCCAGTTTAAGCTGTTCATTCATAGATTCTGGGAAATCTAAAAGTCTTTAAAATACCAAAGAAACAAAAACCATAAAATTGATCATTGTTTGTATTAGTTTTGTTATTGCTGCTGTGGTTACAAATGACCATTAGCTTAGTGGCTTAAAATAACACAAATTTAATATTTCATCATTCTGTAAATTTATAGAGCAGTGTCAATAGCCACAAGAACACATTCAGACCAGAATGTTGCCCTAACTCCTCACAAAGCTGAAGGATACAATTAACATGAAGGAAATGGCCCTTGGGGTTTACATGCCTCCTTGGATAGGACACATACTTGAGACAATGGGAGCGAATGTGAAGTATGACTATACATTAGAAAACCTAAGGAATTTTACTAATTCCCCTGCCTAGGTCCCACTCCAGACTAATCATGCCAGGTCTTCCAGGTGCTAGATCCATTTGTTAGAGCGCTTTAGGAAATTTCAACCTGTAGACTGTTTGCAAACCACCTTGACTAGTTCCCAAACTACTAAGTAGGAAAATATATTCACAGTCTGAGATGACTGAAAAGAAATAACTGGTATAGCCCAGAAGCGAACAGACTTCGACAACTGTGACATTCCCTCCTCTGTAGGAGGGATGACAAATACTACCAATAAGCCTATGGGGGAGTTTCTTAGTCGAAGAGAAGGAAGTCATTATGCAGTTCATATTCTTCAGGGGTACTTTACCCTGTGCTTCCTTCCAGGCACTACTTTATTCATTAGAGCCCCTCGCAGCTGATGTGAGAGGCTGCACATTCTCGTTCAGATCATGGGCTGCTGGAGACAGCATTCGGGTTTCAGGACAGACTAGGTATTTGTGACCAACTGTAACCTAGAACTCACTGAAAACCATTGTTTCTGAAATCCCAACTAGGAGCTAATAGTTTTCATGTGAAAATTCTTGAAAATTCAGAAAAAATACATGTACCCCTATGTTCACAGCAGCACTATTTACAATTGCTAAGATCTGGAAACAGCCCAAATGTCCATCAATAAATGAGTGGATAAAAAAGCCATGGTACATATATACAATGGAGTACCATGCAGCTGTAAGAAAGAAAGATCTCTTATTTTTGAGGTGACATGGAGGGAGCTGGAGCATATTATGCTAAGTGAAATAAGCCAGAAAGACAAGTATCACATGATCTCACCTATTTGTGGAATGTAATGAACAAAATAAGCTGATAAACAAAGTAGACCCAGAGACATAGAAGTAGGGTTCAGACTGACAAACTTCAGAGGAGGGGAGACGGTGGGAGGGAAGAGATAAACCAAAGAACTTATATGCAAAACCAATGAACATAGACAGCAGCACTGTGAGGGGTGGGCAGGATCGAGGAGGGTGTCAATGGGGGGGAAAGGAGAAAGAGCTGTAACAATAATAAATTAATTAATAAAAAAGAGAAAAAAAATCCTTGAAGAATATGCTATATATTCGTTTATGTGGGTTTATGACCTCCGTAAGCTTTTATGGGTACATTTCAGAGCTTTCTGAACTCCCTGAAATTGCATTTTAAAACATCAGAGTTATATTTAGATATAAGTTAAATTCTAAAATATTCAAGAGCCTCCTGGCCATGTGGCTCAGTTGGTTGAGCATGGTGGCATGCACCAGGAGGTCTCCGGTTGGATTCCTGGTCAGGGAACATTCCCGGGTTGCAGGTTTGATCTCCAGTAGGGGGCATGGAGAAGACAGCTGATCCCTATGTATCTCTCTCATTGATGTATCTCTCTCCCCCACCCTCTGAAATCAATAAAAACATAGCAAAAAAAAAAAATTAAAACATCCAAGAGCCCACACTAGTCTTGTCCCCCGCTACCTCACCCCAAATTAACCCCAAATCAATAAAGAAAGAAAAAAGAAAACTGCTCTTTAAGGTACATTTAATTTTAAAATCTAACTGTGACCACGAGAAAACTGCACCAGGAGCACACAAGTCGAGTTGCATGAATAATTGCTTAAACTAAAGTGTGTTTTGATATGATGTCATAGAGAAACAGCTCTGAAAAAATATTTTTCTTTGTTTACTGAGAGTGATTTTCACTCAAGTAAATCATGTACACTATTAATTAGAATCATTGCAGAAATTTTCTTTTTGTTCTGAGTATCAGAAATTGTGCTATATCTTGTTCCTCCTGAGGAACTACATTGTTTATCCTTTTAGGGTACTGTAAATTTTACAAGTGATCATTTTTGTTTTCATTTCAACATTCCTAGAGCACTTTTTGAAAAACTAGAGTTCATCCCTAGATATAAAAGTGGAGTATAAGGTCAGAGTTGGCACTTGAGAAAAACTAATAATGGTGAGTCAGTCATCTAGGTATTTAGTAGTCACTTTTGAAGTTCCTTCTGTGTAGGTCTGTGTGAGCTGGAACTCCCTGCTGAATGACAGGCTGGTTCTAAGGCCCAGAAGTTAGCTAATTCTACCTGTGATACTGGAGTATCCATACCTAACATAATAAATATGGTGATAATGAAAAGAGGAGACAAAAAGAGGCATAATTGTTTTCTTTTTACAGAACTCTTTAGAGCTTAGCATTTGGAAAAAAATGTTTTCTTTCTTTTCTCTTACTTTTCTTTCTTTTTCTTTTTCTTTATTATTTATTTTTATTTTTTTGTGGTACATACCCTTAGCAGGAACCGAACCCGGGATTCTCTGGTCCGCAGGCCGACGCTCATCCACTGAACCAAACTGGCCAGGGCTCCCTTTCTTTTTATTAATCCTGCTAGGTATTTAAACATGTAATGAATAATTAATTTTAAAATTTCAGTGAGAAATTATTTCACTCTCATACCAGTAAGTAGATTTGTTGAGTACATATTAATTCCAACATTGAGTTATTACACACTTATTTGTTTTACCAAAGAGTGTAATTTCACTGTCTTTTAAATACATCTTACTAATATTACAGACTCTTGAAGGTGGGTAATTTCAGTGACCATCGTAACACTGGAAAGATATGATTGACAAATAATGTTTATATCCATTTTATATATGATCATATTTGATGACTGTCTTGAATGCTTTCCTTTCTAGGATTTCATTTATTATTATTATTATTATTTTATCCTTACCCAAGTATATTTTTCCATTTATTTTTAGATAGAATGGAAGGGGGGGGCGAGGGAGAGAGAGAGAAACATTGATATGAGGGAGACACATCTATTGGTTACTTCCCAAATGACCCTTACTGGAGCTGGGAATCAAACCTGCAACACAGGTACATGCCCTTGACTGTAAATTGAACCAGTTACTCTTTGGTCTTTGGGTCAAGGCTCTAACTGCTGAGCCAAACTAGCCAAGGCAGATTTCATTACTTTACGGAAAAACATCTTTTAGGTGCAAAATAAACTTTTTTTTTTTTTTTTTTTTCGTAAAGTACTGTTAGCTTCAAACAAGATCACATCCAGAGAGCCCAAGTAAGCATAGCAGGACTACTGAGGACAAAATTAGAGAGAGTGCATCATGAAGATAAGGAAGACCTGAAGGGAAAAATAATCTCAGCTTTCAGCTTTTAATATTTGAAGTGTGCTTTACATCTAATGATCAGAATGTCTTTAGGGGATTGCTTTAATTTTCTCTTACAGGGAGAAGAAACAGTTTCATTTCCAAAGCTGTGGATTTTCGAAAGATTTTCAAAGTTTGACATTACCCTCTATGGTAATTATAAAAACTGAGAGTGACTTTTGCAGGATTTCTATCCTTAAATAGTTACAGGGCATCATGTTCAATATTTTACACAATTTTATTTGATTTACTCCTGCAAACACTACATGGTGGACTTAAAAAAAGTGTTTTAAAAATAATGTTTTACATTTCAGCAGTTTTAGGCTTACAAAAAAATTGCACACTGGGTACTGAGAGTTCCCATATACTTCCTCTCTACCCAGAAAATGTATCCTATTACTAACATCTTCCTGTAGTATAGTGCATTTTTTTACACTTGATGAGACCCTATTAGTCTATTTTTATTAACTAAAGTCCATAGTTTACATTAGGGTTAACATTTTCTGTTGTACTTTCTGTGGGTTTTGACAAATGCATAAAATCATGTATTTACCATTATAGTATCACTAAACTTCACTATACTAAAAATGCTCTGCGTTCTGCCAGTTCATACCTCTGCCCTACCCCAAGCTCCAGACAACACCTGATCTTTCTGTTTTCTCCACAGTTTTACCTTGTTAGTATAACACAGAGTTGAACTCATGCAGTACACAGCCTTTTCAGATAGGCTTCTACTACTTAACAATATGCAATGTTTTGCTTCATGGCTTGACAGTTCATTTCTTTAAATCAATGAAAAATATCTCATTGTATAAATAGCCCACACTTTGTTTATTCATTTCTTTTTTGAAGGGCATTTTAATTGCTTCCAATCTGTGACAATTATGAATAAAGCTTATATAAACACTGGTGGCGAATTCTGTGTGCACATAAGTTTTTAACTCATTTGGATAAATAAATACCGAGAAATGTAATTGCTAGATACCATGGTACACTTGTTTAGCACTGTAAGAAACTGCCAAACTGTCTTCCAAAAGGGCTGTACCATTTTGCATTTGCCCCAGTGATGAATGAATGGAAATGCCTGATGCGCTTCCTCCTCATCACCATCTGGCGGTGTTCGTGTTTTGGATTTCAGCCATTTTTTTTTTTTTCTTAATATATTATTCTTTATTGATTTTAGAGGGAGAGAGGAAGGAAGAGAGACAGAGAGAGAGAGAGAGATAGTAACATCGATGAGAGAGAACATCAATTGGCCACCTCCTGCATGCCCCCCCACTGGGGATCGGGCCCACAACCTAGGCATGTGCCCTGACCGGGAATCGAACCAGCGACCTCTTGGTACATGGGTCAATGCTCAACCACTGAGCGATACTAGTAGGGCTGTATTTTAGCCATTCTAATGCATGTGTAATGACACTGATTTTGGGGTAGATTTTTAAAACTTCTGAGGTAGTTAAAAATAAGGGCTTTAAAGGAGCCAGAGGTTCTAGTATTGAATTTTGTCTCTGGTAGTTCCTAGCCATGTGATCTTCCTGAAGTATGTAGAAACATTGTAACTCAGTTCCCTTCCTGTACAAAGGTTTAAAGATAGTATCTATTTCATAGGGTTAGGAAGAATCAATGAACTGACATGCTTCAGGTGCTTAGAACAGTACTTGGCAGGTCCTAATCTCCATGAATGGTAGCTGTCATCAGTGAAATGGTGGAGCTAATTTTTGAGACAAGAAAAGAGTTAAGAACTTTGACGAAATTTCCTAGTTGAGAAAGCAGAACAACCAGTATATACGTTTAGGTTTGTCTCCTGAGCTTTTGTTCTTTCTAATATTCCAGGAAGCTTCTAAAGTTGATATGTACACAAAAATACAGTATACCCATTGTCAAAATGTCTTGGCATTTCTAGTCAAGTGTGAAGCAAGTGAGTCAGAGTTGTACATTAAGCTAGAGTTCAAACTGCTGGAAATATAAAGCCAACAGAGTGTATCTCTACTCCTCATTTCTTGCTAACTTGCTTCCCTTGTACTCCTAGTTTCCTTCCTCATCGCTCTCCCCCATTCCCTCCTGGTCACCCAGAAAGTCCTGCTCTTCCTGTCCTTTTATCTACTGTTATATATTATAGCTACTAATGCAATCACTGAAGATTCTCTATACAGGCATATTATTGTTGTTATTATTCTAATTTCATTCTAAGAAAGTTCATAATAGGAAATAATCCACCCATTTGTACATATGTCAAGCCTTTTATTTATAGGGGCAATTTCAGTAAATTGATCACTTCCGAGATAATAACTAAGTTTAAATGAATACATTTGAGTTGTATTCAGAAGACATTCAGAGAAAGGGTTCAAATCTTATTTATTTTCTTATCACCCTGCACCTGCCACATCTCCCAACATATACCAGTCACTTGAAACAGATATTTGAATAAACAAATGACACAAAGTTTGAGCCCATCAACTCAAAAGAGATATAAAATCAATCAAATGCACCAAAACTGAGGACCTTTCCCGTGAAAGAGAACATCATAACAAAGAGGACCAGTGGGTGCCAGGACCTGGCCCTGGGCATGGTTTCCTCTTCCAGCTGGACAAGCCTTTATACAGTGGCATTTTCACTGGGAGCTTCATAGATGGCTCATTGTACTTCATTATAAGCATTTACCTCTTCATTATGTTCTTAAGTTTTATTATTTTTATAGAAAATGGATACGTTCTTGTTTCAGAATATGTTTGACTCTAATTTGTTTTGCTGGCTCTTAAAACATTAATTTGAATGAATCCTTTGCCTGTCTTATTAATGCTTTTACCAAAGAACTGGATCTCATCCCATCAAACATATAATGGTGTTGATGTTGCTGCTGCTGCTATTCTCTTTGAGATAAAAGTCTCAACTATGCAATGCAATTACCTGCTTTTGTTAGGTGGAACACTCCAGACTCAATTTCAATTTTTATAGTTGCCTTGTGGTCATTATTTTGAACAAGTTATTACAATGTGTCATGGTAAGACAATGGGTATAGATTATTACAATATGTAAAACAGCTTGTTTACAACCCAAGAAAACACAGTGTCTCCTCATTGTAGTATTTACTTTTATGTCTGTGTTTGCACAAGTGTGTACAATTCTCAATTTTAGCTTCCTCACTCATAACTACAGCTTTTTATTGCTACTATGTCTGCCTTTACCAACTCTCTTTACCTTATTTTTAAAAAAATTATGTTAATATCTTAAGGTTTCAGAAGAAGATATAAAATATTTATAGACCCGACAGTAAACAAAGATTTTTTTATGCCAACATCTTCTATTTGACCATGGACCTAATTTTCTCAGAAGCATATATTTGGAATAGACAGTTATAATCTTGGACATTACAAGAGGTGAAGTCTTTAGAAAATACCCTAAGCTGGAGTGAAAAATGTTTGTTCAAGTTACAGCTTATCATTTATGAGGTTTGATAGAGTGGTTATAAAATGTGCTAAATAGCAGCTGATATTATTATTCCTGTGATTATGTTTATCTTCGTATTCTCTTGACGGAAAGCATATGTTGACAGTCTAATATCTTCTTACCACTCTGTGATTATCAAGGAAGACAAAGTATGTGAGAGTCTTCAGTGACCTACAATAAACCACATGAAGGTCAGGTTTGTCTCTTTTCCCCTTTCATGTAGTTGGTCCTCTTGCAGAGCCTTGTGATTGCCAGAAATTTGATGAAAAATAAATTGATTGTCACAGGGCTAAGTGTTTAATCTGCATACAGAATTTGACCTCTATTAGTATTGTTTCCCAGGAGCCAAGAACGAAAAAAAAAAAAAAAAATTACACTGCCCCTCTTTCTTTCTCATTTTTTCCTACTTGACTAAGGTTTAATGGGGTTGTGGATATCTGATGGCCATCGCTGTAGCTTGTGACCTCCTCTGCTGAATAAACCATATTAGGCCAGTGCAGGTGTTCTGGAAAAGATAGAGAAACACATTCCTCCTTGAGTAACATCTTGTAGGTGGTCCCAGGCCAGAATCACCATCTGTCAGTCCTGTGGCCACTGCCATAAACTACTATTACTGGACTCTCAGCTCTGTAGGCTTCTGGATCTGTTTTGCTCCCACTGTGGGTTCTTCTCCTTCAAGGCTCCCTGCACACAAGGGACTGAAAGTTAGTTATATTGCCGACCACAAACTTGTGCAACATTGAGTCCCTACCTATTGTCTGTTTGTAGCTTTGCCTTGTTCTAAATGCTGAGCAGAGTATGGAATAAGTTGTTCCTGTAGATACAGTCAATGGCACAGTCAGGAGAAGGATGTGAACCTGTATGTAGAACAATAAAGTGCAAAATGATGTGATATAGACAAAATACTTTAGTTTAATCCAATCCTGACTGGATTAAAGTTATATGGAAAATGCAATAGTTCAGCTGGAAATTCAGGGATTTCAGACAAATGTGATGAATGAATATTGAACTTTTCATGTCGTTGAAGGTCTATATCTGCAATATTCAAGTCGTTTTATAAGAACACATTGTTTCTTGTCTGACATCTTCAGAACTCCACTCCTTAGTTCTCTCTTTTTATTAAAATTTCTTTCTTCTTTATTGATTTTTAAAGAGAGAGGAAGGGAGAAGGAGAAAGAAAACATTGATGAGAGAGAACATTGATTGGCCACCTCCTGCACAACTCCCACTTGGGATTTGGCCCACAATCTGGGCATGTGCCCTGACTGGAAATCGAACCAGTGACCTCTTGGTACATGGGTCGACACTCAACCACACTGGCCGGGCTACTCCTTAGTCCTCTTTAGCAGTCTTTCATACTCATAATTTATCACCCATGACATCTGCCTTCCATACAGAGGTGACTCCAGAGCCTAGTTTGAAAAGATTTCAGCTAATTTGATAGGACACAAAGGTCAATGGCTCATTTATTATTCAAAGACTGCTAGAGACCTTGACTATAGTGAGACTTGGCTTTCAAGAGTATCTTGGCCTAAAATCATCATGAAAACTAAGATTCCATTTGTTTCATAAACTCCCCTTAGCATGCTTCACTTGAAAAAAGAAATGTATCTTTTTACCGTGACAGTCCACATTTTCTTTGCAGAATATTCCATTGAAATATCATCTCTAATTTTACTTTAAATCTCTTTTGTCTATTCTTCTCTAATAACATAAGGTAATTAAGGATTTTCCTTAATCACTTAGCCTGGCATTGTTTTATGGTAATCAATGATCTGTGTCCTGAACTCCATTCCACTACTCAAATTGACATACTCCAAACAACCACCAAACAGTGCCTCTTCACTGGTGGTCTGCCACCCCCTCTGGTCTGCCAGACCCCCTCTGGTCTGCCACAACCCTCTGGTCTGCCTCACTCCCTCTGGTCTGCCACACCCCCTCTGGTCTGCCACCCCCTTCCACTCTTTCCTGCATGCCCAGGATTCTGTTTTATCATGGCTGCAGCTCCATAATTATAAATCTTTCCCAGCAGAAGCTATAGTTCAGTGCATTACTTATCTGGACTGTGTATAGGTGACTGACAGAATTTGACCTGGGGTGTTGATTATTGGAGTAAGTTAAACAAATTTACAGACAGTGTGAGTATATGTGAAAATGAAGGACATCTTTCAAAGCCTTCGGATGTCGTAAGATGAAAACTCCATGAGCAGAGGGAATATGTCTCTTTTGTCTCTCACCTTATTTTCTATTACAGTGAATTATTCTTGTAACATCTGATTATTATTTATTAAATCAAAGAATAAGTTAAGACAAAGCAGACATTTCAGCAAGTTATTTATCTAAATGTGTGAAGTATAGATAGGAAGATCAATGAACAGGCTAATTAATTTAAGAAAAATAGCCTGGCAGGTGTGGCTCAGTTGGTTGAGTGTTATCTCGTGCACCTACAGGTCCGGTTTGATTCCCAGTCAGGGAACATGCCCAAGTTGCAGGCTCGATACCTTGTGGGAGGCATGCAAGAGGCAGCCGATTGATGTTTCTCTCTCTCTCTCTCTCCCTCTCCCTTTCTCTCTCTCTAAAAAAAAAAAATCAATAAAAAATATTAAAAATAAATAAATAAATAATGGGAAGAAAATAAGCAATCTTAAAGGAGTGAATAAGAAGAAATTCCCGGGCAAATCCTTAAAGTCTCAGAGCTCAGCCAAAGATGTAATTTTTAAGCTTTCCTTAAGGTTAAATGTGGAAACGGGTTTATTAAACCTACTGACCTCTCAAAAATACTACCTTAAAATCCAAATCATATTTATTTTAAAAATGCTGTCCAAATGAAATTGTAGATTTTTCCATTGTTCTGCCATAGACATAATCTGTTCTTTAATTTATATAACCCAAAATATTGGCATACCTGTCTTATGTCACCTCCCAAACTATAAGATCTGTGAAAGCACAGTTCCCAGCTGATTGATCTTTGTTTTCTGCCTCTTCCTTTCCTGTGTAATGAATGGTTCAGTGACTGCCCAACAACACGAGCGTATTGAGAGCTGTTGAAGCAGAGGGAGCAGAATAGCCTCAGCCCCGAGGAGGAGCCAGGTTGAGAGCTCAGACAACACTTGATTAGGAATGCACCAGAACAAGGCCAGCTTCCCAAGGGGACATGCAGTCTGGCTGCTGACTGACCTTCAGTTATGCCAGTCTCCTTCCTCCAACTTTTTGAACCTGAAAGGAAATATACTGCCTTTGATTTGTTTTTAAGGAGGAGCCTCATAAAAAGCAATGCGTGCGAAATCTTTTCCATGAAATACAGGGTAATTGATGGTTCTTCATTAGCATTTTATTTGTGCTCTTTAAAATACTTACCGGTCAAAGCATTGCAGAAGTTAACTCTCTCTGGTGTATATCATTGCGGTGCCAGACACCAAGATAGTTGACTACATTAAATATAGGATTTAAAAAAATGTACCCTTTTGGGAAATAGAACATATTTGGTGTAGGTATTAAAATGAATAGATCTTGAATTTCTGATTCATCCAAAGTTTTTGGTTTTTATTTTAATGGACTAGACATCTAAGAAAATAAAACAAAATGTTTCAAGGGTTATTTATGCATAAAAGGTATCCTTCCTAATTGAATAAAATAAGAATTATTTCTTCAATAATGTGTCTGTTATTCTTGTTACTGTGTTTCTTACATTGTCATTATTGCACTGAACAATGAGGGTCATTGTTAAGTTTGAGCACCTAACAGTTACTTCTTTCTGTGCTTGTGACAAATGTGTCGTTATTGCAAAGGGATAGCATCTGATAGCATCTGGGTAGTTACACTGCCCTGGCTCTCGTGTCTCTGAACTTTATAACTTGCACCTATGGTAAATTTACTTATCTTCTTTGGTTTCAGTCTTTTTATCCCCACAAAATTGGATCATGATATCTTATTTCATAGAACTAAAGACACCACTGGAAAACTGAACCATTAACTTATACCACTAACAAAGGGAAATAAAACAGTAAAATTAAAATATGGCTCACTCTTTATTGATTGTGAAAATATTATTCCAAGGAAAGGCTCTCTGGTTTGTTTGTTTCTCTGTCTGCAGTTAATCTTACATTAGTTTCAAAGTCATTATTATTAATTTACTAGATTTGGCTTTCTATGTTTTGTTCTATATTTTTTATTATAGAACTTTTATCTCAGTCTGGTCCCCTTTAGAATCTGGATATTTTTTTTTATTAAGACTTGGATTAAGAAAATCAAAGGGAAGCTGTAATTCATCTTAGAAAGAATATATACACATACATATTATATGTAACTTTTAAAATCTTGTATTAGAAGAGGACATCTAATAATAAAATAGGCCACTCTAAATTTCCTTTGGAGTCTGGGATCTATTATTAATTTATCTCCTGAAACTAATCAAACAGTTACAGAGTAAATTATTCAATGGCTACTTTAGACATACCTCATAAGACAATTTAAGAGCTTAATGTCATTTTTGAAAAGGGCTTCAATTATTTTCGGTCTACTTCAAATCTAAACGCAGCAGTCTGCAGGAACTAACATATAGCACCCTGTTATAACCCAGTTTATTTATTTATGTTCAGAAATAAAGAAAGCAAACTGCCATGAGATTTCAATCTGAAGGTACTCCATAGCAATAGCTAAACTAATTATAAGACCAAAAATATCTGTAGTTGGGTTATTAAATAAGAATATTTGTTTTTACCATAACTATTTCACTGGTTTGTTGAGAAAAATCATCAGATAAGATAATATCTATAAGCTCTCTGAACATTTGAGAAAAGGCTATACTTAATAAAAAACAGGAGCATTTGAAGAAAGGATATGTAAGTATATGATGATAGACAGTGGGTATTTAAATAAATCAATCTCAGATTTTCAAATGACAATGACTTAATCATGTATAGCCTTTGTGGTTTACACTCAGATTTTCCTTTGCAGAGATAAATCAACAAGAAAAGTGTAATCATAAATTGAGAGTGTTCATGTCACAAATTTTGCAAATGATTCTTTAGTTGAGTGATTTGTCAGATTTCTACCTATCACTCCATTTGGCCCTCTGTTGAAGTAGCAATACCCACCCTCCTTTTAAAAATGTCAACCTTCTCTGCCAGTGTGGCTCAGTGGATTGAGCTCAGTGATTTATTTAAATATCCACTGTCTATCATTCCATGGACTGAGAGGTCCTGGTTCGATTCCTGGTCAGGGTACATGCCCAGGTTGCAGGCTTGATCCCTAGCAGGGTGTGTGCAGGAGGCTGCTGAATAGATGTTTCCATCTCTCTCTAAAAAAATCAATAAAAAAAAAATATTTTTAAAATTAATTAATTAATTCATTTCTTTTTGGTACATGCCCCTAGCAGGAATCGAATCCAGGACTCTCTGGTCCACAGGCCGACATTCCAACCGCTGAGCCAAAAAATGTCAACCTAAGGATCCAAATTGAATTCCATCTTTAGAAAATTAGAGATTATATTTTGAAATACACTGTAGTTTTACTGTTTTACCATATATCCATCACTTATCTAACACTATTTAGAATATAAGTAAAATACTTCTCTGCACTGTTGTTTACTATTCACATAAATATATAAATAGAGATATTTATTGATTTAACACAATAATCTAGTTTTAATCCCACTAGAACTAATAACAAGACTATGCTTAATTTCCAATCAATTATTTAAATTGAATTGAAAAGTCACCAAAGAGTAATTTTTTTTTAAAGATGTTTTATTGGTTTTTAGAGACAGAGGAAGAGAGAGAGAAACATCCGTGTGAGAGCAAAACATGGATTGGCTTCCTCCTGCATGAATGCTTCCTATTGGGGATCCAGCCAGCCACCCAGGCATGTGCCCTGACTAGGAATTGAGCTGGCAACCCTTCAGTGCATGGGACAGTGCCAAGCCAACTGAGCCACACTGGCCAGGGCCAAAAGTTATTTTCATAAATGTTCACTTACTTAGCAACCCACTGGGAAAAAAAACACTTGTACATTTTGCCACGACAATTGGAAGAGTTTGACAGTAAATTGATATTAACCTTCATTCCTGGTGTGCAAATTATTTTTTTATGAAAGATCAATACAATTTTTTATATATTACAAGTGTTTAGAAATTTTTAGCCATTGAGAAGGTGATGTCATGGTAGTGAAAGTATGAATTCCTGACTTTGGGACTCTATTTTTTTCAAACTGAAATGACTATGTCTGTTATCTGGATGTTCGCTCTCTTACAATAATAGTTGTAATGAGACTTTTCTCTCCCTTGTGTTCTAAACAGATAGGAAATATTTAAATTTGAAATATAAGAATTTGTAAATCTGAACACGTAAAAAATAGCTCAGAGTTTTGGTTATATGTAGACTGGCTAAAATAGTTATATCACTTGAAAACATGTCTTTCAAGATGACATGTTGAATAGCATCACCCATGTCTTCTATGATAATAATCTAGTTTATGAACTGACCCATGATAAAGCCATTCTACTGAGAACATAAATATTTTAATCTTATTTCAAAACTGTATAGTATTCAGCCTGGTTAGCAATTGCAGATAGGTGATAGTTTTTCAAGTTGAATTTCACATTTCACCACATTAGCTTGGCTGCAAAGTTTGGAGTTTAGTTGTGTGTGTGTGTGTGTGTAAAAGATGATGTGATACTATCAGAAATCATAACATAGTAGAGATTATATACATTAATGCAGGTAAGAGAGCGTATTGGTCATGATGATAAAAGCAAGAATAAAGAAGAGATTCAAAAGATGGTGTGGACTCAGCAAATAGATTCAAAGACATATGTTTTTTTTTTTTTTATCCTCACCCGAGGACACTTTTTCATTCTTTGTTCAGATAGAGCAGGAGGAGGGAGGGAGGGAGGGGAGAGAGAGAGAGAGAGAGAGAGAGAGAGAGAGAGAGAGAGAGAGAGAAAGAGAGAGAGAGAAACATCGATGTGAAAGGGACACATCGAGTGGCTGCCACCTGCACGACCAACCAGGGCCGGGGACAAACTGCAATCGAGGTACATGCCCTTAGCGGGAACCGAACCCGGGTCTCTCTGGATTTCTGGCCGACGCTTTAACCGCTGAGCCAAACTGGCCAGGGCAAAGACATATGTTTTGTATAATCTATGTTTAAAAGTATACAACAGCCAGCCAAACATATAAAACAAAATTATTTATATACAATTTTCTATTAAAATTTTTTATGTGCAATTTTCTATATTATTAAAAATAAATATAGTCTTATATATACATATATGTAATCTGTGCTTATGATTATAATATACAGTAAAACCTACCATGGAGCAATAGTGAACTATAATGCTCACAATTGTGCAAACATTAAGTGTTGGTTAGTATTATGTAATGAAACTGTTGGCATAGATAGCAGATATTAATAAATGAAGGGAGCCAATGGAATTTGATATTATTAAGCATAATTAAACAGGGAGCATCAGCCTGTTTAACCAGGAACTACAGCTTCACACACTTGAGAGGATAGAAGCATTTCCCAGCCAAGTGGATTAACACCCCTCTCATCCCCCATCCCCCATGTAGGGAGCAGTCCCCCCTTGGAAACTGGATTATCAAGGGGAGCAGAGGGAAGTAGGCCCAAGAGCAGTAGGAGTCTAGATGGCAGCCACAGATGCTTGTCAGTCAAGCCTGGAGAAAATGGATTGGTTAGAAGGCGAACCCAGCACAACAAGCTCATGGAAGCTTAGGAAGTTGATTGGTTATTTTGAAAAAGTGCCTGGTCCTTCCCAAACCCAAGATAATATAATCCCAGCTAATAAACTCACTCTCTGTGTCTCTCTCTGTCTCTGTCTCTCTGTCTCTGTCTCTCTCAATGACAAGTGTTTGCCTGGTTCACCCACACATTTTATACAGTCAAGAGGGTCTGGCAGCTGCCTGGGACCTGGCAAACCACTCGGGCTCCAAAGGACTAAGCTTTAATATGGCACAGAACCTCTGGAAATTGGCCCTATTTCTGGCTCTAATGTGACAAATTTGGAATTTTTCCATGGCGGGATCAGTAGAGATGGGGCATGGGAAACCTGGGAGCAGAATAAATCATACCATGCCACACCCCCTCATTCGTGCGTCTCTGGAATGCCTTTCTTGAGATTCCGTGAGGGAAGACAATTTCCACAGGCAGAAACATGACATGGGCTCATCTAATTAGCCAGCCCCAAGAAATTCTGCGGTGAGAATGTGTGATGAAACACCATTCTGATCCAGCTATGGTTTGCCATAAATTGATGGTAGTTTTCTATTTGTTATCAAATCTCAAAGGAAATATTTTTAGGGTGGCTTGTTGCTGAGAGATCCCAGGAATCATTTTCATCAGCACCAGTTGGTAAAATTGGGCCTGGAGAATATTACTGATGTGGAGACCCAGTCTCTGTCTACCCATTGTTGGATACGGGGTGGCCTGTCTCTATCCCTCCCATCCCAACCAGAATGTAAGACTTCAAGTCATTGAGAACCAGGGCAACACAGAATTCATTATCAATCCAGTCATATCTGTTCTAAAGTTATCAAGAAATCTATTATGCTGAGGTTTTATCATATCACCGAAAACACCAAATGGACATTAAAACTGATAAGGATATGGAGAAACCATAACACTGATGTGTCATTGGTGAGACTATAAATTGGCGAAACCATATTGGAGAAGAATGTAACTATACCACATAAAGCTCAACATCTCACTATTCTATAGCTAATTACATACCAGAGCTGGAGTGACCAACTGTCTTGATTTACCTAGGACTAAAGGGCTTTCCAGATGTGAGACATTCAATGTTAAAATAAACAAACAAAAAACAGGGACAGCCTGGCTGGGGTGGCTCAATGTTTGAGTGTTGACATAGCACCAAGAGGTCGCCGGTTCAATTCCCAGTCAGGGTACATGCCCAGCTTGTGGGTCTGATCCCCAGTTGGGGGGCATGCAGTAGGCAGCCAATTGATGTTCTCTCTCATCAATATTTCTATCTTTCTCTATCCCTTCTTCTCTCTCTAAAATCAATAAAGAAAAAGAAAAAAAAAGTTTAAAAAGAGGTCACCAGTTTGATTCCGGTCAGGGCACATGCCCAGGTTATGGGCCAAATCCCCAGTGGGGGACACAGGAGGTGGCCAATCGATGTTCTCTCTCATCAATGTTTCTATCTCTCTCTTCCTCTCTCTAAAACCAATAAAGAAAAAAAATTAAAAAAAAAAAAAGAAAAACAGGGACAGTTGACTCCCCTAAGTTCTGGCATGTGAGCACAGGAGGCATGAATAGTTTGTGTGCCCCTCGCAGCACTGTATATAATAACCAATATTATTAACAACCTTGTCATTGATTAATAAAAAAGAATAGATTGTCCTGACTGATGTGACTCAGTTTGTTGAGTGCCATCCCATGCACCAAAATGTCGCCAGTTCAACTCTTGGTCAGGAAACATACCCAGGATGTGGGTTCCATCCCCAGCTGGGGTGTGTATGAGAGGCAACTGATTGATGTTTCTTTCTCAGATTGATGTTTCTCTCTCTCTCTCTCCCTCTTCTTTCCTTTCTCTCTCTTAAAAAAAAAATCAATCAAGATAGATTTTTATAAAAAGCATGAATAAATAGCTATGTTCATAAAATAAAATAATGCACAGCAGTAAAATATAAGTGACAATCAAATATAAAAACATGTTGAATTTCAAAAATAAAAATGTTGAATTTCAAAAATAAAATACTGAATAAAAATATTAGAAACAATACTACAGAATCTCCTTTGTGACAGTGATAAATTCACCTTTTAATTTTAACCCTAATAATATGACTGATAGTAAAAAATTCAGGAAAAAATAAAAGGGAAAGTTTGGATTTAATGAACAAAATTAATCTTTTTAGGAGTCTGATACCATTAAAGGAGCATAATACTTCAAATTCTTAAAATTCTGTCAGAATACAGTAGAATTCATGAGGTACATTCAATAATTTTTTTTTTTTAGAAATTGCTTTAATATTTCTAAAAACAATAACAGAAAACATGTGATCATGGAAGGCAAAGACGAGGATAGTGAGTTAGCATAAAATGCCACCCCAAATGCATAACTTTGTCATATGGACTATTTTCAGCTGAAGGCATTTGAAAATTAATACAAGAAAAGCTTTCTGTTCTCCTCCCATTTGCTGAATAACAGGATAAAGATTTGTAACTTTGTCCCCATATCCTCTCTAGCAGTAAGGACAGAAGTTAATCACCAGAGAGTTCTGGACCCTTATCAGCCCAGGAACAACACCTGAGGAATCTACATCATAAATCTAACTAAAAATAGCTTTTGTCCTTAACTGCTTTCCCCATACATTCGTGTTACCAGAATGTGCCCACCTAGAAGCTCAAAGTTCTTTTCCTTTGCATTTCTCTAAAAATGTATTGTGTATTTGCTGAAATGGTTGTAAGCCCTAATTCTAACCACCCCTTTTAACTCATCACTGGATGCTCCCGTGAGCATGATATTCATGTTAATAAACTTCTGTTTATTTTTCTTTTGTTAATGTGTCTTTTGTTAGTCCATTTTGCAGGCTCCTAGACAAAAAAACCTAAGCTGAGTAGAGGGAAAATTCTGCAGGGCGTTCAGCTATAACATATAAGAATAGAGTAGTAATATAAATCATGTGAAGAAAAATGTATGGGCATGTAGGATCTAATTCTCCCCTACCTTATACAGTGTACGTGAAAAGAAATGCCAGTTTTGAGAGCATAGTTGCCTAAATTGTATCTTATTTTTATAATTCTTAATATCCTTCTACTGATTCCTGGAGGCACCTACTTCATCTGTTGGAAAATAGAATGAATATTCTTCTTGAATCAGGGGCTTAGCCATGAATACTTGGCATCTGTTTCATTATACTTAGACAACTCATTGGGATCTGTACGGTGACTAAGTCATTAATATTTCAAACCTCTTTTAGACTAGACACACTATCATTCTTTACCTTTTCCCCCAAGTTCTGAAGCAATGCAGTAAAGGAGGTAAGAACAGTCTTCTTCTTCTTTTTTAAGGAGACATCTGTAATACTTTCAACAATAAAGATAAATTATATTTAAAAAAAGAACATTCTTTTTTCCATGAAAATGTCCTAGAAATTTTCTATACTTTGCTTCTATTTGCAAGACCTTAGCCAAGCAACATTGATATTGGCAAAATGGGAGTTCCTATTCCCCACTAGGTGATGCTGAGGGTAAAGTCCTTATGATAGCCCAAGAAAAATAATTTCCTGAGACTTGAACTGAAGAACAAATGATTTTTATTTGTGAGGAAGTAAATCCTTGTGTTTCTAAAGTCCAGTCATAGAAAATGTATAACTGAGGTTTTAGTTAAGCTAGGAACAAAGCCAGTGTCCAGAGTTTCCTTTCCATGTGGGAGACAGGTTCAGTAGAACATCAGCATTGCAGTCCATTAGTTCATTGTGTGTGGGGGTCTGCATGTCTGTGGGCCACACAGGAGAATGCCAGGAAGCTAAGCATGAACCATGAGCGAAGCATGCCAAGAGGAGTCAAGAGCCAAGAGCAGCAAGAGAATGATCTCCTTTGCTCAGGGAATTAAGTATCTCAAATTTCCACATACTGGCAGTGGCCATGCCCATTCTGACCAGTGACTCTGTTCCCAGGTATGACTGACAGCAAGCACCTTCCCTAGCCAACTGTTCTGGGCATGTGTCTGTCTTCCTTTTGTTGGACCCCAAGGGAGTGTAAATTTGTAGCTTCCTGGTGAAACTGTCTAAATGACATGCCTATAATATCTGGCCTTCCCTTTGTTCTTTTCCTATTATTAATAACTAGCTAATTATAACAGTATTGATACTATTTCCCTTAAACTCAGTTTCCTCTTTTATACTAAATTTAAATAATATTGAATTTCTTGGACTGGAACCTTAAATTATATGCAGGCCAGTGATTTTAATTCTCTTACTTTTAGGTAATCCACCTATCTATCTACATACTTTTAAATACTTGACCTCTATTTAAGTTATTTAAATATGTTAGTGCTGACTTCCTTAAGACTTATGATTTAGAACTGTGTTCATGACCTACCCAAGTTTAATTTTATTTTAGGTTTCTTCTCCATCCTTCTACCAATAAGATCAAACAAAAATATTAGACCCTTTGATGATGTTTCATATCTCCGTGAAGATCCCTCTGTCTTTTGTTCTTAGCTAGATAGATATCTCATGAGAAGGTCTCAATATCACTTCTAATACACACACACACACACACACACACTCTCATCAAAAACAAACAAACAAACTCTAAAAAATAAATATGTCAATGCAATCCCCATAAAAATATCAAAGACATACTTCACAGAACTAGAACAAATACTTCAAAAGTTCATATGGAACCAAAAAAGACCTCGAATAGCCACAGCAATCTTGAAAAAGAAGAACAAAGTTGGAAGGATCACATTACCAGATTTCAGGTTATACTACAAAGCCACTGTAATCAAAACAGCCTGGTACTGGCAAAAGGACAGGCATATAGACCAGTGGAACAGAACAGAGAACCCGGAAATGGACCCAAGGTAATATGCTCAATTAATATTTGACAAAGGTGGCAAGAGCATACAGTGGAGTAAGGACAGCCTCTTTAATAAATGGTGTTGGGAAAATTGGACAGCTACATGCAAAAAATGAAACTAGACCATCAACTTACACCCTACACAAGAATACACTCAAAATGGATAAAAGAATTAAATGTTACTCATGAATTCATAAAAATCCTAGAAGAGACTGTAGGCAACAAAATTTCAGACATCATACGCAGCAGAATTTTCACTGATACATCACCTAAGGCAACAGAAACAAAGGAGAACATGAACACATGGGACTACATCAAACTCAAAAGCTTCTGCACAGCAAAAGAAACAACCGTAAAAATGGAAAGGCAACCCACTGTATGGGAGAGCATAATTGCCAATGATATATCAGATAAGGGGTTAATTTCCAATATATAGAGAGTGCTCATACAACTCCACAAAAGGAATACAAAGAACCCAATTAAAAAATGAGCAGAGGTACTAAATAGACACCTCTCCAAACAGGACATACAAATGGCTAAGAGACATATGAAAAATGCTCAACATCACTAATCATCAGAGTGATGCAAATTAAAACAACAATGAGGTATCACCTCACACCTGTCAGAATGGCTGTCATCAACAAATCATCAAACAAGTGCTGGCGAGGGTGTGGAGAAAAGGGGACTCTAGTACACTGCTGGTGGGAATGCAGACTGGTGCAGCCACTATGGAAAACACTATGGTATTACCGCAAAAAATTAAAAATTGAACTGCCTTTTGACCCTGTGATCCCACTTCTAGGAATATACCCTAAGAAGCCTGAAACACCAATTAGAAAGAATATGTGTGCCCCCATGGTCATAGCAGCACTATTTACAATAGCTTAGATCTGGAAACAGCCCTAGTGTCCATCAGTATATGAATGGATAAAAAAGCAGTGGTACATATACACAATGGACTACAGTTGTAAGAAAGAAAGATCTCTTATCCTTTGAGACGACATGGAAGGACCTGGAAAGTATTATGCTAAACAAAACAAGCCAAGCAGAGAAAGACAAATATCACATGATCTCACTTATTTGTGGAATATAACGAACATAACAGTCTGAGGAACGAGATAGTCCCAGAGATGTGGAAGTGGGGTACAGACTGACAATTCCCTGAAGAGGGGGTGGTGGGGGAGAGATAAACTACAGAATTCATATGCATGTATGTATGAACAATGGACTTGGACAACAAAGGTGGGGACAGGGCAGGGAGGGAGGGGGAGGGGGAAATCAGTGGGTTAAAAAGGGGAAACATCTGTAACAAAAATAAATTAATTAAATAAAAAAATAAATATGATTCAGAATATTACTTCTAAATAAGCAGAAAAGTAATTGCATAATATCACTTTGACCTTTATAAAGAGATGATAATGTCCATTCATTCAATCCATCTCAAAATATTCATGTATTTTAATACCCTACCTCATTATAATATTTATGAAACACATACAATGGGAATGAAGATGATATCCTCTCTGGGCTTTAGACCTTCCATTACCTCCTACTTCTAGAAAGGTTAATAATATAGTTGCATGAGTAAATGAAAATTTATTTACATACTTTTTATCTGCAGCAGTTTTTAAGGCCTTTAGTCAAAGAGATGCAGTGCCAGGGTTTAGGAAAACAACAACAATGATAATTCTTTAGCTTCTTCAGATGTTTTGCCACAAGGGCACTGCCTCTCAAAATGTTCTCTCTTCATTTGATCTTAATCAGAGATCCAAATGCAAAATCCTCAAGGGCATCCCGTGTATTTGCATAAATCTCTTGGGACTATAAGTGTAAATATTCAAGAGAGGGTTGTTTTATCGCTTCAGTAAAAGGGCTGTGGATTCCATACAGATTAAAGTAGAGAATTGAGGCAATGAGGTCTCTAAAAATAATCTAGGTTTCTGTCAGCAAGGAAAAAAAAACCCCTAAAAATTTAGGGTTTGAAAGTATCTACTGAGTACTTTACTCTGTTCTAGGACTCTGTTATGAGCTCCCACAGGGGATCACATACCACTCCTACAATTTTGTAAATCCCTCAACTTGTCCAAGGGTGCCCATCTCTTAAATATCTGAGACAACTTTTGAATGTCAAAACACTTAATTTCAAATCCTACTCCTTCACCTTTAAATACATGTTGTGTCTGATCTTATTTTGTTTTTAAAGCTTAAATAGATTCTCAACATTCTAAGAAAAATTGATTCAGTTTCTGTTGGATTTGTTTTATAGTATCAAGTGTGATCATGGCTAGAGTATAAAATGTGAAACATGAACTTATTTTATCTTTTTGTTTGTGAATTACTTGAATTTTCTCCAATGCTAGATGTTGTCATCTCTCAAGTTCCAAGTCTTTGGATTTACTAATAGTATCAAGTTGCATACAAATGATAATAATGTATTGTTTAACAATGTTAATACTCTACTGTTATTTATACATTTTCAATGCACTGTCCACTTTTGTTTAACATAATAAAAAACAGTGATTCTAAAAAGTTTCATGAATCAAAATCACTCAGGGCTCCGTTTGAACACAGATAGCTGGGTCCTAGCTCCCATTTCTATTTATTAGGTCTGGAATGGGACCAGAAAATGTGCAGTTTAGTGAATTAGGAGGTAATAGCGATGTTGCTTATTCAAAGACCAGATATTGATTACAACTGGTATAGAACATGGAAGATTTAGGCTCAAGAGAACTGTTTTTGTTTTTCATTGTATTTGGGGTGGGAAGTTGGGATGATTCAAGAGTGAATTGCACAAAATAATCAGAATGGCCAGTCTCTCATGGACATGTAGGAGTTATACTGTGTGCAGGGCCATTGTTAAGGCTGATGGGAAGAAGTTAAAAGATGTCAGACTAAAGTCACATGTATTTACTTTCTCTGATGGACTTCAGAAAGATTTCCAGTTATGGCAATATATGTGTTTGGTAACATAAACACAGGTTTAATGATATCTAGAGATACTTAAATTTAGGAAATAGTGCTGTTGTCAGAGGTGAACCGGTCTGGAAATGGGTTCCTATGCCGTGTGAGAATAGAATTTCGGGGACTCACTTGTAGGGGGATTTGAGGTATAGTGACAAGATTTATTGGAAGTGGAAGCATGTGCAGGGCACAGATGTCCCTGAAGAGGCCGCTGCACCAGGTGGCTCAGCTTCGTCTTGCTGTGGAAAAAGTTCAGCCGCTGGGACCTCAGGCCCACACTTGTCCTCACCAACCTCAGTGGGAGGACCAGACCCTGGGCTGCTGTGCCTTGAGCCTCACATCCAACGCTTTGTTGTCCATTAAAGTCTTTGTCGGGCTTTCAGCACAAGCCCGGGGCCTTGTTAAGCTTTAGTCTCATTTCCTTGGGCTCAGAAAAGAGGAAGCTTACATTCAAACTATCCAATCCCTTTCTTTGCTTTTCACAGGCTTGTGCTGGTGCCTCCTCCTATCCAATCCTTTTTCTGGATATCCCGGGGTTTTGTGCACTTTTCCTATCTGGTCTTTTCCCAGGCTAGACTCCTCCCTGTTATGGTCTCCATTTCGACACCTACTGTGCATGCCTCACAGTTCTGCTTCTAGTAGTCTGGTTACTTTCTGCTGCACATGCGCCTGGTAGAAGGACCGCTCCCAGTGTCATCTTGGCTTCTAAGGCGCATGCGCACAGCAAAGGACTTTCTCCCTTACTGTTTTATTCCTCCCCACAGTAATGCGGCTTAATGGGCAGGTGTTTACCAGGGAGATGGAAAGCTGTCATTCCTGCCTGCTCTGGACAAAGTCCCTTTGGTGGAGAAAATGGCTGTCCGCTGGGATATTGTTGAAGTAGCTTCCTAGTTAATGTGGCTTAATTAGTTGCCTGGCTGCCTTCTCTTTCAGTAATATCTGATTAGCTGTCTACTGTAACCGTGCTAAATAGTTTCAGGGCCAAGGAGATGCTCGGAATAAGACACTCGATTGTGCTAATGCCTGAATGGTCTGTGCTGTTCAAATAGGACCTAAAAAAAAAACTAATCGCTCAGGTAAGAAGTTGATGGGATTTTTGCAGGGTATCTGAGCTCCACTAAGATTTGATGAACAAAGCAGACCCAGAGACATAGAAAGGAGTATGGTTCAGACTGACAAACTTCAGAGGAGGGGGTGGGGGAGATGAGATTAACCAAAGAACTTATGTGCATGTATGTATAACCAATGGACATAGACAACAATGTTTGGTGGGGGGTAGCTGAGCAGGGCTAGTTAGGGAGGAGGGTGTCTGGGGGGAAAAGGGAGAAACTTCTGCAACAAAAATTAATTAATTTAAAAAAGTTTTAAAAAAGATTCTTTCACTCTCTGAAATTATCTCAGCACTGATGGGGTCAGGATAGAGGAATATAAAACTGTATCTCTTATGCCACACTTCCCTTATTGCTCCTTCTTAAGTTAAAGAATAGAATACAAAAAGTAGACAAAATTATAAGACTTTCCCCTTGCTTAAGTTCTATTTATTTAAAGTCTGGATTCAAAATAAAACATTTGAAATATTTATTCTTATACTTTATTGTTCACTGTCTCTCTTTCCAAGAAAACTTATGGCTAGGTTACAATATATAATGTGAACATAATTATCTTTATAAAGTGGAGGAAATTGAACCATAATCTATGCCATTAGAGGATTTTCCATTAATTTTCATGATTGCAACTCCCCAGAGTTTCATGTTTAACATAAAAAGATGTAATTCATTTAATTATCTATTTTCTTTATGAGTTTTTAACCTTATATGTTGTTTTTGTACTGTTTTTCCAAGGTATTATACAAGATGATCAAGAGCTACCTAGTATATAATTAAAAATAGTCATGGGGAAGGTATATCGAATCCGTTTCCCCTTTCTTGCTACCTTTTCTAGCTGTATTTCAAAATATAAAAATAAGATATTTCTCCAAGTTTTCACCTATGAAATAGCCATTAGAAAGAGCAGATCATCCATATTTAAAGGTCTTTGTAGAGGCAAGATGCATCCCAGGATATGTGGCACTAGTCCTATTTAAAGCATCAATATGTGCAGTGGAAATGTGAGTTTAGGTGGGAACATAAAACAGGTTAAATGAAAAACATAAACATTGGCAGAGATCTTAATGGCTAGGGGCATTCCTATATGTTTAAATGTGGAAATTCCATACTACTCAATTAGACTTTTGATTACAATTTCACTTCTCAACTCCTTGTATCTGCATCAAAAAGAATATCCTGAGTAGTCAGTGAAGATAAATATTCTGTTTCTTACCATTACACATAGCTATTATAAACTAATTTTTGATTTTTGTATTTCTATCTTTTATCAATATCGTAAAGTCTGAATCCCAGCATGGTGGGGGTGGGGGAGGCAACCAACTCACGTTGTACCAAAGTCAGATCATCTAAACAGACACCAAGTGCCTGAATTTTGAATACGATGATTCCCTAAAGGTACATTTTGCCTTTGTTTACCTAATGTGTAGCCAGTTACCAGATCCAAAATGACACACCACTGCCCACTTACATACCTTTTTTTTCATTCGGGGACCTGCACACAAATGATTATAATATATTGCAAATATGCCATATAAAGCTTCACAGAAGTTCTTCTTTTGCAACAGGAGGGGTCAGTAAAGCTTCTTTAGAGAGAAACATTTCAACTAGTAAAAAACTCTAAAGAAGTAATGACATCAAAAAAAATGTTAAGTTGAGTGATTGGAGATAAAGTCTGAGAATCCAAACACACAGAGTTCATGATGTTTTGAGAGTAGACAATGACCACGAATAAAAGATAGCAGAGAATTGAGGACAAAACCTCTGGATATCTCCCTATCAAAGAAGTGAAGGATAGAATAAGAATTAGGAAAAGACACAAATGTGTTCAGAAAGGTAAATGTGAAAGCATATGCGATGGTATTAAGGAAGATAGGAGAGGGAAGTTCAAGAAGGGAATACCTTAACCTTATATGATGACTACCGAACATTCTAGACCAAGCAGCCAAAAAAAAAAGAAAGAAAAGAAAAGAAAAGAAAAAATCCCTAAAAACTAAAAAGAAACTACATTTGGGAAGTTCCTGTACGTTCCCTTTCATTTTGCTTAAACTGATCTAAAAATTTTAAGTCTTAAATAAACAAATAAAAGAAAAATTGAGAACTCCAAAAGCAATGCAAAGGGACCACAAGCATTCATGCTTCAGTCTCCAAAAACAAATCACTAAAACAATATTTCTCACAAGACGCATCCATCAAGAAGGAAAACATTCAGACCATGAGAATGTCTTGGGAGATACTTTCCGGAGTAGGAATGTGAGCAGTGATGTGCAGGGTAGACTATTTTTATCTTTGTTCATTGTACATGTACGAAGTAAATTTTTATTTTACAATTTTAAAGAAAGACAATACATATGGGAGCTGTAGACAATTGTTGGCATTTGAAAGAAAAAGTTTCAGTATTTGTGTCTCAAAATACACTACTGAACTGGAAGGTCCTTCTTATTACTCTTCCAATCTCAACTGGGAACTACTGCCCTTCCCTTTATTCATATTATAGCTTTGAAATCATCACCACTTTGAAAGCTTTCCAAAAATAATTACATAGTATAGGATCAAGTAGGGGAAAATTCTATCGGGACTATTTCACAGCTTCTCTTGGCAAGTGTGTTCTCATTATCTCAAGACAGAACTTCATTTACTTTCATAAAGCATGCCTCTCACCCAGCGACTGCATAAAAATATCAGTTTCTCACGTATGGTTTATTCCCATTTATAAACCTTTTGAATCTGAAGATAGCATATTTCTTGCCAGAATTTAACATTTTTCTTTCCAAATAAACAGAAAATTATATTCAGAAAATATCCCCATTCCTATTTTTTTTTCCCCATGAGTGCAGAAACATCGTTCTCACCATATCTTTGATTTGCATTCTTGCTTTCCGCCCGTAATAGGACCGAAGTTGGTGTTTCCAAGTTGTTAAACTATTTATTTTATAAAAGCTGCTGAACACACCATGATTGTTTCCTGCTGTGATGGAAAGAACCATCTGTAGGACTGGAACATCATCTCAAGTTGTTCTTGTTCTAAGGTCAGCCTCCAAGCTCTTGAAAAGTCCCCCCTGAGAATTTTGATTGCAAATACCATGGCCTTGTTTCTTTTTAAAGATTTTTCTCCTCTTTTTCTGAGCAGTTTGCCTGTGATCGTATGCCTCCCATTGATCATGTTATAGATCCAATGGCTTACAGACAGGCAGGGGGGAAAGTCAAGGGAAATGTCCAGCAAGGAGATTGCCTTGAAGTCAATTAAGGGTCAGTGGGGTAAGTGGGTTGGTGATCAGTGGAGCAGCAGGCTTGTGTATGAGGGTATGAGCTGACAGCACAGCACAAGGCAAACTGACGGCCTGGGGAATACCCAGGTGATATTCCCCATCCCCAAAAATGCGATAACAAGAAGGGTGGCAAGTCTAATTCAAATCCAGAGTGGAAAATGCAAGGATTGCTGTAGAATGATGAACTACCTTAGTAGGTCTCACCTACTGAAGGGCAATATACACATAGGAAGTGATCTTAACTGAGACTACAGTTGATGCATGTCTGCCTGGGATATTTCTACTGAGTGGCTGTGCAGGCAACGTCAGATATCTGTTTTGTTCGCATAGAAAAGAGGATATTAGAGAAGACTGTTGGAAAGAGTGGAGAGAAAATATGCGAGGAAGGGGAAAGAATTGCAGAATATTCTCTGCCTAACCTATAGTTCCTGGTGTGTGAGTTGCAGAGTGAGAAGAACTGCACATAGAATCCAAAGGGTCTCTATTTGCGAATTCCTTTGTGATTGCCAGGTACACAAGTGCTCTACTTAGTTTCCCAGGTGACAAAGTGCACCATAGTGGGATTTAGACAAGTAATTTGTCCCTGTTTTCAAGGATGTCTCTCAATACTCAAGTGTCCAAATCTTTGAGAGAGCAGCCCTGTCATTTTATGTGTCTTCACAGCAAATCCAACAGTGAAGTGCATCCAGGAAATTTCACAGGCCAAGAAAAAGAACGCTAGAAGCTTATGGGAGGGTACAGTGTTCCTGCTTGATAGCTACCTCAGGTGCACTGGGGGTACTCATAAGATGCCCTCTGAGATTCCTGGAAATGCTGTGCAGCCAGGTTGGCGATTCTGTCTTAGGTTCTGATAGGAAAGAGCTTTTGAAGTTAACTTGATTTTGTGAAGTGAACAATGTTAGGTTGTGTTTGTTACTTGGGATAATATCCACTATTAAAATGTCCTTCTAATTTTAGACAATTTCTGCCCATCTAACACAAAAGGCAAGCGAATACAGTCACTATAAGAATAAATATTATAAATTCAGTTGTCTCTGTACTCTTGTTCATATCTATGAGTTTTTATTAGTTTCCTTATTTGTTCATTTGTTGCTTTCAGTTTTATATCCCACATATGAGTGAAATCATATGTCATTTGTACTTTTCTGTCACAGGGAATTGGAGTGGGAGGGAGTAAAGGATAAAGGGGTAAAATTTATGGTGACAAAAGAAGATTTGACTTTGGATGGAGGGCACACAATGTGATATACAGCTGATATTCTATAAAATTATACACTTGAAACCTATATACTTTTAGTAACCAAAGTCACCCCAATAATTTAATTTTTTAAAAAAGTTTTCCCAAACTATGACGTATTTGTCACATTACTCTTAGTGTCCTTCTGTTTGATCTTACAGATTTGCTATGTCTAGAAACAGTTGGTTTAACCTCAACAATAAGTGTTCTTACAAATCGTGGCCCTGGTAGACCTGACAAGGTCATCTGAGACCTGGAATTACATATTCACATGTACATACAGGGAGCAGTAAACATCTTTTTTAATTCTCACCTGAGGACATTTTTCCATTTTTTGTTCAGATGGAGTGGGAAGGAGAGAGAGGAAGAGAGAGAAAGAGAAACATCGATGTGAAAGGGACACATCGAGGGGCTGCCACCCACTCGACCCAACCAGGGCCGGGGACAAACTGCAACCGAGGTACAAGCCCCTAGTGGGAACCAAACCCAGGTCTCTCTGGACCGCAGGCCGATGCTCTAACCACTGAACCAAACCGGCCAGGGCAAGTAAACATCTTTGAGCAAAAAATAATTGTGCAGTATTCATTACTAAACATTGCTCTTCAGTTCTCATTTTCTATGCTCATTGGGTAGTCTTTATGTTGCTCCAGGATTTCAGAGTCAGTCAAGTACATATATCTTATAGGAAAATGGCCATAAAAAGGGGAAAAAACCCAGAATTTCAAATATTGTCATGGGGTACGTTGGGATGTCAAAGCTGATGATAGAATACATAGAGGTGGGATATGGCAGAGTGAAACCTGGTGCTTCAATTTCATCAATCAGGAAAATTACAGTTAGGAAAATTATTAACCCATGTAGCAGGTAGACTTATGGAAAGAGAATACTTTCTCAGGAAAGAATACAAAGCCCACCAACAAAGTGGGAAGATGAAATCTGTAAACTGGTATATTTATCAAGTTTAGTCAAGGTATAAATCAATTAATTCTAAATTGTGTTTGTTTTTGTCACAAAGATAGAATCCATTATTAAATCAATGTGGTATTAAATTTAAGAAGACTGCACCTAATATCTTAAAAAGCATTCAGAGAAAATATGTATTGATTAGAACAAAACAAGTACAAGTTCTATTTGATGATTAAAACAATTTATAAAGAACAGATAACAAAAGAGGAGCACATGGCTTTAGACAGCTCAATGCAAAGACATTCAAAGTTCACATTTCACAAATTAGGTCTATTTAAGAATACAGGGAAGAATCATAATTGAAGATAGGAAACATGAAAAGCAGAGCAATGTAGAGAATTTTGCTGTGGATAATGACAAGTTAAAACATGGAAGATTTTTTTTAGATAAGACAGAAGAATGTATAATATATATATTAGTGTTACTACTTCATTAAATAAAATTAGACATCCCAAGAGTTAAAGTCAATTCCTCCCTTCCATCAACACACATATTTTATCTAGTTTTTTAAATGTCTTGTTTTTTTTTCTTTTTTTCAAGTGTAGCTGAGAAACAGGGAATGTATTGAAAGTCTTTTATTTGGATTTTCTGAATATTGAAATTGCTCACCTTTTTTCATGAAATCTGGAAATTACAGTATATTAAATGGCTTAGTTAAACAGATAAAATTTTCCTACAAATGATGAAAATGCTATCATAATTGTGAGAGAAGAATCTCTTTCTGAGGGATTAAAAAGATAACCAGCTGTAATGGGTGGGGTTTATAAGGAACACAATTTTACAAAATAATAAAAATGTAGTTTTTGCTTTTGGATAAAACAGTAAATTTCTTGTTATTTATTTTAATTTTTTTTTTCCTTTTTATTGATTTGAGAGAGAGAGGAAGTGAGAGGGAGAGAGAAATGGAACATCAATGAGAGAGAACATCGATTGGCCACCTCCTGCATGCCCCCCATTGGGGATCAGGCCCACAACTTGGGCATGTGTCCTGACCGAGAATCGAACCAGCAACCTCTTTGGTGCATGGGTCGATGCTCAACCACTGAGCCACACCGGCTGGACAACTTCCTGTTATTTTTAATCAACATAATATATGCTTATTATCAAGTAGGAAATCACAAGAAACAAGTTCAAAAACAATCAGCAAGCAACTCTACTTCTTATTATGCTGTTCAGTAGTGACATAGTAAACCAGTTCTCAAAAAAAAAGAAAGAAAACTTATTTTGTAATGTTTTCCATTTTCTGTGGTAGAAATGCTCCCAGCATGGCCAATTTCTAGCGCTCAGTAGTTTAACAACCAGCTCATAAAACTCTTGAAATTGTAGTAATTAGCTCATATGAGCTGGTATAATCCAGCTCCAACACACTAGTGTGCATATAAACACTTCACTGAACATCACTTCAGAAGCTACACAATATTGTCATAAAAATTTGTTTTAAAAGGGTAGATCGTTATGTTGATTAATACACAGAATTTAAAAATAGTTCTATAAGAAAGTATCACATTTGTTACTGCTTATTTTAAGAAGACAGAAATGGAGGAAATCAGTTAAGTTCAGTTTGCTATTTATTCAGCATGAAAGGAATGGTGTCCAAAATGAACATTTTAAGGAAAGACATTGTGAAAATCATTCAGCTTTTGAAGTGGCCATTTTTAAAAGCTATGTCCAAATTATTAAGCAAAACGAAACTGCTTTTCTTTTTTCTGAAATTTACTTTTTATTTTATTTTTTCCATCACCTTTTATTTCCTCTAGGTCCTCTCCTACCTCCCCTCCCCCCCTTCCCACAATCACCACACTGTGGTCCATGTCTGTGAGTTCTTCCTCCTTTTTCTTTTTATCTCAATCCCTCCACCCCCCATCCTCTCCCCCACCAGAGCTCTCTGCCTGCCCTCCATCTGTGAGTCTGTCTCTATTGCTAGTAGTGCTGTTTGTTTATTAAAAGTGCTTTTCTTAAATGAACAAAGATTTTAGCATCCTTATATTTCCTTCCACATTTTTATTCTAAGGTTTTTTTGCTGGGTCAAGTTTTAGAACACCTATACTTTACCCTTAAACGATTATTTCTTAAATCATTAAACCTTGTTTCTATAATTATATGACATCTATAATATTTAACAATAATTTTATCATAATTTCTAAATTCTAAATGGTTTTTTAATTTTTATTTGAATTTATCTCGGTTTCCTGGATTTTGTCCCTTAGAAGGTTTATTTTAAGAAAGTATGATTCATAACTGATTTTAAACTTGAATGATGCTTAAGAGATTATTTTTTTCTTTCTATTTCATTTTGCTAGAATCTGTAGACAATGTACATGCTATCCTCTAACACTGACAGTTCCTACAATACACATGTTCCTATAATAAACATTTCAATTGAGGAAAATTTTAACTTCTGTTTTTTCTTCTGACAAATTTCTGGTACTAAAATCATCCCACAAAATGAGTGCTTGTTTTCAGCCTATGAGGTCTGGCTTGGACTACCATATGCCTGGTAAAAAACAGTCTAGACAGCCCTACTCATTATGCAGCATGGAGAACATCCTTAAGGTTTGAATGGTATTGCCATGGTCTACTTCAGTATATATAAAGAGCTTAAAAAATAAACATTTCAGCATTTTTTGTCATTCCACTTCTTTTCTTATCGTCTCTGGTGGTACCAGTACCTGAGTGTTGCTCATGGGCATGAAAATAAATGCAGGCAATGCTTTGCCACACCAGAATCTTCTTTTTCTTCCTTTGGCTACCACTTTTCAAAGTGCCTAAGACGTCTTTCATTTTCACCTTGTCTTTTGTCAATTAATTTTTGGATGAATTAGAAAGTATTTTGTTCAGCCATTTTTAAGAATGTATTTTAAACCAAAAAATAATCTCTTAAGCATATACTCAGATGGCAAAGAAGGATGGGCTTGCATATTATATATATCCCTGCTCTAGGCACATGCTCTACTATGCCATTGAGCTTCACTTAAAAACACAATTTCTAGGATACAATTATTAACACTATTAAGATAGTGACGGTGTAGCATTAAGCTTAGTGTGGAGCCCTCCTACTCAGAGGGCTCTGAGTGACCACACTTGTTACTCATAAAGCTAGACCTGCTAGTGACCTTGAGAGAATGAAAATATGGTAAAGGTAAGTCTTGAAATAATCTGAGTTATGAGATAATAATTTTCAGTTACAGAATTATAATAATAAAGAGGCTTTCCAAATCATTTAATTTGATGTAGATGTCAATGTAGTGGCCAAATGAGTACTAAGTTCTAGTGATCCTGAGTACTATGGTACTTCATCCAAATCTCCTGCTCCCCATTCTGACTTTGTCTTTCTCAGAACCTGGAGTACTTCTTGTGAAGGATGGGTCTGGCTGGAGGCCCATGTGGTCATCCATGGTAGCTTTGCAAGAGTTGTGATGAGGGTAGGGCAGAGGCACTCAATATGTTTACTTTATATCAAATTTGTTGTTGCTGTAGGATTTTATTTTTCTCTGAAGTTTTATTCGAACTCCAAATCATTATGAAAAAGAAAGTAACTGTAAGATTACCCAAGGAGCTAAATTGAATTTGTACGATGAAGAAAAATGTCATTAACATTAATAATGGAACATAAGGGAAAAGAGTAGAATAAACATAGCTGAAGAAAGGTGAAAAAAATCATGTGGCATCAGAGACAAAAGGAAATGTAATTAGCAAGAAGAGAAAGATTACCTAGATAGGATTAAATTATGTGGATAGCAGTTGTATTATCAACTAATAGATGCTAATAAGGAATATCTTCAACTTAGATTTTAATTAGAGAAATTTAAATTAGAAATACTAAGAGTCAAGTTGAAAAAAAATGATTAATAACCAGATTTCAATAGGGATTTTACTGAATATAGAAAAAAATGGGTTAGGTAGCAATGCTGAAATAAGAGATGGGTTAACATTAGTAAACCTAAGAAAGACTTGTCTGTAAAAGAGCCAATGACTAAAATAAGGATAATTCAAATGTCATGAAATAAAATTACTAGAGAACAATAATGTGGAAGGTACTAAAAGAGTCTATGTTAAATAAAATCTCTATAAATCCTATATAATCTACAGTAGCAGGGTAAAGTTTCTAATTGATTCAGATTTTTGGTGAGACATACCTGTTAAAATATTAAGGATATCTACAAAAGTATAAGAAGAAGAGGAAGGAGAAAGAAAAAAATGAATTAGCAAAATAGATAAAATTACAAAAGTTCAGAAAAGGTGAAACAAAGATATAAATAAAAATATTTAAAATTGAACACAAACTAAAATGGTAGAAATGTGTCCAAGTTTTTCAGGCATCAAAAATATTAAAATTGACTACATTTACCTGATATAAGCTATTGCTTTTTACATTGAGTAAAAAGAAAACAAATGCCATTATTTAATAGGCATAGCTAAACATAACATATTTAATAGCTATATAGAAAACATAACAAGCAAAGCTAAAAATATTACTTACCTGGACCTTCACAGAAAGTTTGGTGATCTTGACTTTCTTTCTTCTAGAGACTACCAAGAAGATATCAGCACAGAGATGAATTTATTTTAAAAACCTCAACCTTATAACATATTTTAAATTAAAAAATTACTGCAGTAAAAAACAACCAAATTATTTATAGAGTAATGGCATAAACAGACAGAAGATAAGTCAAAGGCTTGAATGAGATATAATCAATGAACATTAATAAAGGATTAGTAACCACAATATGTATAGAACACCTATATCATCAATAAAAAGTAAAGAATAAAAAAAGAAAAATAGATAAGTGACATGAAGGGCTTAAATAGATGAATTGTCTATCCTCACTAATAGGTAGAGGAATGAATATTAAACAAATTACTATGGATCACCATCAGACCAGCCAGAAATCTAAACAGACATTTGGACAAGAATGTGGAAATGGAAATATTCATGCTTTCCTGAGACCAGTATAAATTGCTACAATTTGAAGAGCAACTTATCAATATACATTAGACTAAATTAACATAAATAAGATTGAATACATTCTGAACCTGCAATTCCATATCTAGGTTTATTTAACCTAAAAATAACTATTACGAAGTTCTAAAGAGTAAAACGCTTGAAGCCAATTTTTTAAAGCACTATTAGCAATAGAAAAGTGAAGAAATGGAAGGAACTGAAAATCAAAATAGTAATATATATATATATTAATATATATGTATATGTCATTCTAAGATACACAAAGGATTAAGAACATTCATCATGTGTTCTCTTGATCTCTTGTTACTTTTCCTGTATTAGCCAGCCACTTACACAGGAACTGATGACGTAAAAGAAAAGGGAAAATTAGGGTAACCCATATTCCCTTTTCCTTTTAGTTCCTCCTTACTTATCAACTAGCTGAACGTGGAGAGGACTGGTAGAATGTGTGTGTATCAAGAAGGGAAACAAAAACAATGAATTTGTTTTGTGACGTTTTCAGTATTCTGGAAAGATTGAAATACATATACATGTATAAACTATGTAATATAAACCATGTAATTTTGATGAATTCTCATTTGAGTCTAAAGTTATTATATTTACATTTCAATCCGACGATAAACAAGGTAAATATGAACAGTAAAATCTACTAACAATTCAATTTTTTTTTACTTTTCTTAGAATGACATCAAACAGCCAATAAAAAATGACCAGCGAAGAAAGACCACAAAACAAAGAAAAGTGCATTATAGTTCAGAAATTTTAATGACATAGTTTTCTGTTTATTTTAAAAAATAAAGAGCCCCATGTTTGTTTGTTTTGCACTGACTCCTGACAATTATTTAGATAACTCTGGTAATCAGTGAATAGATAAAGCTATACAAAAAGTTAACACTAATATAGCGGTAGCCTTTAAATATTTCTCCAGGAACTGCTAGCTCTCTCAATTTGCTCACATCTCATTGAATTTTTTCTCTCAGTTTTTCAGTGAAGGAAATAAGTTAGACCAGGCCCCATGCCCAACTCTGCTAGCCTCTTCCTGATGAAAAATTGAGCTCAATGAGGCAAGCTTTGATTTTGTTGTATTCTATTCCAATCACATCCTTATCATCTGTGGATCACATTAAAATACTTTTAATGTTAACATTACTTATGGAAAATAGTAGGAAATATTTTTAGGTCTCTTCAATGACATCTTTTGGCATTTATCTTCTGCTATTAGCTATTGGCTAGTTTATATAATACTGGTTACTACGTGTGGAATCTATTAATTTTTAAAGAGGGTTTATCAGATTATATTTTTGAAGTTATTATAATTATTATTCACATATTTTCTTTACTTTTTAAAAAAATAGTTATGTAAATATTTTAAATCTCATAAAATATTTTCTCTCTGCCCTCAAATTATGTTCAGCCCCCTTCAAACACCCTAATCAAAAGAGATTTTGAGTTGTGTTTATTTTCTATTAAATATTGTTTAGCACTTGGGAAAGACCATCTGTTTATTTTTATCTAAAACTGCCAATTTCAGCCCTACCAGTGTGGCTCAGTGGTTGAGCGTCGACCTAGGCACCAAGAGGTCACCAGTTCAATTCCTGGTCAAGGCACATGCCCAAGTTGTGGGCCCAATCCCAGTGGGGGGGCATGCAGGAGATGGCCAGTCGATGTTCTCTCTCATTGATGTTTCGATCTCTCTCCCTCTCCCATCCTCTATCTATAAAGTCAATAAAGGAAACACAAATTTTAAACTGTCAATTTTACATGTGGGTTGTGAATAGGTGAAATCAATTCTCCATAAAGAAAATTTATTTCTTGTTTTTAAAGAAGTCAACTCAGAGGCCTTTTGTGCATAAATCTACTATATTATGTCCATGATTATATAACATTCCGATATCAAAATTATAATAAAATAACATTTAAAAAATATGTATCTATTAAACTACGTTCCCAAATTATTTTTATGTTCCCAATATTTCCAAATTTGATTCGGAGTGGCAGCATCTTCATGAGAGACTGAATGTTATACATCAAAGTGTTACCTCTAATAAAAGTATCAGTAATTATAATAATGATATGATTCATAATATTATGGTTAATTTAAAAAATTGTCTTTAAAATGATAATGACATTCTACGTAGACTTTTAGAAATATTTTAACAGAAATATTGTCAAAATAGAATGTACTGAGTAAAATTTGTCTTCATTAATCATTTCAAAATTTCTCATACATTGTTTTCAGAAAGAATGTAATTATCTGAGCCACCATTTTCTTTCTTTCTTTTCTTTTCTTTTTTTTTTTTTTTGTTGACCTAATAGTCTTAACTTGTGAGCTCAAGGACGAATCTAAATAAAATGTATTGTTTTATATGTTGGACCAGAGCCTAGAATAATTTAATTAACACCAACTTTTGAATCATTTCACACAGTAAAATAAGTTTTCTCACAGTTTTATACTTACAATAATATACCAAGTTCAGGTACGATTAGTGAAACAAAACTTGAAATAGCAGAAGAGGAACAAACTGTATATCTGTCAACAGAGGCTATTTTCTGGTATCTCCGAAGAACAAAGAATCTTTCTTTTGTGAATTTCACAGAAATCTTCATCCCAGGTCTATAAACATAAATTGAATCATGTAACAATTCATTAACCAATCATTTTAGTCAAAGGAATTCCATGGGCTATTTTTAATAATGAAGTACCTGAATTAATAATTTCCCAAGTGTGAGCAATGAAGAGATTCTGTCAAATAAATTAGTCAAATAAGAGATTGTCCTATTGCTGAGACTGGGATCGATATGCTAACCCACCATCCCACAACACAGCAATGAAGAAAGACAATTAACATATTCAACTATATTCATTCTGCTGTTATTATTTGTTCACTTAGTGTTATATCTGCTATATATATGCAAAACGAAATCACACACACATGCACACAAACACAAACACTGCAAATAAAACAAAACTAATCTGAGAACCACCTATTTAAATCTGTAGTTGGCTCTCTACGAATGAGTGTAATGGGTGATCTCATGGCTTCGATGTACAATTTCTTGACAGTTTGATTTTAATCTATCACCCCAGTCATATTTCCTACCAGTGAAGAGGCTAGTGATGTAAGACTTTTTACCATGATAAATGTCCTGAAATGTCATACCTTTTCATGACTTTGTGCTTCTTCACATGATCTTTTCTGTTTTAAAGTCCATTCTAAAATCATTCTATTTTTGAAAGACTGCTATTTATTACTCCAAATGCATAGCATCTGTCTGAACTTATTGATTCATCTAGTCAAAGCATATTTTTCAGTGAGTCCACATGGAATTGCAAACATGCTCACTGTTATACTTGCCGAGTTTTATTGTAGATGCTTTGCTTTTATAAATATATGTCTTTTTTATTATACTGTAGCTATTTTTATTAATTTATCACCAGAGCTCAGCATAGTTTCAGAACAATAAATAGCCAAAACATATTTGTAAACTAAACAAAAAATAAATATATCATATTTCAAAAGAATGGTTTTATCTCCTCAGTATCTGAATAACATGCATAGACCCTCTAAGTGTGAAATGGTTATATAGAAATTCAAGTGAGAAATTTTCACAGCAAATAATAAATCCTGTTTTACCACTTGGGTAGAAAATGGACTATAATTAAAATTCTCATATTCTCTGAATTTCTGTTTTTTAAAATATTATGAAGTTACAGAATTACTGTTAGTGATTGAGTTCATTTGGAAGATTAACCATAATGTTTGAATTGCTATACATATCTCTCTGTTTCAGAGATTGAAATAATTTAAATGTTCCAAGGCCCTATTTCATAATTCAAAAGATGTCTTGAAACTCATCCTGATATAAATAAGAAACTACCTGATTTTCCAGTTTCTTTCCATTGTTTGGCTGTCAAACAAACTGGTGTGTATTAAATACATATTACTGAATACATTCTGTATCTTCAGCATTACATAAGGATCTATAATGAGTATAGAAGTCATAACATAAGTATACAACTAGTTAGTAACTTTTAACATTGAGTAGCCATACAAAATTGTATGTATACTTTCATAAGAGTGATGGGATCAATAAATGATATGAAAATTCAAAGAGTTTGGATAAGGACACTAGTAATTAAGCCTATTATATCCAGTGACTCGAATTTATAATATATCTTTGTTTTCTGATTTAATAAAGCTACCCTGTTACAAATTTTTAGTAATGGGAAACTGAAATCACTTTTATGATTGCAATTTTGTTAATTTTTCTAAATATACCAATTGAGCCCTTTCCAAACAAGTTAAACATTTATTAAACTGAATAAGAAACATATAGTTATATGAAGTGAGTTGGGTAAGAAATGAGAGTTGTAGCATTCCCAGACTAACAGGACTAAAAATTTAGGTGTTGTGAAGGTTCAAGTTAAATGTGTACATTAAGATGCATGATCTATGTTTGGAGTTGAAAATTCTAGCCCAGACATGAACACCTGAGTGTGAAACTAGTTTTTAATCCCATGATTAGCTTAGAGGACAGAGGACTTGTGAAGCGCACTAACAAAGATTCTGGCCATAGAGAGGCTCAAAGATTCTTATACAAGAGAGTCAGGGAAACCAAAAAGTGAACAAATAGTTGCTCACACATACTGCATTGGTATTTAGTACCACAAATGTAGTTAGAGAAAAAGAAGTACATGAACGAGAGAGACAGAGTTGGAACTGGAGTAGTGTCTCTTAATTAGCAGGTTGGGAAAGATAGGCAGGCTCTGCGTTATAGGGCAGGGACAGTGGCAATTTGGATAACTCATCTTAAACATGGGTATTTATTATCTCCATGTGCCAGAGTCTGAGTCGCAGAGCAGTATCAAGAGCCAGGGTTATACTTAGTTCAATTTTGTAACTGAACATTATGAGACAAGGAAATAAAAATCGAATTGGCATTGGGAAGAAACTAACAGGCCTTCAGACTATAGCTAGCCAAAGGGTTGTCAAGCTGATTTGCTTGATATCCTTAGAGAATAATTATGAAGACCTTCACTATGAATCATAGGAGAGGTCTGGAAGTCTGGCAGGCTTTTCAAGTCGGTAAAATGGTGTCTAATATGTAGAATACATAATGCATTGGACAGCTCTTCCAGGCAAGTCCCGAGCATAAAATTTATCTTCTCCTACAGGAATCCAGTGGAACCAATCAGAATGTTCAGAGGGGGATGGATTTGAGTTGGGGGTAGACAGGAAATACAAACATTTTGTAGGGTGTTAAATATTTACATAACTCTCTATGCATAAGATTTGCCAAATTTTGTTTGCCTTTAAGCTTTTTCTAGTCATTTCTGAGAATGCCTGCCGGTTGGGCAATAGATCTATCTACGCAGAACATTATGTGATCTTCCTGCATGATAATGAAGGCTTACAGTAAGTAATGCTGTCCATTACCGAAACACTGTTTCCATTTAGCTTATGAAAAAATTCAAACATTCAGTGAAAAGAACACACCTGACACAAGATTAAATTCTGATGGACATTCTGTGCTCACATTTCATATAAAAGAATTAGTTTCCTTGACCTACAAACTAAAAACTGACCTAGTTAGAAAGGTCCCAGATACTCTACAATAAGGTGAAAACTTTATGTGAAATCTTAGAACCCATCTAGAAGTCTCAAAACAAAACTGGTTGGTAGCTGTCAACAGATCTGGCCTTTGTGATGTCATGTCTTAAGCAGAGTTGTCATGAATCCGGTCCATCATAATGTGGTGCATCAGCCAGGCTGTGACATATGCATTCACTTCTAAGGAGAGAAGAAATTAGAACTATATAGTTTACAAACTATATGTAAACTCTAAATATAGAAAGCGAATTACTAATGGGTATCACATTTGCTTTCAATCAAATGTAAAGGAAATAATAGTTATGTTTTACATGTGCCTTTAACAGTTTAGCAAGTCCAAAATTAATGATTAACAAGCTGGGTAGATCAATTGCAGATTTCTACGGTGTAATTAAAATGTATTGTAGCTCTTTAATGGGTAGGATTGACCCTGTCAATAAAGTTGACTAGCTCTTCAATAACTTCTTACAGATTTACCACTGTTTATGGTGAAGCCAACTGAAGCCAACATTCTTCAAAGGACTTAAGTAGCTTATTTTCTGTAGGACATCTGGGTTGGCACTGGCAGTTGAATGTCTCAATTGTATCTTATAAAAAGCATATTCAACCCTGAAGTATAATTTCACAATTTATCTCCTTGAGACTGAAAAGATAGAGATTGTCGGGGACATTAGCTGTGAGCATAATTATTTTTCAAAAATCTCAGAAGCAGACTTTTTGAAAAGAAACAGTGTTATCGATAAAGTGGTTTTAGAAAATGTTGGCTTAAATACAAACAGTATAAAGGTGTCAGATCAATGTTGCCAGAATATCTAGATAAAAGCAGTATTTTCACATTCAAAAGCTACCTTGGAATTATAATTTTTATGGTAGCAGTGGGTACAAATTATGTGATTTTGCATTATATGGTTTAAGAGATATGTATGGGTGCCAAGTTTACAACTGGTGGACTTGTCAAGATTAACTTTATGTGCCAATTGTGCCACAGCACCCAGGTATGTGGTCAAACATTATTCTGGATGTTTCTGTGAGTGTTCTTGGATGAGACTGACATTTGAATTGATGGAGTTGGAGTACAGTAGATTGCCCTCCCTACTATATGAATGAGGCTCATTCAATCAATTGAAGGCCTGAATGAATAGGGCAAAAGACTGATCTCCCCCAAGCAAGAGGGAATTCTATCAGGAGACAGATTTCAATTTGTAATATAGCACGTTCTCTTCTTGGGTCTGCAGTCTGCTAGCCCACCTTGTAGATTTTGGATTTGCCAGCTTCTAAATCATATGAATATATATATATTCACACACTCACACAGCTCCTACTATTGATTTTATTTGAAAAACTCTAATACAGGTGGGCTCTTAGATAAAGAATAGTAAAGTAGAATAAGCATAGATGTGAGGATTTGAAATCGTGTAAAATTGAGATAAACATAACTTGATTTACTATAGTAGTTTGTAATAACAACAATTTTAAATTAGTTAAAATAGCCATGACTGAAAATGTGTCTTAATAAAATATGGTATTTTCATATAATTTAAACTGAGCAACAATCAAGAAATGATGTCAGATTTACATTAATAGTGGCCTCTGATTATGAATTTACAATTGTGTGACTTAGGATGATTTAATTTAAAAAATTTACCATTAATGTATTTTTCTTTTACAATGATTATACATTTGTGGTTTAAATAACTTTAATTAAAACCAAAAGAAGAGTTCTGGAAAACGCCCCTTTATATTTGTATGCTGCTTTCATGTCTGGCGACTCCTTGCCATTTTTGTTTGTTCCTGGCACCAGTCCATGAACACCATGCTTTTTGTCACATATTTTTGTCCCTTCCTACATTCCCAGTGCCCTTGTAGGACATTGGTCCTATCCAAATTGTTCATGAGCATATTTGCTCCACACTAAATTGTTCTTGATATTTAGTCCTGTCCAAAACATCCAGGCTTAGAAAATTAACAGCTTTCTTATCAAGACTTACTTCAAGACTGTCACCTTGCTACGCCCACCAACACAAAGCTATTTTTATACTGTCATAAACTCCACTAAATCCCAACCATTCTCCTGCCTCTTAGGCTCTCTCTTAAAATCACCCCAACTAGGACTTACATTTCTATAAATGTCCTCTTCTGAATTTTGTTCTTTCATTCTGATGTAAGTCAAATATACTTGGATTTGATTATCTGGCATTTGGGAAAGTGTATAGTTAAAAATTCTCAATAAGCCTGACCCTAAAATTTATCTGGGCCAGAAAAGAAATTCAAATAGAAGCTCATATGTCATTTGTCTCAAACGTTAAATGCTATGAATTGAACCACATTTATTACCCATCCACATTTTCCTGGAGCGTCCTTCAGGCTGTTCCCTGGGATTGCTGACTTGACCAGCGGCTGAGGCGTACTGTCTCTCCCTAGAATATCATGCAGTGACCCTACAGGGTGGGGGTGGTAGCAGGGATCTAGGGGAGGGTAGAACTGGGCTTGCCCCCATGACTCCTGGGTCATGATTGGATCTTCCTGAAACTACAATTTGGATTAACCTGGATAGCTACTTAGTGACCTAGTGATCCAGACCAAGCAGACTCCTGTCTGCAGATAGTATATTAATGACTCAGAATTTTTGTGCATGGGGTCGACGCTCAACCACTGAGCCACACCAGCTGGGAATGACTCAGAATTTTTAAGCAGTTTTAAGAAATCCAAAAATCTTTACCATCTGATCAAAGAACACAGGAGCACAACATGTTATCTGAGGAAGCTGGTCTGTCTAGACCTCCACTTTGGCTGATTTGCAGCACATGGCTTTCAACAAAAGCGATTCTCCTTCTGGTTCCCAGTGGTAAAGGTGCCTTAAGTGCACCTATGTGAGGTAAGAGATGATCCTATCTCCTCTCTGTTCCAAGTGTGCTCCCTCTGCCTCCACCGGGAGCTTGATAGAAGTCTGAATGTCGGGTCAGAATTCATTCATCAGAATTTCCATTTTAATAAGATTCCTAAGTGTTATGCACACACATTCAAATTTTAGGAACTGCTCTGAAGCAAGAGGCCTGCCCATGAGAGAGGCCTCTCTAGCTAGAGTCTCAAAGCAGAACCCCTCCCACCACCTGATCTACCACTAATCGGACTGAGAAATCCACAGATCTCTTTACCCACAGCACAGTATCAATAAGGAAACGAGATTCAGGATGTAATTCCTGATGATGGTGCACGTACTAAATGTTAAAACGCTTCCCTCTGTGTGGTAGCCTGGTATGGTTTTAACTGGGCAGAGCACCGTGGTGAGGGTGTTCAGGGAAGAATGCTATGACATAGTTTTGTAATGTAGGGAAAGGGCTATTGTGAAAAATTCTTTTCTGGCAGTTTTGCCTCTGAAAAAGAGTATGTATTGGGCCTGAAATGATAAGAAATGAGGCAATGTCCATTCAACAACCTGATAGGGAATCTAAATAAGTTAAATATTCCAATAATCCTATACATTTTGGTTAAGCCCACTACTGAATTAGTCAGCTTGGGCTGCCATACCAAATACCATAGACTGGATGGTTTACAAAATAGAAATTTATTTTTCATGGTTCCAGAAGCTACAATTCCAAAATCAGGGTGCCCACATGGTTGGGTTCTAGGGCAAGCTCCCTTCCGGACTTGCAAACAACTGCCTTCTCACTGAGTTCGCACATGGCCTTTCTTCAGGTGCACACACGTGAATCCGAAGAGGGAGGTCTCTTTGGCTCTTTGTATAAACCTGCCAATTACTGTGGATTTCGGATCCCAGTCAAACTGAGCTCATTTAACCTTAATTACCTCCTAGAAGGCTCTTTCTTAGATATTGTCGCACAGAGGGTTAAGGCTTCACATTCACATTGAAATTTGGGGTGAAGGGCAAAATTTAAGCCATACCACCAATAAGGTTATTCATAAAATTCCAAATCTTTATTTAGTTATAAAACCATGTATGAACATAAAATAAAAAATTTTAATTTTCCTCAAAAATAATTTGATGAGCTATAGCCTCGTATTTCCTTCTGAGTTTGACAGATAAAACAATTGGCCTTCAAGAAGGGGGTAAGTTACGTTTTGTCTATTTTTCCTTATTAATTGGTATAGTCCAGCTTGTAGTTTCACTACCTCAATTAATTTTCTTTTCAATAATATATATAGTATTGTAGAATTTAAATAAATAATCTAGGAGGGGTAGAGCATGAAAACAAATAAAATAAAACCAAAGAGGTAAAAAATAAAAATAAAGAAAAGCTATAGCAAGATGTTGAAGGAAAAAAGAAAGCAATGTTGCTTTCTCCTTTATTACTTAAAACATTTCTTAGATGACAACAATGAACCCAGTCAGAATGCACACAGCTGTTTGCCTATCATTATAATTTTGTTGTCATAAGGAATTACACCTGTGTAATAGTTCATTACGAGATATTACAATTTTGATTTTATAAGTAAACTGTCTCATTTTCTTATAGGGAAAATACAGGTTTTCTCACATGTATTTACTAAGCTTCTTAAAAGTTTTCTTGACTATCTTTAGCAACAACATCATTACTTGGGAAATAAAGCTCAGATGGGCTTGTTAAATATTCATTTTGCCTTTTGGATTTTCTGTTTTCATATGCCTAATAAAGTTATCAAGTGGGAATTTGTAACACTAAAAATTAAGGATATAATAGTTACCAAAACTGCTTGAAATCCAGGGCCTGGCTGACTAAGGAGAGATCTCCTCTCCAAGGATTAGCCGACTTTTAGGTATAACAGATGACTCACCTTGGAGTGAGTTTTTCATTGGCCAACTAACTTAGTCACAGCTCATACCCTCCGCTGATTGTCTGCTTTGACAGACCCTTATATTCCAGTACAGTATTCCCCTGTCCAATCACCCTGGGCCAGACATCAGACCACTAGGGAAACTTGCAACTGTTGAAACTATTCGATAACCAGTTCTAAACCTGTTTGGCTTTCAGCAGTGACTCTCCCAGAGTTCGCCTTGCACCGTCCGATTCAGGTCTGCTTCCGTGTTCTCTTGTGTGGCCCTGCAGGACATTCTGTGCTCTTTTCCTCTTGAGAACTGTATATGGGTTAGCATCTTCTAACGGCAATTCTCTTGATTTGTTGTCCTCACTATACCTGAATAAATAAAATACACTTTAAAACGGGGAATGTTATATTTTTAACACTTGGAAAATGGTCATTTAACAGTGTTAATTATTTTGGGGGAGCGGGGAAGGCAATCATTTCCAATGTATACCTGCTTAGTTGATGTCTGGTGTCCTTGTAAACTTCCATTAATAGAAATGTTCCTACAGAGCCATCACCACCTGTCTGGAACACTGTTTTGATTCGATATTATTTTACTCTAAAAAAGAGGTTCCCCTAATTACATAGTCTGCACATCCCTATAACACAACTTTGGAGTTACATTTTCCAAATATGTGTTGCTCCGTGAGAGTTGATCCATGTTGATGCATTGCCTCTTTATTCCTGTCTCCCCACATGCTTTTCTATTCCATCCTATAGCAACAACATAAAAGGAGCATTGGGATTTTGTTTATGGGAATAAAGTATGCTTATATATAAGGCATTGACTTTTTAAAGATAAAATAGTAAACTCGGACTAACATTTGCTGAATGCGTATTTTGTGACAAGTACTGAGATTATAAGGATAATCAAAGCACAGTCTTTTGCTTTTTTTTTTTTTTTGTACTCAAGCGGTGTGTGTCCCTCACATAACCCCAATGTGTATGTTTTGTTTCCAGACACGTTAGATACCACTGGTCACACCTTTTTCACAATATGCTATTTTTAAGGGACTTTTTATCACTCCTGGTTTATTGGCCCAAACTATGTGAATATATCTGGCTTCTTTTTCTAAGGTCTTGCTTTCAGACATTAATCAAAAACAGATAAATAAATACATACACATGTATGTACATACATATATACATAAAATAAAGATAAAAATCTCTTTTATGACAAGGAGCTAGCAGCTCATGAGAGATTCGCATATTAGCAAACAGTATTTTGTATTACAAAAACTGAAGAAATTGCCCAGCCGGTATATCTTAGTGGTTGAGCACCGACCCATGCACCAAGAGGTCACCAGTTCTATTCCTGATCAGGGCACATGCCCAGGTTGTGGGCCAGATTTCCAATGGGGGCATGCAGGAGGTGGCCAATCGGTGTTCTTTCTCATCGATGTTTCTCTCTCTCTCTCCCTTCCTCTCTCTCTAAAATAAATAAAGAAAAAAACATTAAAAACAACAACAACAACAAAACATTGAAGGAAGACTTGGGAAATGCCCATTTTTCTTAATCCAGAGAAGTCTGGTGACAGAAATTCCAAGAAGCTTGATGGGCTAACAGCAGAAATGGTTTGGGTAAAATGCACAAAAGAGAAATTATTAATGTTCTGCGGTGGTCAGCTATGCCATTCAGCTTGGAGGCAGTTGTGCCTACGAGACCTCCTGGGAACTGAACTGGAAGGCGATGTGTGGGCAGTAAAGGGCATGCCCTTAGCCAGAGACAGTGAGGTCAGCACTGAAATTCTGCGGTTTGGCAGAGTACAAAATCGGTGTATATTTGTAAGACAAGTATGGCAGGTAGTACATTTACCTGTGTGTTATGTAAGAATGTATGGGAAGAACATAAAGGCAAGAAAATACTGGAGATAAAGGCAAGGAGATAACAATTCAGATCGTCTTGATAAGCAACATAAGTTCCAACATACAGGCACTCAAATACGCTGGGCCTCTTCCTTCAATACCCATTCTTCGTGTTAACCAGTTTAAGAAGCTCTAATCCACGATATGAAAACACTGAAGTCTAGCAATTAGAATTTCTACCGACAAAAGTCTGTTCTGTTGCATTTCAAGCAAATAAAAACAGTTCTGTATTTTAAGTCAGGTTTACAATTATACTAACCAAAAGTAAAAGCAAATGAAATATCACTGTCTATACCAATCAGCACTGCATAGGGCAAACGAGAAAGTCTGCAAATTTTTCTTTTTCTACATTCCATTGCTTATCCTGATAGCAATCAGAGTCTTTCTATCAGAACCTATCGTTTATACAATATGAATTCATCTTTCTAAAACATTACTTGTTTTGCAAAATAGAAACCTGTCATTCATCTGCTTAAAAATAAAAAAAGACAGAATTCCACATGAGGACCAGGTGTTGTGACTTTTTAATGCAGCATTTTGTTTATTTGCCTTTGATGGAGAAACAGCTTATTGAGAATATCATTTATGTTGTTTACATTTATTATAAAACACATGCATAATTTACTCTGAATTTTATTTACCCATGTTAGACTATAGTACTTTTTAAGAATATCTGATTCTCTTTCCTACCCCATTACAAGTAGGTAGCTACGTGACCTTTCCTGGCTGAATTTTAGTGTGAGCAGAAGAGATATTTGTGCTTCTAGGTGATAGTCTTTACTTTTTTTAATTTTTTAATTAAAAAAATTTTTTTTCTTTATTGATTTTAGAGAGGTAGGAAGAGAGAAAGAGAGATAGAAACATCAATTAGAGAGGACACTGATTGGCCGTATCCTGCATGCCCCCTGCTGGGGATTTGGCCCACAACCTGGGCATGTGGCCTGACCAGGAATCGAACCAGCAACCTCTTGGTGCATGGGTTGATGCTCAACTCCTGAGCCACCCCAGCCAGGCTAGGTGATAGTCTTTATTTATTTATTTTTTTTTTTTATCCTCACCCGAGGATATTTTTCCATTTTTTGTACAGATAGAGTGGGAGGGAGAGTGAGGAAGGGAGAGAGAGAGAGAAACATCGACGTGAAGGGACACATCGAGTGGCTGCCACCCGCACGACCAACCAGGGCCGGGGACAAACTGCAACCGAAGTACGTGCCCTTAGCGGGAACCGAACCCGGGTCTCTCCGGACCGCAGGCCGACGCTCTAACCGCTGAGCCAAACTGGCCAGGGCTAGGTGATAGTCTTTAAAAGCCAGTGTGTGCATCTCTCTGTCTTCTTTCACTCTGCCATAGTCACTAGAACGTCTTAGCTAGCAGGTGCCCTGTAGGTCCATGTCCCTGGAGTGAGCATAATGCGTAAATAACATTTCTAGGTATTACAGAAATAGCTCATTTTAGAGAAAAAAAATACCAGACCTTGGTTTTTGTAAGACCTTGCGGGGTGTTACTCTGGCATAGGCTGACTAAGATAGAACCTATAGGTTCAAAATAGTTTTTGAAAAAATATATTTTAAAGTCAAAATAGTTTAAAGTTCACAAAGAAAAAAAAATCAGGCCTAAATTTAACATCTCTTCCTATGTAGAAATTAAAAAAAGAAAAAGCAAGCCCTGGACAATTTGGATCAGCAGTTGGAGCATTGGCCTGCGGACCAGGGAGTCCTGGATTCGGTTCCCGCTAGGGGCACATACCAAAAAACAAGCGAGCATTAAATGGCATCAGCCTCGTGAAGGGCAGGTGTTACAGTCTAGGTGTGAAGCGCCCAAGGGGATGGAAGAAGAGCTTTTTCCAGGCCAAATAATTCTGGAGTATCTAAATTTTTGCAATGTTTATTTACTATTTTTTTTATTTTTTTTATTCATATATGGTGTTGTTCATTTCTTCAACAAGCATTTATTGTCTGCTTTACCCAACATTCTTCTAAACAAAATAGTAGGTACAGATTTCAAGCCACATGAATTCTAATCATGATGAGAGGTTATGCAATCATTTGCACTAGGAGTCAAAAAAAAAAAAAATACAAGTCCACCTAGGCCACTGTGGCTCAGTTGGTTGAGCATCATCCCATGCACAGAGAGGTCATAGGTTCGATTCTCGGGCAGGGCACATGTCCGGGTTGCTGGCTGGATCCTGAGTAAGGGGCTTGCAGGAGGCAGCTGCTGATGGATGGTTCTCTCTTATCCATGTTTCTCTTTCTCTCTCTAAAATCAATTACAAATATTTTAAAAATACAAGTCCTATTAAAGTGTGGGAAAATAAGTGATTGATTTTGATGAGAAGACGAAAAGACATAGCATTTAGACTAAACATGCAGAGAAGGATATTGATAGGAAGGAAAATGAATGATGGGTCATGTGTTGGGCAACATCAAAAAAGAGCCATAGTCAAAAGTCAGAGAAACAGCTTGAATTACTAGTTGTTTTAAAAGAAGAAGAAATATTGTGGAGAATTCTGGTTTCAGCTCTGACAAGAAAATAACCCAGAAATTAATAATTTCATCTTTACAACCAGAAATACCAAACAGAAAATTAATGACTTTTCCTAAACCCTTCAGAAAACTGAATTCACAATGCAAACTGCCAACTCCTAATTGAGGGGCCAGGTGAATACAGAAAATCACAGTGGGATCTGCCTGACTGGGGCAGAAAGTTGAAGCAATCAAGCATCAGGAGCATTTAGATGGAATTATCAGGCAGGAAAGTGAAAATAAATAATATTAATATGGTAAGGGTTCTATTGGAGAAGTACGCCGTGCAGAAAAAAACAACAACAACAAAAAAAAAACATTGATCATGTAAGCAGTAGAGAGAAACCAAGAATTTAAAGGAAATTATAGAAGTCAAAAACCTGTAACAAAAATAAAGAATGCTTTTGTTAGACTCATTAAGTAGAATGGCCAAAGGCGGTGGGGGGGTGGGGGGGGAGGGATTAGTGAGGTTGAATAAGTCAACACAATTTTTCTGAAATGAAATTTCAAAAGAATATATGGGGAAAACATAACCCAACATTTAAGAACTGTGGAACAATTTCAAAAGATGGACTATATACATAATTGAAAGAATAGAAAAACTGAGAGAGGATAGAGCAGAAGAAATGTTTGAAATAACAACAGTTGAGAATTTATCAAAATTAATGACAAATACCAAACCCAGGAAGCTTAATTGCATGTGTCAATTTGATTGGGCCAAGGGGTACCTAGATAATTGATTATGTCCCCAAGGCTGTTTTTGGATGAGACGAACTTTTGAATCCCTATAGTGAGTAAAGCAGATCGCCCTCTCCAATGTGTGTGGGTCTCACTCCATCCGCTGAAGGCCTGCACAGGATGTAAAAGACTGAGAAGCAAAGGATTTGCTCTCTGTCTGCCTGTCTGAGCTGGGACATCGGTCTGCTGCCTTCAGACTCTGGCTTGGACTGGAGTTTGTACTATCAGCTATCCTGTATCTTTGCCAAATGGAGATCTTAAGACTACCCAGCCTCCATAAACATGTGAGCCAATTCCTTATCATAAGTATATCATTGGCTCGCTTTCTTTGTAGAACCTTGACTGATACACAGGATAAATAACTACCCTCCCAAAAAAATCTTAGACTGAAAAGGCTACATGCGGTATCATTTCAATTATATGACATCTGCAAAAGACAAAACTATAAAGCTAGTAACTATCTCTGTTATTGCCAGGGGCTTTGGGTGAAGGGAGGAGGATTATAAAGGTAAAACACAGGAGACTTTTTAAGGCAGTTAAACTGTTCTGCACGATATTGTAATACTGTATACATGACACAATGCATTTCTCAAAATTCATAAAATTTGCAGCACACAGAGCGAACCTTAGTGTATACAAATAAACAACAAACATCATTTAGTAATTTGAGAATCCCATGACAAAATGCAGACTCTGATAAAAAATCTAACTGTATTCTAAATGTATGAAACAAACTAACTGAAGTAGATAGTGGAAAAAATTGTTGACCTAATTAATTTTGGAAATCCGTGGAGTCAATAAGACTAAAGGTGAAAGGAACTGCTGATAAGCACTTTAACCGAGGTTAAAGAGTTGTCTCCCAGAGTGTGTGATTTAACAATTACGAGACTGCTATACATGTACATGTACATGGTTATGAAACATCTAAGTAAAGAGATAGTAGATGGTGGGAGCTAGATTTCTTCCTGTTGGAGTGGGAGGTTACAGATGACCAAAGCAGGTTAGAAAGATCCATGAGTTAATGGACTGGAGTTAGATAAATCAGTGTGAACTTATGTTTAGTTTAATATCGATACAGGTGTTTACATATAAAATATTTATAGATATACAGAAGTTAATAAAAACACCTATAGTTTCTTGCTCTGTCAGCTAAGAAACATCAACACACCAGTAGCTATAGTATAGTTAGAACTCATGTCTTAGTTTCTAATACTATTATCCTATGATAGAACCGAGACTCCTTAAAGAAATGGCTGATTCTAAGACTTGGAAAGAAAATATGCAAGATGAGTCTGAAACACATTGTAGTGTGGAAATTATGATAGTGGTAAAAAACAACAACAACAACAACAAAACTTATATTCATTGATGTATGTCAAAAAGACACAGGAGCCAATTGTAAGATGTCCACAGCTGAAAACATTGAATGTCAAAATAAAGTGGCATTGGATTGTAATCCAAAGTATAAAATAAATATGCATGAGTCCCTAATGATGTAAATCAATAATTCCATACAAGTAATTGGAATAGAGACAAATATCTTGTGTGAAAGTATTTAAAACAATTCAGGTAGCTACTCAATTTACATAACAAATTATGTAGCTACTCTACCCTCAAGCCCACAATGCTTAAGTGTGGGCTGTGCAACAGTGGCCTTCCCCCTTAGAGTACAGTATAGTGTTTTTATAGTGGGTCAACCTGACAAACACTGCCCCAGACAGGTGATCAAGCTCAACATCCACAATGATAAATCAGTTTGATAGTATGTACCTTGTTATAATGTAATTAAAATACCACTTTATCTCTGTGGTCTCTTGCAGTAACCCAACGCACCCATCTAATTGTGTTAAAACATCAGGCAAATTTTAATGGAAAAGCATTCTACAGAATAACTGACTACTATTGCTGAAAACTATCAAGATCATCAAATGCATGGTCTTGAAAACCATCACAGCAAAGGAGATCTGCTGAAGACAGGGCAACAAAATGTAATGTGCTATCTTGGATGGGATTCTGGAACAGAAGTAGAACATTAGGTACAATTTCATACTCAAAAGAAAATATGAGAACATTTTGGACCTGGGTTAATAATAATGCATTAATAATGATTCATTAATTATAAAAGTGACCACACTAATGTGAGATATTATACTAGAGAAAAATAGGTTTGGGGCATATAGGAACTCTATATTTTTATATCCACTGTCATCTCAATTTCTCTGTAAAATTAAAATTAAAAATTAAAAAAGACATCCCTGGCTGGTGTGGCTCAGCAGTTGGAGAGTCGGCCCATGGAACAAAAGGTCTTGGGTTCAATTCCAGTCAAGGACACATGGTTGGGTTACAGGTTCAATCCCTGGCCCCTGTTGGGGTTGTGTGGGAGGCAACCAATTGATGTCTGTCTCTCACATCAATGCTTCTCTCTTTCTCTCTCTCCCTCCCTCCATCCCTTCCACTATATCTGAAAAATCAATGGAAAATATCCTCAAGTGAGGATTAAAAAATAATTAAAAATACATTTGTTGACTGAAATTCTTAATATCCATAGATAGCCTTCCACAATTCTTGATACTCAGCATATAATATTTTATGAGTGGCATGGGTTTCAAAGCTAACTTGACTGAAATATTTAGGGCACGACTCTACTTTGAAAGTCGCTTGATACTGCACTCCTTAGATTTCTGATCTATACAATGCATAAAATTTAATTTATCTCTAAAATGGTACATGGACTCTATCAGTTTAAGACATTTTAAATGAGATGATAAATGAAGAAGTTGTACTTGGCATGCATACTTAGTTTCTTTCATTGAAGACCTTAGAGGACTACTATTTACAAGGCATAGCTCAGAGAGATGATAGCATATGTAGGCTAAGAGCTTACAAATGCTGAAGCCACTTCACCTCTATTCAAACCTTTGCTCTGTCAGTGACTAACAATGCAGCCTTGGGCAGGTTAGTTAAATATTCTGTGCCTCGAGTCTGCATCTTAAAACAGTAATGATACTAGTAAACATACCATATAAGGCACATGGGGATGATTTACAGAGTTAATATATATAAATATAAAATAATCTCTATTTAAATATTAGCTCTGGCCTAGCCTGTGTGGCTCAGTGTATTGAGCATCATCTCAGGGACAGAGAGGTCCCAGTTCAATTCCCAGTCAGGGCACATGCCTGGGTTGTGGACTTGATCCCAGTGTGGGGCATGCATGAGGCAGCCGACTGATGTTTCTCATACATCGATGTTTCTATCTCTCTCTCCCTTCTTCTCTCTCTCTAAAAAAAAAAAATCAATAAAAAGATATTTAAAAATAAATATTAGCTCTGTACTATCATTATTATTGATCCTATAAGGAAGGATACAATTGGAATAGACTTCTTAGATATTAAGATGAGGATTCCCCTAATCATTTGTTTTTACCATTTTCCCTGTCTCCATTTTTAGAAAACTATTCAATGTCTCTCTTTTTTAAGCTGGAAACATCAACCTATGAAGTTTTGGTCCATATTCAGTAGACATTTAAAATTTATTTTTGTTGTTGACACTATTAGAGATGTCCTAATTTTCCACACTTTGCCCCTCTCTGCCCCCCACCCCTGTCCTTTAGCACACTGTTATCTGTGTCTAGGGGTTATGCATATATGTTCTTTGGCTAATCCCTTCACCTTCTTTCCACCAGTTTCCTCTTCCCCCCTCCCCTCTGACTGCTGTCAGTCTGTTCCTCTGTTTCTATTTTGTTGGTCAGTTTATTTTGTACATTAGATTCGACATATGAGATCATATAGTACTTGTGTTTCTCTGACTGGCTTATTTCACTTAGCATAATAATCTCCAGGTCCATCCATGCTGTCATAAAAGGTAAATTATTTTTTATAACTACTTTGCATTCCATTGTATAAATGTACCACAGCTTTTTTATCCACTCATCCTCTGATGTGTACTTGGTGAGGATGTGGAGAAAAGGGAACCCTAGTGCATTGTTTGTGGGAATGCAGGCTGGTGCTGCTACTGTGAAAAACAGTATAGAGTTTCCCCAAATAATTCTAAATGGCATTGCCTTTTGACCTCGCAATCCCATCTTTGGGAATATATCCTAAGACTCCTGAAACACCAATCGGAAAACTCATATGCACCTCGATGTTTATAGCAGATTATTTACAAAAGCCAAGATCTAGATTTTTTTTTAACTTTTATAAGCTTGATCTCTAGAAATGAGAGTATAGTACACAGAGTACAATATTCTATAATATAATGTATTTTTCAAGTCTTGATTTTTGTGAGGAAATTAAAGTCCTGAGGGTTTTTTTAAGAAATAGATTTTTAAATGTCACCGATTTCTACATATTCCCATTGGCTTGTTTCAATACACAGAAATATTCCAAAGGTAGGAAACTCAGAGACATTGAATATACTTTTATCTGCCACATTTTGAATCTGGGCTTTCAAAAAACTCCCATATGTACCATTAGTTCCTAATAGGAACTCTCTTTCCTGAAAAGACAGGCACCATATCATTATAATAATAGATAATTCCCATTTACATATACAAAATGGAACACTATGCAGCTGTAAGAAAGATCTCTTATCCTTTGAGATGACATGGAAGAACCTGGAAAATATTATGTTAAGCAAAATAAGCCAATCATAGAAAGACAAATATCACATGATCTCACTTACTTATGGAATATAATGAACAAAATAAGCTGATGAACAAAATAGACCCACAGACATAGAAAGGAGTAGGGTTCAGACTGAAAAAATCAGGTTAAGAATCTGAACTAAGATCTTCTAAATTGTCATTCCATGAACTTTTTTTATTTCCTTTCTCACTCAAGCTCACATTGACCACACCCTGTTTTCAAAGATACAAAAAGAGCTGAGGAAAGAAAAAGCAAAATCTAAATGACTGATCATTTAAACAGTGCCTTACTCAGAGGATCATAAACCATGATCGAGTGAGATTTATCGGTGAAATTTGATGGGTATATCAAGAAGTACTCAAAGTTACTAATTCTCAGGAAAATGTGAAGTAAAATCACAATGAGATATTACCTTACACTTGTTTGAATGGATATTATTAAGAGGCCAAAAGACAAGTATTGGTGAGGATGTGGAGAAAACAAAATTCTTTTTTTGGGAGGGAGGCCGACTTTTATTTTATTTTTTAATTAATTTATTTTTGTTACAGATGTTTCTTGCACCCCCCCCAGACACCCTTCTCCTGATCCCGCCCGCCCCCCCTTCCCACAGCATTGTTGTCTATGTCCATTGGCTTTGCGTACATGCATCTAAGTTCTTTGGTTTATCTCATCCCTCCCCTTATCCCTCTCCTTTGAGGTCTGTCAGTCTGAACTATACCCCTTTCTGTCTCTGGGTCTATCAGCTTATTTTGTTCATTATACTCTGCAAATAAGTTGGATCATGTGGTATTTGTCTTTCTCTGATTGGCTTATTTCACTTAGCATAATACTCTCCAAGTCCCTCCATGTTATGTCAAAGGGTAAGAGATATTTCTTTCTTACAGCTGCATAGTATTCCATTGTGTAAATATACCACAACTTATTTATTCACTCATCTACTGAGGGACACGGGCTGCTTTTAGACTTTAGCAATTGTAAATAGTGCTGCTATGAACATAGGGGTATATGTATTCTTTCTGATTGGTGTTTTAGGCTTCTTAGGATATATTCCTAGAAGCAGAATCATTGGGTCAAATGGCAGTTCAATTTTTAATTTTTTGAGGAAACACTATGTTGTTTTCCCTAGTGGCTGCACCAGTCTGCATTCCCACCAGCAGTGTACTAGAGTCCCCTTTTCTCCACACCTTCACCAACACTTGTTGTTTGATGCTTTGTTGATGGCTTCCATTCTGGCAGGTGTGAGGTGATATGTTATAATTGTTTTAATTTGCATCTCTCTGATGATTAGTGATGTTGAGCATTTTTCCATATGTCTCTCTTATATACTGTTGGTGGGAATATAAACTGGTATAGCCACCATGGAAAATAATATAAGGACTCCTCAAAAATTAAAGGTGAAACTACCATCTGATTCAGCAATCCAACTTGTGGGCATAAGTCCAAAATAAATGAAATCAGGATCCCAAGTAGATATCTATACTCATGTGTTCATTGCAGCATTATTCATAATGGCATAGATATGGAAACACCCTAAATGTCCATTGATAAATGAATGGATAAAAAATATTCCACACACTGGAATATTATTCAGCCATAAAAAGGAAAATGCTGGCATTTATGATAATGTGAATGAACCCAGAGGACAGTCATGTAAATGAAATAAGCCAAACAAAGAAAGAGAAACACTGCATGATCTTACTTATATGCAGACTCTAAAACAGTCAGACTCACAGCAGCAGAGAGTAGAATAGAGTTTGCCAGGAGCTGGAGAGAGAGAGAAGGGATATGCTGGTAAAAGGATACAAAGTTTCAATTAAAACAATGTGACCATACTGTATTGTGTACTTGACATTGTCAAAGAGGGTAGATTTTGAGAGTTCTCACCAAAAAACAAAAACAAAAAAACTCACCTGGCCAGTGTGACTCAGTGATTGAGCATCGATCCATGCACCAAGAAGTCACTGGTTTGATTCCTGGTCAGGGCACATGCCCAGGTTGTGGGCCAAATCCCCCGTGGGGGGCATGCAGGAGGCGGCCAATCGATGTTCTCTCTCATTGATGTTTCTATCTCTCTCTCCCTCTCCCTTCCTCTCTCTCAAAAATCAATAAAGAAAAAAAAAAACACACAAAAGAACCCAACTTATGTGAACTGACTGAAGTGACAGATAGAAATGTTAATTTTCTTATGGCAGTGATTACTTGCCTGTGTATATGAACATCTAAACATTAATTGTACATATATATACAACTTTTATTTTTCAATTATTCCTCAATTAAGCTGGAAATATAAATTTGAAATAAAAATAATAAAACAATGTCGAATTGTTCAAGGAGAGAATATGGAAGAAAGGAATGTATCACCATATGGTTAACAAGAAATTAAAAAATGAACATGAGTTGGGACCAAACTGGGCCCAATCACCAATGGGAGTCAGAAGACAATCCCTTCAGCCATTACTCTGTATCACTAGAAATAAGAGTTTTCCAGTACTTCCCAAACCTGCAGTAAGGTATTTCAAATGTATTTGTTTCCCATTGTATAGTTTAAAGAAATATATTAAAATTTAGTTTTCAACATAAAAGTTTTGACATGCAATATCAGTTTATAAAGATAAGACCTATTTATTTTACACATTTGTTAACCAACATGGTTCATTGAATGCTATTCAACCAAATAGAAAAAAGCACATCAAACTTTACTGATACCCTTGCCATAAAAACAATTGCACAGATGTATCAATCATCATCAGTTTTGCTCAATACATTAAAATTTTAAAGTTATTTTGTCATAAACTATAATTCAGAAACCTTTCTAGTTATAATTTTGAATTAAAGAGTGTGTCTCCAGAAGAAATTTGATTTCAATTCAGGAATTATTTAACTTTAACTTACAAATGACTATTGCTCTAGTCTCTGAAGTATTCCTCATAAGTTCTTATTATATGTGTTTATTCTACTGTATCTTTTGGCAGGTATTAAGCAAACAATTGCAAGCGTTTCATATTTAAGGAAAAAAAATGAACCAAGTGCGTAAAGTTTTTTCCCCCATGTCAGAAACAGTTCTAAAGTTTAGTTTTGTACCATGAATCTGAGTTGCAGCAAAATACCAAAAGTGATTGCACGTTTTTAACATTAAAACACATTTAGACAACAGACGTTTGTCTATAGGCAAGCAGGAGATGAGTAGAAATCAATCTCAATGTGCAGATAAAAACTGTGTTTTTCAAAAGACATTATGCAGATGGATTTCTGATGGCGTGGATGTTCTCTTTTTAGATACCATGAGTACAAAAATATTCCTGCTATTTAGACCATGAACAATCCAGGCCCTTGAACTGAATTGTGCATGATGACCAGCTTTCCTCAAATCTCTTGATGTTATGTTAGAATAAAAATTGTTTTCTAAAAGAAGATATCTGAGTCATTTTATTTTTCTTAAAGTTATTCAGGATTAGTTTAATGAGGAAGTAAGGAGTGTCAGTGAATGGAATCTGCAAAATGCCTTTTTGCATTTGTTATTGGCTTTTCCTTGGTTGGTAGAAAAAACATTTTAAGAAAGAGGTTCACCCTCCAGTTACCTAGGGGTAAAAATATCATTGTCTGATGTACATTAAGTGATTATTTTTAGACAAAGACTAGGTGTTATATCCAGAGTAAGCCTTTTCCTAGAAGCCTTCTTCTTGTGATGTTTGAATTACTTCACAAATGAAATTTTGTACATCGGGTGGTGTTCTGTAATCTCTAGCTTTAACCAATTTTCACCAACCATTTCTGAAATTATTACAGTTCAGCTACTATGCATTGTACTTTGTAACAACTTTCAGAATGTATAATTGTTTTAAGTGTTATCATTATTGTAGTTTGAGGGATTAACACATGAAGCTGTGTTATTCAGTTGAGTTCATTTTTTATTAAAACTGATGCTTTTAAAAATAATCTTGAAATAATTAGATGATAAAAATAGACACAAAATTGCATGTGATTTATTTTAAAAACTGTTTTACTCTCCTTAATAATCAAGGAAGAGTTTTGATAAAGGGGAGAAGAGAAGAAATAAAGCACAGAACTTATATGCATGTATGTGTAACCATGAACATAGACGTCAATGCTGGGGACAGGGTGACAGTTGAGGTGGGGGATCAGGAGGAGGGTGCCAATGGGGGAAAGAGGAGAAAAATCTGTAACAAAAATGAATTAATTAAAAATTTTAAAAAAAGAACTCAAATCAAGGATGCTTTATACATGAAAATATATCATTAGTAAAATATACACAACTTTTTTTTTTTTAAGTTAATGCTACCTCAGCTAGCCTTAAAATGATCCCAAATATCTCCTTCCCTCTCTGTATCATTGGTCACCAAGTCTTCTGATTTGACATTTAACAAAGAAGTTCTCAAAAGATGCATCTAAGCAAAACTTTCCAGGTCTATCCCTTACATTTTAACTATAATTTTTTTTTGACAACTTATGTGTACATTTAAAAAAAATGTTTAACCAGCAGTTTTCATGCCAAGGTTTAAAGTGTGCCATAAATCCAAACTTTTGAGAACCACCAGGTGAGGATTCTGTTTTAATCATTAATATTCTGAACTGTTGGGAAATGTATACAGAATTTTCTGCCAAACTCTTTAAATCTCATAATTCTACCAATAACCCTTATGGCACTGAGACATCTCGCTTTCTTTCCCGAGCTTGAAGCATCTGACGACATTCAGCTGCCTACAGAAGCCTGTGTCCATCCAGAAATGACCATTCCACACTGTCATCTACATGGGAACCCTAGTGTGGCCCAAAGGATGATTTTAAAAGTGGATATTTTGATAATGTCAAATGTCAAAAAGTAAAAAGTAATTATTTAAAAGTGAACAGAAGTGTGTTAATTTTTCTGTATGACAACATTAGATATGTATGCAATACAAAACTTAGAAACAAAACATGTGAATAGCTATTTAATGTTTAATAGAATATTAAAACATTCTTTTAATATTATTTTTAAATGTCATCACTCAGAAGTACTTAGTTATTCAGTATAAAACACCTGAATTTGATATTTGTGCTTGATATTTTTTTGCAACCATAATAAAAAGTTACAGTTCAATATGCAGATTTCACTCTGATAGAAAAGATAACCACAAAGGTTACAGATTTCTGAATTCTATAAAACAGTAAATTCTGTATCTATTAACAATTCATTTCAGCATTACTTTTTATGAACTGACTATATAAATAATTATTTCTCAAATTCTTTTTTAAATAAGCTTTATTACCTTACTGATTCCCTCATTCATTAATATGTTAAGTAATATAATCAATACATATTTATCTTATATTTGATCAAAGCCATGTTTTAACTCTTCAAAAATTATTTCAATAGAACAAAATTTCATACTGAGAAAGCATCAATAACGAGAATTTTCTCGAAAAAACTTAAATTTAATATTGATCATAAAAAAATCTATACATACATAAGAAAAATCTCCATTGTGTCAATATCCAATTATTTAATTTATATTAAATTATTAAACATTCAGCCCTGGTCGATTTGGCTCAGCGATTAGAGCATCTGCCCTCAGACCAAAGGGTCATGGATTCCCAGTAAAGGGCACATACCTCAGTTGTGGTTGGGTCTCTGGCCCTGGTTGAGGTCATCTGGGAGACCACCAATCAATGTGTCTCTCTCACATTGATGTTTCTCCCTCTTTCTTCCGTCTCACTCTATCTGAAGATAAATTGAAAAATATCCTCCAGTGAGGATTTTAAAAAAGATTATTAAACTTTCATTAATTGTCTAAAAAATGGATGTTTATTTATGAATCTATCAACAGAACACTATAATTATCCGAAAGTTTGACATAGAAAAATGTTGTTATTGGATGATAAATACAGTTTTATTAAAGATTTGAAAATTAATTTTGTGATACAACTTTTCATGTTTTTTTGATAATTTAATTGTCAATAATATTTATTGATCCATAACTTAAATCCTTTCATTTCTATCGCAGTGAATATTGCAGCCGAAGGAAAGTGAGCAACAAAATTAGGACATAGTAATAAATATTTTAATGAATTTGCTTGCTCAATGCTTTCATTGTTATTATTAAAATGTAATTGTAGAAATTTAAAATAAAATAGTAAAGTAAACAGAATTAATCTCTCTGTTGCAATGTCTGGAATACTCTGCCTCTGGCAAGCAGGAAAAAACAAAAACTATTGGTTTTTCAAGCTATTTTTATTTTTCATTATTTTTTAAATTAATTAATTAATTACTTTTTAATACAGATGTTTCTCCTTTCCCCCACTGACTCTGTCCTCCCCCTCCCTCCCTGCCCTGTCCCCACCTATGTTGTCCATGTCCATTTTTAACGCACACATGCATATAAGTTCTGTGCTTTATCTCTCCCCCACCACCCCTTCTTCTGGGGATTGTCAGTCTATACCTCATTTTCACATCTCTGGGACTACGCCATTCCTCAGACGGTTATGTTCATTATATTCCACAAATAAGTGAGATTATATGATACTTGTCATTCTCTGTTTGGCTTGTATTGCTTAGGATAATACTTTCCAGGTCCCTCCATGTCGTCTCAGAGGATAAGAGATATTTCTTTCTCACAGCTGCATACTATTCCATTGTGCATATGTACCACTGCTTTTTTATTTATTTATTTATTTAATTTATTTTTGAATTTTATTTTTGTTACAGATGTTTCTCTTTTTTTACCCCACTGACACCCTCCTGCCCACCCTCCTTGCCCCATCCCCAGCTTTATTGTCCATGTCCATTGGTTATGCATACATGCATATAACTTCTGTGGTTTATCTCTTCCCAATCCCCTCCCCTCCTTCTTCCGGGAATTATCAGTCTGTACCCTTCTTCCATGTTTCTGGGTCTACTCTATTCCTCAGATTGTTATGTTCCTTATATTCCATAAATAAGTGAGATCATGTGATATTGGTCTTTTCCTGCTTGACTTGTTTTACTTAGGATAATACTTTCCAGGTCCCTCCATGTTGTCTCAAAGGATAAGAGATCTTTCTTTCTTACCACTGCTTTTTTATCCATTCATCTACTGATGGATATTTGGGCTGTTTCCAGATCTTAGCTATTGTAAATAGTGCTGCTACAAACATGGGGGTACATGTATTCATGTATTCTTTCTGATTGGAGTTTCAGGCTTCTTAGTGTATATTCCTAGAAGTGGAATCACTGGGTCAAATGGCAGTTCAATTTTTAATTTTTTGAGGTCACATCATATTGTTTTCCATAGTGGCTGCCCCAGTCTGCATTCCCACCAGCAGTGTACTAGAGTCCCCTTTTCTCCACACCCTCGCCAACACTTGTTGTTTGATGATTTGTTGATGGCAGCCATCCTGAAAGGTGTGAGGAGACACCACATTGTTGTTTTAATTTGCATCTCTCTGATTATTAGTAATGTTGAGCATTTCTTTATATGTAGCTCAGCCATTTGCATGTCCTGTTTAAAGAGGTGCCTATTTAGCTCCTCTACCCATTTTTTAATTGGGTTCTTTGTCTTCCTTTTGTTGAGCTGTATGAGCACTCTATATATATTGGAAATTACCCCCTTATCTGACGTATGATTGGCAAATACACTCTCCCATAGAGTGGGTTGCCTTTCCATTTTGGTAGTTGCTTCTTTCACTGTGTAGACGCTTTTGAGTTTAATGTAATCCCATGTGTTCATTTTCTCCTTTGTTGCCTTAAGTGATGTATCAGTGAAAATTCTGTTGCGTATGATGTCTTAAATTTTGTTGCCTACAGTTTCTTCTAGGATTTTTATGGATTCATGAGTCACATGTAGGTCTTTTATCCATTTTGAATTTATTATTGTGTATGGTGTAAGTTGATAGTCTAGTTCCATTTTTCTTGCATGTAGCTGTCCAATTTTCCCAAAACTATTTATTAAAGAGTTACAGTGTCTTTACTCCACTGTATGCTCTTGCCACCTTTGTCAAATATTAATTGAGCATATTGTCTTGTGTCCATTTCTGGGTTCTCTATTCTGTTCCACTGATCTATCAGCCTGTTCTTGTGCCAGTACCAGGATGTTTTGATTACAGTGGCTTTGTATTATAACCTGAAATCTAGTAATGTGATCCCTCCAACTTTGTTCTTCTTTTTCAAGATTGCTGTGGCTATTCGAGGTCTTTTTTGGTTCCAAATGAAATTTTGAAATATTTGTTCTTGTTCTGTGAAGTATGTCGTTGATATTTTTATGGGGAATGCATTGAATTTATAGATTGCTTTGGGTAGTATGGACATTTTAATGATGTTAATTCTTCCAATCCATGAACAAGGTATGTGATTCCACGTTTTTATATCTTCCTCTATTTCTTTTCTCAATGACATGTAGGTTTCTGAGAATAGGTCCTTTATTTCTTTGGTTAACTTTATTTTTAGGTATCTTAAATTTTTTGCTGCGATGGTAAATGGGATTTTTTTTTAGTTTCTTTTTCTGTGAGTTCACCATTGGTATATAAGAATGCCATCAATTTTTTGACATTTATTTTGTATCCTGCTACTTTGCCAAATTCATTTATTAAGTCTAGTAAATTTTTGATGGAGTCTTTGGGGTTTTCTACGTATAGTACCATGTCATCTGTGAATAATGACAGTTTTGCTTCCTCCTTTCCAATTTGGATCCCTTTTATTTTTTCTTCCTGTCTGTTTGCTGTGGGTAAGGCTTCCAGTACTACGTTAAATGAGAGTGGCAAAAGTGGGCATCCTTGTCTTGTTCCTCTTCTTAAGGGAAATTCTTTTAGTTTTTGCCCATTGAGTATGATGTGGGCTGTAGGGCTTTCATATATGGCCTTTATTATGTGAAGATATGATCCCTCTATTCCCAAATTGCTGAGCATTTTTATCAGAAATGGGTGCTGTATTTTGTCAAATGCATTTTCAGCATCTATTGATATGATTTTTATCTTTCATTTTGTTTATGTGTTGTATCACATTTATTGATTTGCAAATATTGTATCAGCCTTGCATCCCTGGGATGAATCCCACTTGGTCATGGTGAATAATTGTTTTATGTATTGTGGATTCAATTTGCTAGTATTTTGTTCAGGATTTTGGCATCTATGTTCATCAGGGATATTGGCCTGTAGTTTTCTTTCTTTGTAGTGTCTTTTTCTGATTTTGGAATTAGAATTATGCTGGCCTCATAAAACTAGTTTGGAAATCTTCCTTCTTGAATTTTTTGAACCAATTTGAGGAGAATGGGTATTAGTTCTTCTGTGAATGTTTGGTAAAAATTTGGCCATGAAGCCATCCGGGCCTAGACTTTTGTTTGCTGGGAGAGTCTTGACTACATCTTCAATTTTCTTAGTTGTTATTGGTCTGTTCAAGTGTTCTATCTCTTCTCGGATCAGTTTTGGGAGACCGTGTGTTTCTAGAAATTTGTCCATTTCACTTAGATTGTCGAATTTGTTGCCGTATAATTGTTCATTATATTTCTTAACAATCCTGTATATTTCTGTGGTATCAATTATTATTTCTCCTCTTTACTTTCTGATTTTGTGTATTTGGGTTCTCTCTCTTTGTTTCTTGGTGAGTCTAGCTAAGGGTCCATCAATCTTGTTTATCTTTTCAAAGAACCAGCTCTTTGTTTTATTGATCCTTTGAAATATTTTATTGGTCTCCATGTCATTTATTTCTGCTCTGATCTTTACTATTTACTTCCTTTTACTGGCTCTGGGGTTTTCTTTTTGTTTGCTCTCTAGTTCTTTAAGTTGTGAGGTTAGATAGTCTAATAGAAATTTTTCTTGCATCTTGAGGTAGGCCTGTAGTGCTATGAACTTCCCTCTGAGAACTGCTTTCGCTGCATCACATAGGTTTTGTGTTGTTGTGTGTTCATTTTCATTGGTTTCTAGGAAGTTCTTAATTTCTTCCTTGATCTTCATGGTAACCCATTTATTGTTCACTAACATGCTGTTTAGCCTCCATGTTTTCAAATGTCTTTTCATGTTCTTGTTGCAATTTATTTCTAGTTTCATGCCATTGTGATCTGAGAAATTTCTTGATATGATTTCAATATTCTTTAACTTGTAGAGACTTAGTTTGTGCCCTAACATGTGGTCTATTTTTTAGAATGTTCCATGTGCACTTGAGAAGAATGTGAATTTTGCAATTTAGTGGTGTAATTCTCTGTAGATATCTATTAAATCCATTTGATCCTGCACTTCATTTAGAGTCTGTGTTTCCTTGTTAATTTTTTGTCTAGATGATCTATCCACTGATGTCAGTGGGGTGTTGAAGTCCCCAGCTATGATTTTATTGCTGTTGATTTCTCCTTTGAAGTCCTCCCAAAGATTTTTAATATATGTTTGTGTTCCTATGTAGGGTGCCTATATGTTTACCAAGGTTATATCTTCCGGTTGGATAGATCTTTTCAATATTATGTAGTGGCCTTCTTTGTCTCTAGGTATGGTCTTTATTTTGAAATCTAATTTATCAGATATGAGTATTGCTACCCAGCTTTTCTTTTCTTTTCATTTGCTTGGAAGATTTTTTCCATTCCTTCACTCTCAACCTATGTGAGTCTTTTGTTGTGAGGTGGGTTTCTTGTAAACAACATATATGTGAGTCATGCTTTCTTATCCATTCAGCTATCCCTTTTGTGTCTTTTTATCGGAGCATCAAAACCATTCACATTTAAGGTGATAATTTATAGGTACTTATTTATTGCCATTTTTGTTTAGTGTGGTTCTATTTTTCTTCCTATTTTTTTTCTACTAATTACAGCAGCGCATTTAGCATATCTTGTAGTGCTGGTTTGGTGTTAATATATTCCCTTAGCCTTTTTTTTTTTTTTTTTTTTTTTTTGTCTAAAAAGCTCTTTATTTGACCTTCTATTCTGAATGATAGCCTTGTTGGATAGAGTAGTCTTGGATTCAGAACCTTGTTTTTCATGACCTTGGTTACTTCATGCCATTCCCTTCTGGCCTATAGTGTTTCTGTTGAGAAGTCAGCTGAGAGCCTAATGGGGGTTCCTTTGTAGGTAATCTGTTGCTTATCTCTTACTGCCTTTAGGATTCTCTCTTTGTCTTTAATTGTTGGCATTTTGATTACTTTGTGCCTTGGTGTGGGCCTGTTTGGGTTCTTCTTACTTGGGGCTCTCTGTGCTTCTTGAACTTGAATGCCTTCCTCCTTCATTAAGTTAGAAAAGTTTTCTGTCACTATTTCTTCTAATATATTCTCTAACCCTTGCCCATTTTCTTCCTCTTCAGGGCCTCCTATTATGTAAATGTTATTACGTTTTCAGTTGTTCCACTGTTCTCTTAAGCTATCTTCCTGTTTTTTAATTGTGTTTTTTTTCCTTTTTGTTTTCTGATTGGTTGATTTTTTTTCTACCCTGTCTTCAAATTCACTGATTTGGTCCTCAGCTTCCCTGGTTAGTCCTTCGAATGTGTTCTTAATTTCTGCTATGTCATTCTTCATTTCTACTTGGTTGGTTTTTAATGTTTCTATATCTTTACTCATGGTGTTGATGTTCTTACTCATGCTGTTGAGCTTCCTCAAGATCATGGCTCTGAACTCTATCTCTGATATTTTGCTTAACTGCATTTCATTTATCTCATCTTGGATAGAGTTCTCTTGTTCTTTCATTTGGGATTTGTTTCTTTGTTTCACCTATCTCAGTGGTTTTGGAGCCTGCCAAATATTCCCTGTTGGTGTTGGTGTTCTGCTGTTTGTGGCTCCCTCCACTGGGTTTGGATGATCCTGGGTGGGTCCACATTAAATACCACTGTCAAGTCTTACTTTCCTGGGTAGACTTTCAAGCCCAGTAAAGGTTCCATTATCCTCTAGCTTTTTCCTGGAGGCTAGTAGTTTTAGTTACTCAGTGCCTTAGAATGTAACCCTGGTGTTTTACATAAGAGGATTTCCAGAGGGTGGGATAGATGCTGGTTGTTAATGACCCTCAATTTTTATTTCTTTGCCTCACCTGGGAAAGGCTGAATCTCTGAGGGGGGGCTGCTGCTTTCCCACACAGCTCTGGGACGGAGCACACTGGCCACAACTCAGCAAAAACTCTGAGTGCCCTCCCTCCAAATACCGGTGTCTCCACAGAGTTCTAGCCCAGTCTGCCTTCCCTCTGCTGAAGCCCCCAGGTGAGTGGCTATGGCTATTTTAGCCTCTGTCCTGCCTTTCTGCCCTGTGGAGTAGGCTTGGTCTTTATTCTCCACGGGCACTGCTTGCAGCTAAGACTGCTTCTGTCCGTGGGCTCCCAGCCCGCCACCCTCTTGTGCCTCCACAGATCCTACCAGTGTCCCTAGTTATATGGTCCTGTCCTGCTGCTTTTCTGTTGCTTTTTTCTGAGGATTTGTCTTTATTTTAGTTGTAATTCTTCTTTGATCCTGGAAGATTGTCTGTGTAGTTTCCATTCACTCTGCGTCCATTTTCACATCCTCTAAGCCTATCTTGTGAGCAGCTGGGTCGCACAGGTTTTTCTTCTGCCCCCACACCCTGCAGGTCCTTCTGGTAACTGGATCACACAGTCCCTTTGGGGACCCGGCTCTATTCCTATGTTATGGGCTGCTGGGTCTCACAGGCCTCTCTGGTGCTTCAGCACCCCACAGGTCCTACAGGTAACTGGATTGCACAGTCCCTGCTGGGTTGCATAGGCCTCTCTGGTGGCCCCACACCCTGAAAATTCTGTGGGTGAGCAGCTGCATCACACCAGTGTCTCTAGGGCTCCGGTTTCCCACTGCTCTTGTGGGCTCCTGGACCACACAGGATCTGCGGAGCCCCAGGTCCCACTGCTGGAGGCTGCAGAGTGTTGCTGCCCTGTGGGGCTCAACTCCTGCTCAGCTTTTGCTGTAGTTTTTGGGGATGGGTCTCAGCTGCTGGTCTGTGTTTCTGTTACCTAGGGATGGATGTCTGCTCTCCAGCCTCCGTTGCTGGGGGTATATCTGGACTCTGATGTGGCTGCTACTATGGGGGATGGTGCTGGGCTCCAGGCTGTCTGTGGCTTCTGGGACCGGCACCTTGTGAGCTCCACTACTGTGCACTTGTCTCTGTTGACACAGAGTGTCCACTGGTTCAATGGTGCCAGGTGCACTGGTGGGCTCAGGTTGCTGGTCCCTAGCTGCTCCCACTGCCCCCTTCCAGGGAAGACCCAGGATCTTCCAGAATGGTGGGACCTCCCTGTGGAGCAGGGAGAAGCACCCTGAAGGGCCCCTTACTGCGATAGCCAGCTGCTCTCATCCACAGCACAGGAACCTTCTGCTTTGTGTCTCTTCATTGCTTGGGTTTGGTCATCCACCTGCACGTCCACTCACACTCTCTCACAACTAGCTCACTCTCTCACACACTCACCCTCCCTCTGGTCCTGCATCCGCCATCTTCCCAGGAATCCAAAGCTATTTTTATATTGGTTGCAATTGTCAGAGCTTGCCTGCCTCCTGTACACTTCTGTTTTGTTTTTTATGTTTTTTTTTTATTTTTATATTTTTATCCTTACCGGAGGATATTTTTGCATTTACAGGCAGCGCGGGAGGGAGAGTGGGAGAAAGAGGGAGAGAGAAACATTGATGTGAGAGAGACACATTGAGTGGTTGCCACCCACTTGATCCCAACTGGGGCAAGGGACAAACTGCAACCTAGGTACGTGTCCTTAGCAGGAACCGAACCCGGGCCTTTCTGGTCCACGGGCCAACGTTCTAACTGCTGAGCCAAACTGGGTAGGGCCATATTCCTGTTTTCAATGTCTGTAGCATGCAGCAGCTGTTGTTAAACCTACATATTTTCGCTTAGTTTTATTTAGACATTGCATCTTAAAATCAAGTCCTAGAATAAGGGTGCTTTGTGAAATATCATGTTCCAAGGACATCAGATATTTTATTATATATATAAAAAAAAAATTCAGAGAGGATTAGAAGTTACACGTTAAGGATTTTTTTTTAAATTGTAGTCTAGGTTTTGAACCCAAGAAAAATTCATTCCTTTGCTCGTATGCGCATCAATAGGAATACAAAAAAACTTATTTTCTAACACATTCCCCAAATTTCGCAAAGCTATGCTTCTCTCAGATGTGAAGAACACATAGATATGTGGAGTTACATGGGAGCAAATAAAATTGCATATGTGTGCTTATGCTTTCATTTTATATCCACTCCCACGTTCAAATATTTTATCTTTTGGTGACAAAAATGAGGGCAAGTTGGTGGTATTGTTAACCTTGGCAGCTGGTTAGTAGTTGACAAAAGCAGGGAGCAGATAGGCCCAGACATCATTAAACCAGATTAACTAGGAAGCTGTAACTTTCAGACAGTCCAGGGAATCGCCAACATTTTTGAGTAAATGTTTTAAATTTGGGGTTCCTCAGCTACCTCTGTTCTCTCCGCCCGTTTACCCACCACTTTCAGGTTCCCGGAGCTCCAAGGACAAAGGAAGTTGAAGCCAAATGTGAGATCTTTATTCTTTGGACAGTTTGCATTCGTCTTCTTTTCTCCTTTGCTCGACTCGAGGAAGAAATCTAAGGAAATAAAAACTGTGTGTTCTCCTTTACCTCGCTCCTGAAGCCGGATTCTGGAGGCAGCCATAATGAACATATATTCTGTAGCCTCAACCTTGGACCTCATTCTTATGTCTGAAAGATTTCACTGGTTTATTATCATTTCTTGATACAAAATCTATAACATAGATGCAATGAGAGAGGAGGAGAAGAAAAAGAGAGAAATGAACAACCCAGATCTCTCAACTCTTAAAAGTGTAACCTGAACAAAATCTCAATACTTAAGACAAAACTTAGATTTAAAAGCAATACTTTAAAACTCAGGGGATATGCAGTATAGGCTGTACTAATTTTTCATGCGCCAGACTAACGATTCCCCAAATGTCTCACCTTAGAGTCTGACGTTGTTAAATTTTCCACCTTGTTAAATTTACTGTGTGTAATGGCTCAGGCCCTTTCCTCTGCACAGCCTTACACCTCCCTCTACATTTCTTTCTACTGAGCAACCTTGAAAATGATCCGCCTCTCCCTACCCCCAGAATTCATAAGTGCAGTAACACAAAGGAGAACCTTCTTTAAAATACATAAATCACTTTGAAATGCTTTTTTACATTTATCTACAGATTCGTCACTTATTCTTTAATCAGTATGGACTTTAGAAAACAGGATTGTTTAATGCAGAAGGTTTATACATGATTTGACATTAAATATATTTAGAACCTGACCTAATACTTAAAGCAGAAAGGTAAAAACCTTTCTTCGAAAGATTTATAAGATAGCTTATTTCCTAATGTGTGGCCTTAAGTCCCATGTGAACCATTGTTAAATAATAAATTACATGGCAATTACAATTAACTTTCTTAGCAATAATTTTCTGCATAAACAATTGACTTATATCTACAACCACCATCTGCATCGTACTTAACATTATTGTACTAATTTTTCCTCTCCACACTTATTGAGGATTTCAATAAGTTGGCATAAATTCTTCTATATAGAATTAATTCTGTAATTGGAGGTGATCTGAAATAAGTGAATGGTCAGAAAAAAGTCTGGAAAACTTAAACAATCATTTCACATTCAATCTAAGAGACATATTTATTGATTTACATAAATTGCAATGTACTTGTTTTAATGACTTGAAATTTAACTACTTGATAACATGGCTTGGTCCAATTTTGATATTTCTTAAAGCAGAGTATGTTAAAGCACTTTTTTTCTCCAGAAAATATTAGGAAGAGAATTTCTTGTAGACCTTACATCATTCTAACTATCATGCTCCTACTGGCCGTTGGACTTCTTTCCACAATTAGCTCAATTTTATAAGGATATCCTGCCATCTAAGGATTGTAGGCCCCTTTTTCCAATAAAACATTTTCTTCTTATAATTACCCACTTGATACACTTGTTTCCTCATCAAACGACCTGACATCTGTTGAGTTGTAACTAGGGTTGGTCGGTTATAAGTGTCGCAGCTACTGGTTAGATACTCATCTCTTTTTGATCTGGACATTAGAATACCCCAGTGATCAGTCTGACTTTGCAATCTACATCTCATGAGGCTCTGACTACGACTACAGCCTTGTCTACTTCAGGCCTTCTTAATCAATCCCTCTTGCACACCCCAATGTGTTCTATTCTCCATATTTACTGGTCAACAAGTACCTGTGGAAAATCTCTGTGGATCAAAAGTGTTTGTAGTAGGCTGTTTCCTCTTATTAAAAATGGTGCACAAAATGTGGGATGAATTTCCAAGCAGACTTTTAAGAGCTGGAATTTGCCCAAACAGATTTCCTTCTGTTACTAGAATTCTGGCCACTTCCTGGGCATTTATGACCCAACTTTCTTGCTTCTGCATGGTTAGAAGTCATCAGATGATTTCATGACCAAAACTTCAAAAACTGGTTGAGATTCAAATCAGATTTCAATTGCAGGACATATATCAGTGGAAGAATGGTCTAGAGTATGCTTGGAAGAGGCAGCTTCGTATGTACTCTCATAATTATTATGCTGCAAGTCTATTGTCTTGGGTTGAAAGCAGACCAAAGATATCCTTAGATATAAATCAAGGATATAAACAGTGAAATAATTAGGAAACCTGTAGGAGCTAATCAGGAGGTATTATCTAGACAGAGACCTCAGAGAGTTCTTCCAGCTTCTTTTCCACTTACTGCATTCAGAAACAATACAAAGAGGCAATAGAGATTTTGCTAATTAAACTCCCAGCTAATACTATATCAGCAGAGAAATAGAATGGTCGAGTGGAGTGAATTAAAATATAAAGTGAGGAACAAAATTAACATAGTAGCAGATGGCTCAAATCAATGTAATCAGACAAATGTGAATAATTTTTTTTTAGGAGGCAAAAGGCCAGTGGAAAACACAGAAGATTAAAGGTAGCTCCCTACACCTGACTAGAATGTTTTTATATATGGAAGGCATAAAATGATACATTTGCAACCTGTAAGTGAATATTTTAGTTATTGCCTCTCTGTCTTCTAGAGATGAATGTTGGATTTGTTTACTTATCTATTCTCTTATAACATTGCCTGCTAAGCATCAAGCCAGTGTGATCAGTCTTGGGAAGCAAATGAATAAGAGGTCACAACTGAGTGTTTCTTTCAGAAATGGCACAGGCTTACAACAGAGAGAAGGATAAGATACTGGGACATCAGCGCGGAAGGGAGTCATCTCTTTCTTGGTAAGTCAAGGATGGTTCCACAACTGAGGAAATAAATAAGCTGTGTTGTTAGTGATTTGGACTTGTGTTCTAGATGGAGGAAAAAATGAAAACTATACAGTTAGAAGTTCCACGTAATTTTTGTATGTTAAAGGTGATAGAATTTGGCAGGAATAAAACAAAATTTTAGGATTAAAAATTCTTAGAAGCCCTTTTTACTATTTAAAATGACATCCTGACTTCTGATAAAAGAGAAACTATTAAAGTTTATAATAGAAATATACTGCTCAACAGAAGAATAATCAATGCTGTAAACAAGCACTTCATAGAAAATCAATCCATAAACGTGTTGAAAGGTAATATAAATCTTAAACATTAAGTAAAGAAAATTTCTGTGTGGTTATTCAAATATGTATCATAGTCAAACTTTTTAAGGTTTTGCTTAAATATTACTCAGAGAGAGTCTCCTCAATCATGTGAAAGTAGCATGCCCCACCCTTCAATCTATTTATTTTTTCCTTTGGAGCATTTGTACAGAATTTACCACTGGTTCCCATTCTATTATATTTATTGTCTTTCTCTTCCCTTAAATTATATAAGAACTTTAACATTTTGATTACCCATGCACCATAACCTCAAAAATGGTGGCTAGCAATATATAAGCACTCCAAAAATGTGTGTTGGGTGAGTACAAACATACAGAAATTATGACATAACCCCTTGTACTCATAAAATTGACAAGAATTCAAAATAATAGTTACATCAACTGTTGAAATATGTACTCACACAATTAACGACAGTTTAAAATATGTTTTGGATTTGGATTTAACTATATATGTCAAAATTAAAGCCTCTTTAAAAATATTTCTTCAAATATATTTGTACAAATGAGAAAAAATATGTCAAAATCCTACAAGTGTAGTATTATTATAGTGTGAATATACAACTAAAATATCCATAAGTAGAGAAAGAGAAACAGATCAGATCTTAAAAAAATATTGAGAAATTATTAAAAGTAGCAAGATCAGAATAAATTAAACTTGTAGGTAGTAATTTTAAGAAATATTTAAGTAGAAACATAACTTATATTGTATATTGTCATTGAAAAGTGTAATTTAATTATATAACTATCAGAGCATAAAATGGTAATGCTTCATAACTAAAACAGCTTCCTTTTTGGAAAATAATGTAACTACATATATATTTTTCTGTGCTAAACCAAAAAAATATGATATAAAAACTGAATGTGGGATTTAACAGGACCAACTTCTCCATCCTTCACTCATTCTCAGGACTACTAGTACTTTTGAAACTGTTTAAAAGTTTTATACTGGATATGATCTCTGATTCTAGTCAGTTTGATTTGACAATCGAATCATTTTCTGCAACCGCATATACGTATTCATGCATAATCACTTATGCAAGTGAATATTGTGTGTGTATGTGTGTTTGTGCATTTGTGGTGTGTATAGAATATCCTTTGAAAGATTCATGGAAAACTCTTGAAAGTGATGACTATCTCTAGGGAGTATGACCAGAAATGTAAATTGTGAGGGCTTTTTCTTTTGTCTCTCTTTAGTGTTTTATGTGTTTAAAATAGCTTGCATTGAACTGGCAGCAATAATAACAATAACAGTAATTAAAAATAGAGTCTGAAGCAAGAGTGTATGCAGCAAAGGAAACCATTTTAGAGAGCATGATTGAATTGCGCTTTAGAATGAAGAAGTATGGAGTAGGGAGGGGAGAGGGTGACAATAACAGCACATTTACTAAACTGGTCCATCATTCAGGGGTGAGATGAGATGGAAATCAAGCACGGGGAGATGGAGGAAATGGACTTCCTGAGTTAGAAATGAAAGGTGTCCACTAACTGGAGACAGAGAATAAAAGTGAAGAAAATGCTAAAGACATCTTTTACATTTTCAGATTGAGAGACAAGGACCATCACTTATTAATTCAACCAAATGTAGGATTTAGAATAGTCTAATCAGTTGCTCGAAGAAGAGACAAACTTCCCAGAAGTAAAATTAGAACAGAACAGCATCACCACCAAGATGGAGCCACAGAGGGAAAGGTATATAGTTAAGCTGACTGTCCAGATGTGGGAAGAGCAAAGTAAGTATGTAAATCCTAGGTTGGATGCAAGCAAGAAGAATAGAACCGATGCTACTAAGTCAAGTGAAGATATCCTTAAATATCCTCCTTTCAGAGCAAAACTTTTTAATTTTTTTAGTACTAATTGTGCTACCATTGCTAATAATATTAGTATAGTTTTTTAAATAATTACTAATGTCACACTTTCTATCATTTTCTTTATACACAGTTTACATTATTTTTATTAACATGTTCATGCATAGATTCCAAGATAATATTATATAGCTTGTGTAACAAAATTAATGAATGGTCGAACTAAACATTTAACTTATTCAGTTAAAATCATCATCCTATGCTCTTAACAATCATGCTCATGGGTTGCTTTGGGATTGAGTCATTTTGTATGTCCTCCAATGATATTGTAATATTTCTATCATCTTCATATAAGGATAAGCCATTCATGAGTATTCAGGCACTGGGCTGAGAATAAGGACTCTTTTGGGACCTCATTCAGATCTAAACTCAAACACTTGAGTATGAGGAGGATTATGTTATTATTGTCTCCAAATGTCATTCTCAGTTCCTTCATTCAAGGTTTAGGTGCCTTGGATGTCAATATGACAATTTACAAAATTATGCAACAGGGAAGTTCTTTTGGGTGTTTTGAGACCCCATTCCCAAAGTGGGGGAGGGGTTCCCTACACCCCCAAATGAGGAATTTTCCGATTATCAGTTGGGCGTCCAAGAATTCAACTGAATTCTGACACTGTCTACTGAGGGATAGAATCAGGTTCCACAGGTAAAAGACTTAGTCCCACACTTAGACCTCCCTCCACTTCAGACTCCAGCAACAAACCCAGGTGCCCAGGCTTCTGACCAACTGGATGCAAATTAGAGGTTCCAACAACCGCCTGTAACTCAGGATGCCAACTGCAAGTCTAAGTGGTTACCTGAATGACTGGCTATACATGAATCAAACTCACAGCCCCCTTTATGGGTGTGCTTTATTTGCTAGAACAGCTCACAGAGCTCAAAAATTCCATTTACTCACAAGATTACCTATTTATTACAAAGGCTATTAAAGGGCACAAATCAACAGCCAGATGTAGAGGAACATAAAGTTAGGGAGAGGATCCAAATTCAGGATCTTCTCTCCTCTGGGATCTTGGGGTCAACACAGTGGCATGTGGAGGCATTCTGGATCCTCAACATGGAAGTTTTTTGAAAGAGCCTAGGAGCAGTCCTGTTGAGTTTTTATGGAGGCTTCATTATGTAGTCATGATTGACTAAGTCATTAGCCGTTCACGATTGATTCAACCTCAAACCCTCTCCCTTCCCTGGAAATAAGAGGATGGGTCTGCAATGTTCAGCTCTCATTAATAAAGATAACATAAATCTACAAACCTCTCATGATATGGCTTAAACCAATGGCAGATACTTTTATGATAGTTTTGGTGATTAACTTGTACTTGCAAAATAAGACAAATTTGAATTTAGATTTGTTTCAGTAACCATGTGACTTAACTCACTTAGCTAGCAATAGACTCTACCTCAGAGTCTCACTAGAACATGAGTTCATACAATAACATAATGCCACATCTGATTATTTATGATGTAGTGATAGAATTTTTTAATAATATGCTGAAGACTATTTTAATAGTTAGCTATCAATAGAAAAACTTTGCAAAAGTGTTTTATTTATTCAATTTAAAACTATAATTTGACACTCAGTTGAGTCCAAATGTGAAAGAGGCACATGGCATTATCTCAGAATAAAAGGTTATGTTTTATTTAGAAAAGCCCCAATTAATTCAAATGTGACTGTGTCATAACTGATAGAAAATTACCCTGTTAGCATGATTTATGATAATTACGGCAATTCAGATTGCTTTTAAATGAGGCTTTTGAGGATTGGCATTCAATATCTTATCTAATTTTAGAGACATTTGATGTAAAAAATTAATATAGTGAATAAAAATATAAATCTCTTACATGTGGCTTACTTTGTGTTTTAATGTTCCTGGTAAATATAAATTTGGGAGTAGCAAATATGTTTGAAATTGGAATCTTTATGGATTTTAGAAAAACTGTGTCAAAAATAAGATAATGATTATGTCAGTCAAGGTGAGCTATGAGTCCAATGGCCTTATGCATGGGAATTTTCTGTCTTTTGTGCCTGATTTTGAAGAATGAGAATCTCATCTAATGGATGAAAGAAAAGTGGCGGTTGGCATATTGCTTACTATAAATATCACACAGTGTTATAATACACATACTCTATGTGAAATATAACATTGTGTTATTTATTCAATCACATGTACAATAAATAAACATGTATCATTGGTCGGATTGCCCCAACTTTATGAATCATTAAAAGATATATGGCCCTGGCTGATTTGGCTCAGTGGTTAGAATGTTGACCTGTAGACCAGTGAGTCACAGGTTCGATTCCGGTCAAGGGCACACACCTTGATTGCAATTTGTCCCCAGCCCTGGTTGGGGTCATGCAGGAGGCAGCCACTCGATGTGTCCCTTTCCATCAATATGTCTCTTTCTCTTTGTCTCTTCCTCTCTCTCCTTCCCACTCTATCTGAATAAAAATGAAAAAATGTCCTCGGGTAAGGATTAAAAAAAAAGATATATGAAATTTGTATATTTTGATGTTAAGATTGATAGAAAAAACAATTTGTATTAACATGACTTATTTAGAAAAGTAAAAACAACTTTTGCAATGTTTGGATATAATTTTTGAAAACAAATTTGAGAATCCTAAATCTAAGATTTGAAATAAAATTATGGTTAAAATAATTATCTGGGAGATATTGATGGGAATTAAAGTATTTGTAATATTAACTGAAATAAACAACAAACACCATGGTATACCTGTTAACTTTTACTAATGAAAATAAATACCACTATTCTTTATTGGACAAGGTCATTCTGCTCCCTATAAAAAGGTGGAAAAGATAAAAACAAAATAAAACACACACTCAAAAAAACAAGCAACTGGAAAAGCAAAATTTCCAACTTTAACTTAGTTTTTCAAGATTCTATATGCTCTTTTTTTTATCTCCCCAATAAACAAATTGTAGGCCCTAAAAGAATGTAATACCTTAGAAATGTCTCTCTTTGTTTCTGGTCTTTTTTTATGTAATCCAGCCCCAATATGGCTTTCCAAATCATCTTCCTGAAGTGTTACTTAGAATGTATCAATTCCATACTTAAAATAACTCAATAAGTATTTAGTGTTGATAGAATAAAACCAAAGCTTGCTTTTTGTTGAATTAACTATTTTTCTCATGAACCAATCAACCTCTGCTCACTTAAATATTTTCATCTTTGGCCACTAATCTACTTCATCGAATATACTCCCTAATACTTGAGCTTTTTACTCCTCACTCCCTTAGACTTCCGATTTTGCGGTTCTGTGCACTTTTCAAGTTCTTGATTTTAAAACCATTTTGGTAACCCTGATCCAAATTATCAGTTCTTCTTCTGGTAACATAGAAGGCTTTTTTTTTTTTTCCTAGTATATAATTTCATATTTTAAAAAGTCAGCTAGATCTCTCCCCTTATTGTTTGATTGCTTATCAAGGGCAAAAACAGTGGCTTCTTTTTTTTATTGTGTTTCTATGAACTGGCATAATGACTGGCTAGACTAGGTGTTTAACAAATCTTGAATTAATGAATCTAATGGTTTCACAAAGTCTCATACAATTAAAGTCTCCAAAATCTCATATAAAACTTAAAAAAGTGGTTTGCTTGGTTATTCCGATTGTGATAATAAATGACTCATTGGTTACTAGATATTTCGTTAAAACATCATAGGAGTCCCCAGGAAAAACAGCAAAAAGAAAAACATTCTCATCCTTCTGTTACACAGCCTTTTATCTTTATTACTAATTTCTATTAGAAATTTATATATATACATACACACACACACACACACACGCACACACATATATACAAACATGCATATATATGTATATATAAACATGCATATATATATATAGAGAGAGATATCTTGTTTATTTATAACAAAAGAAACACAAGAACATGTTAAGACTATTTAAATAAGGACAAAAGCAATATGAAGTGAAATGTATCTTTCTGTTTTCTTCAAACTTTGTCACACTACCTACAGGTGGCAAAGAGAGAAATACATGTTACCATTTTATTTCTATTTGCAGCTGTTCATATCATACCATATGATAAAGGATATGCCTATTTTTTATTAACTTAAAACTGACACACATTATTTATAAAATATAAATTAAAAAATATTTAATTAATATTTTCTTTATATATTATTTTACTTAGATTAAATAGTTATAAATATCATTAACAATATATAAATACAAAAATATTAGTCACTGTTAAGATAATTGGTACTGTAGAAAAGAGATATGAACTTGAGTTATTAAACTTGTACCTTCCAAAAGAAAGCGTTGAGCCTGGCCAGTATGGCTCAGTGGTTGAGCATTGACCCGTGAATGAGGAGGTCGCCAATTCGATTCCTGATCAGGGCACATGCCCAGGTTGTGGGCCAAATCCCCAGTGGAAGACATGCAGGAGGTGGCCAATCAATGTTCTCTCTCATTGATGTTTCTATCTCTCTCCTTCTTTCTTCCTCTCTCTCATATCAATAAAGGAAAAAATAATAATAATAATAAAAGAAGTAGAGGAAAGCATTATTGCTAAATCCTCTGCTCATTATATTTCTACCAGTGCCCTCACTTTAACTTTAATGTATTTTATTCCTCTACTCAATTTGGTTGGTCAGGGTTCTTAAAACTTTAATTCAAGAATTCAAGTATTAAATTATAGAGGAGACAGAAAATTATTTGAAATATAAAAAAGTGCTATCCAACATTATAAAGTCCTTGCTCCCTTCTTGCCCATAGGATTGCAATTTTCCAACACGAACACCAACCCTTTTGATTGGAAGTGAATAAAATTTGCATGTGAATGTGTGTGTGCCATTTGCTTGTGTGTGTGTGTGTGTATGTGTGAGTTGATAAAATGACGTTTGCCTTGAGGAAAGAAAATTAAGAGCAAGTTACATAGTATTCAAGAACCAGGCAAGATGGAGAAATTTGACTTCAAGTTTGCTTTCTGATTGAATGTGTTTAAAATCTATAAATAGGTTAAAATACAAAACATCAGAGGTATCAGAAAAGTAAAGTGTCTATGTTTTGGGCCAGAGGACTAGAAAAGGAACATCCATGAGCCTACAGTGTGAAGAGAGTCATATTTTATTTTGGTGATTTCTTGTTTCTATTTTTTTTCTCTTACATCCTTGCTCTGATTGCACAAAGCACAGACACACTCTGTCATGGTTAGCAGGGTCCTAAGACTCTGAAAGAAAATCTGTCTCTGTGGAAAGAGAATGAGAAAGAGAGAGAGAGAGAGAGAGAGAGAGAGAGAGAGAGAGAGAGACTGAGACTCTGTGGAAAGAGAATGAGAAAAACGAGAGAGAGAGAGTGAGAGAGAGAGAGAGAGAGAGAGAGAGAGAGAGAGAGAACTGTTATGTGAAGAGTGTGAGGAGAATGCTCATGTTTCTGTATTTCTTTTTTCTCGCACATGAGCCTGAGAGTCAGTCACGGCACAGTGCTGCCTGCACCTTAAAGCTCTGAAAGAACCCCATCACTGTACCTAGAGAAATCAGGAGAAGAAATCATGAGAACAAAAAAGAAATAACTGAATAAATCAGTCCCCTTACTCTATGTATGAAACACCCCAATCCCCTTGAGCTTTGCATGAGCAAAACAAAGAAACAAAAACAACAACAAAATTACTAAAGGCCCTGAAAATTGAATTAAAATATAAACTTCTATCCAAGTGCTAGAATGAACAAATAATTGTCACATAAGAGGGACAGATGCAAAGGTCACAGCAAAGAATTTGAAAACTACACTGACTTTGTAATCCATCACCCACAGCAGCTAAGACACCCTAAGTTTACGGATGGGTTGCCCATTAAAAAAAACAAACAAAAGCAAACAACGATTTCTAGAGAATGGTAATAGAATGAAAGATTCAAAGCAAAATATTCAAATTATTAAGTAGACTAAAAATAGGAATATCTAACCAATTTAAAAGGGAACAAACAGTTGTTAATAGTTGCCTGCCCAAAGATAACTCAAATGTTAGAATTATCAAATACTTTAAAAAAGAGTTACTATTTGGTTGAGCATCAGCCCATGCTTCAGGAAGTCACAAGTTTGATTCCAGGTCAGGGCACATGCCCAGGCTCTGGAACCAATCCTCAGTGCGGGGCATGCGAGAGGCAGCCAATCGATGTTCTCTCTCATCAATGTTTCTGTCTCTCTCTCTCCTTCTCCCTTTCTCTCTCTTTAAAAGCAATAAAAATATATATATATTTTTTAAAAAAGAGTAACTATCACTACCCTAAATAAGATAAAAGTAAATACTCTTAAAATAAAGGAAAAACAGAAATTCATAACAAAGAAGTAACAACTAAATATTTAGCTAAGGAGGTAGACTAATTTTCTCCATTAGAGTTATTTAAAAATATGTATGCAAATATTTATTTTTTTTTCAATATTTATTAATTTATTTTTGTTACAAATGTTTCTCCTTTCCCCACTCAAGACCCCTGCCTCTCCATTTAAACATTGTTTTATAATATGTATAGATGTTATATATAAGACAACTAAAATCTAAAGGGAATAATAAAGGAATCTGTATAGTTGTAAGGCGTTAATGTTTTACTTCAAGTGGTAAATATTTGAGTAGAATGTTAAAGTTAGAATAACCACTAAAGAGATAAAGATACAGCAAAAATACAATTATTAAATTAAAATGTGTAGAATCTTAATATATACTCAAATAATCCAAACAAAAGTAAGAAATTAAACATAGAGAAAAATCAGATGAATTAAATAAAGTAGTAAATGGTAGACTTAAATTTAATCATATTAATTACTACCTTCAGTGTAAATTGTCTAAACAAACCAATTAAAAGAGAGATTTTAAGATTAGACTGAAAAAGCAAAGGAAAGCTAAACTATAAGGGATTTATAAGAAACTTATTTTAACTGAAATTTTACAGAGATTAAAAGTAAAAGGATATTCCATGTAAGCACTAATAAAAGAATCTGAGATGGCCTAACTTGTATCATAAAAAGCAGTTTTCAGCCCAGCCGGTGTGGCTCAGTGGTTGAGCGTCGACCCTTGGACCAAGAGGTCACCGGTTTCATTCTGGGTCTGGGCACATGCCCCGTTGTGGGCTTGATCAACTGGGCTCGATCCCCAGTGGGGGACATGCAGGAAGCAGCCAATTGATGTTCTCTCTCATCAGTGTTTCTATCTCTCTCTCCCTAGACTAATTTAAAAAAAGAATAAGAATCATTCACCTTGGCCTGTTTGGCTCAGCATTTAGAGCATCAGCCCTTGGACGTAAGGGTTGTGGGTTTGGTTCCTGGTCAAAGGCATGTACATGGATTGCAGGTTCCATCCCTGGTCCCACTCCAGTTCCTGCAAGAGACAACCAGTCAATGTGTCTCTCTCACATCAGTGTTTCTCTCTCTCTCTCTGTCTCCCCCCTCCCTCCTTTCCATACTGTCTAAAAATAAATGGAAAAATATACTTGGGTGAGGATTAAAAACCTTTTTTTTTTTTATTTTTAAAGAATCTTATCTTCAACAAATAAGGTTTTTTTAAATTAAAAATAATATTGTTTTCTTTATTGATTTTTAGAGAGAGAAAGGGAGAGTGAGAGGGAGATAGAAACATCAATGAAGGAGAACATTGATTGGCCACCTCCTGCATGCCCTCCACTGGTGATTGGGCCCACAACCTGAGCATGTGTCCTGACTGGGAATTGATCTAGTGACCTCTTGGTGCATTGGTCGACCTCAACTACTGAGCCACATAGGCCAGACTAAATTTGTTTGTTTTTTTTAAATCCTTACCGGAGGATATTTTTCCATTTGTTGTCAGACAGAGTGGAAGAAGGAGAGAGAGAAAGAGAGAGACATTGATGTAAGAGAGACATATCAGTTGGTTGCCTCCTGCACGACCCTGACAAGGGCCAGGGACCAAACCATAACCGAGGTACAGGCCCTTGGCCAGAATCCATGGGCCACTACTCTAACCACTACACCTAACCAGCTAGGGCAAAAAAGGTTTGTTTAAAAAGTGCATTACAAGTGTGTCCCCTCATGCAAGACATTCTTTAACTCATGAATCAAAATACTGATGGCCCTAGTGACTCTCTCCTAGTGTTTATAAAGTGTTGACTCTTGAAGAGGAATTGTTTCCTTACTCAGCGACTGGGTGGAGATTTTAATGAATAACTTATATAGAGTTCACATTTCAATTACTTTTGAAGGAGCTGATGCATAAACTCATTATTGACTCAGGATCCTGGAGTTCTAAAGCTGTTTGCAAGGTATTTTTAAATAATGATTAAATTTTAGCTCTTTGATGTCACTACAATTATTTTCAAAGTGCCCATATTTTACCTGCATTTCTGCTCTAATTTCTCTCTTTGCATTACCAAACAGCTGTTCCCTCTTCTTTCAATTGCCCTTTTTTCATAAGCCCCACTAATGAGCCAGTGAGAAGTCTACTGAATCCCCCCAAGCTGCAATAATTGTGAAGACATCATTTTTAAACTTGCTTTTATTTGCACACCGTTTACATTCTAAATCCAAAATTGAACATAGATACACACACACACACACACACACACACACACACAGATTACTGAAGCTGATTTTCCTCTTATGCTTAACAATAGTACATAAACATATATTATTCTGTAAAAAATAAGAAATGTACACAATTTGCATGAAGTACATCCAAAAGGTTCACATGTCCATAAAATATTTTTACTTATGAGTATGAAAATGAGGCAGTTGACTAGATGTAATTATTTAAGAGATTATATCCCTATATAGGTCCAGTTATATACAACAAAACGATGATCTCTAATCTTTTTGAAATTCCATGGTTCAGCTCGTTTATGTTGAATATTCAAGTCTTCTTAAGCTTTTAGTTCTCTTATTATACTTGTCTATTCTTTGCCATGTCTAAATGTTTGTGAATCAAATTTAGAATTACATAGTTAATATGTTTGGTTCACTTTTATTCCAAACACATACACATTCTTCTCAAGCTCACGTGAACATTCACTGGCAAAGACCAGGTTTGTTTTGATCTGTGAAATATGAAGCACGCACTGTGAAATTCCGTGTGTCCGGCAGCATCGTGGTGGCCATGCTACATTCACTCCCAGCTCACATGTATGCCTGTTGCGTGTACAGGGGATTAGGCTCTCTCACAGACTTCTCTTAACCCTCGAGGACATTCCAGAGGCTGCCTTTAGCCCTTGTTACATCCATATCTGCTCTGTCAACAATTCCTTTAACCTTTACATGCCTCTGTTGAGTTGGGGAACATACCAGGGCTGCTGTTCATATAAGCATTAGGCAGGAAGCAGTCTCTCAAGTCTCCTGCTATTTTATCTAAACATCCATGAATTTGGGGAAAGAGTAGAAAGGTACTCACATGCTCTATGTTAAAATATTTTGATGTTGTCATTCTTTACATGTCCACAGTCTCTTTTTCACCCTGGCCTTAAGAGACTGATGTGTATGAGATCCTCACTTCCCAGAGGTGGAGAGGGATCCCTGAAAAATAATCTTGATCTGATGCTACAGGGCAAACAGGGATCTGGGTTTGGACAAAGATTCCAGATTGGCTGAAACTAAGATGGAAAATGATCGACATTTCCAGAAAACTGAGCCAAGCAGCTGATTTCCTGCCTTCCACCTGAGTGTTACAATGCCGGATCTCCAGGTGGTCCTGGATGCCTCCAAATCTAAGAAGGGAAGAAAGGGGCACCATAGTTTGTTTGCTGATGAACTCGGTCTGCCTGGACACTTGCTTTGGTGACTGAGGCGGCTGACTTTAAACCATAGCAACGCCTATTATCCTGCCTTCTCAGGGCAGAAGCAATAATTTTCTTTCTCAACAAGCCTGGTCTCTTGCACACATCTTATATTCCCGAGCTCTCGGGGTCCTGGGATCATCAATATCTGGTAGGGTAGGGACAAGTCCTAATTGCATCTTGCTCTCCTGTAATACTCATTTGGTCTCCACCTGTTCAAAAGGATTTTTTACAAAGCCAAAAGGGTAAACAAAATATGTGTGCTTCAGGTTTGTTTTGTTCTAAGAATATGTGTGGCTGTCTAAAGCAACGGTTCTCAAGGTGTGTTACAGGGAACACTGAGAGTTTCTGAGACCTTCTTGGAGGTCTATGAGGTCAGATGTTATGCGCGTTGTTGCTGGAATTTTCCAGAGGCTATATGTCACGTGATGATGTCACTGTGGTGGCTAACGGCATGGGTGCTTAGGTACTGTGATGATTTACACAATTTCTTCATTTTAATCGACTGTAATTAAACTCTTTGGGGTTTATAATAACTTTTAAAGGAGAAAAAGTCTCCTGATATCAGACACGGAAAACCACTAGTCCAAAGCATATTCCTGGATTGAGGAGTAGTAGTTATTTTCCCAAAGGTTTCCATACATGCCTTGTTTCCTTCTACCCAGCCCAGTAGAGGAGTGAAGGGCAGATATTCCACTTAATTCTCTTGTCTTCCCAGTTATTCTTTCTGCTCTCTACCAAATTCCAAGGTTGTTGCAGACTGAAAAAAGAGAGTGTGGTTCCAGACAGAGAAAAGTCCATCATCTGGATTGTTCCTATACTAAGAATCTTCCCCATCTTGCTCACATCTGAAGCTTTGGTGCTTTTCCAAAAAAAAAGTCCAAGCATTCCCCACCTTCCAGTGCTGGCAAATTGAATTTCCATTATTTTAGGGTGTAAATAAATGGTGTGTGGAATTCAAAGGAGCAAAGATTAATAACATTGAAGTTAATAATATGACAGATCCATCTTTCCCACTCACATTCTGTTAGATTTGCTTGACAGGGAGAGAGATATGGAGGTACGGCTAAGAGCCAGAGGATTGCAGAGGGGTGCTCTCCTGTGACCATCATCTGTTGTTATCTTGTCAAACAAACTTCAAAGCTCTTGCACTTGTCAGCAAGTTGTACAGCTGAGTTGCATAAGGAAGATTCCACTGGGAAGTGGAGATGCCTGAGAGGCACATCATAATTCGGATCCCATTCCTGACCCGTAGTAGCTCTTGAGCCACCAGTCAGGAAATATAAACTGTAGATAACATTAACTCTACTGGCTGCAGTGGAGAGAGTTACTTTTAGAGGATAGATTTGGTAATTCAAGTGAAATTTCTCTAAATAATAAAAAATTAATTCACAAAGTTTATCATTTATATAACTAGCATTTTAGTATAGCATTTAAAAAAAAATTAGGACAACATGATTCCAAAATGGCAGCAGAGTGAATGGAAGCTGCACAGACCAAACCGGAATTACAACAAAAATAAAGATAAATCGTCAGGAAAAAGCAACGGTAAAGCAGTTTGGAGGATCATATAACCAGGGACACCGATGGTTCCAGGTAGGATTGTGAAGGCGTGAGAGGGGGGCTGGGAACCCACAGACAGCAGCAGTCTTAGCTGTGAGCAGAACCTTCGGGTTAAACTCTCAAGCAGCTCCTCAGCACAGAGCCAGGACAGAGGCTAAAATAGCCACAGCCACATAACTTGGACTCCGGCAGAGGGAGGGCTGACTGGACTGGAACAGTGTGGGGACACTCAGGAATTGGAGGGCGCCCAAAGCTTTTGCTGAGTTGTGGCCACACAGGACTCAGGACTATGGTCATCTTACTCCTTCCCAGGACTCTGGGGAGAGGCAGTGGCCCCTCCTGGGAGATTCAACCCCACCTGGTGGCCATTGAAATGCTAACTGAGGCCCATTAACAACCAGCAACTGCCCCACCTTTGGGAAATCCCCTTATGCTGAATACCTGAGGGAGTTTTTCATTCAACTGAGGAGCCAAGGCTCTTCAAGTAACCTCTACTGATAGCCTCCAGGCAAAAAGCTAGAGGATAACAACCATTCATGGGCTAGCAACTTTAACCAGGAATGTAAGACTTGACAGTGGCATTTAACGTGGGTCCTCCCTGGCTCATCCAAACCCAGGAGAGGGAGCCACAAACAGCAGAACACCAACACCCACAGGGAAAATTTGGCAGGCTCCAAAGCCCACTGTGATAGCCAAAATGGTGAAACACAGAAACAAAAGCAAAATGAAAGAACAAGAAACTTCTACTGAAGATGATAAATGAGGTGCAGTTAAGCAAGTTAACAGAACTAAAAATCAGAGTTATAATCTTGAGGAAATTCGACAACATGTGTAAGGACATGAGCACCATGAATAAAGACATAGAAATGTTGAAAATCAACCACTTGGAAATTAAAAACCACTAAGAAGAAATGAAAAATGACATATCAGAAATAAAAAACACTTTGGAAATTCTAAACACCAGAGTAGAGGAAGTGGAGGACCGAATCAGTGAATTAGAAGACAGGGTAGAAAAACATCAACCAATCAGAAAAACCAAAAAGAGAAAACAATTAAAAAACAGGAAGACAGCTTAAGAGAACTGTGGGACAACTGGAAACGTAATAATCTTCGCATCATAGGAGTCCCCAAAGAAGAAGAAAATGAGTAAGGGTTAGGAATATATTTGAAGAAATAGTGACAGAAACCATCCCTAATTTGGTGAAGGAAGAAGGCATTCAAGTTCAAGAAGCACAGGGAGCCCCAAGAAAGAAGAACCCAAACAGGCCCACACCAAGACACATAGTAATCAAAATGCCAAATATTAAGGACAAAGAGAGAATCCTAAGAGCAGCAAGAAAGAAGCAACACGTTACCTACAAAGGAAACCTCATAAGGCTGTCAGCTGACTTCTCAACAGAAACACTATAGGCCAGAAGGGAATGGCATGAGGTAATCAAGGTCATGAAAAACAAGGATCTGAATCCAAGACTACTATACCCAGCAAGGCTATTATTCAAAATAGAAGGTCAAATAAAAAGCTTCCCAGACAAAAACAAACAAACAAACAAAAAACTGAGGGAATATATTAGCACCAAACCAGCACTGCAAGAAATGTTAAAACCACTGCTGTAATTAGCAAGAGAAGTAGGAAGAAAAATATAACCACACTAAACAAAAACAGCAATAAATAAGTGCATATCAATAATCACTTAAATGTAAATGGACTAAATGCTCTGATAAAAAGACACAGAGAAGCTGATTAGATAAGAAAGCATGACTCATCTATATGTTGTTTACAAGAGACCCACCTCACAACAAAAGACTCACAGAGGTTGAAAGTGAAGGGATAAAAAAAAATATTCTAAGCAAACGGAAAGGAATATAAAGCTGGGGTAGCAATACCCATATCTCATAAATAGATTTCAAAATAAAGACCATAATTGGAGACAGAAAGGCCACTACATAATATTGAAAGGATCTATCCAACAGGAAGATATAACATTAATAAACATATATGCACCCAATATAGGAACACCAAAATATATTAAAAATCTTCTGGAAGAAGACAAAGGAGAAATAGACAGCAATACAATCAAAGCAGGGGACTTCAACACCCCGCTGACATCACTGGATAGATACTCTAGACAAAAAATTAGCAAGGAAATCGAGTCTCTAAATGAAGCACTAGACCAAATGGATTTAATAGATATCTACAGAGAATTACACCCCAAAACTACAGAATTCACATTCTTCTCAAGTGCACATGGGACATTCTCAAGGATAGACCACATGTTAGAACACAAACTAAGTTTCTACAAGTTCAAGAAGACTGAAGTCATATCAAGCATCTTCTAAGATCACAATGACATGACACTAGAAATCAATTGCAACAAGAACATGGAAAGACATTTGAACACATGGAAGCTAAATAGCATGTTATTAAACAACAAATGGGTTACCGAGGATATCAAGGAGGAAATTAAAAACTTCCTGGAAACCAATGAAAATGAACACAGAACAACACAAAATCTATGGGATGCAGTGAAAGCAGTTCTGAGAGGGAAGTTCATAGCACTACAACCTACCTCAAGAAACAAGAAAAATCTCTAATAGACTATCTAACCTCGCAACTTAAAGAACTAGAAAACAAACAAAACGAAAACCCCAGAGCAAAAAGAAGAAAGAAAATAGTAAAGATCAGAGCAGAAATCAATGACATAGAGTCCCAAAAAACAATTCAAAGGATCAATGAAACAAAGAGCTGGTTTTTTGAAAAGATAAACAAGATTGATTGACCCTTAGCGAGACTCACCAAGAAACAGACAGAGAGAACCCAAATACACAAAATCAGAAGTGAAAGAGGGGAAGTAACAATGGACACCAAAGAAATACAAAAAATCATTAACAACTACTATGAACAATTATATGGGAACAAATCTGACAATCTAAGCAGAATGGACAAATTTCTAGAAACACATAGTATCCCAAAACTGGACCGGGAAGAGATAGAAAACTTGAACAGACCAATACAAACTAAGGAAATTGAAGATGTAATCAAGACTCACCCTGCAAACAAAAGCCTAGGCCGGATGGCTTCATGGGGAAGTTTTACCAAACATTCAAAAAAGAACTAACACCCATTCTCCTCAAACTATTTTTAAAAATTCAAGAAGAAGGAAGCCTTCCAAACTTGTTTTATGAGGCCAGCATAATTCTAATTCCAAAACCAGAAAAAGACACTACAAAAAAGAAAACTACAGGCCAATATTTCTGATGAACCTAGACGCCAAGATCCTGAACAAAATAATAGCAAATCAGATCCAGCAATACATCTAAAAAATTATTCACCATGACCAAGTGGGATTCATTCCAGGGATGCAAGGCTGGTACAATATTCGCAAATCAATAAACATGATACACTACATAAATAAAATGAAGAATAAAAACCACATGATCATATCAATAGATGCTGAAAAAGCCTTCGAGAGAATCCAGCATCCATTTCTGATAAAAACACTCAGCAATGTGGGAAAAGAGGGATCATATCTCAACTTAATAAAGGCCAAATATGAAAGACCTACAGCCAACATCATACTCAATGGGCAAAAACTAAAAGCATCTCCTTAAGAACAGGAACAGACGAGGATGCCCAATTTCGCCACTCTTATTTAACATAGTACTGGAAGTCTTAGCCACAGCAATCAGACAGGAAGAAAAAATAAAAGGGATCCAAATTGGAAAGGAGGACGTGAAACTGTCATTATTTGCAGATGACATAATACTATACATTAAAAACCCCAAAGACTCCATAAAAAATTTACTAGACTTAATAAATGAATTTGGCAAAGTAGCAGGATACAAAATTAACGTCAAGAAATCGATGGCATTCTTATACACCAATGATGAAATCACAGAAAGAGAAACTAAGAAAACAATCCCATTTACCATTGTGGCAAGAAAACTAAGATACCTAGGAATAAACTTAGCAAAGAAATAAAGGACTTATTCGCAGAAAACTACAGGTGATTGAAAAAAGAAATAGAGGCAGCTATAAAAAAGTAGGAGCACATACTTTGTTCATGGATTGGGAGAATTAACATCATTAAAATGTCCATATTACCCAAAGCAATCTATAGATTCAATGCAATCCCCATTAAATACCAACACATACTTCACAGAACTAGAACAAATACTCCAAAAGTTCATATGGAACAAAAAAAGACCTTGAATAGCCACAGCAATCTTGAAATAGAAAAGCAAAGTAGGAGGAATCACATTACCAGATTTCAGGTTATACTACAGATCCACTGTAATCAAAACAGCCTGGTCCTGGCACAAGAACAGACATATAGACCAGTGGAACTGAACAGAGAACCAGGACATGGACTCAAGGCAATATGCTCAATTAATATTTGACAAAGGTGGCAAGAGCATACAGTGGAGTAAATACAGCCTCTTTAATAAATGGTGTTGGGAAAATTGGACAGCTACATGCATAAAAATGAAACTAGAATATCAACTTACACCATACAAAAGAATAAACTTGACATGGATAAAAGACTTAAATATGACTCATGAATCCATAAAAATTATAGAAGGAACTGTAGGCAACAACATTTCAGACGTCATACACAGCAAAATTTTCTCTGACACATCACCTAAGGCAACAGAAACAAAGGAGAAAACGAACACATGGGACTATAGCAATCTCAAAAGCTTCTGCACAGCAAAAGAAACAACCACCAAATGGAAAGGCAAGCCACTGTGTGGGAGAGCATAATTGCCAATGATATATCAGATAAGGGGTTAATTTCCAAAATATGTAGAGTGCTCATACAACTCAACAAAGGGAAGACAAAGAACCAAATTAAAAAATGAGCAGAGAAACTAAATAGACACTTCTCCAAACAGGACATACAAATGGCTAAGAGACATATGAAGAAATGCTCAACATTACTAATCATCAGAGAGATGCAAATTAAAATAACAATGGGGATCACTTTACACCTGCCACAATGGCAGCCATCAACAAATCATCAAACAGCAAGTGTTGGCAAGGGTGTGGAGAAAAGGGGACTCTAGTACTCTGCTGGTGGGAATGTAGACTTGTGCAGCCACTGTGGAAAACAATATGGTGTTACCTCAAAAATTTAAAAATTGAACTTCCATTGGATCCTGTGATCCCACTTCTAGGAATATACCCTAAGAAGCCTGAAACACCAATCAGAAAGAATATCTGTACCTCCATGTTCGTAGCAGCACTATTTGCAATAGCTAAGATCTGGAAACAGCCCAAATGTCCATCAGTAGATGAATGAATAAAAAGCTGTGGTACATATACACAATGGAGTACTATGCAGCTGTAAGAAAGAAAGATCTCTTATCCTTTGAGAAAACATGTAGGAATCTGGAAAGTATCATCCTAAGCGCAACAAGCCAAACCGAGAAAGACAAGTATCATATGATCTCACTTATTTGTGGAATATAATGAACATAAGAGTCTGAGAAATGGGGTAGTCTCAGAGATGTGAAAGTGGAGTACAGATTGACCATCCCCATAATAGGGGGTGGTGGGGGAGAGATAAACCACAGAACTTATATGCATATGTGCATGAACAATGGACATGGACAACAAAGCTGGGGACAGGGCGGGGAGGGAGGGGGAGGGAGGAGTCACTGGGGAAAAAAGGAGTAACATCTGTAACAAAAATAATTAAATTAAATAAGTAAATATATAAAAAATTAGGACATTAAAATTATATGTATATAATTTATATATAATCTAAATTACTCATATATATATATTTATATATAAATATAAATACTTAATCCTTACCTGAGGATATTTTTCCATTGATTTTCAGATAGAGTGAAAGGGAGGGGGAGAAAGAGAGAGAGAAACATTGATGTGAGAGAGACATACTGATTGGTTGCCTCCCACATGACCCCCACCAGGTCTGGGGACGGAACAGCAACCAAGGTAGGTACCCTTGACTGGAATTGAACCTGTGACTCTTTGATCCACAGGCTGTTGGTCTAAATGCAGAGCCAAAACAGCCAGGGTGATATATTTAAATTCCTTTAGTTGGCTTCATAGAGATTATAAATGAGTCCCAAAACTCAGCATCCCTTAGACACTTGAAGAATCTGTTTCATGACTTTATGTGTGTTATTTTATTCAAATTGATGTGTTTTAAACAATACTTGAACAAACTATTTTCATAACACTGCTTGAACTACAAATGAGTAGAAAACAATGTCGTTTATATTCTAATGAGAGCTATCAGAGCACGTTTCATGCTTTATTTTGAGTCATAGAATACAAGTAAGCACAGATATCTTTTGAGTAAGTTCCATGTTTTAGGCTTGTTGTGTTTCATGGTGTTGATACATAGTTCAATAATTTCTGTTTTAATTATAAGCATATTTAATGAAGATATTTATATTAACAATTGGTTATCTTTTGTCCAGATTATTCGCATGTTCAGAGGTCTTGCAGAAAAGGAAGTTGTTCTTCTAAACAAGGCCTCATGCTGTCCTGAGCACATTCTGGCAGACTGATTCAAATGAACGAGGTCTTCAGGCTTTATCTGCCAGACTGAAATCAGTTTCTAACTCTTCGTAATGCTGATAATTTGGAGCACATATCCTCATCTACACTGAAGTAATGTTTAAAACTCAGCCCTTACAACTTGCCATTGTGTTTTGAAAATATCAGGGATTGACCTACGTTAAATATAACACCACACACACACACACGCACACACCCTACATCTACTTTGTCTGGCATCAGATAATACTGATGAAACATGAGAGGCCCTTTAGCCTTGTATCATATATATCCATGGGAGAGAAATTAAAAGACACTAATCTACATTTGTTGTATTTCTTTCCTCTAGAGATGTAAAGTGATCATTCAGAAAGTGTCCCATTTCCTGAAGGTTGCAGCATATTTTGGTGTCATTATTGGGTATAAGGGATGATGTAACATCCCCCAAAGCTGGAATCTCAGTCTTTCTACTGGGCTGTGACTAAGGCTTTGTGGGAGCAACATCTTCCCGAGAGTGGTCCAGCATTAGTGCAGGGAAATGTACATCTTAGAGCTCCGTGGTCCAAGCTGGGATACAGGGCTGCAGTTGCCAAACAGCCCAAACTTGCTCCTGTGGGTGTTTACTGCACATGTACTCAGTGAGGGAAGGGTGTATGATCACCAAAGCTGATGTAATGCAGGAGCGCATGAAGGTCGACTCCCAGCACTGGATCCCATCACGAATTCATTCTTCAAGATCTCCTGGTGACACCAGTAAAACTTCTCCTTGAGGGGTGGGGCAGTCATTTGGCTGTCTAACGAAAATCAAGCTAGATGCTTTTAGCTGACTCTAATTAAAAATTACTACAAGATCGCATATTGACCGGATCCTTTATTGGTTCATAGTCATTAAAATGGACAAAGAGACATGGAAATAGACTAATTACCCAGGAAAGAAGAAAATAAGTTACCAGGCAGATCCAGAATTTTATATCATTTACCACAGCAACATGAACTAGTTGGTACCTAAGCTCCCATTTCACAGATTAGGGAAATGAAACCAGAAAGTAATTTTTGTTATTTGATTTTGTTGTGTTGGAGGATACAGTCATAGCTAGGAGTTATTACTTTGGTAAATACCTCTAATTTTCTTTTTCCAGTATACACTGAGACAGAACACTCTTTGGAAACAGAATATCTGATTGTTAGAGTGAAATCTCAGTGTGTGTTAAAGGCACAGTAGTTTGAAGGTAAATGCTTACTGTGGGGCTACATCTAATTCATACTTGTATAATTTCAGCAGTCCAGCTTTTCCTTTTCCTTTCTTCCCCTCATTTATCTGACTCATTTAGAGAAGCAGAAACATAACCAAATGGTTTACAGAAAGTTAAAACCACATATTAAAGAGCTGTGACGCTATACGTACGTCTATGAACTATTCCCGTGTCTCATTTCTTCAGACTCCACATATATACATGGCTAAGTCAAGCTTCAGGTCCAAAGTCGCTGTTATGATAGCTACCAATTCTCTTTCTTGAATAATAGTTACTTCATGTATCTTAACATAGAAATATGTCTCCCCCGTTTTCTCCCTTGACTATTGCTTTCAGTGCTTTGCCAGTGGCCGAGACATATGGTTAGAGTACAAATAGGCGCAGCCTCAGTAAAATCACTATCATTGAATTGAACCACTCATAAGTTGGGGTGGTCCTATAGTCAAAGTTGCCACTCTCCTTCATCAGAGGTTGTTGTGTATATTTCATCAAATTTATGATGCCCCAAATTATAAGAATATTTCAAATTTTCTGAATCTCTAAGAAATGATTAAACTGCAAGTTAAACCTGAGCCAAAGCTGTCTAATAACGTGTTGGCTTTTTTATTTTATATTTATTGAATGGACATGTTTATACTTATTTAGACATAAGCATATTCATATACCACTCTTGTGTATGCACAGTAATAAATTCTTTTAAAAAAAATATTTTTTCTTTATTGATTTTAGACAGGAAGGGGGAGGGAGAGAGACAGATAAAAACATTGATGAGAGAGAACATCAATTGGACATCTCCTGCATGCCCCCCACTGAATATCGGGCCCACAACCTGGGGATGTGCCTGACCAGGAATCGAAATGGTGATCTCCTGGTGCATGGGTCGACACTCAAACACTGAGCAACACCAGCCGGGCTGCACAGTAAGAGATTCTTAGCAATATGATTTCCTTAGCTATTTTTAAAGCCTCTTCATATTCAAAATTCAAACTGCCGACATGCAATCTTAATGGTTCTTATCTTGCTCGTGATAGCATCCTCTGTTCCATCGATGCCATTAGTGATGCAGCTTTTGCTAGTGCTCACTGTTTTCTTTGAGACATTATTCTTTTTTTTTTTTTTTTTTTATCCTCACCCGAGGACATTTTTCCATTTTTTGTACAGATAGAATGGGAGGGAGAGAGAGGAAGGGAGAGAGAGTGAGAAACATCGACGTGAAGGGACACATCGAGTGGCTGCCACCCGCACGACCAACCAAGGCCAGGGACAAACTGCAACCGAAGTACGCGCCCTTAGCGGGAACCGAACCCGGATCTCTCCGGACCGCAGGCCGACGCTCCAACCGCTGAGCCAAACTGGCCAGGGCTGAGACGTTATTCTTTACTATAAAATAAGTTCATGCATGGTCATTCAGTGTTCTGAACAATTTGAGCTATCACACATTAGGTCTTTATTTTTATTTATTTATTTATTTTTTATCCTCACCTGAGGACATTTTTCCATTTTTTGTTCAGGTAGAGTGGGAGGGAGAGAGAGGAACAGAGAGAGAGAGAGAAACATCAATGTGAAAGGGACACATCGAGTGGCTGCCACCCGCACAACCGACCAAGGCCGGGGACAAACTGCAACCGAGGTACGCGCCCTTAGCGGGAACCGAACCCGGGTCTCTCAGGACCGCAGGCCGACGCTCTAACTGCTGAACCAAACCGGCCAGGGCACACATTAGGTCTTTAAAGAAAAGACTTCACTGAGCAAACCTGTAAGCTAGACTCACCTAGAGATGAGAAGAATCACCTTCCTTAATTGTCCTGTTGTCTCACTGAGAGGGGTACCAAGGTCACTTTGCTCTACTAGATATGCCTGAAACCTGGGCATATGCCCTCACCAGGAATCAAACAGGCAATCTCTTGGTACATGGGTCAATGCTTTGACTTCTTGGTGCATGTGTGGGTTGATCTAATGTTGGGAACCTGTGCCATCTTGTTATTGTCACTTATAGAGCAATAGTGACAAACAACTTTGTTAGTGGAAGCATGAACAGAGTGCTTCAGGACTAAGTAGTCTAGATTTGGATGTCAGCTTAAATTCTGTCTGGGAAAGCCAATTGTGCATCACCTGAGGATTTCAGATTCCTTGGGATGTTATTCTGAAAGGAAGAAGACACCAAAAGCATGGGAAGTAAATCATGGAAAGAGCTCATCCTACCATGATAAGACACAGCAACTAGTCCCAGCTAACTAATTTTTCAAATCACAAGAAGGAGCCAGTTTTTCAGAAGAATTTTAGTGTATTCTGCTTTTCACATCACATCTTCCAACATGTTAACTTCTCTGAATTTTGATGTTAGCATCAGAAGGTTACAGAATGAAAAATAGCACTCATGCCTGACCTGTATGGCTCAATGATTGAGCATTGACTCATGCACCAAGAGGTTGAAGCATTGACCCATGCACCAAGAGGTTGCCTGTTTGATTTCTGGTCAGGGCACATGCCCAGGTTTCAGGCTTGATCCCCAATAGGAGGCATGCAGGAGTCAGCAGATAGATATTGATGTTTCTCTATCTTCCTCTCTCTCCCTTACTCTCTCTAATAAAAAAAAAAAAATCAGTAAAAAAATTAACACTCATATTCTATTCTCAAATGAACCTAAAAATATTTTATTGACTAAAGCACTGATGCATAGAGTGGTTCTATCTTGCTACCGAAAATATCAACCACGCATATGACAACTATATATCAGAATTGTTTATAGAATGTCCACACTGGCCAAAGTAACCTATAGATTCAACACAATCCCTATCAGAACAGCAATGGCATTTTTCACAGAACTAAAACAAATAATTCTAATATTGCACCAGTAATGACCTCAAATACACAAAGCAATATTGAGAACGATGAACAAAGTTAAAGATGTCACACTACCTGATAGCAAACTGTACTAAAGCTACAGTAATCAAAACAGTGTGGAACTGGCATAAAAACAAACACACAGATCAATGGAACAAAAGAAACAAACCCATACCTATATGGTCAACTAGCCTATGACAGGGAAGGCAAGAATATACAATGGTGCAAAGGGAATCTCTTTAATAAATTGTGTTAAGAAAACTGGGCATACATGCAAAATAATGAAACTGATTATCTTTCTTATACCATGTAATGGAATAAACTCAAAATAAATTAAAGACTTCAATGTAAGAAGACTCAAAACCATAAAAATCTTAGAAAAGAGCATAGACAGTAAACTCTGACATTACTTTTACTAATATATATATATATTATATCCATCCTCTGGCTAGAGAAACAAAAGAAAAAACAAAACAAAGCAAATGGGACTACATCAAACTGATAATTTTTGCCCAGCAAAATAAACCATAAACAAAACAAAGACGACATACTGAATGGGAAAAGATATTTGCCAATGATACAACCAATAACGGTTACTATCCAACATATAAAAGGAACTCAAAACTTAACACCAAAAAACAAGTAATCTGATTAAAAATTGACAGAAGCCCTACATAGACATTTTTCCAAGGAAGACATACAGATGGCCAATAGACATATGGAAAAAATACTCAATGTGACTAATTATCAGGGAACTGCAAATTCAAACCACAATGAAGTGTCACCTCGCGCCTGTCAGACTGACCATTATAAAAAAATCGACAAACAACAGTGTTGGTAGGATTGTACATTGGTGCAGCTTCTGTGAAAAACAGTATGTAGATTCATCAAAAAATTGACAATGGAACTATCATTATGATCCAGTGATTCCACTTCTGAATATTTTTCCAAATAATCAAAAACACTAATTTGAAAAGATATATATGCACCCTATGTTTATTGCAGCATTATTTATTACAGCCAAGCTATAAAAGCAAGCAAATAGATAGATGAATGTATAAAAAAGATGTAATATATATATGCAATAGTATATGATTCAGCTGCAAAAAAGAATGAAACTTTTTCATCTGTGATAATCTAGATGGACCTAGAGGGTATTATGCCAAATGACATAAGTCAGGCAGAGAAGGATAGGTATCATATGATTTCATTTATATGTAGTATTAAAAGTTAAAATAAGCAAACAAAAACAGAAATAAACTCATAGATACTCATTGGTTCTCTCCAGATGGAAGGCATATTGAGGGAAAGGTGCAAACGGTGAAGGGATTAACACACAATCCAATATACAGATGATGTATTATAGAACTGTACACCTGAAATCTATGTAATTTTATTAACAAAGGTCACCCTAATACATTCAATAAAAAAGTAAGAAAAAAAAAGGAATACAAATTGGCAGTTATAAAAATAAAGTACAGCACAGGAAATGTAGTCAATAATATTAAGATAACTATAGATGCTGTCAGATGCATGCTAACTAGTTATTAGGGTGATCATTTTGTAAATTAAATAAATGTCTATTCACTACATGGTAAACTTGAAACTAATATTATATGCCAACTGTAATTTAACAAATATTTGTAAAATTATAAATAAATATGCACAGCAAAAGAAACAATCATCAAAATGGAAAGGCAACCCACTGTATGGGAGAACATCATTGCCAATGATGTATCAGATAAGGGGTTAATTTCCAATATATATAGAGTACTCATACAACTCCACAAAAGGAAGACAAAGAACCCAATTAAAAAATGGGCAGAGGAGCTGAATAGACACCTGTCCAAACAGGACATACAAATGGCCAAGAGACATATGAAGAAATGCTCAACATCACTAATCATCAGAGAGATGCAAATTAAAACAACAATGAGATATCACCTCACACCTGTCAGAATGGCCGCCATCAACAAATCATCAAACAACAAGTGTTGGCGAGGGTGTGGAGAAAAGGGGACTCTAATACACTGCTGGTGGGAATGCAGACTGGTGCAAACACTATGGAAAACAATATGGTGCTAGCTCAAAAAATTAAAAATTGAACTTCCATTTGACCCAGTGATCCCACTGCTGGGAATATACCCTAAGAAGCCTGAAACACCAATCAGGAAGAATATATGTACCCCCATGTTCATAGCAGCACTATTTACAATAGCTAAGATCTGGAAACAGCCCAAGTGTCCACCAGTAGACGAATGGATAAAAAAGCAGTGGTACATATACACAATGGAGTACTATGCAGCGGTAAGAAAGAAAGATCTCTTATCCTTTGAGACGACATGGAGGGACCTGGAAAGTATTATCCTAAGTGAAAGAAGCCAAGCAGAAAAAGACAAATACCACATGATCTCACTTATATATGGAATATAATGAACATAACAGTCTGAGGAATACAGTAGACCCAGAAACATGAAGTAGGGCACAGACTGACATCCCTCAGAAGAGGGGATGGGGGGTGGGGGGGTGGGAAGAGATAAACCACAGAACTCATATGCATGTGTGCATGACCAATGGATATGGACAACTAAGCCGGGGACAGGGTGGAGGGGGGGTGGAGTGGGGGGTACCAATGGGGTAAAAAGGTAAAATATCTGTAACAAAAAAAATAAATAAAAATTCATAAAAAATAAATAAATAAATAAATTAGAAAATTTTAAAAAAAAAATTATAAATAAATAGAATTGCCCAGAGCCACACACCATAATTATTGGCATTAGAACACCAACCCAGGTCCTCTCAGTTCAACATTCATGTTTATTTTGTGTTCTTCCATGTGTTTTACAGCTCCTTCTATGCCACGCCTGAATATTCTGACATCCTTCTTACATGCAATGACTTTCCAATCTGATGATTCTTGAACATAAAGCTAAAATGAACCTAGTAGCTCTGTGTTTTTCCCCTAAAATTCCTATCTATTATCCCCCCCATGGTCTTCTTGGGCAAGAATATCTATAAAAACTAAAGGTTTAGTTAGATTTGTAAAAATTTATTAATTTGGCCAAGTATCTTCATCATGCACAGCTTGATAATGTCCACTGCTATTATAGATAGTATGTCTGGGACGTCAAGTTTCTCTATTTTTTTTTTTATTAATTAATTTTTGTTACAGATGTTTCTCCTTTCCCCCCTATTGATTCCCTCCTCCCCCTCCCTCCCTGCCCTTTCCCCAGTTTGTTGTTCATGTCCACTGTTCATGCATACATGCATATAAGTTCTGTGGTTTATCTCTCCCCCACCACCCCCCTCTCTAGGGGATTGTCAGTCTGTACCCCACTTCCGCCTCTCTGGGACTACCCCATTCCTCAGACTGTTATGTTCATTATATTCCACAAATAAGTGAGATCATATGAAACTTGTCTTTCTCTGTTTGGCTTGTTTCACTTAGGATGATACTTTCCAGGTCCCTCCATGTCGTCTCAAAGGATAAGAGATCTTTCTTTCTTACCGCTGCATAGTACTCCATTGTGTATATGTACCACAGCTTTTTTATCCATTCGTCTACTGATGGACACTTGGGCTGCACCAATCAGAAATAATATATGTACCCCCATGTTTGTAGCAGCACTATTTACAATCGCTAAGATCTGGAAGTTTCTCTATTTTTAAAGCATTTATCTTTATTGTTGACAGTATTACAGATGTCCCCCTCTCTTTTACCATTGACCCCCATTTCTCTGTTGACCATTTTTTAGCATTAGATTGATTTTTTCTCTTTCCCAGATGCTCTATTGTAGCTCAAACACTATCAGTAGATATTTATTCTCTTGGTTTAAATTTGTATTCACAACAATTTTAATACAAGGTCCCCCCCCCACAGTAACAATGTCACAGTTGAAAATGGCAATATCTTAAGAATCATGCGTACCCTAATATGAAGAAGCCCATCAATTCACCAGTTTCATTTCCTGAGCAGTACTGAGAGTGGGGAGTGGGTGAGAACTGAAAGACTCGAGTCCTTCACTAGGGTGTGTGGTCCCTGCACAGAAGACAAAGAGGGCTCAGGATCCGCACCACTCACACGCTTAGCAAACTCTGAACAGGTTGTGTGTAAGCACCAATGTTACATTTAAGGAAGCTCTAACATTATGTGATGGTCATGTGTGTTATTAAGTCCCACGAAGAGCACAAATCACCCCACAGTCTATGATTCCCTTCGCTTGCATGTCCCACACAGATGTCTCATCCAAGTATACAAAGTGCTGACCAGACCTTAAAATATGATTACACTTTTTCAGTTAATATTCTTTTGCCTGCGTCTGTCAGTTATGTCCAGAAAAAGTATATCATGCCCATAAAATGCTGAGTCGAAACTAATTTAATCAGAGAGGATTAATGTGTGATGGGAAACGTCCAGGGGAAGTAGCAGAGGTTGTTATCTAGCTATATCTCTTCTTTTTGCTTTTTTATTAAGTTTATTTGGGATGACACTGGTTAACTAAATTATACAGACTTCAGGTGCACAATTCTAAATATATCATCTATACACTGTATGTGTTTTCACCACTGTAGGTCAAGTGTCCGTCCATCACCATTTATCCCCGCTACACTCACCTCCCACCCCAGCAATCAATACATTGTTTTTTATATCCATGAGTTGTTTCTCTTTTTTTTTTTATTTTTTGCTCTGTCTCTCCACTCCCGCAGACTCCCAACAGCTGTCAGCCAGCTTTCTGTCTTTAAATCTGTCTCTATTTTGCTTGATAGTTCATTTTGTTCATTAGATTCCGCATATGATTGAAATCATACGGTATTTGTCTCCCTCTGACTGACTTATTTCACTTAGCAGAAGTCCATCCATGCTGTCGCAAAGGGTATATATGTATTTTTTTCTTTTTTTTTTACTGCCAAATAGTGTTCTATTGTGTAAATATATGACAGTTCTTCTATCCACTCATTTACTGATGGATACAGGGCAGCTTCCAAATTTTGGCTATTATAAATAAGCTAGCTCTACCTTTTGCTGTAACTGGTGTGACAATCTTAGTTTTCTCATTTATTAATTTCATTTCCTCTAATTATAATCTTATTTGGATTTTAAAAAACTGGCTTTTATATTTTATGATTCTTTAATTTTCTCTCTTTTATGACCAAAATTAATTTGTGGACAGATCTAAAACAGGAAAAAAAAATCTTCAGGGGTTGATAGGATTGTGTTTTGATTTCCTATGCAGAGTAATTTGTTTTATAGTGTAAAATACTCAGGAGTGAGTGTGTAGTGAAATTAATCAGTGAGAATAAAGGGGCATTTTTGCATTTGAATAAAAACTTACATCACAATGTAGAGCTAAAATTTATTGGAGGTAAATATGTCTCCAGGACTGATTTAAGTAATACACTTCCCACAACAGGGTTCCCCCAACCCGGAAGATTAACCAGTATAAGTCCTTAAGAACATCCAACATGTCAATGGTTGAAAGTGATCACAAGAGAGGGAGCTTGGGAGGCAGGCAGAGTACCTGAGAGATTATGAGTCTTCACTTCAGAAAGTAATTTATGCTAAGCAGAGTTATTTTCAGTATTGAGCTTTTATATTTAATTATATTCATCTTAAATATGTTAAGCACACCTAGCTTGGCTAACTTCAAGCTCCTTAAATCCCCTAAAACTATTAACACCACTCTGCTCCGCAAATACAAAGAACAATCTCAGCATAAACCTGTGCTGAGCACATACCCGGCATTCTACCTCCCTGAATTCAATCCGCTTACTTCAAAAGATATTACATTTAAAACATACCAAATTATAATAATAATAATAACAAATTTAGCTATATTGGTATCAGAAACTACATATCCCAATAGTGCATTAAATAATGGGTAAAAACAATTTTTAAATGCATCCCATTTTTATTTTACAGTTCTTTAATTGCAAAAATATATAAAGAAATGCTTTTATATGTAACTAGCCATTCTGGTTTCTTATGAGGTTAAGTAATTTTTGTAAATTTGCTCATTTACTAATGATTTGTATTTATCTTTTATATATTGATACAAAATAATATCAATTTCTAAATCTACATCTATATGTCTCTATCTCTATCTATATGGTGACACAAATTAAATCTTCTAATTTGAGGCTATTTTTTACTTTTTTGGATTTTTTTTACATTTTTTAACCTACTTTTGAAGTGTGACTTAGAAATCAAATATTGGCATTTATACACACATTTTCCTAATTAAGGCATCTTTTTTTATTTTCTAGCCATAAGGATAAATGCTTACATACATTATTGCCTCTTACAAAGTTTAGCTTTTTTATTTAGGAATTTAATCACAATAGATGGATTTTTTTCAAGTGTTTCAAGTTAGAGAGACTGTATCACAGAGAAACAACTGTACACAGCTCCATTTTCTTACATCTTACCCTTTATTTTAGAGTACTGTATTGCATGCCTGGCATATATCAATATCCAAATATGCATGAGATTCACTGTGTGTCTTTATTCTGCTAAAATGATTTCTTGGTCAGTACACCAGTACCTCACTTTATTAATTATTCTAGATGATTTAAAGTAAGGCAATTTCCTCGAAAAGCATTCTTACCTCTTGAACTATATGCTCCTCTATATAACATTTAGAATAAGTTTAGTAGGTTTCATTAATAATAATATTAATAATGATAAACTTTTAACTATTTAAAAATATGAATTAAGATGGGAAATTTACATCAATGCAATATGGTCTTCTTTTATTTAAGTAAATATATTGCTCAATTTATTTCAACTTTTTTTAAAAATGAGGGATACCTTTTAGAAGATTTAATTTTAGATATTTTTTTGTTAATTGGTACCAACTAACAATATTTTCTCTTATATGAAAATATAAAAGAATGGCAATTGATTTTGTTTTTATATTTATGTACCCAAATATCATTTCCAAGTTATTTTATTGCTTCTAATGAATTGTCTTCAGATTAGTTTTTCCTTTGCATACAATTAAACCTCCATAGGGTCAATTAAATAAACAAGTATTTTTTCTTCTGTTCAAGGTCACCAGTGCAATAAGTAGAATCAATGATACTAGAGGTAAATGTATCATATCTAAAGGAACGTTTTATTGTCTCATTACTCTGGACAACATTTGCCTTATTTCTTCTTAAATGCATATTATCACATTGTTATCTTTTCTACGCCCAATTTTCTATCAGATATTTGGATCAACATCTATCAGTTTTGTATCAACTTATATTATTGATTTGAATTTTGAAGTACTTTATTTTTACTTTACCTTTTTTGGTTTTGTTTGATTACTTTTATTTCTTTTTTGCTCCCTCTGACATTGACTATTGATGATATATTTTTTTTGTTTTTATCACTTTTCTCCTTTATGTTATACTTTGTTTACCCTTAAATTAAGATGCCACTTTATTCTTTTATTGATATTATTTTTTAATCCTCATCTGACGATAAGTTTTTTAAATTGATTTTTAGAGAGAGAGGAAGGGTACAACAGAGAAAGAAACATGAATGTGAGAGAGAAACATCAATCGGTTGCCTCCCATATGCACCCTGACTGGGATCAAACCCAAAGCCTAGGTGTGTGCCCTGACAGGGGATGGAACTGGGAACCTTTTGATGCGTGGGATGATGCTCCAACCATGAGCCACATGGTCAGGGTGAGATGGCACTTTGAAAATCTGAACATACCTATTGTTTCCATCGAACTTCTAAACAATCCAAGGGCTTTGGAATGCTTAACATCTTATCCTTTCTCTAATAAAGTGAATGCTGTTATTTTTCTCTACTTATACTTAGTCTTTTAATTTTTCTATTATGGATAAACACATATTTACGTGCAAATCTTCACACTTTTCCATATTGACTCTTTCTTCTTGTATTTTAGACTTCTGTTTTAGAATTATTTATCTTCTTCCTGGATAAAGTTTTAGAATTTTTTTTCTCACAACTTTTATTATGAAATGATAATGAATATACTTAAAAATGCATAGTAATTTTAGCTCAAAATTTTGAAGTTATTTTGTATTGTGTTCTGGTATCTATTTTTGCTATTAAATATCCCTTTAATGTTCATTTGCCAGTCGCTTGCTTTTTTCTTATCCCTGGGTTTATCTAGATTTTCTATGCTAATATACCTAAATGAGAGTTTCTTTCTTGATATTCATGAAACTTCTTAAATTTGAGGTTTGATACTTTCCATTATTGCTGATACATCCAAAACAATTATCTCTTTAGAAATTATCTTTCCACACCCAGCAGGTGTGGCTCGGTGGCTGAACGTCGATGCATGCACCAAGAGGTCACCAGTTCAATTCCTGGTCAGGGCACGTGCCCAGGTTGTGGGCCAAATCCCCTGTTGGGGGCATGCAGGAGGCGGCCAATCAATGTTCTTTCATTGATGTTTCTCTCTCTCTCTCCCTTTTCCTTCCTCTCTTTCTCAAATCAATAAAAAAAATATATATATATCTCTCCACTGTGGATATTTTTTTCAATTTAAATGCCAATTTTTTAGAGCATTTCATTCTACCCTTTGTATTTCTTAAAATTTCCAACTTCTGTACTTATCTTGTAATTTGTATCACTCATCTAATATATTTTTCCATTTTGTTTATTTACCTCGGTTTAATGTTATTAGATTTATTCACTTTGTTAATTCACTGATTTTCCTTTTTTTTTTCCTTTTAGAATATCTATTCATGGTTGTATTTTTAATAGCTTTGGATATTTTTGAAAACTTTTTATTTCTCGAACACGTATTCAATATCATGATGTGTTCTTTTCAAATGTACACAAAGTAATTACATTTCAAAATTAACCGATTTAGAGGATTGAAGTCTGAAACTCGTGTATTTATTTCTCCTAAGTCTCAATTATGATAGAAGTCCTGTGTGCATAAAATGTGTGTGTGTGTGTGTGTGTGCGTGCTTGGATGAAGTTAATCAGTGGGCATCTCAAGGACTTGGTTTCAAGGTTATTTTCTCCATAGATGATTTATATTGTCTTATGCTGACAGCCCAAAGGCTACCAAGCTCAGCACACTTTAAATTAATTTATGGCCTTGGAATTTTCCTGATCATTCAAGTGTTGTAATTGAAACACCAAATCCAGGCAAGGGAATAGCTGAATTTTGAATTCCAGGGACTGATTTTAATAAATTTTCCACTTGAATTGCAGGACAAGAAGATAGTTCCCTGATTGCCTTACCTTGCCCCTGGGGACATTTGTTTTCCTGTCTCCCTCTTTCATAGAAGGAGCTTTTTGAGACGTGTCCGTAAGTGAAGTTTTCCACGACAGCTTTTTACTTCTGAAGAACTGAGGAATTAGTTACATTTTCGGAGTGGTAGTTAAAAACCAAGTTTTTAATCCTCAGGATTTAGCAAATGTCTGTGGGTTTACCCCTCAGTTTTTCATTTCCCTCTATTTATTTATTTACTTTTCCACCTGCAAGTTATCTTACTTTCTTGTTTTGCTTGGCTATCCATTTATAATGATTGAAACAATATTCTGTGGCACTTATCTGGATTTGGCAGCTGAGACAGCTCCTTGTTACTGTCCCCACCACCAGACAGTCTCTCTCCAGCAATGTGACTCTCCTGATTTGGTCCTCATTTGCTTTTTTTAAAATCCTCACCCATGGACATTTTTGCATTTATCTTCAGATAGAGTGAAAGGGAGACAGGGAGGAAGAGAGAGAGAGAAACATCGATGTGAGAGAGACACATCAACTGGTTGCCACCCACACAACCCCAACCCGGGCCAGGAACAAACTGCAACCGAGGCACATGCCCTTAGCGGGAACCAAACCCGGGACTCTCTGGTCTGTGGGCCGATGTTCTAACCACTGAGCCCAACGGGCCAAGGTGCCTTTTTTTTTTTTTTGCTTTTTTTTAAATGTACACCTCATTGAATTTAGCAGACTGACATTGGTTAATAAAATTTTATAGGCTTTAAGTATACAATTCTACAACACATTATCTTTGTATTGTGTTGTGTATTTACCACCTCAAGTGAAGTCTCCTGCCATTACCATTCATCCCCCTTTCCCCGCTTCTACCTCTCTCCACCCCGTTCCCTCTGGCAACCACCATACTTTCGTCCGTGTTTATGGGTCTTTCTCTCTTTTTCTTTACTTAAACCCTTCACCCTTCTCACCTAACCCCTAGTTTTATCTTCCCTTTGTATCTCTACTCTGACGTCACAGGCTAACGTTGATAACTTAGTTCTATTTCCCATCCTTGTCCACATCCTTATAAAGCTCCGCATTTAGACCTTAGTTCACATGAGGTACTTTGTCTTGGCCTCCTCTCTGAGATCAAAAATCATTTGTTGTGCTTTCGAGAATCCCAGGTACTCGAACCTCATTCGAACACGAATCATTCCAGGTTCCCGCTCTCCAAGTGGGATGAATTCGAACAGTCTATGCTTAATATTTAACATAATGTTTTTTCTGACCTCCGGAGATGCTGTCAGTCACATGGGCTATTACATGCATGTGACAAATACATTTTCTTTTTATGGGATTAATATACCAGTTGTAATGCTGGGCACAAAACAAAGAGTTAGATTGTGCATAGCTTACACATTTTGTGGGGAGGAGGGTGGGCAGCCATTATTAATGTATGTTTGACACAATATGAGCTATGTAAATAAGAGTACTTCAGTAGAATATTGAACATGATACAAAGTAGATTATTAATGATAATACTTCATACTCACATAAGCCCTTTATTATGTATTGGTCATTTATTTCTCATAGCAACCCCAGAAATAAGTTTTGTTAATTTTATCTTTAGAACCATTTTTCTACAGATTACTTAACCAAAGCACAAAATGCAATCATGATTTGCCCACATTCACATAGGCTGTAAAATCTGAGCCAAAATTTAAACTCAAGAAGTCTAGCTTCAGAATCTGAACTCTCATGCCTATGCTACCTGGTCTTGCTGAAGCAAATGTATAGCAAATTATGTAATAAAGAAATTATAGAAGATGATGAATAAAGCAGTCTGTATGTTCAGTTGGAAGTATCTCTCACAATAATTTTTTTAAATAATTTTTTTTCTTTATTGATTTGAGAGAGAGAGGAAGGGAGAGGGAGACAGAGACAGAAACATTGATAAGAGAGAACATGCCCCCCACTGGGGATTGGACCCACAACTGGGGCATGTACTCTGACCGGGAATTGAACCAGCGACCTCTTGGTGCATGGGTTGATGCTCAATCACTGAGCCACACACCAGCCAGGCCTGTCACAATAATTAACAAATCTGAAGACATCATCTGTAAACCAAAATCCATCTTCTCATTACTTTCTACTGTTCCTTACTTGGTTTTTGGTGGTGGTGGTAATGCCATCTATTCAATCTCCCATCAGCATTCTTGAAATACTGTATATTTCTTCTGTCTGTCACTTCTTACATTCAATCAATAGTCTCTGATTTGTGTAGATGTTACATTTAAATTATTCCACTCTGTCCGATTTGAATAGGTCTCCATCACCTCTTTGCTGGATTTCCTTGACGGGTTACTAGAAGACTGTCTAGTTTCCACACTGGGCCGCTAATGTAGCACTCTACACTCTTACGTGGGGAATCATTGTACATATCTACCCCACTTATTATCTGCCTATGACTTTGTAAATAAGGCAGAATAAAGCCAAACCTCTATATTATTACATATAGGTTTGATTCTTTTTCACTCTCAGACCCTCCAATATTGCAATCTGGAGGATATTGCACTAAGTGAAATAAAGCCAGACACAAAAATACAACTAATGCATGACCTAACTTATATGTGGAATCAAAAAATAGAGCATTTAAGTTCTAATGTACAGTACTTTGACTATAATTAACAATACTATACTACATATTTAAAATTTACAAGGAAAGCAGATCTTAGGTGTTCTCACCAAGAAGGAAAGAATATAACTACATGAGGTAAGGGGTGTATTCATTAGTTTCTTTGTGGTAATCATTTTACAATCTATATTAATATCAAATAATCACATTGTACACCTTACATATATTCAAGTTCTATTTGCCAATTATAGCTAGAAAAAGGAACAAAATAAAATTTTAAATTAGTCTAAAAAATCTCCTAAAAACCAACAAATCATCCTTCTATTGAACTCCCCAAAGTACAACATATTAATAAAGCAGACATATATTGCGAAAAATCACTGCATTGAGGGAGAATACCACCTCCACACAGAGAAAGATGTTCAGTAGGTTTAAGAGGAGAAAAGTCCAATTGCATGTTTATAGGATTTGCGGTCTGCACTTAGTGATTTAAGATAGACCTTCTAGGGAGAGAAACTCCTGGAGACTGGATAAAAATCCTGACATAATAATTTAGAACAGGTGAATACAGCAAAGTGAGGTTGTTGGAGTAATCTTGAAAATTAAACCGTTGCTTATTATGTGTACTACTTTTCAAGGTGATGGCTATATCAGATAATTGATCTGCATAAAGTTGGTGATGCAAACAGTACAGTTATTTCTTGGTTTACAGTTATCTTTCCCAGGAACAGTTTCCCTGGACCAAATTACTAAGTCATGTGGAGACAGATCATGTTAATTCATAGTACTAATAACTAGGTCATTTTAATACAGGTGGTCAGAGTTCTTATAGGCTATATTGATTAAGTAAGTTAATCAAACTTGAAGATTTGACTTTCTTTGATTTATTTTTCTAATATGCATAAATTTGTTTTTAAACAAATGTAGTCATACAAAAATGTCCTCCATTATAGGTGTTTATTCTAGATTGTAATAGCATCATTCTGTTAATGGCTATTTATTATTACAGTGTGTGTGACCGAGTTCAAATGTCACACATTATTTGGGAATGTTTAGGGTATTCATTTTTTTATTATAAAATAACTTCAATGGAAACATTAATAAAGAACTTTTTTATGTCTGTTCTCTTTTTTGTTGCTGCCCTAACAGCATTGAAAATTATACTGAATCTAATATTGTAATTATTTCTCCATTTTGATGAGGATGACAATGTAATTTATTTGACAGTAGTATTGATGTCTAACAATTAGGCACTGATTTAAATTCCACATCTTATACTAGACAATCAAAATGTTGTGACAGAGCCTCCCTATGCTACTTTAACTAGAAAAGCAATCACATTAGATACAGTGTTACCATCAACAGTATTCTCATTCAAGTGTCATCAATACTAAGAAAGCATGTCAATAAGTGAAGGGCAACAAAACTCATTTCTCTTTCATGACCCAACTGAGAAAGTTATACATAAACTCTTAAAAACAGACAGCTAAGATTAGGTTCACACATGGTTGTTGTTGTTTTTTCCTCCAAGAAGTCTAGAATGACCCTTTAAGCAAAGAATACTTCTTTATAAATGTTATAAAAATTCTACAGCATAATATTTGAAGTTTTGATGCTTCAAATCAAATGCAAATTATTATATATTAACTTTGAGATAATATTATTTTAGATACTTCATAAAGATAAATTGATCAAGTTATTCAGAATTTGGAAGATTCCTAAGACAGTGCATGAGAGAAATAATAGATCATAGCTTCTAGAGGGTGAAACCAGTTAGAAAGTGTATGGGAACAGAGGTGTGATAAATAAAAATAATGCCAAAGAGAAAAATGATTTATAATCTAGGAGATAGAGGTGGAATAGAAGAACTTGGAAAAATTATTCCCATGTTGACCAACTCTGACATCATTTGTGAGAGGGGGTTAATTGAATATCATTATGTCTGGTTTTCTAATGCACAGCAAAAAATAAATTTTGCCATTATTGAATAAATTTAGGGCTTCAAGGTAAATCATCTGCAGTGGCAAAAGAAGGGGCTGGGCAAAAATAAACAAAGGAGTAAACAAGGAATACAATATTATTGCCAGTATGTACATACTTCTTCAAGCACTTCAAAATTATATTGCCCTCTCTAAAAATTACTCTTTACTTCTGAAAAATGAATAACTACATTTGGAAATAACCATTCATAGCCTATGTATTCCTCCCCTTTGTGGGAAGATTAGTACCAGAAGCTAGTTGATATGATACGTTGCTTGGCAACCTCGAAGTTACAAATTAAGAATCCTGCTGCCGAGGTGCTCAGCTCAAAGTGAGGCATTACAGATGATGTGTTATAAATGTGTACACCTAAAAGGTACACAATGTTATTAACCAATATTATCCCAAAACATTTAATTTAAAAAAGAAAAAAGACAAATTTTTATTACCTTTTAAAGGTACAATTCATTCATTATAAATTCATACAATTAAAATTTCATTAATTTTGCATGATAAATTACTTTTGGAGATCACTATGCAGCACAAAGTCTATGGCCAACACCACTGCACTATATACTTAAAATTTGTTTATGTTAAGGACTATGATAAGTTTTCTGACCACACATGCACAAAAACACAATGAAAGGAGCGGGAGGAAAGTTTGGTTGATGATATGTGTTTGGCCTTGATGGTGGTGATGGGAAACCAGGTGTAGGCTTACCCTCAAACTCACAGACTTGTATATGTTAAATATCACAGCTTTTTACTTGTTAGACATACCTCAGTAAAGTGGGTTAGAGGATAAAATACAGAGTGAGGCATTAAAGTAAAGTATTCTTATTTCTGTCTGTTTCAAGGCTTTTGGGGTTAATAATAATCTCACATCCTCCACCTGCACACTCTTTTCACATGTATTCAGAGAATGCTTTCATTTTTGTTGTTGTTTAAAATAGCAATTTTAGCATTTTTTTGCATAAAACAAAAAAATAGCTTTTATCAAGGCAGGAAAGACTACATACAAAAAATTGGGGATATAAGAACTATTGTTACTGGACGGGGGAATCTGGCCCTGAGTGGGTCTGTCTATGGCCAGCCAGTAGTGTGTGGGTTCTTGACTTCCTAAAGGAAAAATTTCACAACCCAAGTCCAGGGGATGATGAGGGTACATTCATTAAAGCTGGGGACAGGGAGACAAGGAAGGGCGTAGATGGAGCCACAGGAGAGCCCAGGCTGGGCTGCTTTAGCTCAGTGGGAAGTCAGAGAAAAGGGGGCCCTGGAGATAGTTCAGGGGGGTAGCCCTGGAGAAGGTGCTACTGCCCATTGTTCCCCCTAATTCTGTATACAATGCGAAAATAAAAGAGCTCTCAGGTGTTAAGTTGTAAAAATCAAACATTTTCCCTAAGAGTCTACTCCTAATCATAGGAACAATAAAGTGTACCATAGTAATGAAATTATAGCACAATGTTGCAATTACTTGTTGATAATCATTTCAAAGTTAGCTGGACTGGGTAGTTATATAACATATAAAAAGTCATTTTTCTTAAATATACTTTCTTTCCTTTCAAAATTGCAATATAATATTTTTTTAATCTGCTCAGCTATAGTAATCTCAAAGGTAATTCTATGAAAGGACCATTTCTGAACAGTTAAATGGCTTCTCCAGATCATACAGAGAGTAAGGAGCAATGCTCAGCTTTGGGCTGGAGTGTTTATCTGTAAGACCACGGATCTATCTCAAAATGTTAATGCTTTTAATTAATGGAATCTCTTTCCTTCAAGATGATTTATTTCTTGACCCTTTTCTTAAAACCAAAACAGTTAATGAGTAATTTATTTTTGGTATTTTTGGAACAAGTGTTTAAAATCTTTATTTTAGTGGAATTTTTCTGTAGTCTGTTGACAAAGCTGGCAAAGAATCTAGTTACAATCAAGCGGCTAGAAATAGCTTAGGATAAACAAGAATAATTCAACATAGGATGGGAGTAGCAAATCTTAGAAACAAGATCCTTAAAATAATTAAAATAAAGCACAAAAAATAATCATCACACAAGTGCTAAAGAGGGTGTGGAGAAAAGGGGACTCTAGTACACTGCTGGTGGGAATGCAGACTGGTGCAGCCACTATGGAAAACACTATGGTGTTACCTCAAAAAATTAAAATTGAACTTCCATTTGACTCAGTGATCCCACTTCTAGGAATATACCCTAAGAAGCCTGAAACACCAATCAGAAAGAATATATGTACCCCATGTTCATAGCAGCACTACTTACAATAGCTAAGATCTGGACACAGCCAAAATGTCCATCAGTAGACGAATGGATAAAAAAGCAATGGTACATATACACAATGGAATATATGCAGCTGTAAGAAAGAAAGATACCTTACTCTTTGAAATGACATGGAGGGACCTGGAGAGTATAATGCTGAGTGAAGTAAGCCAGTGAGAGAAAGACAAGTATCACATAATCTCACTTATTTGTGGAATCTAATGAACAAAATAAGCTGATGATCAAAATAGATCCAGAGACATGGAAATAGGAAACAGACTGATAAACCTCAGAGGGAAGGGGAATAGGGGGTCGGGAAGAGATAAACCAAAGAACTTATATACATATATGCACAGTCAATGGACACAGACAATAGTTTGAGGAAAGCAGGAGAGGAGAGGGCGTAGGGAAGAGGGGGTTAATGGCGGGAAAAAGGGGGACATCTGTAATACTTTCAACAATAAAGATAAAAACAGAATAGCCTTAAACAAATAAGAAGATACTTCATATATGAGAAGGGGTAAATAAAAATTTAGAATCTGTTAATTCTTAGAACACAAAGAATAGATCTTGATAAATAAAAATCTTCAAAACATATTTATAGTGGAATTTCTTTGAAGGTATAATAGCTAACCCTAGGTAGATCATTCTGCATGTTGTAAAGGTGCAATAGAATGCCCATATGGCAGAATGATAGTCTGAAAGTTCTGCCTTTATTGTTGCCCTTCCAGCAAAGGGTCTACCAATCTTCGTCATTCTCATCTCCATCCACAGCAGCTTGCTCGGAGTTGGACAGTTATAAAGAAAGTGATACATAATATTTCATGGAAACTTCTTTCTTTCTCCTTCCATCTCATTTAGTTTTTATCAAAGATTGACAGAGACTATATTTAAAGCCAAAAAGAAAAGAATGTAAATTTATGCCTGGTCTATGTGGCTCAGTGGTTGAGCATCAACCCATGCACCAAGAGGTCGCCAGTTTGATTCCCGGTCAGGACACACGCCCAGGTTGTGGGCCAAATCCCCAGTGGGGGGCATGCAGGAGGTGGCCAATTGATGTTCTCTCTCTTCGATGTTTCTGTCTCTCTCTCCCTGTCCCTTTTTCTCTCTCTAAATCAATAAAGAAAAAAATATTAAAAAAATATATATAAATTATTTTATAAAATTATTTTTCCTGTTATTATTTAAAGTTTTAGATCACACCCTTTCTGCCCATCTCTTCCTAAAATTAAGAGCCTTTCCTCATTTATAAACTCTAATTACTTTGCCTTTTAAAATACCATTGTTTTTGGACATCTTCCCATGTGATTACATCTGTTGTAAGAGCTCCTGGTTGTATCAGTCCACAATCCTGCACAGAGGAAGACCACACACGTGGAAAATGGTAATTTATTCAAAGATTCATTAGATACTTCTTTTTTTTCCTTTTACAATTTTTCTCCATTGAAATTTACTTAAAAATAAAAGTTACATGGCACTAGATTTGCTACCCCGTATGCTGGTCACCGGGGTTCTATGGGCCTTTGGAAAGTTGCTGTTTGATAGGCAGTAGGACTTTGGAAAAGGCATTCGGCTCCTGATTTTAAACATGCATCAAGGACATGTTTTGTTTCTTTTTTCCTCTTAAAAATAGATGTGATATGTGTGTAATATTTCCTTATTACTTTGATGAATAGTTGACTTATCTCTCTTGGTAACTGTTGTGCTAAAAACAATAATTATAGTGCCTGCATGGTTTTGCTTTTATCTGAAGAGTAGATAATCCTTAGAAACTTGAATCCAACACCCTAAATCAGATCCTTACTTCAGAGTAAAGATTGGAAACTTGTCCATTTTCTATCCCTCTCTTATCTTCATTTCTTGCAGTTGAGTTTAGTGGTGTTCTCTGTCCTATAGAATTGCCCAGATGTAAACTCTAGAAGCAGGTTCCCTTATGCAGGCCAGTTCTCCTAACATCCTTGACCAGTGCCAACTCTTAGTCTCCAGATGTTACCTAGACCATCTCTCCATCCTGCCTTCAGCACCTTTACTTGTACCCTTTGGCCTAGTATACCTGTTCCTCTCCTCTCAGGAATTCAAATGGGCTCTGTCCTCAAGTTCTAACTTGTTTTATTTCATTATATATATATATATATATATATATATATATATATATATATATATATATATAATATTATAGTACATGATATATATCAATCATATATTATATGATATATAAATATACATACATACATATATAATTTTGATATTATGATTATTTTTAACTAACAAATAATCCTAAAATCTCTGTGACTTAATTAAATAAAATATTTTTTTCACTCACCCAAAGCCCCCGTGGTGACTCCCCAAAGCCATAGTCCTCCATATAGTTACTCAGTGATTCAGATTGATACTTTGATTTAATATTTTAACACAAGGTATTCTCGCCTTTTCTCAAAAAAAAAAAAAGAAGCTAAAGAATTTGGGAGACAGTTAAATGCTTAAATCCTAACATAATCCACATGACCTCTACTCACAATTTATTGACCAGAATTAGTTGTATAAACCACACTCAGCTTCCACACCCATGTCTCTGGAAGCTAAGGGGACAGCATGTCTGTAAGCACAACTTTACCTTAAAAATACAATGATAGACAAGACCTAGATGATAAATGATGTAAATGGAAAAGTTTAAACACATACACAATACACATTCTTTTGAAATCCCTATGAAACTCATGTTTTTAAAAATTATATATAAGAACAACTTTAAAAATAAACATAAATAGCTAAAAAGAATAGAATAGTCCCCATTACCTCATTACAGTGGAATTAACATTGCAATTAACCACAAATATAAAAAAACGCTAAAACTAAATCATAGATACTTTTTGAGATTCCTATAACAGTGAACAAAAATAATCTATGATGATAATCATAATAATATTTTATTTTATAGACCTTCTGATTTGTCAGGCATCATTTACATTTGTTACTTATTTATCCTAAAAATTTTTCTATGATATCTTATTGTTACCAGTCTTATTTTGTAAAAGAGTAAACTGAGGCACAGAGAGGTAACATGCCAAAGATCACAGAGATAGTTAAAGGGGGGGAAGAGTCAGAATTTGCGCTGCCACTTAGATAATAATGATACTATCAAAACTCACATGGCGTATCTTCAGGAATGCTCAGAAAAAATAATGCAGCTCTTTGAAACAAGGCATTATACAGTAAACCAAATATACCTGTAGGTGGAAGAAGAAATCACTAAAAATTATATGAACTAATTTAAAAAAGGGAAAAAGTTAAACTGCCAAACAAAGCTTAGCATTCATTCTGAAAACAGGTAGTTTTCTTTTCAATCCAATCAAAAATATTTTAAAAAATCACAAACCACCCACATAATTATAATTAAGGGTGAGAAAACCGCAGAGGTACAAAAGAAATTTAGAGAAACACTGAGAATACTATTTTTAAGAATATAGAATTGCAACAGAAGTTGCAATGACATTAGTGACTTACTTTTATAAACTACCTTGATTGAACATAGAAAATATTGTGAATGTAAATAAGCCAATTAACTTTGCAAGAATGAGAATTTCAATAAAGTACTATCTTCTTAATAAATTCCAGTGCGAGATGATATTGCTATCTCATTGTATTAAGAAATATTAAAAACAGAAATTATTAAAATAAATCAGTATCCCTGGCCTGTTTGGCTTAGTAGTTAGAGCATCGGTCTGTGGACCAATAAGACCCAGGTTGGATTCCGGCCAAGGGCACGTACATCAGTTGCAGTTCATCCCCAGCCCTGGTGAGGTGTGTGGGAGGCAACCAGTCAATGTGGCTCTATCACATCAATGTTTCTCTTTGTCTCTATCTCTTTCCTCTCACTCTGATGATAAATAGAAATATGTCCTCAGGTGTGAAATAAATAAATAAATAAATAAATAAATAAATAAATAAATAAGCAGAGGGATTTGCACTAAAACAACAAACAAATTGAATTGACTATAGTCAAATCTCATAAATGTAACAGGAATAGACTTCTTTCTATGTGTATATGACATGCTAGATGTTCTCAGGCACCTCTTCCTATGAAATGACTTTGTCATGGATAAGATACATTATTTGTGTCATTATAGTACACACAGGTGACAGAAGAGGTCTCCAAAGACACCCCCCACCCCAAATAAAAAGCATATTCTTGGTGTATGGAGACTAAGCCAGGGGCATACGGAAGAGCTGGATTGGCCAGATGACCACCCAACCCGCTGTGTCTTGCGGACCTGGTTTTGCAACAAGGAGCAGCTGAATCAGCAGCATCCATACTAGATCTGCACGCTCTTCAGACTAGTGTTTGGCTCAGAGTCCTCTGTGGTCCCTGGAATAAGAAAATTATCTTTCCCCTCTCCCCAGAATAACCGCAGGAGTCCCACAGATTTTATTAGAAAACAATAAGCTCATGCCCTCAAATCATCAACCATACACAGAAAGCTGAGAAAGGGGGAGAGGGAGAAATGGGGACGAGACAGGTGGGGATGGAGGTGAGAGAAAGAGAGAGAGCACTGGAGATGGAGTGAGAAAGAGATAAGAAAAAGCCATAGGTTCGGATTCTCAAAGTGAGATAAATAATATAAAGGATATTTCTGAACTGTTTAACTAAATAAAGAATGAAATTAAGTAAGTAAGAGACTCTCAGGAATAAACAGGCAAATATGATGTAAAATAAAATGTATAAAGATTCTTAAAAAAATTTCTAGCCCTGGCTGGTTTGGCTCAGCGGTTGGAGCGTCAGCCTGCGGTCCAGAGAGACCCGGGTTTGGTTCCCGCTAAGGGCATGTACTTTGGTTGCAGTTTGTCCCCGGCCCTGGTTGGGTTGTACGGGTGGCAGCCACTTGATGTGTCCCCTTCACATCGATGTTTCTCTTTCTCTCTCTTCCTCTCTCTCCCTCCCACTCTACATGAACAAAAAACAAAAAAAAAAATGTCCTTGGGGAGGATAAAAAAAAAAATTAAATCTTCACCTAAGGATATTTCTCTACCTTCAGATAGACTGGGAGAGAGGGAGCGAGAGAGAGAAACATAGATGTGAGAGGGACACATTGACTAGTTGCCCCTTGCACGACCCCAACCTGGGCCTTGGACAAACTGGAACTGAGGTACGTGCCCTTGACCGGAATCAAACTCAAGACTCTTTGGTCACGGACTGATGCTCTAACCGCTGAGCCAAACCAGCCAGGGCTAAAAATATTAATTTTAATATTTAAAAATCACCTTAGTGGATTACTAAGAACAGATTAGATAGAGCATAAAGATAAGTTTTGAAGGCTTGATATGTGTTACAGGAAAATATATGAATGCAAATCAAAGAGATGTAGATAATAGGATGGAAAAATAAATCTGTGTGTGTTTGTATGGATATATTTGTGTGTGTGCTTGTATGCAAGTGTGTGTATGTAAAGCCAGCAAGAAAAAATAAAATGAATGAGGGACAAGCATATTTAAATAATAACTGGGAAATTTCCAGAACACTGAAAAGTATGAGTCCTCATATCCAGTGAGGATCAATAAGTCAAATCTTAATTTGGATATATATTTATGAAATTGCTGAACACAAAAACCAAAAGATAAAAAAGATCATCTACTTTTATTTTCTATTATAGGGGAAATCAACTAGACTGAAGAAGACTTCTTTTTTATTTATTTATTTATTTATTTATTTTATAGATTAATTTTTGTTACAGATGTTTCTCCTTTTTCCCCCACTGATTTCCCCCTCCCCCTCCCTCCTTGCCCTTTCCCCAGATTGTTGTCCATGTCCACTGTTCATGCATATATGCATATAAGTTCTGTGGTTCATCCCTCCCCCACCTCCCCCCTCTTTAGGGGATCGTCAGTCTGTACCCTGCTTCCGCGTCTCTGGGGCTACCCCATTCCTCAAACTGTTATGTTCATTATATTCCATGAATAAGTGAGGTCATATGAAACTTGTCTTTCTCTGTTTGGCTTGTTTCACTTAGGATGATACTTTCAAGTTCCCTCCATGTAGTCTCAAAGGATAAGAGATCTTTCTTTCTTACCGCTGCGTAGTACTCCATTGTGTATATGTACCACAGCTTTTTGATCCATTCGTCTACTGATGGACACTTGGGCTGTTTCCAGATCTTAGCGATTGTAAATAGTGCTGCTACAAAGATGGGGGTACATATATTCTTTCTGATTGGTGTTTCAGGCTTCTTAGGGTATATTCCTAGAAGTGGGATCACTGGGTCAAATGGAAGATCAATTTTTAATTTTTTTTTCTCTATTTATTTATTTTTTTTATTGATTAATTTTTGTTACAGATCATTCTCCTTTTTTCCCCCACTGATTCTTTTTAACAGCAATGACCGACCGAACACAAAGAGAAAGAAGTGAAATTAAGGACAACAATTAAGGAACAGGTGAGGTATAAAAAGAAATTTCCTCAAGGGCTTTGATTCTCCTTGACTTAGCCTTTGAGTTGTAGCCACCAAATAACATGTTTTGTGGAACGGAGGACAAGGTATACAATGCTAAGAATATCCATATACTTTAAAAATTGTGAAAATAGCCCCGCTTGTGTGGCTCAGTGGTTGAGCATCAACCCATGCACCAAGAGGATACTGGTTCTATTCCCAGTCAGAACACATGCCCAAGTTGTGGGCCAAATCCCCAGCAGGGGGCATGCAGAAGGTGGCCAATCGATATTCTCTCTCATTCATGTTTCTATCTCTCTTTCCCTCTCCCTCTCTCTCTAAAATCAATAAAAAAATAAATAAAAAATAAAAAATTAAAAAATAAACATTGTGAAATTATGCTAAATTTGAAATTGAACTTTTTATGTTCTCAGGTTGTGAAACAGTTTAGGATGAGGTCTTGATCACTGTCCTGCAAGCTAATGAACCAGGTAAAAAACACTTTAGAACATGTAAAAAGCATATACTGATCTTATCTTTAATTTAAACTTTATCTTTTGTTCATCATGGGATTTTTGCATTAGTTATTATTTGTTAAAGTGGTGTGTTAAACTATTATTTATCTTGATTACTAAGTGTTTGGTAACCCCCTCACATTTTACACTGGAGAAAATTGCCTTGGTCACCCCACCCTGGTCCTATTACATGCTGTTCTACAAAATAGAATTAGGTTACTTAGCATCCGATATTACTAATGACTTTACATTAGATAAGGTCTGTGTAAATGATGATATGATTTCTTTGATTAGTTTGAGTGAGAAATACAATCAAATGTTCTGTCTCTGTCTCTGGTTCTCTCTTTTTTAATCAGAGTACCCTGTCAAAATTCCCTTACACACTTCCATTAGCCAAGAGTTCCTAAGAGGGCCTTGGATTCTTCCATCATGCCCCACCCCACCTTGTCCCAGGACTCCAAGTTCCTCCCCATTGGCCTTTGGGGTTGTGTGCCCCAGGTGTTTCTGGGGAAAACACGTTTGTCAGTGTTTAGCTGTTTCAATTTACCATTGTTTAGTTATAGTCGAATATATTTGATTCGTTGTTGAACATTTTCTGTTTAGTGTATTATTTTCTTAACATGAGCTCATGTCATCATAAATTATTATCACCAGCACATGATGTTCAGAGTAAACCATTTCCCCAATTTTTGAATCTCCAGATTCACAATTCCTCCAGGGTTTATTCTACTGGGGAGGAGGGGGGTAAGATCTTCAACCTCAAACTCACCTTCACTTGTGACTATCTCAGCCTATCACAATCCTTTCTAAAAATGTTTATCCCCAAAGCCCTTCACTCATATGCAAATTTACCAAATCATCTTTCAGTGATAAGCATATAGGGTAGTGTTGGAGAGACCACAATAGTTACTGATGTTCTTTCTTGGAAGAATTGGGTCCCATTTCTTCTTATGTTAAATGCTTTGAGGGTAAATTTAGTGTTAACATGCTGGAAACTATTACAGGTTTAGTATTGGGCTTCCATTACTGCTCGCCCTTTTGTATATTTAACACACACAAAAAAAATGCAGGTACTCATACATAAGCTGAAAACCAATTTGTTTATATGATTTAAATGCACTAAACATTTACATTTTCTAGAGCTTAACATAACATTTTCTTATCTTCTCTTTGGTTATTAATTTTATTTTTCCTTTAGAAGGACAATATGTAATGTTAATAAAAGAGATTTAAGTTAACATTACTTTAGAGTTAACTTTTTGTTTAATTTATCTCTTGAAGAAAGATAAATGTGGTTACTTTCAAGGTTGGATTTTTTCTTCTCACACAGATATTCATTGTTCTTCCTTTAGAAGCACAAAAACCAATTTTCTTCTGGAACAACATACCTGCCATTGTGTATTGATTGCTTTTTGGTTTGAAGAATTTGAATGTACAACTACATTTCTTCCCACTGGGAAACACTAAAATGTACTAGCATTACATTTTGGTGAGAAGAAGATGAAGGAGCTAGGATAGAATGGGAAGGAAGATAAATGAGATCAATTTCATATAAATAAGGTCCCCCCCACCCAGTACCTGCAGCTTGCTCTCATATTAATTCTCCACGTCTTTCTTTTCAGTACACACACACACACACACACACACACACACAAACACACAATTAAACCATAATCTCTTTTGCTAATTCAAGGAACTCTATGAATATAAAAATGCTACCCTTTCAGTTGAATAAAAATAAACTGCTTTCAGAGCAAAACAAGTAAGTATCATCTCACTTATATGTGGAGCCTAATGAACAAAATAAACTGATGAACAAAAGAGACCCAGAGACATGGAAGCAGGGAACAGACTGACAAACCTCAGAGGGAAGGGAGTGGAGATGAGAAGAAATAAACCAAAGAACTTATGTGCACATGTGCATAACCAATGGACACAGACAACAGAGCTGTGAAGGGAGGCTTGGGGGGACAGGAGTGGGGAGCAGGGTGTCAATGTGAGAAAAGGAGGGACATTTGTAATATTTTCAACAATAAACAGAAGAAATACAAGCTGCTTTCAGGTGATTTGGTAAATGGCTGATTGACAGTGAAAAAATTTAGTTAAGTAAAATGTGTGAGCAGTAGTATTAAGAGTTAAGAAAGAGCATTAAAAATGAGAGAAAAAAATTGTCAAGTTTATATCAATTATCCATTTGAAGTTGATAGTCTACTTTTATTATAACTTTGATTCAACATTATTTATGCCACTACCATGCTCCACTGATTTATTGTTAGTTTAAAAAAATTTTAAGAGAATATAAAACTATTGTTTATCCCTAGTCTTATAACAGTATGTCTCAAAATGAGAGCAGATATTTAGAGAAATGATACTTAAACTTCCCAGAAGGGAGAGAGTAAATGGATGTTCTCAAATAGAAATAACTGTTTCATAAGCCAAGTTCTCATATTCTTCCTTGCAAAAAGTGAGTGCCATGGGTACTAAATGATTAGCACAAATCCATACAACGTGGTTTGTGTGGATTATATATTGGCATATCCACTATGTACAATGGTCATACCCAAACTCTGTTATCCTGATTTACATTTTTGTATTGTTTACTTCATCAGCTATCTTTCTCAATAATGTATTCATGGGTACATCTTGGCTTAAATAGTTGATTGTTACACAAAAACAAATCTGAAAGAAAACTAATTCATTCTAGAGAAATTGAAACATTGCTAAGAGAAAAATGTAGGTCAAATATTACTTTAGTCTCTACAGAAAGTTCCATCCCTTGTTACAGAATGAACATCAAATTAGATTCACAGAGAATCATTATTTTTCTAAGGAACTTTCCTGACTCTCCATATAAGTGTAGATTGTTAAGCACTGCTCTCTCTAGCTACTCTTAGTACATCAGCCAATCCCAAAAGCTCAGAGAGGTATATTTAGCCTATTTCCATTGGTGAGTGGACCAGAAGTATAAATTAGTCTTGACCTGAAATCTACTAAAATCTACTAACTTCTCTTCATAAAGATATATATATATATCTTTACTTTGCATCAGTAAACTTACCTGTAGAAATTAGATAACACATAAATTATCTAAAAAGAAAATTAAAGCTATCTCAACCACTCTCAATGTAAATCTTAAAATAAACTGATCTATATTAAAAATACCAATCAATACAGGGATATGTTTAAAAGACAATTTGAAATATGACAGCATACATTTTCAATTATGTTAAATATTTCTATAACATTAAGAGAAAATGTGAATATTAAATTGTCAGTCTTCTTCCTCATAAATCTGTCTTGGTATAGATACATTAATCTATTAGTATCTTGCTTGTGGTTCCATTAAATATTCAAATTAAATTGGACAAATCTTTATAACACTTATTTTCTATTCCATAAATATGATTTATCATATCGCCAATAACTTCAATTGTGGAAAATAAGCACAGAAGAACAAAATTATATGGACTTAGAGTCCTAAGAATAAGTGTATAAGATAGCTAAGCTAAAAATTATTGAGACTAATTAAGAAGATGAAAATGAATAAAAGAAATTGTAAAGAAATGAATATACTCTAACTAAACTCGACTTATTAAGGAAGCAACATGTGTGTAAAAATAGATAAGAAGAACAATAGAATATAATGGGGTGAAAAAAATAGGATTAATTTATAAAACAGCTGACAGAGCAGGGTAATGTATAAGAATGGCCTTATGGATAAATATTCTTTTCTAGCCAAACCAATAAAAATTAAAAATAACAGGATAGGGGCACTTTGCTAAAAAGAAAACTTTTAAAACTTTTAAATAATAAGTGGTCTATTCCAGCTGAACCTCAGGAAACAATTATGATCCACCCCATGTCATGCCAGCTAAGGGTGAGTGAGAAGTGTAGACCTCCACCTTCGCCAAGTTGTAATGAAGCAACCCAATTTTCTCATCAGTGTAGTGTCAGAACTGACTAAATAGGGAGCTGGGACTTTCATTCATATTGACAGTAAAAAACGGCTCCTTCCCAGAGGGTCAGTGGAGACCAGAGAGGGTGCTTGGGCTTCAACTTCCTCAGGGAAATGAGGCATTCCACCACCTGCTGAGGGGCCTCTCCAGACGTGTAGTGGAGAGTCAGAAACTTATCACTGCTCCGTCCTCAGAAGGCTGCTATGGTGATGCAGTAGTTCTATATCCTGATTGTGGTGATGGTTACACAAATGTACACATGTGATAAAATGATACGGTACAACTCACACACAATGCACTGATGTCAAATTCTTGTTTTTGTTATTGTGCTATCATTTTGTAAGATGCAACCATTGTCCAGCTGTTGTGGCTCAGTGGTTGAGCATCGACCCATGCATTAAGAGGTCGCTGGTTCAATTCCTGGCCAGGACACATGCCTAGGTTGTGGGCCCAATATCCGGTTGGGGGCATGCAGGAAGCGATCAATTGATGTTCTCTCTCATTGATGTTTCTATCTTTCTCTCCCTCTCACTTCCTCTCTCTGTAAAAAATCAATAGAGGAAAAGAAAGAAAAAAAAAGATGCAACCATTAAGGAAAACTGAGGGATGGTACCTAGGACTCATGTGTACTATGTTTTCAACTTTCTGTGAGTCAATTATTATTTTAAAGCTCTGGAGATGAATGGTGATGGCTGCATAACTATGTGCATGTATTTAATATTCAAAAACTCCTCACTCAAAAGTGGTTAAGAAGGGCCCAGCTCGTGTGGCTACATAGGTTGAATATCATCCCATGCACCAGGAGGTCACTGGTTTGATTCTCAGTCAGGGCACATGCCCAGGTTGTGGGCTCAATCCCCATAGGGGGTGTGCAGGAGGCAGCTAATCAATGTTTCTCTCTTTCCCTCCCTCTCCCTTCCTTTGTCTAACATCAATAAAAGCATATTTTAAAAAGTGGTTAAGAAGGTAAATCTTAGGTTAATTGTACTTTACTTCACATTTTATAAAGTGATAGAAACTAAATTTTCTAGAAAGAAAGTCCACAAAGACATTTAGGACCTTCTCAAGTAATCTAAAATATTAACTATAGTTACAAAAGAGAAGAGGAAGGAGATTTGTATTTTGAAGAAAAAATAGGCATCAATTTTCTATAATTAGATGAGTGATATGAATTTACAGATCGAAGAATCTGAATAAAAATTCAGAGTTTAGTTTTGAGTTATTTCTCTTTTGCTCTTAGCTCTCTTTTGGATATATATATCCTTGGTCCTACATATTAAATATATAATTTCATTTCACAATTTATTTTTTCTTTTGTTTTATATTTTTATAAAGGTATTGTTTTCAAAGTAGCAACATTTACCAATTTTGCACTTGCTTATCTAAATCATTGTTTTTTTTAATATTTAAAATTATTTTATTTTCTAAAATATAAATCATTATAAATATCTAGGGTTCTGCAGTATTATCTCTCTTATCTCTTTTTAGAACTAAAATATATATATATGCTGATATTTTTCCATGTCCATGTGCATTTTTGTCTCCTCTGTCAAAAAGCCAGTTTTATGCTTCAATTCAACATTTTAATCTAGCCAATTTCTCTGCATATTTTCTTTCATATTTTGTCTAATCTGCTATTACATACAACTACAGAAATCTCAACACTACTCTTTTCCTTCAAGAATTTCATTTAGATCATTTTTATCATTTCATTTTCTTGCTTAATTATCTTTTTATTCCTTTAATTTATTAATAATGTTAATCAATTATTTAGCATCTTTATCTTTTCACTCAGTTATCTGAATCTCCTTTAGGACTCTTTATGTCATATTTGTATCCCTTCTCTTTCTCTTTTATATTTTCATTTCTAGGTGTTTTTTTTTTACTGATAGTAAGACTTCTATTAAATATTGGGAATACAGTTACAAACATTGCACTGTACTGTGTTCTTCCAGAAACAATTTACTTTTCTCCTGCCAAGCAGCTAGGATAAAAATAAATTATCATGATGAAATTAATATTGACCTGATTCATATTTTGGATTATCTCAATGGTAGTGCCTGTGTATTTCTGGCTTATCCCTTTGCAAGTGGAAGTCCTTGGACAATACCATGTGAGGTCTAAGTGTTTACCACATCTTTTAGTCTTCAGTGGTTCTAATACTGTGAAGTTCAGCCTCTTGTCCATCACTTTGAATTAGTAAATATCTTTTTTTTTTGGTACGTGCCCCTAGCGGGAACCGAACCCGGGACTCTCTGGTCCACATGCCGACGCTCCAACCACTGAGCCAAACCGACCAGGGCGAATTAGTAAATATCTTAAGGGAAAATACAGGGAGACAGCTGGTCTCATTTCTTGTCCTTTTCTATTCATGATTTTGTCCAGTCTAGTACCTGAATCTTGGATATATATAATTGCTACACACACACACACACACACACACATGCACACACACTATGTAGTTATTCTTGAATAATAATATATATGCACACTGAATACTATATACAACACATATAAGTTATATTGGACACCTTATACACTATGCTCTTATACGGCACATAGTGTATTGTGCGCATTACATTTACATGTATAGGTCATATTGACCTGTATGTGTTTGTTCATCTTTTTCAGTCGTTTTCATGTATCACTTTTCCTTTGCCATGTCTTTGCTTAGAGCGTAATCATATGCTTTTTTATTCAAATGTAAATGAAATCTTAACTCTTCTTAGGACTTTCAGTGTTTTCAGTGTGTCCCTTCCCTGCCTTTCCGATATTGTTTCCCACTGATTCTAGCCGTGTATGTCGCTGTTTCTCATGTACAGCGTGCTTGTGCCTTCTCATGTTGGGCTCATTACCCAGAGTTCCTTTATTTACCCTCCTTCTTTGATCAATTAAATGATTCATTTTCTTATTCTCTAAATGGTCTTATTCTACCATGGAATAACAATTTGTTGTCAATATATTATCTATAACAATTTGTTGTCAATATATTATCTTTGAAGAGACAAAAATGTGTCAAAAACATATTTCTTCTTTCTTACTCTAGAAAGACCTCATCTTGAGCTAACGGCATAACCAGATCATTGTTCTGCACATTTTTACATATCAACATTTGTTACAATGTGTTTTTTAAAAATCCTCATCTGAGGATATTTTTATTGATTTGAGAGAGAGAGAGAGAGAGAGAGAGAGAGAGAGAGAGAGAGAGAAACATCGATGTGAGAGAGAAACATTGATTGGTTGCCTCCCATATATGCCCTGACATAGGATTGAACCTACAACCTAGGTATGTGCCCTAATGGGGAAACAAACCTGCAATGTTTTTGGTGTACGGGACGACAATGTTCCCACCAACTGAGCCACCTGGCTGTGGCTATTATATATAATGCGCTTTATTCTATTAAAATTTAATAAAGAATTAATTTTTTTCCAATGTCATGGTAGGCACAAAGATATAAAGATGAAGGAAATGTGAGACATTTTTTAAAGAAAATTGTTCCCAGAGTCCAGTGTGTGAGGAGAGATCAAACTATTGTTGGCTAATAGACCCCTCTCACTTCTCAGCCTAGGAACGAACTGGCCAGTCTCCAGCTGATATCAGCTTGAAAATGCAAAAGTCCCAATATAACCAACCTCTTCAATCAGTATGTCCATCTTTCTAGGGAAGTAATATGCTCAACCATGTGAATCCAGGCCCTTTGTGTAAATTTCTATAATGTTTGCATGACTGTAGCCTTTAAACTTTCTGCTGATTTTTGTGAAATAGTCTGGGGAAGGGGACAGTTTTTTGCATCTGGACACCTGGAGCATTCTGCTGACTCTGTTTGTAGATTTCCTGTCACCTGCCAATTGATGTCCTGGGCTGTTATGATGGCTGCACCCACTCAGTGTGTGTGCTGCATGTGTTTTAATTTTGCATATCACATTCTAGTTCTCAAACACTTAACCATGCAAGCATATTTTTAAGCCTGTTGCCTAGGTGATATTGTATTTAATTTATACTGAATGACTAATCTAGTTCTTCTATCCTGACCTATGTGTTTGGTATATTATCTCCTTTGTACTTGGTATCACTTACACAATGAAGGGCCCAATAAAATGGATTTATTTTTATAAGCAGTATCATAGTTCGCTTTATTTGAATATTACGCTAATAACGGTCTTTGTTAACCAAAGACACTATTTCCTTTGAAGTAATATAAGTGACACTATTAAAATAAACTTTGTTAACATTTTTAAGGGACAGTTTTGCAGTAATGCTATTAGCAGATGGTGTCCAGGAATCAGTTGTAAATATGCATTTCTAACTCACCAATGGAAAATGCTAAAATAAATTCAGCATCTGTGGAAAATACTACTTCTAGATCTGTGTTAAAAAAGAAACTTTCCCAAACATCCCTCCAAATTTCTGAGGAGATTGTTCTCTTTATAAAACTCTCTGTAATATCTATTACATAAAATAAAAGCATCTGGAAATCCAGCAGAAAAAGAGACATACCAAATTTCTTCCAGACATTACTTGATAGGCTATAAACCTTAAAATATCAGAGATGATTGCAAGTATGACAACTGATCTTTAGTTATAATACCAGCAATGTGATACTGTAAAGGTAGTCATGCTCATTTTCTTCTATTGCGGCCACTAGGAAAGAACTTGTTTTGGATATGTACTAGGAAAGCACCCTAACCATGTAAGACATTTGATGACAAAGCATGTCGTTGCTAGGCTTCTATACGTTTATCTGCGTCATCAACTGGCTGCAGAGAAGAAGGGAAACCGACGTTTCTCAATCACCCCAAACCTATCGCTATCTTTCGAATGAATTGTGTATTTTCTTTAACACAACCCCAGGTAATTAGAAATATCTTTTACTTAAAAACTGAGGTAAGACGACCATATGCCAAACTTAGTATGTCTTTGAATCCCATGGTAAGTTCCTCTCTTTCGCATGAAGAATACTATTGTGGCACATTTGCCTGGATGTCCAGTGTCCTTTCCCTCAAGACAAGCAATGCAATGCTCTAACCTCAGCCTAGAACACAGAAAGCGTACATCCAAGCTGTAACTTGATGTCTTCCCCATCTGTAAAATAATAATAATAATAATGATATAAAAATTAAAATTAGAAAAACCAACCACTCTGTTCTTTCTTCTATATTTAATCTCACCTAGTAAGTACCTGATAACCTAAGCCAAAAATCTAGGTACAATCCCAAAATTTCTTTTCTTTCTCCCATTATTCACTGACTTCGTCCACCTCCTTCACCTCTTTTGTGTTATTCTTATCACCCTTTTTACTGATTCTCAGCAGAACTTCGGCATCTATGACTAGCACTATTACAAAAATACTGGTTAATTCCTTTCTTCTAACCTGTTCTTAGGCAATTCGTGTTCATCAGTCCTGCTGAAAGCTGATCAAGTCCTCACGTGAGAGACACGTGATGTGGTTCCCCTGTGCACAGACCACAGACCACTGCTGTATCCCAAACATGGAGAAGCATGCCTGGCACAGGAAGCAACAGAAAAGAGAAGTCATTTAAACAGAAACAGTTTTTCCTAGGTCTGTATAACTGAAACAACAAAACAGACCCATCCTTTTTTATTTTGCATCCATTTATTCATACGATAGCTATCTATTGAGTTCCTACACGGCATTGAGCACCATCCTGAGTGGTGTGAACAGTCGTTGGATGAGAACGTTGTACGTTAATGGCCATGGCATGCAGACCAAGGAAGATTAGCCTTCAAGAAGACAGATAAAGTGTTTTGGCACTCAGGTTGAGGAAGAGGGAAGAAACTTGAAAAAGGGAGAAGTGCCAATGAGGGGTGGCCTCCTGGAGGATGTGGCAGTCAAGCTAGGTCCTTTTTATTTAATTTTTTTTTCTCTTTATTCATTTTTAGAGAGAGAGGAAGGGAGAGGGAGAGAGTAATAGAAACATCGATGAGAGAGAACATCAATCGGTTGCCTCCTGCATGCCCCCCACTGGGGATTAGGCCCACAACCTGGGCATGTGCCCTAAATGGGAATTGAACCAGTGACCTCTTGGTGCATGAGTCGCTCAACCACTGAGCCACACCAGATGGGCTCAAGCTAGGTCCTTAAACAGGAAAGGCTTTCAACAATTTTCAGGTGCATCCTGCAGACAGGGCGAGCTCCAGCCTCCAATCCCATGAGTAACCCCTTCTCTTGCCCTTCTAACAGTTTCTCCGTTGTTCTCTTGTCACTCAGAATGTCTTCATCCCTGTGAGTAACATCATATTTAACTGAACTGTTAAGGAGTGATTTTAGCTGATGTGTAAGGAATGTGGAAGAAAGTGTGTTGAGAGTTAGAGCCATGGCGAACTAACACCTCCAGGAATTCAAATGCTTCTTGCCTCTGTTACCCTGTGTTTCAGAAATTTCTTCCCTCAGGGGAGCGCGTCAGGTGTAGAAATTCTAGCTTCACTTAAATAGAACCACATGCAATGAAGAAGAAACAGAGCATTCCTTGTGTGTCATTTTGTTGTGGTGGAAATGTTTCCCAGAAGCCCCTGAAGACTTTGCCTCAGTTCTCGTGAGCCAGCTCTGGCTCACAAGCCATTGTTCTAGCTGTCAGAGGGGTGGAGTTGAAAGGTAATTATCAGCCTGGCCAGTGCAGCTCAGTGGCTGAGCGTCGACCCATGAACCAAGAGGCTCCAGTTCGATTCCCGGTCAGAGCACATGCCCAGGTTGTGGGCCTGATCCCCAGTGGGGGGCATGCAGGAGGCGGCCAATCGATGTTCTCTCTCATCGATGTTTCTCTCTCTCTCTCCCTCTTCTTCTCCATCTCTCTAATATCAATAAAGAAAAAAACGTAAAAATAAAAAAGAAAGGCAGTTATCAGGTGTCTTCCATTATATACCCTGGACGATAAGCTCTATCAGCAGGAAATAAAAACAGCTTGAGCCCTGGCCGGTTTGGCTCAGCGGTTAGAGCGTCGGCCTGTGGTCCTGAGAGACCCGGGTTCGGTTCCCGCTAAGGGCGCGTACCTAGGTTGCAGTTTGTCCCCGGCCCTGGTCGGTTGTGCGGGTGGCAGCCACTCGATGTGTCCCTTTCACATCGATGTTTCTCTCTCTCTCTCTGTTCCTCTCTCTCCCTCCCACTCTACCTGAACAAAGAATGGAAAAATGTCCTCGGGTGAGGATAAAAAAAATAAAAAAATAAAAAATAAATAAAAACAGCTTGAGGTTGACTGTATTAGGTACCAACATCCTCCTCTCCTCCTCCCTTCCTCAGACTTCTCTTCACGCTTTGTCTTCACACCATCCTCCGTCCTCTGAACTCCTTTGATAAACATTGCCTGTTCCCGTCATTTGATGGACAACGAGCCATACTGATGAATACTGTTCTGTGAATATCTCTGTATTAATTTCTTATGGCTGCCATATCCAAGTACCCCTAGTTGGTTGGTTTAGACAACAGAAATGTATTGTCTCGGTTCTGGAGGCTGGAAGTGTGAGGTCAAGTTGTTGGCAGGGCTCTGCTCTCTCTCTCTCTCAATAGGAAGGGTCTGTTCCAAGCTTCTCTTCTAGCTTCTAATAGTTCCTTGACTTGTGGCATCTTAATTCCAATAGTAATGTGGTGGTCTCCCTGTGTTCTTGTTCTTGTGTCCAAATTTCCTTTTTTCATAAAGGCAGTCATATTAGAGGGTCCATTCCAATGACCTCCTTAATTTGAACATGTACAAAGATCCTATTTTTAAATAAGGTCACAGTCACAGATACTTGTTTTACAGCATCAATATCTTTTGGGGAAAGGACACATTTCATACAATAACCATGTCTAACTGACCAGCTAGGCAGCAAAACAGTTTCAGGACAAGAATTTTTTTGCAAACATGTATTTCACAGAATGTATCAGATTGCTTTAAACATAATAATTGCTGCCCTGGCCGGATTGGCTCAGCAGTTAGAGCGTCGACCTGCGGTCCTGAGAGACCCGGGTTCGGTTCCCGCTAAGGGCGCATACCTCGGTTGCAGTTTGTCCCCGGCCCTGGTCGGTCGTGCGGGTGGCAGCCACTCGATGTGTTCCTTTCACATCGATGTTTCTCTCTCTCTCTCTGTTCCTCTCTCTCCCTCTCACTCTACCTGAACAAAAAAATGGGAAAATGTCCTCGGGTGAGGATAAAAAAAAAACATAATAATTGCTGAATAAATACTCTGATTAATGATGATTCAAATACTCCTCTTCTGACTCAGTGTTACTTTAAACAAGGTCCAATAGCCCTGCCAGTCTGGCTCAGTGGATTGAGCATCTTCCCATGTATTAAGAGGTAACTGGTTTGATTCCCAGTCAAGGTACATGCCCAGGTTGCAGGTTCAATCCCCAGTGCAGGGCATGTAAGAGGCAGCCAATTGATATTTCTCTCTCACTGATGTTTCTATCTCTCTCTCTCTAAAAAATAAATAATAATAATTTTTAAAAAGTCCAGGAAATACTAGTGCTGTGGCAGATCTCCATAGATCTTCTATGGAGAAAAGGGGAGAGAAAAAAAAAAATCCCAAAGTCAGAGATCATATTTGGCAATGGGATTGTAGTACAATTAGTTAAAAATTATTAAATAGGTTATTTCCCCTTTGGGAAATTTAAAATAGTTTAACATACTATATAATGTGGATCTGTCAAAGAGCGGTGTGTTATTTGGTATTTCCCAAATATATGGGCCATGTTTATTTTTTTTCTACACAGAAAATGTGCTAATGTCTTGATAAACAATATCACTCTATCAACACTATCTGGGAAGTTTGCTCCCTTGGTTCATGGGGAATTGGCTCCCAGAGGAAAGCTAATGAAACAAACAGAACTAAACTTCATCAGCTCCTGGTTTATATCTTGCCACATGTCTAACCCACGTTAGCAGGTATATCTTTCAGTGTTATAATATTCTAAATTTGTTCCGTTAATCACAAAAGGTTGGTTATTTAGCAGCATAATACTAAAACCATCTAAAGGGACTGTGAAGTTTTGTAAAATGATATTATTATTGGTTTTTAATTCTATTTACAAACTTAGCCGATATTATCATTAGTTTTTAATTCTGTTTAAAAAACTAAAACGATGTCTGTAGATACTACTACAGATTTGATTATTTATACCTCTCCCTTTTGCAATACTTAATACTTATTTGGTCTTTTGATATGTGCAATTGATAGTTGTCAGATTTGGTCCCGTTTAACCGTGATCCTGTAAGAATACACTGAACGGTAACTGCAGGGGGACCCTGAGATGAAACTGTCAGGAACGCGAGAGAAATGGGAAGATTGAAGGCCAGAGGTCGGCACTGCGGCAGCTAATTTAATGTGGTTTAGATCCGATCACAGTCATCCTTAGGTGCACAGGCAGGTGCACGGACATAACATTTCCATCCCCAGCACTCCAAACCGCAATCTGGGTTTCAAAGCCACCTCCAAATGGCACAGAGCCCAAAAAGCCCTCAGCTTGGTTTCTCTTGAAATATGGGTTTTCCCTTCTCTAGTTCTGGGAAAGTTGGTCTGTCCCTAAAGCCAAACTCAGAAGGCTAAAATGCACATTGTCTGACCTTCGCACAGGACTCTTACTCTGTCCAGACTCTCTACCAAATTGTTTTGGTTGGAGAAGCATTGGTAGAAGGGTCCTGAAGCAGAGGCACTCGGATTTAAGTCTCAAGTCAGTAAATCCTCACGTTAGTGGAGCTTGAACTCCAAAAGAGACTGTGCTGAACACAGTTGTGTAAACCGTATGCTCTGTTCTTAACCTTTCTAGTTCTTTGTTTTCACTTTAGCAAAACGGAGGCAGAGATATGTACTCGGTTGAAAAGGATGACATTGCTATTTTTGAACATCAGAACATTCAGAAATTACAATTTTATGTCCTTCAACTTATCATCCAGACAGTAATCATGTGGTTGCCCCTGAAAATAGATCTAAAACACCTGACCTATTGCTTCAGAATAGCAGTAACAAGAAGTTATTATTATCTACATATTTGCACCTGTAACAGTCTACTCCACATGAAGCATGAAAAGATGTAGAAAAAAGGTATGATCACTCCCAGGGAATCCCTGAGTTTAATCAGAAATGCTAAAATCAAAAAATGTTAACTCTGATATCAGAACATATTTGCATGCATTTATATTTTTAAGGAATTCAAAAGGAAATAACAACTGTACATTTAGAAAACCCCAATAAGATTATTTTCATGAATCTTTGATTCACAAACACATTATCTTTTTTTTTCTTAATTTTATCCTCACCCAAGGACATTTTTACATTTATCTTAAGATAGAGTGGGAGAAAGAGAGGGAGGAAGAGAGAGAGAGAAATATTGACATGAGAGAGACACATTGAGTGGTTGCCGCCCACACGACCCCAACCAGAGCCAGGGACAAACTGAACCGAGGTACGTGCCCTTAGCGGGAACCAAACTCGGGACTCTCTGGTACACAGGACAACGCTCTAACCACTGAGCAAACCAGCCAGGGCCAAACATATTATCTTAAGCCAGAAAACTTTCTTAACGTTCCAGGCTTTCTTCCCAAACAAAAGATTTAAGAACGTCAGTGGATTTATTTTATTTAAATTTTTTTTCCCCTTTATTGATTTTAGAGAGAAGAAGTGAGAGGGAGAGAGAGATAGAAACATTGATGAGAGAGAACATCAATTGGTTGCCTCCTGCATGCCCCCCACTGGGGATTGAGCCCACAACTTGAGCATGTGCCCTGACTGAGAATCGAACCGGTGACCTCCTGGTGCATGGGTCGATGCTCAACTGCTGAGCCACACTGGCTGGGCAGAATGTCAGTGGATTTTCAATAGGGGAAAAAAAAAAAAAGATCAATTGTCAGTACCTGATGCAAACCTGTGTCACACCTATTTGCCGACAATACAATAGAAAACAGAAACCTATTTTGAGGCACAGCGAGAGCTTGTGCTGTTCATAAAGGCCAAAGCTCCATTTGAAACAGCAAGATTAGAGTTGGCCAAGTCTGCTGGGGCCGCCTGGGCTGAGGTTTGAAAACAGGCTTGAAAGTGCTGTCGCCTTAGCATGACTTCTGTGCTCCAATCAGCACCGGCTACATGTCTAGGTTTGGCTACAAACTGATGATTCCTGCTTAACATGGATAAGACATGTTAAACCATATTGACTCCTGAGGTTAACTCCCATTTAAAAAAAGAGAGAAAAGCAAAGGTATTGACTCTCTTCATTTTAAAGTTTGAAGTAATTACGCATGATGAAAAAACTCAAGAGTTGGCATTCGGTGGCTAGAAAGTCAATGCGTCAGGACATGGGAAATGAAGCATAGGCTTCATCTGCAATAATACCTAGGAAATGTGAGGGCCTGGGCTTGACCCTGGGGACCACTGCCACCCGACCTCTGCATCCCTGTCCCCCCCCGAGAGAGGTGCACCTAGTTCCTGGCCCTCCACACAAAGGCTGGTGATATTTTTGGCTTTTTGGTTGCCATCCCTTCTCCTAAATTTAATGAAGCTTATTGGTCCTCAAATATACACAGGATGCCAAAGTGATATTCTTGTTTTTGAATTTAGAGGCAAATGGAATGTGATAAACAGAAGCATGGTGGCTTCTTAGCAATTGCGTCTGAGGGATTTGGAAGGTTTACTGTGCTTGAGTAGCCAGTCCCTTGAGCTGGCTGCCGTGGAGAAGAATGAAAACAACACCCGGTCCATGCCATATAAATGAAGTTTCTGGTCCTCTTCCCAATGCAATCTGAAGTAATAGGACACATGTTCATTTCTGGTTTTTGGCACCTGCTGGAACTCACTTGTGGGATGAAATTGCTGTCCTTCCCCAACTCGTCACAGCCGACCCAGCACTCTGCAGGGTCTGGCAAATCCACAGCCCAATGCCCATTTCTTCCCCTCAGATGTTCATGTCCCTTCCATAAAATGGGGTAGAACAATGCTTACATGAATTTTTCTCAATAACTATAGAGTCAGCCCTCCACATCCATCGATTCGACCAATCAGAGATCAAAAACAGTATTTTCAATCTGTTGTTAAGAATCTACGTGATATGGAGTCTAGTTATTAAAAACCCATGTATAAGAGGTTGGGCACAGTTTAAATCTGTGTTGTTCAAGGGTCAGCTATGTTATCAAATAAATGCTCTAGGAAAAGGGCGGTGTTTACAGGTAGGAAAATAATCTAAGGTATAGTCAAACTGAGAAGGACATGAAGGTCATCTTAGTCGCCATTCCACTGGTGAAAATTGTTCAGCCAGAGGAACCATCATGTCAAATTTTCTAAACAGATGGCAGTGCCCATCCAAGCAAACTGTTAGGGACTGATACATCTCACTTTGACTCCACCTCCAACACTGCAGCATGCCAAACTGGAATCCTTTTTATTAGGACTATTAATGCTGTATCAGGAAGGAAGTAATTCTATCTTTCACAAACATTTACTTTTAATTCCTTGAAGAGCTTAAGCTGATAAATTGTTTCATGTTTTTCTATTTTGCAACATTAAAAATTCTTTCATTGCCATAGTGACAGATTTTAGAGGATCTGTGCATTTCATGTCCATGGACGTAAAGTTAAGGGGGAAAGTCAAAGAATCCTCTCAATAACCCATAGCTCATTGAGCCAGAAACTTTGGAGTTTGGGGAACGGCAAAGACGTGAGCGGTTAAATAATAAAACATATGCTTCATGTGCTGGCAAGCTGGGAATCTGCTCAGGCAGCTGCATGGAGACCCTCCAGCCAGGATTATCCTGAAATTCTCTGTGCACAGGGTTGCTGAATCCAGTCCTAAATCCATTTACATAGAGTCCTGTGCAAAGCATTCTGAATATCTTATTTCAGGGACACCAGGAGTTTTTTTTTTTTTCTGCCAAAATAATAACTCCAGCAGACAGATTTCCAGAGGTGAAAATGCCACCATGAGTGAGTATTTTGCTTTTGATAACTTTCAGGCGATGGCCTGTCTTCTTTTGGAGCACGCTTTTCCAATGGATGCGCCTGGCATATTTGTTCAGCTCTTTCAGTTCCTGGAAAAAGTGGTAAATGCAGCCTCTGTCCAACACGTTCCACTCTTTCTGCCTCCCTAATCTTTGACAGAGTAGGAGAAAAAATCAGCATGCATTTGACATCATCACACAGACTGCGCCCGTCTCTCCACTTGATTAATCTCCCTCCAGTCCAATACATATTACCAGTCACTTTAAATTCCTCAAATAGGGCCCTGCACTTTTCTGTGTCACATGCTTACCAACCTGAATGGAGTGCAGTGAAAAATGCATTTAAATCTCCCCAGTGGCATGTCAGGTAAAATGTGATTTTTAGGATGAAAAAAAAAAAAAGAGGGAGAAAAGCCACTTACACTTATATTTTATTTGCGTTAGTTAAAAAAACCCACAGATAAGTGATTAATTTTCACACCTTCATTTTAGTTTCTATTTTCCAAAATAGAAATGAAAAGTTATCTACTGCACAGCTGGGTTGTGATTATATAATATGAGTGTGTTTGTTTGCTTATGAATACACATGTATATATGTGTATATGTGCATATGTACATGTGCACACTGCTTAGCCCAGTATTTGGATCATGTTAAGCACATCATTATATATTTTAGATATAGAGATTGTTTTATCTATTTTTTTACATTTAATTTCTGTGTAACTCTGGTTGTTCAAGCAGGTTTCACTGGAATTTCAAGATGACCTAGTTGTTATTTTTAAAATAATTAAAAAGGCCTGGCTGGTGTGGCTCAGTGGTTGAGCATCACCTGTGCAACAAGAGGTCACCAGTTCGATTCCCAGTCAAGGCACATGCCCAGGCTGTGAGCCTGATCTCCAGTGGGAGCATGCAGGAGGCGGCCAATCGATGTTTTCTTTCATCAATGTTTCTGTCTCTACTTCTCCTTTCCTCTCTCTCTCTCTCTCTCTCTCTCTCTCTCTAAAATCAATAAAGAAAGAATAATAATTGTAATAATTAAGAAAAGTTTCTAGACAAATATTTTGGGGAAAAAATCAGTTTAAAAATATCAGGGACACTATGCCAGGCAGATTGAGTGGAAGGTAAAAAAACAAACAAAACAAAAAACATGAAGACATAGAAATGATGAAGCTTCCACTTTGGAGAGATCATGCATTTTGCAAGGTAGAGTAGAGGGATTTGTGTATGAGATGTTTGCTATAGGAAATTTATGAAAGAACTTCAAATCCAAGCTCTAGATTTGTACTGAATAGTGAAATGCTCGAGTCCTTATTAAAATCAGACACACAGCAATGCAGCTATGCATTGGAGCAAAATAGTTACTACTTCTTTTTGGTTGGATTAGTGTTTATAAAGAAAATAGATATCAGACCTTTAATATTTGTCAATATTCTGAGTGAAACATTTCATTATGTTATTAGTTGCCCTTTTTCTGATATTCAGAGTGTCTCTTTTGTGAATTCCTTGTTCATATTTCTTGTTTATGTTTTACTACATCTTTTGTCTTTTTCTTAATTATTTGCCAGAATTCTTTATTTATTCTAGATTGAACCGATATCTTTGTTTACTGTGTTGCAAATACCTGCATCATTACATATTGAATAATAAATAAGGAAAAACTGAAACTTTATTCACAGCTGGGTAAGAACGTGTATTGACATAACCTCTTTGTTGAACATTTTATTTTTTAGTTTTATAATTATTATTATTTTTTTCTCAACCGAGGACATTTTTCCATTTTTGTTCATGTAGAGTGGGAGGGAGAGAGAGGAAGACAGAGAGAGAGAAACATCCACGTGAAAGGAACACATCGAGTGGCCGCCTCCCCACACGACCCCAACTGGGGCTGGGGACAAACTGCAACCGAGGCACGCGCACTTAGTGGGAACAGAACCTGGCGCTCTTTGGACCACAGGCTGATGCTCTAACCGGTGAGCCAAACCGGCCAGGGCTTTGTTGGACATTTTAATAAAATTTAGCAATGTTGAAAATATCCCTACACTATGACCCAACAATTTTCATATCTCTATCCTAACAGAAGAATACCTCCCACTTGGTCATAAAGAGACAGATACAACATTGTTCACTGCAATATTGTCTATAATAGCAAAAACATGGTTGTCTGTACAGAAATGGGTAAAAAAACATAAAAGATTAGAAGAATAGGATAGCGTACAGCAATAAATTAAACAAAGTAGGTCTATACATTGGCAAGAATAAAATTTGTAAAAGCCAGTAGCAGAAATACTAAATAATATTCCATTTACATAAAAAAATTTGAAACATGCACAAATTGTATTCCTCATGAATACACATATACTTATGTAAATATATTAAATAAAAATTCATAAAACTGATCAAATTCATAATAAAGAAGAGTAGACAAGATGAGTATGGTGGACAATGTAATTTTTTCTTCTTCTTTGGACAATGGAAATTTTAATTGTACTTATATTTTTTTTATTAACATTTTAGAGCAAAAAAATAGATACAGTAGATAAAATGTGGATTGTGTACCAACCTCTCAAAGAATAGGTTACCGAATTTAAGCTGAATTAGAGAATACATGGGAGGCCCAATGCCAAAGTAAAGACATGTTACTGTCTTATGTTGAATTAACATCTTAACACCTACCTAAGGAGAAATCCATTAATGCAGAGTCTTAATATATGCATGAGCCAGCTGCACAGAGATCATTGTCCACCTCACAGACCCATGTTCAGTTGGTCCAATCCCACAATCTCTTCTCAATGCAGCGACTCTGTCCTCAGAGTAGAACAGCGCAGCACACAATGAGGAGAGAACAGTGAGATCCTGATTTGGGAGAAAAATGGAATCTTCTACTTCTAGGGAAACATTAGCATAATGAGATTCTGGAATTTCTTTTAATCGTTGTGAAGCATCTACATTATACAATATGGTTGTGGAAGTTCCAGCCCATGTATATATATAGAAATAAAGTTACAGTTATTTTGCATGGCGGATTTAGTAACGTTTGGTACTGACTGGGTACAATAGTTATATAAAGAAATGTTCCTCTATGTCAGAAATCACATTAGAAAATAAAATATAATGAAATTCTACTTTTAAGTGCAATAAAACATTTAAAGATATGTGAAGAATATCTAAAACATAATTCTAATAAAAACAGGCATTTTTATTGAGAAACAATATGTCTATTTGAATAAAAGGAGAAACATACCAGTGCTATAGACTTGGATGCATTGATTTCAGAGTTTAAATTAATTTTAATTGTATTAAAATGTACCCATTTAAACATTTGTGATTAATACAATTAAATTAATAGTTCAAATTAATTTCATTTTAAAATAAGATAAAAATAATATACCTTTCATCTGACTATCAAAATAATACATATAGGACACTAGCATTGAGTGTCTCATAGGAAACCGATTCCAGGCTCAGTGGTCAAACCAAGTATAATTAAAAAAGTGTTTATTCTAGAGGTGTGAGCAGAGTTAAAGTCACAGACATAGGGTAGTGATGCTCCTGGGGACCGCAACAATGAGAAGCCATTTACCATCCTGGGTCTGAAAGGACAGGAGAGAGAACTGAGTCACCGGAGCTTAGAGAGAACTCATTAACTTGGAAAAGCAAGTTGTCCCGTGGAATCCAGCCTTTCGTCAGAACGGCGAGAAAGAGGGTTAGGAGAGGGGACACCAACATGACCCCTTTCTCCATTTGCAGTACTGGATCTTGCTGCCACCTACTGGCCACACTCAACAAGTAGCTATGGGGCAAGAGTGAGCGGTTCATGGCGGAAGCATGGATGGAAGGGGGTGGTCAAAGTATCCAGGAAGATGCCAGAGATATTTTTCATATAATAACACAATAATTAACTTTGACATAAAAGTAACACATTTATTGAAATAGTGGTATGCCTACATATTCTGAAACAAGTAGAAAATGCAGTAGAATGGTGTTTAGAAATACATTTGTAGATTAGGTGGTTTAAGTGCCACCACACTTTGGCAATCAATGGCACCAAAAGCCCAGAGGATTACAACCACAAAGGCTTATTTTGTTTTCTTCATCAGGTGCCCACTGCAGGTCACATGTGACTTTGTTTTTACTCTCCTTCACTCCAACCCCAGGATGATAATACATGCCCACTCTGGAATGAAACTGGTCACTTGGCAGAGGAGAAGGGGACCTGGCAAAGTATGTGCTTCCTTGTAAAGCTTATCAAACTTCCACACAGAAGCAGAATGTTACCTTTGCTCGCATTTCACTGGCTAGAGAAAGTCATGTGGCCAAGACCAGTGTCACTATGGTAAGGCTATATAGGCATTCATGGAGGTGAAGGAGAGAAGAACCCTTAAGAGATGTTTGTGGTTGTTATTGTGAATGAATAATATAATGTATCACATCCCCTTAGTTATAAGTTACCATATGGTAATAGAAGCCCAATATAGCAATCAAAAGCCCATGGGAAACTGTGTTCATAACCACAGTGAGTGGAAGGTAGAAGGAAGCCAGAACAATATCTGGATTTTACTGATGTAGAAAAAGGGTTTCATCAAGGTGAAATAAAGTGGCACAACACTAATCAATTTGGGACAGATTGGGAATATCTAATTCTTCACTCAGGCCTTTTTTCAGCACTATTTAGTTGGGCCTGACCAGGCTTTGTTAAACAGGAAGGAGCTCATTTGGGTGTGTGTGTGAAGTTAACACTATGTATTGAAGATCAGGATCAGTGCCAATCTCATCTTTAGATGTGAAGCATAATGCATTTCTGAGGACCTGGGGAGATATCCCTATCAATCTGTCCTTCCCAGAGCTGCTCCTACGTAAGAATGAATAAGAGAAAGAGCATTTGGTGTGTGTCTGAGATAAAGAATGCCAGGACCAGACCCAGATCTCAGAAGTCACATGCTATTATATCTATACAACTCCCTAGATCACCTATGGATAAGCATTTTTTTCTGCGACAATTTTTTAAAATGGGGAATTGTAGAAAATTTTCTAATAGACTATCTAACCTCACAACTTAAAGAACTAGAAAGCAAACAAAAAGAAAACCCCAGAGCATGTAGAAAGAAGGAAATAGTAAAGATCAGAGCAGAAATAATTGAGCAGAAATACATGGAGACCAAAAGAGCAATTCAAAGTATCAATGAAACAAAGAGCTGGTTCTTTGAAAAGATAAACAAGATTGATGGACCCTTAGCTAGACTTACCAAGAAACAAAGAGAGAGAACCCAAATACACAAAATCAGTAATGAAAGAGGAGAAATAATAACTAACACTACAGAAATACAAAGAATTGTTAACAAATATTATGAACAATTATATGGCAACAAATTCGACATTCTAAGTGAAATGGACCAATTTCTAGAAACACATAGTCTCCCAAAACTGAACCAGGCAGAGATGGAAAACAATCTCATTTACCAATAACAACAAAGGAAATTGAAGATGTAATCAAGACTCTCCTAGCAAACAAAAGCCCAGGCCCAGATGGTTTCACAGGGGAGTTTACCAAACATTCACAGAAGAACTAATACCCATTCTCCTCAAACTATTTCAAAAAATTCTAGAAGAAGGAAGACTTCCAAACTCGTTTTATGAGGCCAGCATAATCCTAATTCAAAAACCGAAAAAAGACACTACAAAGAAAGAAAACTACAGACCAATATCCCTGATGAACATAGATGCCAAAATCCTGAACAAAATACTAGCAAATCGGATCCAGCAATACATCAAAAAAATTATTCACCATGACCAAGTGGGATTCATCCCAGAGATGCAAGGCTGGTACAATATTTGTAAATCAATAAATGTGATACAACACATAAAAAAATGAAAGATAAAAATCATATGATCATATCAATAGACACTGAAAAAGTATTCGACAAAATCCAGCACCCATTTCTGATAAAATGCTCAGCAATCTGGGAATAGAGGGATCATATCTCAACATAATAAAGATCATATATAAAATATCTACAGCCAACATCATACTCAATGGGCAAAAATTAAAAGCATTTCCCTTAAGAACAGGAACCAGACAACAATACCCACTTTCACCACTCTTATTTAACATAGTACTAGAAGTCTTACCTACAGCAATCAGACAGGAAGAAAAAATAAAAGGGATAGAAATTGGAAAGGAGAAAGTGACACTGTCATTATTCACAGATGACATAATACTATACGTAAAAAAACCCAAAGAGTCCATCAAAAATTTACTAAACTTAATAAATGAATTTGACAAAGTAGCAGGATACAAAATTAATGTCAAGAAATCTAAGGCATTCTTATATACTAATGATGAACTCACAGAAAGAGAAACTAAAAAACAAAAACAAAAACAATAATCCCATTTACCATCGCAGCAAGAAAATTAAGATACCTAGGAATAAACTTAACCAAAGAAATAAGGACCTATTCACAGAAAACTGCAGGTCATTGGAAAAAAAATAGAGGAAAATATAAAAAAGTGGAATCACATACTTTGGTCATGGTTTGGAAGAATTAACATCATTAAAATGCCCAAGCAATCTATAGTTTCTATGTAATCCCCATCAAAATACCAATGACATACTTCACAGAAATAGAACAAATACTTCAAAAGTTCATATGGAACCAAAAAAGACCTCGAATAGCCACAGCAATCTTGAAAAAGAAGAGCAAAGTTGGAGGGATCACATTACCAGATTTCAGGTTATACCACAAAGCCACTGTAATCAATACAGCCTGGTACTGGCACAAAAACAGGCAGATAGAAGAGTGGAACAGAATAGAGAAACCAGAAATGGACCCAAGACAATATGCTTAATTAGTATTTTACAAAGGGGGCAAGAGCACACAGTGGAGTAAAGACAGCCTCTTTAATAAATGGTGTTGGGAAAATTGAACAGCTACATGCAAAAAAATGAAACTAGACCATCAACTTACACTATACACAAGAATAAACTCAAAATGAATAAAAGACTTAAATGTGACTCATGAATCCATAAAAATCCTAGAAAAAAGTGTAGGCAACAAAATTTCAGACATCATATGCAGTAGAATTTTCACTGATACATCACCTAAGGCAACAGAAACAAAGGAGAAAAGGAACACATAGGACCACATCAAACTCAAAGCTTCTGGACAGTGAAAGAAACAACCACCAAAATGGAAAGGCAACCCACTCTATGGGAGAGCATAACTGCCAAGGATACATCAGATAAGGGGTTAATTTCCAATGTATAGAAAGTGCTCATACAGCTCAACAAAAGGAAGACAAATAAATGGGTAGAGGAACTAAATAGACACCTCTCCAAACAGGACATACAAAAGACTAAGAGAGGTATGAAGAAATGCTCAACATCACTAATCATCAGGGAGATGCAAATTAAAACAACAATGAGGTATCACCTCACACCTGTCAGAATGGCAGCCATCAACAAATCATCAAACAACAAGTGTTGGCAAGGGTGTGGAGAAAAGGGGACTCTAGTACACTGCTGGTGGGAATGCAGACTGGTGCAGCCACTATAGAAAACAATATGATGTTACCTCAAATATTTAAAAATTGATCTGCTTTTGACCCAGTGGTCTCACTTCTAGGAATATACCCTAAGAAGCCTGAAACACCAATCAGAAAGTATATATGTACCCCATGTTCATAGCAGCACTACTTACAATAGTAGCTAAGAGCTGGACACAGCCAAAATGTCCATCAGTAGACAAATAGATAAAAAAGCAGTGGTACATATACATAATGGAATACTATGCAGCTGTAATAAAGAAAGGTCTCTTATCCTTTGAGACGACATGGAGGGACCTGGAGAGTATTATCCTAAGTGAAACAAGCCAAACAGAGAAAGACAAATATCACATGATCTCACTTATTTGTGGAATATAATGAACATAACAGTCTGAGGAACAGGGTAGTCACAGAGACGTGGAAGTGGGGTACAGACACAATCCCCAGAAGAGGGGAGGGGGGAGAGAAAAATCACAGAACTTATATGCTTGCATGCATGAGCAATGGACATGGACAACAAAGCTGGAAACAGGGTGGGAAGGTGGGGAAGGTGGGAGAGGGGGTATCAGTGGGGAAAAAGGGAAAAACAGCTGTAACAAAAATAAATTAATTAATTAAATAAAAAATAAATAATAAAAATGGGGAATTATAAAAAAGATAAAAATGAATTGATCTGCTTAGGGAGTGAGGTGATCAAAATCTCCAATAAAGTCATTAACCCCTTTATTGCAGAGGTTGCCCAGAAATCCACTGGTTCATTCACGCTGGGAAACCACGGAGAATTAGTCCTGTTTGAAATCACAGGTCCAGTGGCTCCTCTAAGAGAGAAGCGACTGCGGTGGCCAGTTTTCTTTCATCAGTAAAGTCTCTGTTGCCTTGATCCTCTGCAATGATGAGAAAACAGCTTTCAGATTCACCTCTGAGGACTCACTACCCTTTATGAAATAAACAGTATGGGTTACTTATCAGTTGAATATTGTTGTTAAGTTTGTAAAACTCATACTGTAGAGTTGTAGGTTATGTTCTCATTCATTGGCCTATTCTCATGTGACAAAACAAAATAACTCAAAAACAACAATAGCCAATCTAGTGTGCATGTGTGTAATTAAATTTGTAGCTGCTTAGTATACTTAAATCTTACAATGATTTGGTAAGTGTATGACATTTATTTTTAACTGTCTCATAAAAGAACACTCAACACTGCTTCTAACCTCTAACTCCTTCTGTGTGGCACTATCAAAATTCAGTTAGACCAGAGCTTTTGGATTTGTAATGAGGTCAAGCAGTAAACAATGATTAATTTATAGGAAAACCACCTGGAAGGTACAGTAAACACTGTTGTAATGTAGCAAAAAAAAAAAAGTGATGCAAAAAAATAAGCATTTAAAAAAATATTATGTGATTTTACATGCTCAACAGGGGGTTTGCCATTGAATTAAAACTCATTTGACAGAGCAAGGGGCTATTTTATTCATCGTGTTTAGACATTTTGATAACATTTTGGCTCCACTATGTCACGACCATTAGAGTGGGGATAAATCATCTGATTCGAACAGATTGGGAGAATGTCTTTTTTTGATTATTGGCATGCTTTCCCCCCTTTTTACATACAACTGGCATGTGATTCTCAGACAGAGAAAGTACTTTCCCTGCATGATCAGAATCTCACCTGTGACTTCCGGCTTTCTCTGCTAAGCCACATCAACTCTTGTATGGATGCTCTCATCACCTTTGAAAAAAACACTCCACATACAGTGGAAGCTGGACCAGATAATGAAATATCTACTGAACATGTGTTCTTTTCCCATCAGGCCAGACTGGCTGCCTCAGACATTTAAAATGCTGTTTTCTGGTCAGTATGCGCTTTCCAGAGATTGTAAACCAGCTTAAACAGTCAATGAAAAAAACATAAAAAATAAAATAAAATAAAAATGTGTTCCCTTCTGTAATTGAAAAGCAGCTTAACTATTCGATGAAAAAAGTATATAATATAAAAAATGCATTCTCTTCTGTAATTGAAAAAGTTTATAAAATTTAGAAAAGAAAGATGTTGTCAAGCACAGAAAAGACATGCATCTGATAAAAAGAAAAAAAAAAAAGCTGTTCTTTCATTATTGACTATTTCTCCTGCCTAGATTTTAGAGCATTGAATCAAGATTTGACTGGATTTATACAAAACATTTCCACTTTCCAGAGGATGATTTCCACCTACAATAACCCAGAGGAACATTTGGGAATGTCCCAAATTGTAGTTTCTATGTCAAGTAAATTACATCTCCTATTTTGTAATTTTGACTAATAAAACATATTAGGAAATCTAGCCTGTCACTCTTGGTAGGACACAATTAAGCCGCTTGGTGAATAGAATGAACAGATGCTGGGATAAAATTCAGAAAAAAACATTCATCTTTGTGCTTCTGGGGGAAAATACATGTTGTGGGGATTTTAACCAGTAAAAACTGCTTTTTTTTTGGTAGTTCAGTGCATTTTAGGGTGTTTCAGAGCTTTCTCTGACAATTTTAGGTTCTCTAATGTGGGAGAGAACAATATACCAAATCGCTCGTGGTATGTTTGCTGCCTCATTGCTAAGTCATGCCAGCATTACTAGCAAAAACAGGGGTTCCCTGCTGTTGGACATTACTGAATTATCTCTCATTTGGGTGCTGAGAGATAATGTTAGATGGTGAAGTCTGAATGCAGGAGCGTGTCTGAATCATTAACATCACATGTTCCTTACGCATCGTCGTTATTTTTAAATGTTGGTTGAAAGATTAGAAAATTGCCATTCATTCAATAGACAGCCACAACTTGAGTATATGTCTTCTATCTTTGGAAGGTTCTCCTTCTCTGCTGCCCAGTACACCTGGCCCACGTCAAGTCATTCTTTAAATTTCCTATCAGACATCACCTCTTCCAAGAATCCTTTCCTGGTCATAGCAAAAGCAGAGATAATTACTCTCTCCACTGAGCGGTCTCAATGCCATGTGTGTGCTTTTAGGTGATGCATATACAGTGATACCTCGGTTCTCGAACGCCTTGACTTTCGACCAAATCGGTATTCGACAAGGAGAATCGAGAAACTTTTGTCTTGGAATCCGAACAAATATTTGGAACTCGAACTTCCGAGATGAGCCGAGTTGAGCCGAATGGCGTTCATTCGGCCCAGCGCGCCTTGCTTGCGTCATCAGTGTGAGTGCAGAGAGAGAGTCACGCTGTGTGGAGAGAGTCACGCTTTACACTGAATTTAACCCTTAGACATACTGTACACTTTTATTTCTTGTTGAGACTTATGTTTTTCTACATATTATATACAAATTAGGCCAGTAAATAGGCATTTTCTGGGGCTTGGAATGAATTAATCCAGTTTCCATTATTTCCTATTGGGTTTCATTGCTTCGGTTCTCGAACAATTTGGTTCTCGACCGTCCTCCTGGAACGAATTATGTTCGAGAACTGAGGTATCACTGTATACTCTTCTGAAGTTGTTATGTGTCTTCTCTTCTGTGACTCGAGATAATTTTTTTCGGTCACAGAATAGGGATTTCTCTACTCCTATTCTTTCTCTAGTACAGGCTATGAAATAGATTATTGGGTAAGTGTGATGACAGATACATGTGTTGAAGAGGATATGACGTCTGCACATCTGAATTTCCAGACAAACATCTTTAAATAAATATGATGTGTCTCTAACATGAAATGAGTCAAATTCAATATGGGAGCTACTAACTCAGCCTTCAATTGTTCAAGAAGAGTTCTTTGAAGACATGCTTTTTCTAAATCCTGAAACACGAATACAAGTACGCTGTACCTATGAGAGAAGAATGGTATTTGGTGTTAAGTGTCATGGCACATGCAAAGTTGATGAGCTAAAAGTTGGTCTGGTTTACCCAATGTAGTGGACAGACATTTAGGGTTAGACTAATTGTGAGAAATGAGAATGTACACATAGACAAGAATACGAATAAGAATTTATTCCATGGCTATGGGAAGTGAAAGGCAAGGGAAGTGTTCATTTTGTTCTTTTTTTAAGCAGAAGACGGGTATGATCTGCCTTTGACTTAGAAAACAATAGCAGCAATGTAACAGGTAAATTAGAATGGGCAAAAACCATTAGCATGGGGAGATGTTAAGGTGTTTAAGCAAAAGATAATGATGACCACTGGATGCATGAGTGGCAACAGAATAGATAGAAGACTCAGATTTAAAGATGCATTTAAATAACAATTGATGGAATATGTGACTGTTTTCATAGGGTAAAGAAACTTAATGGTGTGCACTAAGATTTTTGTTGTTTTTAATGTTAAAAATACAATTAAGTAATATAAAAAATGCAAGAACTGGGTAAAAATACTACATCAGTTGTAAGGCATTGAATAAATTCTGTCAGAAATATTGTTACTGGATTTGCAGATGGAAATTATGAAAGTGTTATCGGATTAAAATTATAGATTTGTACTTACTGACCTATAGACAATGGCTGATGAACCAGAAATAAATACGGTTATGAGGTAAGTATAAAACAAAAGAGAATTAAGTTTAGAATTTAGAGGATGATGCCAAAGTGAACACACCAGAATAAAAAAGAGCTAAGTACGTTAGTCAAAATATATTTGGCTGATTGCAGAAACCTTGACACTGAGAGATTGCTTACATCCATACGAGGTTTACAAGTGAAATACAGTGAAAAAGTACTCCAGAAGAAATTACTGTAGTTTGCCATAAGGCAGTTTTTATTGTTCAAACTTTTACAGATATCACCCATTTTCCACCCTTTTCCCCCCTTCACCCAGCCCCCAGTCTCCCTTCCCTTGGCCTTCACCATACTGTTGTCTGTGTACACGGGCTGTGTATATATGTTCTTTGGCTATTCTCTTCACCATCTTTTATCCAGTCCCCAACATCCCACCCCCACCCCTGCTTCTAACACCTGTCAGTCTGTTCCATGTATCCATCCATGCCGCTGCTTCTATTTTGTTTGTCAGTTTATTTTCTTCATTAGATTGCACATGCAAGTGAGATCATGTAGTATTTGCCTTTCTTTGCCTGTTTAATTTTGCTTAGCATACTAATTTCCAGGTCCATCCATGCTGTTGCAAAAAGTAACACTTCCTTCCTTTTTACAGCTGTATAGTATTCCAATGTATACATGTACTACAGCTTTTTTTATGCACTCATTTAAATGGCGTTTTTCATAGGCCATAATCTAGTCTCTAGTTAACTGTGATAATCATATCAAGGCAAAATAATTCCTTCTGTCTTTTCTCCAGATAAACTTAGGTCTTAGAACTGTAAAGTCACATCAAATCTACATTGTGTATTTGTTTAGGGCTGTACCTTAACTTAGACCCTTTAGATTTTATTAATCCAATGATGAAGAAAGAAGAATAAAAACAATGCAAACCAAGGAAAACAATGGAGCATGAGAGGTTTTAGATTCAACAAATCCAGATACTCTAGTCTTTGTATCTCATTCCATTAGCTTGACATTGTGTAGCAATGTTAAGTATTATAAGACACATTGAGCATAAAAATATATAAAATACCACTTCACACTTAGGATGCTGTAATAAAGAATGGAAAAGAGCAAGTGTTGGTAAAGGTGTTGCGGAATTAGAAGCCTTGTACATTGCTGATGGTCTACATTGTAATCTTGCATGATTTACTCTCTTAATCCTCTACCACTAGGCTTGTAACCTTTTACTCATTGTACAGGGATACAAATTACTTACTTTCCACTTAAGAAATGCGTTCCCTTGAGCATTGTGGATGTTATTCTCTTCATCTAGAACACACTGCATCATGTACCCCTTTAGGAAAAATAGGTTAGTATTTTTTCCCTTTGAAACAAATAATTCCTTAATTAATTTTAAAAATAATGCACTTATAAAAAATTTGCTCAAATCCTTTACATGTGTGATTTATAATAAGCTATCTAAACTTTGAGAAGGGAGCATGTCTTATTCACCTTTGTAACCTCAACATCAAATGCATTTGTGTTGAATAAATACACAAATAAAGTGATGAATAAAAGAGGAAGAGTTCATTTCCAGACAAAGGAAAGTCTTTGTATATCAAAGAAAACTTTACTTCCCAAGTCACAGAGTAGCCAGAAAATATTGCTTAGGAGTTGTTTCCAAGGAGAGATCCTTTAATGTTTCTATTGGCCACATCTGTAGCAGAATCTATCTGCATAGAGATAGATATGTTAGAGCCATTAGATACTTTTGTTCTTTTAAGTAGTCTAAATATGTTCTATATACTGTCATTTACAAATGGGATTGTTCATCATATTTTTTCACAACAGACTGCGTAGCTCACATTCATTCCTCAATATGTTCAATTTTCACAGAATTATGTAGCTCAAATTGAGTCAGTAGCAGTGAGGTCCACACACATCCCTAACAAATCAGATGAATCATTATTATGGAGACAGTCAACAACTATAGAGCTAGTGAAACTAAAAGCTTGAAACAAAGTTCTAAAATCAGTCTATAGCAACTCATTGCTAAATCATAAATTAGTCTGTCCGGGTCTTTAAATTTTAAAAGCGAAGCCTGACTATATTTATAACATTATCATTTCTCAGAGAAAAAAAATATATAATGCAATTTGAAAGTCCCAACTGGAGGGCAGCGTCTCTAAAACAGGCTAATCCTAATTTTGTTGAACACAAAAAAAGTGAGCTAAAAGTCCCAAGCCACAAAACTCTGAAAAATTTTTAAAATTTGACTTTAAGAAATAATCAACATACTCATAATTATATAGAAAATAAACAAGTTATTGGGTAATACAGGAGAACCATCCTTATAGTTTTTAAAAGGGGACAGATAAAAAATTTTCCAAAAGATGAGCAACCTGTAGTATGCATGCTCAAATGGTACATAGGCCAATTATAAAGAGAGAAGTACCAATCAGTGTTCTCTCTCCTCCCCCCACCTTTTTCCATCCCTGCTTATTTCTGACTAGGTTCTGTTGCATGTAACTACCTCAAAACCTCAACTATAGTAGAACACCACAGTCTGAGTGTGTCAATAGCCTCTGAAAAACATGCTTAGTATCTTAATATATGTTTTAATCAAAGTATCTTAGAATAAGGCTTAGAATTCAGATGAGCAGTTTCCTCCCAAAGTTTACTCTAAACTCAAGTTCAGTGCACTTAAAAAGTAACGTGTATGCAGACACACACACACAGACACACACACAGACACACACTGCATTCATGTATATGCATGCCTCTTTTTCATCCTTGAGTGTGTTTCCAATGTTTAGTCAAATAAATATTCTCTTTATAGTATCATGAGTATGGTCCTACCAATGCCAAAATATCTGTGATCTTAAGATTTCCTTGTTGATGTTAAAGGGACATAATCCTAGGCTTTCCCCCTGAATATTTATATTCACTAAGGATAATATGGTTTAAAATTGTTTTTTTTTAAACAAGTGTATTAAGTGGTAGTTCATATGTTTAAGAAAAATCAGGAGGACTTCCGGTCAAGATGGAGGTGTAGGTAAACACGGTATCACATCCTCACACAACTACATCAAAGTTACAACTAAACTACAGAATAACCATCATTCAAAACCATCTGAAATCAAGCTGAATGGAAGTCCTACAACTACGGAATCAAAGAAGGAGCTGCATCGAGACTGGTAGGTGGGGCGGAGGCGCAACGAGCTGGTCACACACCCACATGTGGCAGATAAAAATCAGGAGGACACCTTGGCTGGGAAGGTCCTCCCTGAGAAATGAGGGTCCCCGTCCCACATCAGGCACCCAGATCAGGGTTCCAGTGCCAGGAAGAGAATCCCCATAACTTCTGGCTAGAAAAACCAGTGGGAACTGAGGCTGAGGGAAGCTGAGGTGGCTGGAGCCCCAGGAAGGTCCTCTTAAAGGGCCTGTGCAAGGACTTACTCGGACTCACACCCTCTAGCCTTCAGCATGAGGGAGGCAGCTTGAAAGGCACCAGAGTCATATGGGGAAGAACTAAGTTGTTTGGCATAGGAGCAAGGGCTGGAGAGGCAGCTTTCTCCTGCATAGACATGCTGTCAGAGGCCTTTGTTCCTTTGGTGAGCCCTTCCCTGGGACTGCAGACAGCTGCCATATCTGGGACTCCAACACCTGGCTCACACTGGTAGCCCCGCCCTGGTGATTCCCTGAGGTCCAGCCCCACCCAACTTTCAGGCCCACCCAAGCTGTTGCCACTTGCTTAACCATAGGATCGGCTTGTCTTGGATCCTGCTTCAGGTTTTTCTAAATTCTTTCAAACAAGCAGCATCGGGTCTCAGCGAGCCCCACACCTCTCGTTAAGTAATACATAGAAACAAACACAGGGAGGTAGCCAAAATGAGAAGACAAAGAAACAGGTCTCAAATGAAAGAACAGAACAAAACTCCAGGAAAAGAACTAAGTGAAATGGAGATAAGCAACCTAACAGATGCTGAGTTCAAAACACTGCTTATAAGGATGCTCAATAGACTTAGTGAGAACCTCAGTGAACTTAGTGAAGGACTCAAGAGTATATAAAAGAACCAGTCAGAAATGAAGAAGGCACTAACTGAAATAAAAAATAATTTACACAGATTCAATAATAAAGTAGGTAAAGCCAAGAAGCAACCCATTGATTTTGAATATAAGGAAGCAAAAAACACCCAATCAAGAAAAAAGAATCCCTAAAAATTAGGACAGTGTAAGGAACCTCTGGGACATCTTTAAGCGTGCCAACATTCGCATCTTGGGGGTGCCAGAAGAAGAGAGAGAACAAGAAATTGAAAACCTGTTTGAAACAATAATGGCAGAAAACTTCCCTAACTTGGTGAAGGAAACAGACATACTAGTCCAGGAAGCATAGAGAGTCCCAAACAAGATGAACCCCAAGAGGCCCACACCAAGACACATCATCATAAAAATGCAAAAGGTTCAAGACAAAGAGAGAATCTTAAAAGCAGCAAGAGAAAAGCAGTGAGGTACCTACAAGGGAGTTCCCATAAGGCTGTCAGCTGATTTCTCAAAAGAAACTTCGCAGGCCAGAAGGGAGTGGCAAGAAATATTCAGAGTGATGAAAAGCAAAACCCTACAACCAAGATTACTCTATCCTGCAAAGCTGTCATTTAGAATCAATGGCCATATAAAGAGTTTCCCAGACAAAAAAAGTTAAAGGAGTTCATCACCACTAAACATTATTATATGAAATGTTGAAGGGTCTTTTTTTTGTTGTTTTTTCATCCTCACCAGAGGACATTTTTCCATTTTTTATTCAGATAGAGCGGGAGGGAGAGAGAGGAAGAGAGAGAGAGAGAGAGAGGAGAGAGAGAGAGAGAGAGAGAGAGAGAGAGAGAGAGAAAGAAACATCGATGTAAAAGGGACACATCGAGTGGCTGCCTCCCTCATGACCCAACCAGGGCCGGGGACAAACTGCAACTGAAGTACATGCCCTTAGTGGGAACTGAACCCCGGTCTCTCTGAACTGCAGGTCGACGCTCTAACCGCTGAGCCAAACCGGCCAGGGCTTGAAGGGTCTTTTTAAAGAAACAGATAAAAAATATGAACAAACAAAATGGCAATGAATACATATCTATCGATAATTGAACCTACAAGCAAAATGAACAAGAAGAACAGAAACATTCTCATAGATACAGAGAAATTTTGTTGGTTGCCCAATGGGAGGGGGGTTGGTGGAATGGGTGAAAAGGTGAAGGGATTAAGGAGTACAAATTGGTTGTTCGACTGACAAACCTTAAAGGGAAGGGGGTTCGGGGTGGGAAGAAATAAACCAAAGAGTACGCATATGTATATATGCATAACCAATGGACACAGACAACAGTGTGGGGAAAGGCAGGAGGGGGGTGGGAATGGGAAGGAGAGGTTCAATGGGGGAAAAATAAGGAACATCTGTAATACATTCAACAATAAAGATGTTAAAGAAAAAAAAAAAAAGAAAGAAAAATCAGGAAAAAAACTTCATCAGTGCAAAAAAGTCTAGAGATTGTACTGTTCAGAGCTATCTATAACATAGATGAAGAAGCTAGGCTGGTGGCGAGGGTCATACTTAAGGCAGCCTCCCTGACAGCCTGCCCCCAAGACAGCATATGCATTCTCAAAACTAAGCTTCACATCAGTAAGAGCTTGTTTTCATGTTAAACTAACCATCAGAAGCCAAATATTAATTTTTTTTCTTTATTCCAATTTGCTTTGATTTTGCTATTATGTTAGATTAGTCTCCTTACATGGTGGATACAAACATCCTGGGGGTCCCTAACTGTGCTCTAACATCAACCTCTACCAACAGAGCTTGCTCCTTCATGAAAATCCATGTCTGCATCTTATTGTAGAATGCCATATCGTTCCTTTGGATGTCTGTCTCCATATAAGCTCACTACTCTCCTGGGCTTCATGTTCTCTCAGTGTTCACTGAGAGAATTGGCAGATAGATAAGGGATGACTAAATATACAAATAAAGCTATTCTCACTTATATACCTCTGAGTTTAACAAAGGTTATAAAATTTGCCATTTTTTTAGTTATAATTTTTATTTTTCAATTACAGTTGATACACAGTACCATAGATACAGAGAACATTTTGACAGTTGCTAGATGGGAGGGAGTTAGAGGAATGGGTTACAAAAGGTGAAGAGATAAAGAAGTATATATTGGCAGTTACAGAGTAGTTAGGGAGATGTAAAGTACAGCATAAGAAACATAGTCAATACTATTGTAAAAATTGTGCATGCTCTTATATGGGTACTAGAGTTATTGGGGTGATCACTTTATAGGTTATACACATGTCTGAAATTTTCTAGTTTTTGAATAAGACTGAAAGAATTAAGCTCAGAATGAGAAGAATTTGAGAAGAGGGAAATCAAGATATTCAATAATAGTTTCTCTGTGTTATCATTATATTTTGACAGTACTGTTGTGCTTCAAGTGAAATGTACATGAAACCCTGTATATCAAATAGATAAAAGGAAAACGAGGATGGGCAACTCCAATTGTTTGACTCTTCTGCCTTTACCCTAGGACCAGGAGTCACTCTAGGTTTACACAGTCAGTTTGTGAACCATCGAACTGATGTGCAGTCAACATCACAAGCTCCCAGGACATCCCTGCAGACTCGCTGAACCGTCTTCATGCCTCTCCGGACTCTTCCCATATTCAGTTAAATTGACTTTGCTGAAGACTCCTCGCCAGTGCAAGTTCCTTCATGCCCCACGTTTGACACCTATCCTCAGAGTCAACAGAAACGAAGAGGGCCTGAAGTTGGGTCTTTGATGCTCAGCATTGGGTCAGTCTAGTAGCTGGTCCTACTATTAGTCTGTGGCCTGTGTTGATTATTGAGTTCTTGTTTTATTTCTTCTCCTCACAACAGTATACCGTTTTAGGCCCTAGGCATGGGTAATCCTCTCATTCTTGACACACAATGCAAGTTCTGAGGAAGTGCTTTGCTTAGATCTTTGCATTACATCTTTTTTAAAAAATATTTTTTCTTCATTGATTTTAGAGAGAGGAAGGAAGAGGAAGAGAGAGATAGAAACATTGATGAGAGAGAACATTGATTGGCTACCTCCCACATGCCCCCCACTGGGGATCGGGCCCACACCCTAGGCACCTGCCCTGACTGGGAATTGAACCTGTGGCCTCTTGGTCAATGCTCAACCAGTGAGCCATTCCAGCTGGGTTGCATTACATCTCTGGAGTATGGGCTCCATTTGCTAGTCTCAGGTGGGCTCCAGTGCCATGCTAATAACCTGTTTGCCTAATGTCACTGCTCAAGTCCTGGGACTCCTGGCTATTGTCCTGTCCTTTGGTACTTCCTAGGTGCCAGCTTCTGACACCTCTGGTTTGGTCCAACCTATAAAACTGAAATTCACACTATTGGGTCTGGTTACCACAATAAAAGGAAGGCCACATGTAAAATAAACTATTATTGCCATTACCAGTTTGGTTAGGGCCAGCTGTGCTTGTCTGAGCTAACTAGACTAGGAGCCAGGAATTGTGGGTTCTCTTCCAATTCTTCTATTACGGTCGAAATGAGACTGATTAAATCACATTCCTGAAAATTGAGTTCTATGTTCGTAAAAAAGACTAAATGAACTCCCGTGTTCTTATAATGATCACGAACCTACCTGCTATTTTAGTTTCACAACTGTACCATAGAAAAAGAGGACATTGGCCCTCGCCGGTTTGGCTCAGGGGTTAGAGCGTCGGCCTGCGGTCCAGAGAGACCCGGTTTCTGTTCTGCTAAGGGCACGTACCTCGGTTGCAATTTGTCCCCGGCCCCGTTGAGGTCGTGTGGGTGGCAGCCACTCGATGTTTCTCTCTCACATCGATGTTTCTCTCTGACTTTCTTCCTGCAAAATGTCCTCCGGTGAGGGGAAAAAAAATGAAAAAGAGGACGTTGTGTTCTTCACCTTTCTGTCATTTCTGCTACAAACGCTGTTTTAAATGTTTCCACTCGTATTTTCAGATTGTATTGCTTCACCCACTGACGTCAGTGAGACTGACTTTCTAGGGACACAGAGGGACATGTACTTCACAACTTCATCTCTCACTGCAGAGCTCCACATGGATATGGGACCAGTTAGTCTGTAAAGTCTTTGTCTCTCCAGCTTTCCCGACCTCATAAAAAATTCTTCCTTCTCCATCCGACCAGAAAGGCCAGCACAGACGCAGTCCTCCTGGAGATCACTGCCACAGCTGAGAAGAGTCAACAGTACTTGGGGATTACAATGTGCCATTGATTCTTTCGGAAATGTATTAACATATTAAATCTGCGCAGTAATTTATGTGATAGTATATCTTCCCCGTTTTTAAACGAGGCATCAAAGACACAGAGAGTTTAAGTACATAGGTGAAGTTCAAGAGCTAGTAAGAGGCAGAGCTAAGATTCAAAGCCCAGCAACTCTACCCATCACCTGTTTTTATAAGCGTAACACCTGTTTTTATAAGCCTTATGCTGCGCCTGCGCACTGACTGACAGCGACAGAGGAGGATCCTTGTAAATAACCTCTAAGGAGCCCTTCACACACATCACCGGTTCTCCCCTGCTTCTTTCGCGGCTCCTCCCACTCGTGTCTGAAGCCTTGTCTCATTGTCAGTAAAATCTCTCTGCTGTCAGATTATGTGTTTGATTTCTGCAAAAATCTTATTTTCTCAAAAAGAAGTTTGGTGAAGCAAATCTTAACTTCTAAATGTCACCCCTGCCAATTAGCAGTTTGACCTTCACCGAGTCACTCACCGGCTGTGGGTCTCAGTTTTGCTTCCCTGCATCCTCGAAGGGCGGCTGCAGCCCAGTGATGTTGATGATGATGTGAACACAATAATTTGACTGTTAGCATTTGACAGGAAGGGTTTGCGTGTTAGCAGTTTATGAAATTATTTGTTAGGAATATTTCATCCTTTTCAAATAAATAACTACATTTCGGCATACAGTGATGGGCTTTAACACGAGATGCATTTTAAACAGGTGTATACCTTGATGATAGCTGAGCATACCTACAGAAATTATTTCGCACCTTTTTTCTTCATTGGTAAAAGAATGAATGCCTGCGTTGATGGAGTTAATTAATGAAATGAGCACTGTCAAGTTTAAGAAAACCTCTGATTCTTATAAAAGCATGAATACATTGTTCTATACAAGCTTAGCCCACAGACCCTGGCATGGCACTAAGGTCTTGGCAGGCTTGGTTTTGAACAAAAAGCACTCCCTGCTACTGACTTTGCCTTTCCCATTTATAACTTCTAACTCCAAAAGAGTCTATTTTTTTTTTTTTTTTAACGATTAGGTCATGGATATTTAGAGAAACAGAGCACTCACTGCGTCCTAAATTACATAATCTTCAAACTGTCTTTTTTCTCCATTGTCGCAGGTAGAATGTCTCTGCACATGCGCGCCTGTCGCTGGAAGCCTCTCCCTATAGCTCTTCTCCCGCCTCCTGCTTCTTTGCTGAACACTCTCGAGTCAGCCCTTTAATGTTGGGGGCCGTGTCTTGTTTCTCTCTCCTTCGCTCTCCATGCCTCCTCTCATGTCTTGCGTATATTAATCATGAAAGGAGTGTTGCTTGAACTTCATGATAAATGAGGTAATAGGGGTTTGAGAATGATAACTGCAAAATCTCCTTCCATAATCATGTATCACACATGGAAACTGTACAAGTTCCATGGAGACTGTTTTCTGAAACATCTGCAGGCATGTCACAAGGGAGGCATCTCACCCTAGCATCTTGTCTTCCAGATATTCCTCTTCTTCAATCACTTTGACTCCTAAGAGTGTTTTTCCTTAAACAGCTCTCTCCTGCCAAAAAAATCAAATCCTTAGATGCATTACATAGATCTTGGAGTTGCTTAAAGTGACCTTGGGCATGAAAGGGCACTGCCCCATATGCAACTATTTAAACTTGATTTTCACTTCTTCTTGCAAGATTTTGTTGCATACCTTACTTCCTGTTTCCACTGCCGTTATTTTGACAGAATTTAAATTACTTCAAACCTGACTCTTCTAATCTTTCTATAGATAATTTTCTTACCATGACTATTAGAGTTTGCTTTGTCTTTTGTGATACTAAGGTATATAATTTATGTTCTGACTTCAAGATATTTGCGAAAAATTGTGGAAAACAATTTGAGCACAGATCATTTGATTTTTATGTATTATGTCAATACAATTGAACAGCTTATAGTAATAATGATACTGCAAGGAAATGTAAAATAAGAGCCTTAGGATAGAAGAAAAAAGACTCTAGAAGTGTTCAGATTTTTCTAGTTCCCATCATCTCCAGAAAAAGCCATCTTAAATAATGGCTATAGGCTGAATCTTTTTGCCCCATACAAATCCATATGTTGATACCTATTCCCTAATGTGACCATATTTGGTGGTGAGGTGTTTGGGAAGTGATTGGGTCATGAGAGTAAAGACCTCATGAATGAGATTAATGCCCTCATGAAAGAGACCCCAGAGAGGTCACTTGCCCTTTTTACTGTGGAGGTGACAGTAAAGACAGTAGTTTATGAACCAGGAATCTGGCTCTACCAGACACCGATTCTGTTGGTGCTTTAATATTGGACTCCCCAGCCTCCAGGACAAAGAAATAAATGTTTGTTGTTTATGAGCCGCATAGCTTATGGCATTTTTGTCATGGCAGCAGACTCAGACAGAAACTCCTACCAGGGAGTACAGGAGCTGCTGGAACAGATACTAAAAGTGTGGCCGTGGCTTTGGAACTGGGACATGGGCAGAGGGGGAAGAGCTTGGAGGTGCGTGCTAGAGAAAGTCTCCACTGCTGGGAGGGGACTGTTGAGGACAACTCTGGTGAGGGCACAGAAAGAAAGGAGGAGAGCTACACAGAAAATCTCATATTTACAGAATATGTAAGTCATCTTGAACAGAATGTGGGTAGAAATATGGATGATAGAGGCCATTCTGATAATATCTCACAAGGAAATATGTTATTAGACAATAAGGACAGACTATTTTTGTTATAAATTGACAATACCGTAGCTCAGTTGTGTCTGTCTCCTAGTGTTCTATGGAAGGTTGGACTTGTGAGTGATAAATTGGCTACTTTGCTGAGGAAATCACTTGACCCAAGTGTTGCTGGAGCAACCTGATTTCTCCTCAGGGATTATAGTAAAATATCAGGAGAGAACTATGACTAAAAGACTAACTTGTTAAGCAAAAGGGAAGTAGAACTTAAATATTTGGAAAGAAGTAAAGAAGCGGGGAGTCAAATGATCTCTGCTTGCTGATGACATGATCACATATATGAAAAAGCCTGAAGGTTCAATCAAAACTCTTAGAACTAAAAATGAATTCAGCCATTGTACATGATACAAAGTTAAAATATAGAAATCACTTGTTTCTATACATAAACAAGGAACTAACTGAAAAGAAAATTTAGAAAGTAATCCCATTCAAAATAGCAGCAAAAAAGAGTTAAATACTTAGGAATAAACTAATCAAAGAGGTGAAAGATTTGTACAGTGAAAATATAAAACATTGATGAAGAAAATTAATAGATACACAAAGATGAGGGAAAATATCCTATGTTCATGGATTTTAAAATTAATATTGTCAAAATGTTTGTAATATCTAAAATTACTTACACATTTAACGCAATGCCTATGAAAAACTCAATGGCATTCTTTACAAATAAAAAATAACAATTCTAAAATTTCTCAAACCGGAAAACATCTTTAATGGCCAAGTCAATTTTGAGGAAGAACAACAATGCTGGAAACATTATATTTCCTGACTTCAAAATATATTGTGAAGCTATAGTAATCAAAATACTATAGTACTGAACCTGAATAGACCTTTCTCAAAAACAAACAAACAAAAAAAAACATGCAAATGTCCAACAGGTATATGAGAAGTTGCTCAATATCACTGATCACATGCAAATCAAACCTCAGTGAAATCTCACACTTGTTATAATGGCTATTATCAGAAAGACAAAAGAAAACAAGTGTTTGGTGAGGATGTGAAGAAAACATAACCCCTTGTATACTGTTTCTGGAAATATAAATTGTTATAACCATTATAGAAGACAGTATGAAGTTTCCCCCAAATATTAAAAAAATAATAATAATAGAACTATCTTATGATTCAGGAATTCCACTTCTGAGTATATGAGTGAATGAAATCAAAGAGATACTTGCACACCCTTGTTCATTACAGCATTATTCACAGTAGCCACAATATGGAAACAAACTAAATGTCTTGTCAATAGATGAATGGATTCTTTTTAAAAGTGACATTTGTGAGAACATGAATGAACCTGGAGGACATTATGTTAAGTGAAATAAATCATGTACAGAAAGACAAGCACTGATGACATAATCTCACTGACATGGGAATTCTAAAAATGTTAAACTAATAAAAGCAAAGAGCAGAACTGTACTTGCCAGAATGGGGGTAGAGAAAATGGAGAAATGTTGGTTAAAAGTTACAAAGTTTCAGTTGTGCAGGATGAGTAATTTCTGAACATCAAATGTACAGCATGGTAACTATAGTTAATAATACCATATTATATCCTTGAAATTTTCTGAGAATTAATCTTCAGTGTTCTCACCACAAAAATAATAAGTAACTACACAAGGGAATGTTATTGTGTTAACACCTTAATTAGTTGACTGTGGCAATCATTTCACAATTTATACATTTACCCAAACCTACATTTTACATATTAATATATACAATTTTTTCGCCCTGGCCAGTTTGGCTCAGCGGTTAGAGTGTCGGCCTGTGGTCCGGAGAGACCCGGGTTCGGTTCCCGCTAAGGGCACGTACTTCGGTTGCAGTTTGTCCCCGGCCCTGGTTGGTCGTGCGGGTGGCAGCCACTTGATGTGTCCCTTCACATCGATGTTTCTCTCTCTCTCTCTCCCTCCCACTCTATCTGTACAAAAAATGGAAAAATATCCTAGGGTGAGGATAAATATAAATATATATATATATATATATATACACAATTTTTGTGTCAATTATATCTAAATAAGGTGGAGTATTAAAATGTCCAACTAATATATATATTAACTTATATATTACTTTATTTAATTCTGTCAGTTTTGATTCGTAATTTTGGACTCTATTTTAAAGTGCATGTGTTTTGGCAATTATGTCTTCCTAATGAATTGACCCTTTTATAATTGAAATTACTCTGCCTTTAGTAACAACTTTTGCCTGACAGCCCATTTTGTCAGTTATTAGCATAGATGCTTCAGCTTTCTTCTGGTTATTGTTTCTAATAACCTTCCTTTTACATCTCTTTCTTACACATTCAACATACTCATGTCTGCATATCTAAATTGTATTTCTTGTGGACAAGAAATAATCGAAACATATATTTCTTGGAATATATTTCTATTTCTTCTGCCAATATTTTCATTTTGATTTTATGTTTAGTCCATTTACATTAAGTGTTGTTACTGATATGATAGGATATAACATGTGCATTTTAATATTTATTTTCTATATGTCTTACTTTTTTTTTTTTTTAATTATTCCATTACTGCCTTCTTTTGTGTTAAATAGATATTCGATAATGTACTTTTTAAATTTACTTTTGTTGATTGGGCAGACAGCTCTGGTGGGGGGGTGGGGGGGTGGAGGAACTGAGAAAAAGGAAAAAAAAAGAGAGTTCATGGACATGGACACAGTGTGGTGATTGCGGGGTCGGGAGGAGGTTGATGGAGGTGGAACAGGGCATAGAGGGGATAAATGGTGATGGGGAAAAATACTTAGTCCAAGTTTTTCCATGTTAACTTATAATGAGCTAGTTCTGATTAATATCAATTTACATTCTCTAGTATACAACAATTTTACTCTGACATAACATTTTCTACCTTCTTTTGTAAAAGCATAATCAGCACTGGCCAGTTTGGCTCAGCAGTTGGAACATTGGCCTGCGGACCAGAGAGTCCTGGGTCCGATTCCTGCTAGGGGCACTTGCCAAAACATAAATAAATAAATAAAATTAAAATTAAATAAAAGTATGATTATACTAATTTCATATTTATATCATATAAGTCTATATAAACAATTTGTAATTCTTGTATGCAACTGTATTTTAACTCAGGAGAAGAAGGGTCACAAAGACATTCTTTTTCTATCTTTATATTTACCTATGTACACAGATTGGGTTATTTTTCTATTTTGTGGATTCAAGTCACTGTCTAATGTCCTTTCATTTAACTCTGAAAGACTTCCTTTAATATCTCCTGTAGGGCATTTCACTGGACAACAAAGTATTTCAGTTTTTATTTATCTGGGAATGTCTTGATTTCTACTTTGTTTTGAAGAATAGTGTTTGATGTAATTTCTTGGTTGATAGTCTTCCTTTCAGCACTTTGGACATATCTTCTTACTGTGCTTTAAAATACATGGCTTCCAATGAAATGTCAGCTGCTAATCTTAATGCGGATTCCTTATATGTGATGGATCATTTTTCTTTTGTTGCTTTCAGGATTTTCTCTCTTTGTCTTTTTTTATTACAATACATCTCATATCTCTCTTTGAGTTTGTTCATTGAGCTTGAATGTGTGGATTTATGTTTTTCTTCAAATTTGAAAAGTTTTGGGCCACTATTTATTCAGATATTTTTTCTGTCCCTCTCTCTCTTTTTCTGTTCTAGAGACTCTCATAATGTCTATGCCATACACAGGATGGTGTCCCACAAGTCACTTATGCTGTGTTCACTTTTATTACTTATTTTTTTTCCACAGATTGAATAATAACTATCTTTTTTTCACATTTACTTATTGACTTCTGCCTGTTCACATCTGCCATTGAACTCATCTAATGAATTTTTATTTTTGTTATTATGTTTTCTGGATCCAGAATTTGTTTTGTATTCTTTATTATAATTTCCATCTCTTCATAGGTATTTTCATTTTGTTCATGCATTTCTTTCCTGATTTTCTCTAATCCTTTGTCCATGTTATCATTTTGTTCTTTAAGCATATTTAAGACAGTTGATTTGAAGTCTTTATCTAATAATTTAGATTTCTGGGTTCACTGCAAAAATTTTTGTTAATTTCTGTTGATGTTCCATTGAAAGGACCATAGTTTTGTGTTTGTACTCTTTATAGTTTTTTTTTTTTTAGTTAGAAAACTGAACATTTGAATATTATAATGTTGTAACTCTGAAAATCCTATTTTTAGACATACTTAAAGGTATTTTTCTCTCTATTTCTTAATTATTTAAGGCTGATTTCTCAATTGTTTTTGAAGAGACTATATTCCTTTTTGTACATTGTCAGTGAAGTTTCTGTTTCTTAGTTTGTGTTCAAACAAGCAAATAAATAAACAGTATTATCTCTTTGTCTTTAAATTTCAATAGTTTGACTATGGTGTGTTTTAGTGTTGAGCTTCTTAATGTATAGATTCATCTTTCATCACATTGGGGATATTTTCAGGCATTTAATATTTTTTTCTTGCCTTTTATTTATTTTTTACTTTTTTCTGGGACATTCATTTTGCAAATGCTGGTATTACTGATGCTGCCCACAAGTGTTGAGACTTTATTCAATATTTTACACTTTTTTAATATACTTCTTCTAAATAAACAATTTAATTTATCTGTATTCAAATTTGTTGGTTGTTTCTTTATCAAGTTCAAAGCTGATCCTGAACCCCTCTATAGAATTTTTATTTCCATTATTGCACTATCCAACTCCAGAAATGTATTCTCTGATTATAATATCTGTCTTTATTGACACTTTTTATTTGAGGAGTAATTGTTCTTATGCTTTACATTAATTATCCAGACATGGTTTCTTTTCGTTCTAATTCTTTGAACATATTTATAATGACTGCTCTAAATTCTTTGACAAGTCCAGTAGCTGGCTCTCCTCAGCAATGGTTTCTATTAACAAATTTTCAAAATCCTCTTCATGGGTCATGCTTTATTATTAATTTGCAGTTTTCATAAATTTTTGTTTACAACCAGACATTTTAAATAGTATAGTATGGGGGTCCTGGAAATCAGATCCCCAAATTTTTTTGCTGTAGCTATTTGCTGTTCTTTTTGCCATTTGTTTCTTCAGTGATTTTTCTGGACTAATTTTGTAACATTTCATTCTTTTTTTGTGAGCAAGTTTCTGATCAGATAGCTTTTTGGTCAGCTAATAATAGGACTATCTTTTTTAGATACCTTGAACAATTCCCCAAAATTTACATGTGAGTTATGATACCCCTTAAAACCTTTGTCATCCCTTAGTTACATCCCTTAGTCTCCACTCCCTATATGTGCACAAACTGAAGGCCAGCTAGAGGTGAGAGATTATAAGCATATTTGTGCACCATTGGAAGTATTCATATTTCTGGGTACATATACGCCTTTATAAATTCAAAAACATATGTTGGTGCTTATCAAACTCTTCTATGGGCATCTCATTCTTTAAATGTTGTTTTAAGTGTTTCAGTCAGCCTCTTGTAAATCTAGTTTGTATCCCCAGCTCAGGCATCTGTAATCTTGAACAATTGCTGCTTATTGTTTTTGAAAGGATAAGGCTGTTCACAGACAGCACATTCTCAATCAGGTAAAGTAATGAATATACCTGGAAATTGAGCTTTTCACGTCATTGCCAATCAGATGAAACAGTGAAAAATTTTCCAGGTATAAGGTTTTTGGGAAATACCAAACCCAGTGTGCTTCCTCCAGTTGTTGCTTGGCTGTTGCTCAATGATGGTTTGCAAAGCTTATGAGTCTGTTTGTTTTCAAAGCTGCTGCAAAACTACTTAAGGATGATAGGATTAGTCCATGTTAAAGTATCACATATCCAACTGCCCCAACTGCCTTTTTTGGTTTGTTTGTTTATTTTTTCCTACAATCAACCCTTTTCCCTTTTTTTCTCTGTCATAATAATCTGATTTTATTTTTCCATTCAAATAAGCATTTGAGAATGCATCCTGGTGACATTCACCTTATTTTTTTTTATTCTTTTTTAAATTTTAATTTTAATTTATTTTTTAATCCTTACCTGAGGATATTTTTCAATTTATCATCAGATAGAGTGGGAGGGAGGAAGAGAGAGAAAGAGAAACATTGATGTGAGAGAGACACATCGACTGGTTGTCTCCCACACAACCCAACCAGGGCCGGGGATGAAACACAACTGAGGTACATGCCCTTGACGGGAATTGAACCCGAAACTCATTGATCCATGGGCCAATGCTCTATCCATTGAGCCAAACAAGACAGGGTTCTTTCTTTTCTTTCTTCCTTCCTTCCTTCCTTCCTTCCTTCCTTCCTTCCTTCCTTCCTTCCTTCCTTCCTTCCTTCCTTCCTTCCTTTCTTTCTTTTTAAATTTATCTTTATTGTTGAAAGTATTATGGATGTCCCTCCTTGTTTCCCCCATTGATCCCCTTTTCTTCACTCCCACCCCTAGCTGTTTATACAAAACTTAACCATTAAAACAACAATACAACCCTGGCCGGTTTGGTTCAGCGGTTGGAGCATTGGCCTGTGGACCAGAGAGTCCTGGGTTCGGTTCCTGCTAGGGGCAGGTACCAAAAGAATTTTAAATAAAAAACAAACAAAAAACAACAATACATACTCCTCTGAGTGTTGCAAACACTTAGTACATTTCTAAGAATTCTAAACAGTTGATTTTGATATTTTTACTAGTGTTCCCATTGTCCTTATAGAAAGTGGATTTTTAAAGATCTTTATTTGTCATTCCAGACAGCTTTCTTTGGCTGATGTTCTTCTGGTTTATACTTCTTTTACATATTTTTTTTTCATATTAAGCAAATATTACTTGTATGATAAAATCATATATATCTTTAATTTATATATATTTATAGAGTTTATATCTATGAATCTAATTTATGTCTATATATTTTAAAATTGATTTTAGAAAGAGAGAAAGGGAGAGGGAGAGAGAGAGAGGAAAAATTATGTGAGAGAGAAACATTAATTGGTTGCCTCTTGTACACACCCCAACCTGGGATCAAATCTGCAACCTGGGTATGTGCTCTTACAAGGAATAAAACCCACAACCTTTTGGTGCATGGGAAGATGCTCAACCAACTGAGCCACACCAGCCAGGGCTAATTTATAGTTTTTAAAGAAAGGGGCAGAGAAAAGCTTCGGAATCAGAATTATTTATTTAGATTAATGTAATCTTTTCTTTGCTTAGTCTGTGAAATTGACAGATTGTCTGAAAATTCTTTAACTTTTCTGTATCTCAGTTTCTTAATTTTTAAATAGGTATCTCAATATTACTCTATGAGTAGTATTGTAAGACATAGAAAATGTACTAGTTATCATGTTTGGATATTTAATTTAATAAGTAGAAGTTTTTAATAACTAATTTAATTATACCATGTTATATTTAGGGTCCATTTGAAAAAGGTTAAAATATTTTCTTAAAATATATGTTGAGGTCTGTTTGCACAGATTCTCTTCCTCCTGGTGAGAACATTGGGTGCTGGAGATGGTACAGTCTACAATGTGCGTAGTCGGTCTTAGAAGGACCGAGGTCTCACTGAAACACAGATACAGAAATTAGCAGAAGTAAAATTATTGCCCAGAAAACTAAAAACCCTTTAAAAATCTAACTAATTACAAAGTATGGGGTAAAGGTTAACCAGAGATGAGAATGCATGGTCATTAGCAGAAATGACTGAGGCATGTCCAAGCTTTTGTTGAAAGCCCTTCAGAAACTGAAACTCTGAGGGATGTTTAACAGGAAGTCCATTTTCTCATGATGCTCAATGCATGCTATGACAGGGCACGAGCTACCTAAAAGGAAAAAATAAGTTCTATAGTAGTTTGCAAAGCACGGGTTAACCAGAACAGATACAGTGTTATGTATATCTTATACTCTACACATTTCTTCATCCAAAAAGGGTTTTGTCTGCAATGCTTCTTTTACCTCCTTTTAAAGTCACATAATCTCTTTGTTTCTTACTCATTTACACTTAATCTTGGAAGCACTATTTATTAAAGTTTTTTTTAATTCTTTGATTTGGGATTTTTATAATTACCCAGAAAATAAGATTCTATTACTATTTAATAAAGTTTAATTACATTTAATATAAAGACAATGAAACGTTAATAATAAGCCTGGTATAAAGTGTACTTAAGGAATTAGAAAGCATAATAAATTTGAAAGCAAATAAGGCAAAATAAATATGCGTAAACAAGTAGAGCTAATATATGTGTAATGGTACAATTTGTGATCATATCTTTTGCACAGAAGTCAATGCTTCCTAGAATGTGCTCACATCTTCTTAACTACTTAGACTTTTAGCACTTTCAAAAATAGCAATTAAAATATGTACATTAAAAATAAATTATAGATGCTCAAGGTCATAAAAACAGTCAGTTGCAAAGTCAAGACGCAGACGGGATTCTCCTGACTCCTTGACCAGTGCTCATTCATTTTAATTTCCTCCTGCTGTCCATTTATCTACTTTTGCTCTCTCTAGTGTTACATATTTTTACTAATTTATTTTTCATACAAGGTCCTCACTTTTTCAATGTTTTCCTATCTAGGGAAATATAAAGAAAAAGACAAATATGCTATTTTATTTGAATGTGAAAAATACCAGTAACAGTGTGTTAGCTTCCCAAGAGCACTGCATTTTCAAATAGAACACTCATTTTCCCTTTAAGGACTATTTCTTACCTCCAAATATAGGCTCTTATGGCAACTTGTTGTGAATAATATAAGGCAGGAATTTATTCCCAGTGCCAACAAAATAACAAGTGATCTACTATCCAGTTTGTTTTGGTCTGAAACATCACACTTGTTCATGCAGAATGCAGAATGTGGGACATCAACGAAATCTCAGTCTACAACTTTCAGAGTGTTTCCACATGGATTATCCCATTGAATCTTGTGTCACAGGACATCACATATTGTGGCCTGATAAATTGGCAGAGAAAAGGGCTGTGAGGGAAACCAGGAGGAGTCATTGACCTTATACCAGACTAATTCCAAATATGTAAAGCAGTTTGGCATTACTGCACGAGATTTTACTTACCATAATTAAGTTGCCACAAACCTACTGGTTTTGCACACCATCAGATGTTCAGGACATACTGCTGCCATAGGTGACATATGCCTTTGTTGACTATTTTATCTTGTCATACACTCTGAAATGAAAAAGTTTCCACCAATAACTTTAATATGTACAATTCACCAATAAAATAACGCCAGGGGTCTAATATATCTGCATAAAACTACACTTTAATTCTTTATTAATGCCACTCTTAAAAAAACTAATTAAATTATCCCCATTTCATCCAATTTTCTTTTTGCATCTAAACTCGAGTAGTAGTCTAAGATCTGATTCCACAGCCTTTCAACCCAGAAAGCTACAATCACTTAGCAAACTTCCTGCACAAATGAATCATTGCCTCTGTTGTTTTCCAATTTTTTTGTTACTTTTCTGGTGTTTATTATTATTTGTATTACTTGTGAAATAAAACAATAAAAAATAGTAAAAAAAATGAGTATATTGTATGCATTTGAATCTTTTTTCTTTTTTCTTGATCTCCAGAGAGAGATAGGAACAGAGAGAGAGAGATAGAAAAATAGTTGAGAGAGAACATCGGTTGGCCGTCTCCTGCATTCCCCCAAACTAGGGACCTGGTCCACAACCTGGGCATGTACCCTGGCCAGGAACCGAACTGGTGACTCCTTGGTGCATGGGTCAACACCCAACCACTAAGCCACACCAGCTGGGCAGAGTACATTGTATGCATTTTAATTCTTATTTAGTTTCTCCTTGCTTGAGCTCCTTCCTTGCTATGTTGATACTGTCTTTCTTGCACAAAGGAGGGCAACATGGTTTAGAACCCATGACATGTTTTCTCCAAACTTGAATCAAAAACATTATGTTTACTGCTAAGATAATGTCTATTATTTGACAATAGATAGTAAAAATATTGTGAACTCTGTCTTATTATTTTTTTTAATGCCATAGTTATTTTTTACTATCAACTTCTAGGCCTGAAACATAGAAGTTGCTCAAGAGATATTTGTTGAATTATTAATAAACAAGTAACTAAAGAATGTTTTGGATTTATTCTGTAGCTCATGCCCTCACATTATAAAACTGCATGTTTGTTTATTATCTAGGTATTTATTTTATCAATTGAAATAGCTGAGATATTCTATGTAGTATTGTCTCCAAACAGTTTCTGAGATGAAACAGGAAATTAAAAAACACACACACACACACTAAAAAACAGCATTCCTTAACACCAAATGGGTTTGAATGTCTTCTCTCTCTCTCTTTTTTTTTTTTTTTTTTGGTAGAAATTTTTAAAAATGAAAGTAAATGAAAGATATATATCTAAATCATATATTGGGAAAGTGAGTAATTTTTAGCAAAGTGTTCACCAGGTGACTATACTAGCTTAGATTTGCCTTCTATCTAAAACATATACTCAGAGGTTGCTTTTTGTTTTATACTCATGGAATAGTTCATCTAGAATTTTGAGCTAGAAGAAGTCAATCATAATTATTCTAAATTACAAAAATAACAAATCTCTAAATCTTGCAGTGATGGAGTAGGTATACATACATAATGCAATGTAATTAACTGACTGAAGCTAATGATTATGAAAGTTAATAAACCCCTTATAAGATAAGAAGCTTATAGAATTACACTCAGAAATGAACAATAGAGTTCTACAAAATTCTTTTGAGATATACACATACCTACAATGCATTCACAATCAACGTAAGTTGACTGTGCCAGATATTCACTTTTTTAAAAGTTTTCTAGGTAAATCTGATACACATCTCCAAACGAGTATGATGGCTACTCAATTTCTATTTCAATAGTGACAACTGAAAAGCTGCATTAGTTTAGGTAAATAATGAACTTCTAAATAAATGTCATTGGCTTAGTCAATAAGGTGTATTTCTTAACAAATCAGAATTTGTTATGGGTCACTCAAGAACCAATATCCTTCCATGTCATGGCTTCTAGTGACTCCGTTACCTCACTTGATACTGTACAGATAGCCTTTAGAGAAAATGGTGGATCTCCTTTTAACCATCTCATTCTGGAGGAGCATTTTTTAATGAGACTAGGTTGCATTGATCCAAGTAAATGGAAAGGGTACAAGAAATGTCAATTAGCAATGTTCCAAGGAGAAACTAATAAACTTTGATATTGGTGATGCTTAGTAATGTAATGGATAGCTAATAAAGATTTATAGATAAATGGAATTCTGAAACATTATGTTTTCCCTTATGGGACCCTCAATCAAGCGAGTGATACATTTTTCATAGTCATTATTGTGCTTTCTTTGTAAAAGAGATCTACAGTAAACTCGTAGATTTTTGTTATTATCAGTCACACAACACATATGATACTTTTTAAAAATATGTTGTTATTGATTTTTTTGAGAGAGAGAGAAAAGGAGAGGGAGAGAGAAACATCAATGTGAGAGAGAAACATCAATCTGCTATCTCCTGCACACCCCCTAATGGGCATGTGCCCTGGAGATCAAGCCCATGACCCAGGCATGTGCCCTGACCAGGAATCAAACTGGGAATTCTCAGTCCATGGGACAATGCTCAATCCACTGAGTCATACTGGGCAGGCTAACAAATGATAATTTTTGAAAAGTAGTTGAGGAAAATTATTTGCCCTCTGGAACTAATCATGATTTGAGCCATTTAGCTAAAATATATTTTCAGCAAGTCAAAGATTAAAAAAATATGTGAAAAAAAATGAAGGCCTTAATCAATCTTTATCTAGAGTGTACGCATCCTGAGCTAATAGACAACTAACCAAATTTTAAGTGCTTAATGTTAAATGGAAGAGTTTAGATCAACCACTAAAAGACAGGTTTGTGTAACTAAATGAGGTAAATTAAAATTTAAGAATCAATGCAATTAAATAATAAAGTTGCTATCAGGGAGGAATTACAAGTAGGCTACACAGGAACGTTCTGTGTGAAGTCACTGTAAAATGCAAACATACATGTTTAACAATGTCACAGGGAAAATGTGGGCTCCTTCCATTCTAATTTGCCTACTTACATTTCAATTATTGTTAATGTATTAATGGCTCTCAGTTCTTTTTTAAAAATACATGGTTTTATTGATTTTTTTTTTTTAGAGTAAGACGGAGAGAGAGAGAAACATTGATGAGAGAGAAACATTGATCAGCTGTCTCTTGCACACCCCCTAATGGGCATGTACCCTGACTTATCTTAGAACCAGTGACCTCTCAGTGCAGGGGACAAAGCTCAACCAATTGAACCACGCTGGCCAGGGCAATGACTCCCAGTTCTTTATCATCCATGAAATTCATCTCCATGTCTGGATTACTCATAGGCAGATTAAATGAATTCTATTTAAAACATATTTCATTATTTCTACATGCATCTCCTTTTGTGTTCTTTTTTATATAGCATCACCAAATTTATAAGTAATGTTTCATTTTACATGCAAGAGACTGGAGACTGATCCCTCTCTGTGCACGCTACTATTCATGCAATTTCTCAGAAAATATCGAGTCCTGTTTGTTGTGCTTCTTTAGCTCAGATTATTATAATATCTACTTGATAACTTCAAGAGCTTCTTAACTATTCTCATTGTCACTAGTTTTGCCTCCGTGCTATCAGATTGATATTTCCAAAGTTCACATCTGACCATGCATTTTTCCTAAATAAAATTCTCTTTATGATTGCCTGTAGATTAAAATTTAAAACTTCTACTGTAGGAGTTAGCAAATTATGATCCATGGGCCAAAGCCAGTGTAATACTTGTTTTTATAAGCTCTGAAAGCTAAGTATAAGTTTTACATCTTAAAAATATTACATTTCAAATAATTGCATAATTACCTATGTAATACCTTTTGTTTTTTCTCCATTAAACCTAAAATATTAGCTCTCTGTCACTTGATAGAGTAAAGCTGAGGACCCTGGGCTGAGTACGTGTAGAAGGGCGTCACACACACTGCTGTGGGTCACATACACCCTAGCTCCCTTATTTCTCATCACACCATGGACATCTACCTACTTTCTAATGAACATGATCCTGAAAACTGTAAAATATTTAGAAGATGCAATGCTCGTTTTCATCTCTGCACTTTAACTCGGTGCTCTTTGTGCCTTAGACATATTCACGTCTGCTGTCACTGTCATTAGGATATGCCCTTTCTTCCTTTACATTAAATTTACTTCTTCCAGGGATACATTATTGGACTTGCTCTATCACTGGTGGCAGTTCTGTTCTCTGACAAACTCTTCCTTTTAATTTTGTTTTTTTCCTTTATTGATTTTTAGAGAGAGAGGACTGGAGAGGGAGAGAGAGATAGAAACATCGATGGGAGAGAACATCAATTGGCTGCCTCCTGCATGCCCCTCACTGGGGATGGGGTCCACAACCTGGGCATGACGGGGAATTGAACTGGCAACTTCTTGGTGCATGGGTCGACGCTCAACCACTGAGCCACACCGGCCAGGCAAAACTCTGTAAATCTGCATGGTACTTATTCCACAATGAGTGGAGAAGTTCTTATTTTCCTCAATTGTTGGCACAAGGTTGCCCATCCCATTTACTCTTCTGTACTTGATACACCCCCATGAAGAAGAAGAGATTCACTCCCTTGAATCTAGGCAGAATTTGTAACTGACTTGACTAGTAGAATATGGCAGAATTCACTAACTGGTTATGAGACTATCACTCAAGAGGCCTGGCAGCTTGTGATCCTGTCACTTCGAAGCCTGTCTCTTTATAGAGAATTGTGGTTGCCCTGGGTCCATCATGCCATAATTAGCTTATTACATGATGAAGCCATGAAGATTGGTCATGCAGAGAGAAAGGCCAAGAAGCAGTGAGACACCAGCTATATAAATGAAGCAGCCACTGTGGAAGTGAATTTTCCAGCCCTGACCCTGCAACAGACACCACATAGATCAGAAACAAATTGCCCTGCTGAGCTCCTTCTAAATTTCTCATCTACAGCCTGGCTGGTATGGCTCAGTGGTGGAGCCTTGACCCATGCACCCAGAGGTCGCCAGTTTGCTTCCCAGACAGGGCACATGCCCAGGTTGTGGGCCCAATCCCCAGTGGGGGCATGCAGGAGGCAGCCAATCGATGTTCTCTCTCATCAATGTTTCTTTCTCTCCTTCCCTCTCCCTTCCTCTCTCTCTAAAAACCAATAAAGAAAAAAACTGAATTTCTGATCTACAAATTGTGAGTCAAATAAAATTATTGTTTTAAACCAATAACTTTGGGGTAATCTGTCTTAATGCAATCTAGGGCAAGAACAAATAACTGCCTCATTGTTGATTTGCTTTGCCCATTCAAATGTAAGATTTAGATGACTAAATGGGATTTTCTCTTATTCAGCTTGTTTCATGAAGCCCTGCATAGAAAATACCTGTTAAATGCTTATTGAATGAATGAGTAAATTTTCTAATCTAAACTTATAATTGAACATGAAAATGAATCAAGTCTCCAGAAAGTGTGTAGCTAATAGGTGCTGTTGTCTGTGGAAAGAACGAGGAAGAAAAACAGGAAGTGGAGAAGGAATGGAAAGGAGGCTTGAGATAGATTTAGATGGGAATGAAAGGGGGAAATATTGAGGAGAAGGAAGTTGTATGAAGGTGTATCTCGAGTCCCCAAGACCAGCATAATTTGGATGAATCACTAGAGACTTATTGTGTAATCTTTTGTTGGTGTTTGCTTATTTATTTTATTCATTAAATCCCACACATAAGTGAAATAATATGGTATTTGATTTTCTCTGATTAGCTTATTTGAGTATAATACTCTCTAAATCCATCCATGCTGTCACAAAAGGTAAGATTTTCTTCTTTTGTACTGCTGAGTAGTAGTCCATTATGCAATTCACAAAAAGTAAGGTTTCCTTCTTTGTACTGCTGAGTAATATTCCATTATGTAAATTTCCTTATGTAAATTTCCTTATCTATTCATCTATCAATGCCCACTTGGGCTCTTCCAAATCTAGGCTATAGAAAATAATGCTGCAATGAATATATTCAACAAGGACATACAGATGCCCAATAGACATATGATGCTCAACACATGGTCTTATTCATGACTTTTTGTGGCAAATAGATATCAAGCAAAATTAACAAAGAGAAAGCATGTGGGGTGAAGTCCTAGGAAAACTGGACTCAAGTTTCCAAGAATTTTCTCCTGGTAAAGTAACATTGGATACACTCAAATCTCCTTGAAATGAGTTGTGATATTTGTGAAATGTTACTTGCTGGGGAAGCTCATTAAAGATTCAGCATCCATGTCTCTGGGTCTACCCTGTTCCTCAGACTGCTATGTTCATTATAGTCCACAAATAAGTGAGATCATGTGAATTTGTCTTTCTCTGCTTGGCTTGTTTCACTTAGGATAATACTCTCCAGGTCCCCCCATGTCATCTCAAAGGATAAGAGCTCTTTCTTTCTTACAGCTGCATAGTATTTCATTGTGTATATGTACCACAGGGTAGACAAGAGATATGGAAGTAGGGTACAGACTGACAACACTCAGAAGAGGGGGAGGAGATGAGGGAAGAGATAAACCACAGAACTTATATGCACGTATGCATAACCAATGGACATGGACAACAAAGCTGGGGAAGAGGGGTAATGGAGAGGAGGGTGTCCATGGGGAAAAAAGGAGAATCATCTGTAACAAAAATAAATTATTAAAAAAATAAATAATAAATAAGGAGAAAAAAATAAAAGGAAAATTGGAAATTAAAAAACAAAAAAAGATTCAGCATCCAGGTTTCTTATTGGGGGCTGATTCTTGCTTGGCACATACAAAATTACAGATACTTAGAGAAAATCAGGTGTTCAGTATAAATTATATTGTTTATATAAATAATTTAGACATAATGAACCCTCATTAGTTCTGGGATGGTGAAAACCCTTCTTAAATCTAACTTCCTAGGTGCCAGCAAAGGAGAAACCCTACAAACAGTCATCCTTTCTATGTTAACTGTTATTTTTACATTTTTATTTATTGATTTTTAGATAGAGAAAGAGGGAATAGAAGAGAGAGAGAGAGGTTGATTTGTTGTTTCACATATTTATTCATTCATTGGTTGATTTTTGTATCTGCCTAATGGGGAATTAAACACATAACCTTGTTATATCAGGAGAACACTCTAACCAACTACGCTACCTGGCCAGGGACTCATGTCAATTGTTTTCTACATATAAGAAAATAGTCCTTAAAGGCTTCCCTTAACCCTGAGACACTGTCATCAAGAAGTCATTTGTACCCTGGCAGGTTTGCTCAGTGGTTAGAGCAGCTATCCATGGGTCATGTGTTTGGTTCCAGTCAAGGGCATGTATCTGGGGTGCAAGTTCTATCCCTTGCCCCTGTCGAGGTCATGGGGGAGTCAACCAATCAATGTGTCTCTCTCATTGATGTTTCTCTCTCTCTCTCTCTCTCTCTCTCTCTCTCTCTCTCTCTCTCTCTCTGTCTGTCTCCCCCTCTCTCACTCCCTTCCAATCTCTTTCTAAAAAAAAAAAATTGGAAAAGATCCTCTGGTGAAGATTAACTAAAACAGATGATAGATAGATGATAGATAGATGATAGAAAGATAGATAGATAGATAGATAGATAGATAGATAGATAGATAGATAATAGATAAATAGATAGATAGATAGATAGATAGATAGATAGATAGATAGATAGATAGATAGATAGATGATAGACGGATAGATGATAGATAGATAGATTAAAAAAAAGTCATTTGTTACTCTAGAAGAAAAAAAAAAACAAAGAAGTGTTGTATTGACCTATTAAGTTTATTCAATTTAAATTAAGACAGTTTTCTACTTATTATCTGACAGAATATATAAAAAGTTAGTTTTCAATATAAATTTTTGGCATAAGATTCAAAGAAAATCCTGGATATTTTTACATTTAGGTCTGGGATTTATTTTGAGTTAATTTTTGGGAAAGACGTAGTTTGCATCCAGATTCAACTTTTGGATGTGGATATCCACTTTTTCCAGGACCATTTGTAGAAAACACTATCTTTGCTCCATTGCTTTATTTATTTATTTATTTATTTATTATTTTATTTTTACTACTTTGTCAAAGATCTGTTGACTATATATATGTGGATATATGTCTGGGCTCTCTTCTGTTGCATTGACCTATTTGTCTATTCTTTGCCACAACCACACTGTCTTCATTACCATGGCATTGCAGTGAGTCTTTAATTGGGTAGTGTCACTTATCTAACTTTGTTCTTCTCCTTAAATGTCATGTTTGGTATTCTAGATTTTTGGCATCTCCTTGTTTTCTTGGTGCTAATGAAAATGGTATTGGTATTTTAATTTGAAATACAACTAACTTAATATTGGTATATAGAAAAGCATTTGGCTTTTGTATATTAACTTTGTATCCTACAACCTTTCTATAATTACTTAGTTTCATGAGTTTATTTTGTTCTTGTTCAATTATTTTAGATTTCCTAGATAAACGATCATGTTATCTGTGACTATAAATTATTTATTTCTTCTTTAAAATCTGTATACCTTTTATTTCATTTTTATATCAAGTTACATTAATTAGAACTTTCAATATGATGTTGTAAAGGAGTGGTAAAAGGGAACATTCTGGCTTTTTCCTTCATCTTAGTGGGAAAACTTAGTTTCTCACCAATAAATATACACATTATTTAATAAAAGAAACTAAATTTGCAAAGGCTATGTACTGTATGATTCTGATTATATAACATTCTAGAAAGGGTAGCTATTGGCTTTCTATAAATATTCTTTATTAAATTGGGAAGTTATACTCTATTTCTAGTTTACTGAGGGTTGTTATCATGAACTGGTATTAGGTTCTGTCAAGTGTTTTTTCTGTATCTATTGATATGATCATGTGATACTTTTTCTTTAATCTATTGATATCATGGATTGCATTAACTAATTTTTGAATGTTGATCCAGCTTTGCATTTCTGGAATAAATTCCACTTGGTTGTGGAACGTAATTATTTTTTTTATACTAACTTGGATTCATTTTGCTCACACTTTTTTAGAGAATTTTTACATAAATATTTATGAGAGATATTGATCTGTGGTTTTCTTATAATGTCTTTATGTAGTTGTGAGTTAGGTAATACATTTTCATAGAATGAGTTAGGAAGTATTCTCTGGGCTTCTATTCTCTGAAAGGGATTGGACAGAACTGATATAATTTTTTTCCTTAAATGTTTAGTAGAATTCACCAATGAATAATCTGGGCCTGGTGGGTTTTTTTTTGAGAAGATTAATTATTTATTCATTTTCTTTGATAGATATAGGATTATTTAGATAATCTATTTCTTCTTATGTGAGTTTGGCAAATTCTATCCTTCATGGAATTGGTCTATTTTGCCTAGGTAATCAAATTTGTGGGTTTTTTTTCCTTAGTAATCTGTATTCTCTCTATTATTATATTTTTATTAATTTTTATAGAGAGAGAAAGAGAGAGATAGAAACATCGATGAGAGAGAACATAGATTGGCTGCCTCCTGCATGCCCCACACTGGGAATTGGGCCCACAACCTGGGCATGTGCTAACCAGCGACCTTTTGGTGCATGGGTCGACTCTCAACCACTGAGCCACACTGACCGGGCAACTCTCTCTTTATTTTTGTACTTAGTTTGGCTTTCAGTTCTTATATGACTATTTGGTGTCTAAATCCCTTTACCATTAGAAATTATTTTCCTTATATAGTCTTTAAATCAACTCTAAATTCTTTTTATTATGCAGTAATGTCTGTGAAAAATATATTTACTTTTAATTATATTTACATATAATTTATAAATATGTATAAATATACATATAATTATAGATTGATTTCTACACCTTTAAAATAAAAATTGTAAAATCCAGAGCTTGATAGAATGTTGATATATATATATATATATATATGTATATATGTATACATACATACACACACACACGATGCATATGAAATTAAATGTGTAAATTTTACAAAAATTAATTTATGTAATCTGAAGATGCTTTAGCACAATTAATGCCACAGGCTATTGCAAGAGTTTATAAGCAATGGTGAAGCAGATTTTGTTTATGGACATAGAATAAACTGGTTATTTAAAGAACTCACTCCATACTGCAGTATAATTTTTTTTTCACTGTGATGCCTGACCCAGCTAGTGTGGCTAAATGGATTGAGCATTATCCCATTCACTGAGAGGGTGCTAGTTTGATTCCTGGTCATGGCACATGTCCAGGTTTAGGGCTCCATCCCCAGTAGGGGACATGCAGGAGGCAGCTAATTGATGTTCCTCTCTCGCATCGATGTTTTTATCTCTCTCTCCCTTCCTCTCTCTAAAAAATCAATAAAATCATATTTAAAAAAAAAATTAATTGTAGTTCCTGGCTTAGCTGATAGCAATAAAGGGGTTCATCAAATACCAAAAACCAGAAGAAAATGGCGAGTGTTGACTAGAAGCAAGGAAATGTGGAGCCAGAAATTGAACGAGTTACACAACTGATTGAAGGTAGACACACAGAGAGGTCTGACAGGATGGGAGTTCAGATTTAAGGACCCCACACACAAAAAAAGAAAACCACCCAAATTATTCAAGGAGCAATCTTCTCAGTATATGAATTTGAAAGAAACTTTACTTTTGCCCTGGCCGGTTTGACTCAGCATTTAAAGTGTCGGCCTGTGGTCCAGAGAGACCCGGGTTCGGTTCCCACTAAGGGCACATACCTCGGTGGGGGTTTGTCCCCGGCCCTGGTTGGGTCGTGTGGGTGGCAACCACTCGATGTGTCCCTTTCACGTCGATGTTTCTCTCTCTCTCTTTTTCTCTCTCTCCCTCCCACTCTACCTGAACAAAAAATGGAAAAATGTCTTCGTGTGAGGATAAAAAAATTAAAAAAAAAAAAACACAAAACGAAACATAGAAACTTTACTTTTATGGAAACAGGGAGGATGACTGAGTGATTAAACCTTGGTCTGAGTCAAAGGTAAAAAAATATATCCTTTGAGAATTTATGTCTCCATTAACACAGGCTTTCATTTTGATATTTACATTCATTGTATCACATGCCTACTGAAAAATACCTTGAAATTTAGAACAGCTCAAAGTTGGTAGAGTTCACAGGTATTTGATAGGAGCAAACACAAGTCTTCAGATTATAGAACCGTTAGTCATAATTTCAAATATTTCTCAAAACTGAAAATACAAGAATTAGATGCTCATATTCTGAAACAAATGACTCAGGAAGGTTACTGCCATAAACAGAAAACATAAAGAAACAACCACAAAATAAAAACAGATTTAAACCTCACACTGAACATTGAAGCTATAGACTGTAACAACAAATAAGTTTTATATATTTAGGAAATAAAAGACAAAATAAGAGTATAAAAAGGTACAAGATACTAACAAATCTATATTAAAGATTTGAAAATAAACTAAATGATAAATTGTAGTCATGAAAAATAATATAATTTATATACAAATATAATAGAAGATTAGATTTGACACAGTTGAGATTAGTAACCCAGACATTTGTGTGAAGAAGTTACATGAAATGGGGGAAAGAGACAAAGATATAAAAAAATGAAAAAACAGATGTTTACAAACAAAAACAATGTGAAAGATAGAGTCGTTTGTGAGTGTCCCCAGAAAAGAATAGAACAAATTGAGGAGAAGCAACATTTGTGGACATATAGCTGAAGAATGTGTTGATGAATGAAATAGCCAAATTTCTATTTCAGTAAATTTAATGAATCCAAAGCTGAATGAAAACACACATGCACACACCACCCCTAATGACACACATGCCCGTAATGATACACACACTCAGAGATAACTTAATGTAACGATAGAAAACCAAAGGCACCAAGAAAATGATAAAAATAGCCTCAGATTAAATATAATTTAAAAAGAACAATAATTACAAAGAAAGCTGAATGTTCAGCAGAACAAAACCTAGGAGAATATGGCATAAAGTCATCAACTATGGAGGAAATAAAATTGGCATGCCTAAAGTCTACACCCTTTAAGTTTCTTTTTCTTTTTCTTTACATTTTAAAAGAAAGTTACCAGAACCTGACTGTAAATCTCATAGTTATTTATTTCAAGAAAAATAAAAAAATATTCTGGAAGGAAGTTCTGAAAATTAAGAAAGCCATTATTGTAACCACTCCACAGACAAGAGATGGACCTCAACCCAACGTTTGGTTTGAAAGTGGAGACCCAAAATGCTAGACACACCAAGAGGACGGAAAAAGATTTGTCACTTACATAATGTGGTTTTCTGAGGAGTGAAGAACAGGCTTCCCCACTGGTCCAAATTAGTTCTAGAGAGCAACAAGAGGAGCTTGGATATTGAGGTGCCATGGTGATTACAGGAGTGGGGCTGAGGTGGGGGTCCTTGTGTTGCCCCAGAATCTTGAATGATTTGAACTTCTCGGAGCACCTGAGCTTTCTTTCCTGCCTGGCCAGATATAAGGCAGAAAGGGAAGAGAATGGGGAGACCCTTAGAAGGAATTGCAGATAAAAATAATAAATAGAGTCTGATTCTTTAGTATAGCTGAAGAAATAAGAAATAACAAGAATTGCTCATTACATTGTATGCAAGTCAGGTACTGTGATTTAGCTCAATTTTGGGCCCTACCAAAGTATAACAAATAACATATTTTAATATAAGTGAGTGTATTAATTAATTACTATAAAAATTGAGACAAAAAGAACACAGCCTTCAGAGCTTAAAAAAAAGCTATTTTTAAAAATAATATGTTAATAATTAAACTATGCTTTTTTAAATTTTGCTTTATTTTAAAATTTATTTTCATTGTTGAGAGTATTACAGATGTCCCTCATTTTTGCTTTTTAAAAGTGTTCAAAGAACCAGTATCACCTCAGGCCAACTAGGTATCTATGTAATTTCTTCAACGTAATAAATAACTAGAAAATAAAAAAGTTTCAGAAGCATTTCTTCATATGTAATTTACCACCACGAGGAGACTATGCAATGAGGTGAATTTCACTGTTCTTTTCTTTTTATTTTTCTGATTCATTGAGTCATTAAACCATGCTTTGAATTTCTCAAAGATCCTGACAACCTCTCTCCTTTTGGATATCATACAATTTCTCACACCTGGGGAAGTAAATGGTCAATGTGGAACTGAGATAATGTGTTCACTTATTTACTATAAAAGGCAAAGTGCCTCTTTTGTATCCAGCATTGTAAGTGTTGCTATGTGAAAATGGGTATCAGGAGAAGGCATAATAAAACGGAAGTAGAGACCATGAGAACAAGCACCTCCTAGGAAGATCTTCAAAGCGAAGCAGGCCAGTGTGTTCTAAGGGGAAATGTGGCTGGTGTCAGGCGTTGCAAAACCTCACTGATTAGTAAAAAAATAGGTGGAGGAAAATTTCTCAATTAAAGTACAAATATGGAAATAATCCATTTATGTCTAGAAAGTGAGTTTAACGTGGTAAAACTGAGAAGTCCCTTTCAACATCTGCTTCGGGAAGGGAGGCTGGTGCAGCCAGTGGTAACAGTGTGACGAGCAGCCTGATTGAATGCATTACTATTTCCAGTGCTTTGCTTACAAAGCCATCTTCCAGTCTGACTCTGCTTCTGGGCTTCCCAAATTGTTTTTAATACAAAGTTCCAATTGGTTCCCTAACACAAGTATGAATATGCTGAGTTTTAAATGGTCCTAGAATTTGTCTTATTACATTCTTTTTTAAAAAATCTAATAAGCCACCTCTTAAATGCCTTTTGAAGAAAATATAATTACTCTATGTTCCATTTAGAATAATTATCATCTGGGACCTAAATACACGGCAATCTTTATTTCTAACAAAATCTCTTTATCTCTTCTCTAGTTATGTCAGTTTTCCGTTTACCTTAGTTTTCCATGTGTTAACTTACCTAGAAGAAATAGTATATCCTCCATCTCACTTATATTTTATGTAGCATTAACCTATCTATCATCTATCTATTATCTATCTGTCTATCTATCTATCTATCTATCTATCTATCTATCTATCATCTACCTATCATGTATCTATCTATCTATCTATCTATCTATCTATCTATCTATCTATCTATATCTATCTGCATATTTTGTTTGTTTGTTGTTTTTCTTTAGTTTTGTTTTAATCCATTTCCACATCATCTCATTTCTGCCAAGGAGCAGCTCTTACTAGATTCAAAGATTAGAAAAGTATTGGGCATTATGGGACAGAGACAGAGTTTGAATGTGAAGAAGAAACCTATTAAATATTGTTGTGTCTGTAGGGAATATTTATTCATTTTAGAATCTCCCTCTCTCTAAAATTATCTTATCCAATTTGCATTTTCTTTCTAGGAACTATAAAAAGGGTGTGGAAAGATGGGCGCGGGGCAGCCCAGTGTCCTCGGGCAGTGGGTCCAAGCTGGCCCCCAGGAATGGAGACTCTGTCCAGGGCACTTCAGAGTGGCTTTGTCTGGGCCCGAGGAGTGTGCTCATTTCACCTGACCCAATGCAGTTTCCTTAGTTCTGAGAAACCACACTTAAACTTGGAGATGATATCTCATGATGCAAGTACGGTGATTTCATTTCTATGGCCTTTTTCTTTATCACAATTTACAAAGGTGACATCCTTACCACCACCACTATGCCCCTCACTGAGCACACAGTTCTCACAAGGGATTTTGCATGCTATCTTTCTTTCAGCAATGTATTTTTAGGACATAGCACAACACATTGATATATTAGACATTCAATAATTATTTATTTAATGTGTGAAACAGAGAGATTATGGCCTGAAGAGTTTATAAATCCTTGACAAGCTCCCCATGATCACCAAGATTCATGGAACAAAGTTGTAAGCCTTATTTAGGAGTTTGGGAAATTATTTAAATATTTTAAACAGGAGACTAATAATAAAATTTTCACGTACATATGCTCCCTGTGGGTGCAAAACAAATAATGAATTTTAACAAGATGAAATTGGATAATGACACCAGCAATATATATTTATTACCATATATAAAAGTGTTCCTAGTGGAGAATAAGAACAGTGGTCATACTCAAAACAGTTTTATGAGACAAAACAATTAGGCCTTTGTTATGAGTTATGTATAGGCCAAGAGGGAAAAATAAGTTTCAAGGATGATTCAGGTTTTCAGGCTTTGGCACTTGGGTGAATATTGGTGCCAATTACAAAAAAAGAGAGGAGGAGAAAAGATTGGAAGGAAGCAACAACAGAGTTTGGGAACTCTTCCTCTTCAAGTATTCATTTTAGCAGGCTATGTATATGATTTTTAGGGTCGAAAGAAGTGTGTGCAGGCATAACAATTTACATGTCATCAGTATTGAGTAATCTGAACCATAGGCACACATCAGATTCACTGGGGCGAATGAGAAAGGTGAAAAGAAAAGGAAATCCCAGAGGTGAGCCTTGGACATTCTGCTATGGAGTGTCATGGCAGAGGATAATGAAACCTAAGAGACTGAGAAAGAGCCTGCCAACCAGGAGAAAGGGGTGACAATGTCATGGAAGATGAAGGAAGAGAATTTTAAGAAATAGATAATGGGAAATATTTGAGGTACTCTTTAGAAATAAAGTTAAGGAGGCCTGGCCAGTTTAGCTCAGCAGTTAGAGTGTCGGCCTGCGGTCCAGAGAGTCCTGGGTTCGGTTCCTGCTAAGGGCACGTACTTCGCTTGCAGTTTATCCCCGGCCCTGGTTGGGTCATGAGGGTGGCAACCACTCGATGTGTCTCTTTCACGTCAATGTTTCTCTCTCTCTCTCTCTCTTCCTCCCACTCTATCTGAACAAAATATCAAAAAATGTCCTCGGGTGAGGATAAAAATAAAAAGAAATAAAGTTAAGGAAAGACCTATGTATGTTCTATGGATTCAGTCACATATTGTTAACTGGGTTGTGTCACTATTCTGTGCATATCTTATCCATCTGGAAAAATCGATGTTTCTTGAAGAAGACCATGTAAATAACAGAATCACATATCTCCCCTTCTATGCCCAGTTAGTCTATTAGATCTGATATAGATCTAATGACTGATTATCTTAATGGGTGTTTCTTTTAAGATCTTTACATTTTTTTGCTCATCTTGACTTGTTTTCACACAGATATATCTCAGGGCAAAGACATCCACACACAGCATTGATTTTAATTATTTATTTTAAAAGAAAAATATACTTTAGATGAACTTAATGTCATTTTCTTTGCAAAATATAATTTTTCTCCTTTATCTCTTTTTTTTTCATTTATTGACTACATGTTAAATATGAAATATTGCTTCTATTTTGTATATTTAAAAATATAACAGTAAACAGGTGTATCAAGTAAACAGCATACAAAATCTGTTTGGAAATCTGGTTTTCAGAAGAAAGAAAGTTGAAGCTGAGGTTTAATATAGAAGTTCTCTTTCCACCTGATGTGTTCTTGGTTTTAGGTAATGTTATTTGGCAGCGGTCTTTGTTGCTATTAGAAAATGAATTAAAAATTCACCCTTCTGACTCAAAGATATGCTCTTTTCCAGAAGGATTTCCTTAGAGTTTTATGATGCTTCAGTAACTTTACCTCAGTACACAGTGGAATAGCATTTTTACCTCTTGTCCCTCAGATGGAGAGGTAACTCGGATGTCCCTCTCTCTTTGGGCTCTACACATCACTGGGCTGATAAATTGATCTATCCTACAACTCTAAGAAAAGATTTCTGAAAAGAATAAAGGAAGAGAATGAATTCATCAATTCAGCAATAATAGTTTTTGTGACATCCTACTAATAAAAACTCTATTACCCAGTTCATTCATATAGTTTTTAATTCACGGCGGTAAATTACAGGTACTAAAAACCAACAGTGCTTCAATTAATTCTGGTCTCAAAAACTTACAGTGTGATGTAAAATGTAGATTTTTAAAGAACTACTATTATTTCATATGACTTTTGTCCTAAAAGCGAAAGCAATAATTAGTGTTTTTTTTTTTTTTAAACATTGAAAGGTGCAAAGAGCTCATAATGAAAAGCATCATTTCCAGCCTCAGAATTTTCCCACAGCTGAGAGCTATGTTGCTATTATTTTTCTGGTTGTTACTGTCACGTCTATAATGTCTATTATGTTATCTATTGATTTAATCACTGAGATATATCTATAGTATCTAGAAACATCATACTGGGGTAATACATTAAAAATTTTTTTTTAATTAATTTTTTAGAGAAAGAGAAACATCCATCAGCTGCCTCCTGCACGCCCCCTACTGGGGATTGAGCCTGCAACCCAGTCATGTGCCCTGACGGGGAATCGAACTGGGAACTCTCAGTCCATGGGATGATGTTCAATCCACTGAGCCACATTAGCCAGGAGGGTAATATTTTTTTGTCGTTTTTACTTCTCAAATAGACCTCTGATATTTACACCTTAAGTACCAAATTTACTGTGAATTTTCTGGTTTTCTTTTATTCTGGACATCATGGTTTAAATTTCCAATAGTTTTAGGTTATTCCTTTTCCATAGAATATTGTTTTTGTACAGATGCAGTATTTTTGTAATTCTCCTTGGAGATATTTTATTTATTTATTTATTTTCTTATTGATTTTAGAGAGAAAGAAAAGGAGAGGGAGTGAGAGATAGAAACAGAAATGAGAGAGAACATCAATTGGCCACCTCCTGCATGCCCCCCACTGGGAGTTTGTCCCACAACCTGGGCATGTGTCCTGACTGGGAGTCGAACCGGCAACCTCTTGGTGCATGGGTTGATGCTCAACCATTGAGCCACACTGACCGAGCTCCCTGGAGATATTTATTAGAATCATTATAAATTAAATTCTCTCCAATCATTCTGTGTCCTCCAAGAAAAATAATAGGTACATTTTTTTTTTGGACTCTTGATTTTTATTTTTTACTTTGTATAATCTCTTCACAATATCTGAATTTTATTTTCTGATAAGGTGTACCTATGAGCATGTGTCCACATGTGTGCATATAAGTGCATAAACATGCTTGTGTTTATGTATTTCAATATAAAGCAATTAAAATATAACAGAAGCCTCTAGGCATTGGTTCTCAATCTTCCTAATGCCGAGATCCTTTAATACAGTTCCTCATTTTGTGGTGACCCCCACCATAAAATTATTTTCATTGCTACTTCATAACTGTAATTTTGCTACTGTTATGAATCGCCATCTGAAATATGTGTTTTTCGATGGTCTTAGGCGACCCCTATGAAAGGGTCGTTCGACCCCCAAAGGGGTCGCAACCCACAGGTTGAGAACTGCTGCTCTAGAGTTTGTTGATGGGAAATTTTCCTTCAGGATGACTTGCCCAGAAGCCCACATCAGTAGAGAAAAATATGGGTTGGTGTTCAACTGTTTCATACCCCGATCTTTAATTAATCCTCCTCTTTCTGACCCCTCTTTCACATTCACCTCGTTGGGACCTGATACTTCAGAACTTCCTCAGCTTTCTAGTGGGTTGACTGCCTCTTGAACTGGCTCTGACCCTACATGCCACAGGCTCAAGTATGCAGATTCTCCTACTTTGATATAGCAAATATTCCTCCATTTTTTATATCTTTTTTTCTTTAGATTTTTAAAAATTGATTTAAAGAGAGAGAGGAAGGGGGAAGGAGAGAGAGAAACATTGATTGGCTGTCTTTTACCTGCCCCCTAATGGGGACTGAACACCCAACAGGCATGTACTCTGACTGGGAATCCAAGGAGCAACCTTTCAGTGCATGGACAACACTCAACCAACTGAGCCACATCGGCCAGGGCCATTTATTCTATCTTACTGTGGAAATCTACTGAACTGCTTGGTAGCTGATGCTCCCCATCTTATTGTTATATCTGTGTGAATTTACATCTTATCATTTTTTTTGTCTAATTTTAGTATAACCTTAAAGCAAAGGGAGGTAAGTTTGCATCACCATTTCAACAACTATAATACAGTGTTTTGTTTGGCTTTGAGGTTAGGTTTATTCTTACTATTTTAAAATCCTCTTGGGGTAGAAATGGCAGCTTCATGTAATCTAATGCAGCTTGCTATTGTAACAAAGTAAGAGACCAAGCTAGTACTTGTACTGATTGCACTGAGCTCAAGTAGCAACAAGTCACATTGTCTTTTAACATTGCAGACACAGACAGAACTTGTCTGTAGAATTGATAATGCTTCTAGTTTATAGATTCTCATGAAGGACAATTATCAATAGAACATTCTTATTGATTATGCAAGACCTCGCAAGAATATACTGCATGAATTTAATCATGCACTATTTGTATACATTCTTGAAGGATTTTTATACTCCTGACTGCTTACAGTGGTTCTCAGCCTGTGGGTTGTAACCTCATTTGGGAGTCGAATGACCGACCCTTTCACAGGGGTCGCCTAAGACATGACCGTAGTAAAATTACAGTTATGAAGTAGCAACGAAAATAATTTTATGGTTGGGGATCACCACAACATGAGAAATTGTATTAAATGGTCGTGGTATTAGGAAGGTTGAGAACCTTGTTAGAATGTAGAGGAAATTTAAATGTGACATTAACATGTTAAAATGTTATGCAATATAATATCTACAGATAGGTCTTAACAATGTATTATTGTATTTGAGTTTTTGGAGCAAATAAAAATGTCATGAAGTAGACAAAAAATTAGAGGGAAAAGAAAATGTCATACTTTAAACTCAAAGATGCGAATATTTGAGTTTTAAAAAGAGTAAGTTATTTCAGGTCATACAACTAGGGGGCCAAATTTAAATGTATGTCAATGGCCCAGCCAGTGTGGCTCAGTGGTTGAGAGTTGACCCATGCACCAAGAGGTCGCTGGTTTGATTCCCAGTCAGGGCATATGCCCAGGTTGTGGGCCAAATCCTCAGTGGGAGGCATGCAGGAAGCAGCCAATCGATGTTCTCTCTCATCGATGTTTCTATCTCTCTTTCCCTCTCTGTTCCTCTCTCACGAAAATCAATAAAGAAAAAAAAAAATTTTAATCTACATGAATGACTCTTTCAGTGTCTTATCTATTGTATGTCCTTGTCTGCTAAATGCAGAGAATCATATCTCCTATCAAGTACTTATATGAGCCTTTATAAAAAATTAATAAATTCTAGGCAGTCTTTGAGTCTCATTATATAAATGCCTGCTTACTAAAATTTAAATGCATTCTGTTTAACAAATTGTGTTTGTTTGTTTGTTTCTACTCACTAATTATGCTTTGATTTTCATCACTAAGATTTTGTTTTTATTAATTTAATCATGGTAGGTATTTTGTCAACCATACAGTATGTTCTTCCAGGAAACGAAGCCTGAATTTAAATGTGTTTAAACTAAATTGTAACATGTCCAAAACAGATTCAAAACAGTTAGTTTTGACAACAGGGAAAATGGAGAAGATAGTTAGCTACTACCTACCAGAATGTGTGTGTGTGTGTGTGTGCGCGCGCAAGTATACATAGGCAAAAGTAGGTTTATAGTTGTAATACAAATAAATAATGCAATAATTAATAAATAATAAGATAAGAATAAACTCTATGTTTCACGTACTCACAACTCTAAACCTACTTTTACCCACCACTGCATGTATATATTTGGCCAGTGTTTATCTAAAAGATGGTTCAGAACACTAAAAAAATAAAATAAATAAAATGTCAGCTCATCAACATGGTTGGGATCAGTCCGTTCTGAGGACATTTACGACCCATGCCCTAGCCTGTTGTAATTGCAACTCAAGCTACATGTGAATGGGACCAAGTGAGTGATTTCCCCAGAAATAGCTCTTGAATTTCTGTCTTTTTTGCTAAATCTCTTCTTTATGGGTATTTCAAATAGAAACTGGATTCATTTGCAATAATTAGTGAGAGTGGGAGGCATACCTGCATGGCTAGCTAGGTTGATTTTTCCAGGTGAATGAGGGAGAAATTGAACCAATCACTGCACAATCGATCCAATTCCTCAAGCAAGACTGGCCGTACTTCAAAAGCACCGAGCCTCTCACATCAGTGGAGTTCAGGACATCCCAGGAACTTTGGGACACCTGTACCAATGTTTTAACAAATCAATAGCATTTTGATTTCCTTGTTCCCATAACAGAAGCATAAAGGAAAGAGAACAAAACTAAGACTCAAGAGGCCATCATGAGTCCTGGTACTTTTATTAATTAGCTGTATGAAACTTGGAAGACACAAAGAGCGTAAACAAGAATGCAAGGGATAAGGGAGATGGAAGCTACCCTCTGAGGTGCTTCTTTTTCGGAGGGCAGTGATCACTAAATTTAAAGCAATGCTCCCGAACATGAGCTGTGCATTTTAAGTGCTCTGGTGGACAGATATTTCTTTCATATCTACCTCTATAACCCAGAGATGTCTTTCATATCCAAAGAGTTCAGAATACTGTTGTTGATTCATGAATACCATGATGGACTTGTGATATGTTGACTTGGCTAGGCTAAAATACATTCCCCAGAATTTTCTTTCCAGTATTTTTATTAGTGTGGACTCCAGGGAAGATTTTCTTGTGAGGTTTGGTGGGCGGTGGAAGGCAGCAGCCATTTTGTAGCAGGAACATACCTTCTCCTAGTCATTCATCAGATACTAGTGATACCATTGTCATTAACGGTGGTTATCAGTAACAGGAAAGGAGCAAAGCCATTATAGTCAGGTCATTTCAGCAGCTTCACCAAGAAGTTCAAGTTTTATACTCCCCAGGGAGCCACAGGTCTATTCTCTGAGAGCTGGGGGAGGGACTGGACAGGAGGGATATAGACACATACCCAAGTAAAGTTGGGGGCACTAGCAAAGGTGTTTGCTGTCAGTCACATGTGGGAACAGGTCATTGGCTAGAATATGGTTGGCCACTGCAAGGACATGAAATTCTGGATATTTAATCCCCTGAACAAAGGAGTTCGCCCTATCTCTGTGACCTTGGCATGTTGCACTCTTCTGCATTTGCCCACATGGCCCACAGCCATGCGTCCCCCCCAATCACAATGGACTAGTGGACAGCAACTAGCCTGATGCCTAACTAGACCCAGCTGCAACACGGAATGGAAACTCTTGACACTGGCTTTGCTTCTATCTCTACTGAATCCTCAGATGCCCTTCTTCTAGGACTGGATTAAGGACAATGGGACTTTAGAATCACAGAGATGTAATTCCACACAAATAAAAATTACTCATTCTCCCACGCGTGTCTCAGAAAATTCTTCTTCTCAAGATATCATAAGGAGTCCACCCTCAGCATTCAGTGGGGAAAGGGATACTTCAACTTCCCTAATAACACAAGTAGAGGTGCTGCTATGGAGGTATTTGCAGATGTGATTAAAGTCCCTGTTACTTGATTTTGAGTTAATCAAAAGGGAGAATATTCAAGGTGCTCCTGAGTTAATTTGACGTCCTTTAAGAGGGACTAAACCTGCTACATGAGACACAGAGACCCCAGAATAGAGTGGGCAGGGAAAACTGTAGAATGTTTCTACACTGTGGAAGCCCCACACGAACACCCCTGCTGCTACTGATCTATGATTTACCTTGTGGGTGGGAAGCAGCAGCTGGGCCTGCGAGTCAGCCTTCTCCCTGTACCTCTCTGCAGTTTCTACAACTCCGGCCGGAGGAATATGTGTGTTCAGCTCATGACGTGGAGCCTCAGCTTGCGCAGGATACTTTGGGTCAGAGTAAACAGGAATTGATACGCGTTTCAGTACTTTCTTGTTAGGGTTCCTGCTCATGCAGATCGGGGTCCTGGTTGTACACAATCTTTCCTTTTCCTCCTGCCTGTGGCCCTTGCATTCTGGCACTAGATGTGGCACAGTCTTAGGACTGCTTAGCCAGGCCCCATAATGTCCTACAGATATAAGTATGTACAATATATATTAGTTTTACACACAATAAAAAATAAAAATAAAAATATATTGTGTACAAACATATATAACATATAAATACAAATCACTCTTTCTTTTTTTCACTCTCACATACACATTAAGATTTACATGCCTTGGATGACCCAATTATGAAAAAAAGAGAAGCGTTGCTAAGCAGTTAAATTATATAAATAGTCCGGCTGGTGTGGCTCAGTGGTCAAGCGTCGACCCATGCACTAAGAGGTCACCAGTTCAATTCCGGTCAGGGCACATGCCCAAGTTGTGGGCCAAAACCCAGTGGGGGCATGTAGGAGGCGGCCAATTGACATTCTCTTTCATCGATGTTTCTACCTCTCCTTCTCTCTTCCTCTTTCTCTAAAATCAATAAAGAAAAAAAAATGTTTAATTTTATAAATAGATATGTGTGTGCACTACATTGGATTTGCTTTGCTGCTTGAACTATGATGGAAAAACATGCCATGTGAGAAGTAGAGATAAATGTCAGGAACTCAGAAATCCGAATACTCAAAACCCAGCCACAGATAACTGTCTTTACTCTTTGTGAAAAGAACAAGAAATGTGCATGGAGGCTTGAGCTGCGCACTATTTTAGCCCTAAATTAAACTGAGCCTTAAATCCTAGTGGACAATGTAGGTGACTAAGACTCTATGCCAAGGGTTCTCAAAATTGACTCTACTAAAACAATTTACAATCACTTTTATTTTTATTATTTTTTCATTCATTTTAGAGAGAGAGGAAGGGAGAGAGAGAGATAGAAACATTGATGAGAGCCCTGGCCGGTTTGGCTCAGCGGTTAGTTAGAGCGTCGGCCTGCGGTCAGGAGAGACCCGGGTTTGGTTCCCGCTAAGGGCATGTACCTTGGTTGCAGTTTGTCCCCGGCCCTGGTTGGGTCGTGTGGGTGGCAGCCACTCGATGTGTCCCTTTCACGTCGATATTTCTCTCTCTCTCTCTCCCTCTCACTCTATCTGAACAAAATATCGAAAAATGTCCTCGGGTGAGGATAAAAAAAAAAAAAAGAAACATTGATGAGAGAGAACATTAATTGGCTACCTCCTGCATGCACTGCACTGGGGATTTGACCCACAACCTGTGCATGTGCCCTGACTGGGCCTCAAAGCGGGACCTCTTGGTGCATGGGTTGACGCTCAACCACTGAGCCACACCGGCCAGGCCACATTTTACCATCTTTTTATGAAAGTATACCCATGCTTAGGCCCCACCAACATGCATTCTGGTTTATGGGCTTGTGAGGAGTGGGTAGGAATAGGTATTATTTGGAAAAAATCCTCATGTAGTTCTAGTACACTGTCCAAGTTGAGATCCACTGTGAAGGTCAAATGGAGAATTAACTTTGCCCTTTTTAGAGTTAGGCTGAGGTGCCAACTTTGACTTTTTTCTAATTAACCCAGGGCTTAATTTATTATACTCTGCAACTACCACTATGTAGTAAGATCAGAAAAGGCCATGTCAGAGACAGTAAATGACTCAGGACAGGGAACATAAGTTTTTATTAAGGCATCGAAGCCAAGCTGCTTACCTTGGGAATGTTCAGATTGGGACACCTCATGAAGAAGAACTGCCCTCCCAACCTATACTTTGCAGGATTTCCAAGAGAGAAAATCTCATTAAGAGGATGTAAAAACTATTATTCAGGCTAACCCTTGAATCAATTTAATTCTTACACTAAAACTTTTACTCACAAACACTGCATCTCAACACTATGTCCTTTCCTGTGACCGCTCTTCAACCTTGGTGAAGAAACAGGATGGGACGGAGAAGGTCCAAGATGACTTACTCTGGACACCAACACAGTGCGTCTCAATGTATTCAGCATATAGAGATAATGCAGGAATAATACTGACTTATCTACAGAACCCTTCATTGAAGAAGAAAGCGATGATTCTAATTATGGTGATAAATAGATGGTATGAAGCAACAGCAGTGACTTTGCCCTTTGTCCTTTGTCCATATTCGATTTTCATTCGAATTTACTATGCCTATTAAGATAGAATGAAGAAGTCATCTTATCCTACTTCTAATTATCTGTATACTAATAGGTTGAAGAAAGATAGTTTTGTATAAATGACCAAATTGAATCAGTACAATAGTCACATTTTGGAAAAGATACAATTAAAGTATCTTAGGCAAGAGCAGTCCCAGGCAGCCCAGAAATGAGTAGGGGTTGTCTTGTTTTGTATATCTCCATTTGTTTCCCCACCGTATCTCATTCAGGTTTTCTTACCCACTCAATGATTATCTTCCTAGTTTTCCAGGGCTACATAGGAAAACATCAGCTGTAAAAGAAAGAGTTTATAAGAGTTTGGAAACTTTGTTGTTTTTCTTGATTCCTTTCTAGCTTGAGTCCATTTTAATTGAAAATGATAGTACGTATAGTTTTAATTATATTTAAATTTCCAGTGTTTATTTTATGGTCCAGGGTAAAATCTAGGTTGATACATATTTTATGGGAACTTAAAAACACTGTGTAGTCTCCTTTGGGATGAACTGTTCTATAAACATTGATTGGATCCTGTTGGTTGATGGTGTGTTTGTTATTCCTAGATCCCTGCTGATTTTATGTCTAGTTCCAATAAAGGGTTACTGAAGTCTTAAAGTATGATGGTGAGTATGATGGTATCTTTATAGCTCTCAATTCTATCACTTTTTGCTCCATATATTTTTGCATCTCTGTTTTTTGGCACATATGCAGTGAGGGTGACTAGGTCTTTTTGACAAAACGACCTTTTACTCATTGTATAACCTTCCTCTTATGTCTTATTTCTTTGCTCTAAACTATGCTTTATCAGGTAGAGCCTCCTTTTTTTTTCTTAGATCAACATTTTTCCGTTTTTTACTTTCAACCTATATTTAGATACCTGTTATTTTCTCATTAGAAAAACAACTTAGATCTTGGTGAACTTGTGGAAGAAAGACCACATAGATAAGAGTGAACAAAAGAAGCACAGCAGTTAATTGACGGAATGTGATACAAGCAAGTTCTTGAAACTACAGATTCTTTCTGTCATAACCGGGTGTGACCAAGTTGTCTTTGGTATTTTATAAGGATTCACTAATTTTTTCCTCCCTGTGGAGAATCTAGACCTTTTTGAGACTCATAGGATACTGTGTTTGAAGCATAATTAAGAGTTCTCAAATTTGATGAAACTAATAGCCACCTAAGGATGATTCCCAGACTTCACTCCTTGCTTCAGCTGAATTAGCATGATAGTATGGCACCTGGAATTTTCATTTATAACAAGCACCCTGGATGTTTCTTATTTCATGGTCAGTCATTGCATATTTACTCAAAATATATATATTTTTTAAATCCACTTCATTTCTCATTTGTATATCATTATTAAGCCACCAGCTTTAACACTTTACTATTTTTATTCTCTTACCACCAACTTATTCTTATTCTAACACCAAATTTTCTGGAGGAGAAAGCCAACATTTCAAAAAACCTCTATAAATAAATTCTTAAGACAAAGGAGACAGGTCTGAGTTAATTTGGAGTTACAGAAGTGATTACTTTTGCAGAATTTTTTTTCTTTTTTCTTTTTTGGTATGTTCCCCTAGCGGGAACCAAACCTGGGACTCTCTGGTCTGCAAGCCAATGCTCCAACTGCTGAGCCAAACCCGCCAGGGACAGAATTTCTTTATTGAAAATCTTGTTTATTTAGTTTAACAATAGAGCTAATACATTTGTTTATATGAAATTGTACCTTTGCCTTCCTACTTCTGAGAATATGACCAAAATATAAATATATAGAATGCTTAAGATATTAAAACACTTAACAATTATCCTTGCCCATTAATAATTTAGATAATTGTGGAAAATAGAAAAACTATAAAAATATAAATCAGGCTATGCTAATTTCCAAAATTATAAGAACTTATGCTGAGGCAAATATGTTAGATGGGAAGCTATTTAGTGGATAGAATTATTAGAGAAGTAAATAAAAAAATAAATTATATATCTATCTATCTATAATCTATATCTATATCAATATCAAATCTATATCTATATCTATCTATAATATATCTATTATATCCAATTTTGAGGCTCAATCTACAAATTTCCACACTGGATCCGAACAAAAATATTATGAAATACCTTTCAAAAATTTTAGGAGCTTAGTCATTTGTTGAAGATAAGTAAATTGGTAATGAGGATGAGAGGTATAATTCCTTAATATTTTGTTATTTCCCAGCTGTTTCTAAGAAGGGATGCACAGAAATTAACTGAAGCTAACTTTTTTCTGGTAGGTACAAAAATGGCAATTGTTACTGTATGGGATAATGTTTCATTCTATGACAATAATCACTATGAATCATAATTCATTTATTTTACTCACATAGTTTTATTTTCCTTTAGCCTATGGTATTTGATTATCTAAAATATTTCTGAGATTAAATTATTAGTCATTATTATTATTATTTTATAATTTATCTTTATAGATTTTAGAGAGAAAGAAAGAGGGAGAGAGAGATATTGATGAGACAGAACATTGATTGGCTCCTCTGCATGCCCCGCACTGGGGATCAGGCCCACAACCTGGGCTTGTGCCCTGACCAGGAGTTGAACCGGTGATCTTGGTGCATGGGTCAATGTTCAACCATTGAGCCACACCAGCCGGGCTTGTTAATTAATGTTAATAATCCATAACAAGCATACAGAAAGGAAGAGACCATTCTCATGGAAACACAGGTGAAACATTTTTAGCAAAGTCTGCTCCATTTTAATATACATTCAGGAATCACATTCACTAATTTGCATATTTGCATGTTAATTTAATTTGTGTTTGCTTTTCGAAAGGAACACAAGTTATTTTCATTGTCTCTTCTCTATTATCTCAATGTTTGTGTTAAAAAGCTCAATATATTATTATCCAACCACTTTAGCAGAATACATTATTTTCCAGAATTACAATATCCTTATTGTTGGCTGGAAGTGATAAATTGCTGATTGCATAATTACTTCTTCATGAATCCCACAGAAAAGATGAAATAAAATTCTTGAGTTTGTTTTTTATATATTTTTGTTTTAAGAAAATCACTATTGGATTTTTCTTAACTACCATGTAAATGAATTCTTAACTCAAAAGTATAGATTTAAATTGCCAACCTTGTTTATTACAAAGCAACTATGTACATTTCTAACCTAAAATTTTTTAAATGTCATTACAAAGTAGAATGCTTAATAAGTAGTGCCTAGAACTATAAAATCAATGTGTAATAAACCTGCCACTCTTGTGAATTGATTATTTTTAATTATAATTACAACAAATAAAACTTATCTGGAGTTTTAAGAGCACATTTTCTTTTATTGGATCATAGCTTCTATCAGCTTATGTAGTCCACTTTATGTCTTTCTTGGTAAAACATTGTATGCTTTTTCTGAGCAGGTTGCTCACAAGAAATCTTGTATCCATGTTTATTTTACATCTTCAAACAGAGAAAAGGGAAATAAAACAAAATAAATTGTCCTTCTTTTCTCACGTGAAGAAGTATCTATTGCCCGGTCGGTGTGGCACAGTGGTTGAGCATTGACCCATGCACCAAGAGGTCATTGGTTCAATTACTGATCAGGGCACATTCCTAGGTTGTGGGCCAAATCCTCAGTGGGGGGCATGCAGAAAGCAGCCAATCAATGTTCTCTCTCATTGATGTTTCTATCTCTCTATTCCTCTCTCTTTCTCTCCCTCTAAAATCAATAAAGGAATAATGTTTTAAAGTATCTATTGATTAAATATTTATTTTACGCTATGCAAGATGTTAGGGAATAAAAATATATCATGAGATGCACATCTTTAATATTACTTATTTCCAATGACTTTGTCTCAAGAGAATTCTTCAAGGTCAATATGTGCATAATATATATATATATATATATATATATATATATATATATATTTAATCCTCACCTGAGGACACTTTTGCATTTATCTTCAGATAGAGCAGGAAGGAGGGAGAGAGAGAGAGAAACATCAATGTGTGAGAGAGACACAGAGAGTGGTTGCCACCCACACGACCCCAACTGGGGGCAGGGACAAACTCCAACTGAAGTGCTTATCCTTAGCAGGAACCGAACCCAGAACTCTACGGTCCACAGGCTGATCCTCTAACCACTGAGGAACAAAAATGGCCAAGGCTATACTTATATTTTTATATACATACATTAATTAAACAATTAAATTTACCTGGGAAATAAGCAAAGATATGCAGCTTTCTTAGTAAAAACTAAATAATTAAGAATCTTTAGCTTCCTTAAAAAATATAAATTTGAGACAGGAGCTATTTGAATTATAGAATTCTAGACTTTGTCAGTATCTTGATGTGGTGTGATGTTAATTATTTAATCAACCTCAACTTTTGTACTTAGGTTTATCTAGAAGTTATTTAATATAGATTATTTGAAATGTTTATCTTTTGAAGCTACAAGTTATTTAAAAGATAACATTTGAAAAAATAGTAAATAGTACCTCACTTAGCATAGTATATTACTATGATGAAAGAGTTTACTAATATTCAACATCTGAAATTTTATATCTCTTAGCATCTTTGCTCCTCACTTGATATTTACCAAATTAAGCATGATTTCATGTGTTATCAGAACAAACTATCTGAAATAGCCCTCTACCTCAAGCACCTTAAAGATTGAAAGCTCAAATAAACAAACATTTATGTACCAAGCAGTATGGCCTCACTGAATTTATTATCTCAAGAATTGATAAGATCTAAAGTAGGAAAAAGTTTTAAATTAAAAACAATTTCCCAAAATTGAGAAATTACTTTTATCAAGCATTTTTGGACATTGTGGTAGAAGTTCTTTTCTTTTTTAAGAGTTTTTTATTGAGTTTTAGAGAGAGAGGAAGGGCAAAGAAGAGAGGAAAAGATCAATGTGAAAGTGAAACATGAATCACCTACTTCCTGCATGCCCCCTGCCCAGTATTGAGCCTGAAAAATGGGTATGTGCCCTAACTGGAAGTAGAACTAGTAACATTTTGGTACATGAGATGATGCCTATCCAACTGAGCTACACTGGCCAGAGCAGAAGTTATGGTTTACCTCCTTAGCAAAAACGAAAATGAACATGAGTTAGGTTTATTCCTTAATTGTGAGACTGAGACCGATAAACTTAACAATATCATGACATATTCCCTGATACTGTTCCAAGACCTATTCCCAAATTAAGATTGTTTTAATATAATGAAGAATGAATGAGATATACTACTTATATTAGTCTGACTAGCCATAGAATAGAACTAAAATGAAAATGTACTAACAAAGTGAGATTATAAAAAAATTTATGTAAAGTTACCCATGTTAATCTTAGTAAATGTTAAACTCAGCTTTTTACCCCAACCTAATTTTTCTTTCAAAACTAGAGCTTTCATGTTAAATGTTGCTTTAGTATATTTTACAGTTCAGTAGTTTCCATTCCTGTGTGAACCTAGGAACCAGCCAGGCCTCAAGACCCCAGCTGATGCTCACCACCCAGTCACAGAAATTCAGCTGACACACGCACACACACACACACACACACACACACACACACAGATGGCCAATTCAAGAATGCTTACCATAAAAGATCCATATCAAGACCTACACAGCCTGTATTTTCTACACATCTTGCACACCCTACACATCCTTCATGTCCACAGTTTCCTCTCCCCTACTTTCAGCTCAATAAAATTTGCTAGCTTGACCAGAGCTGTAGAGATGGGCTTTGGGACAATAGTCCCCCATCTTTTTGGGTTGCTGGCACTTGAATAAACCTCTTTCTTTTTGCCAGCACTTGTCTTGCGAATTTTACTTTTGTTGTGGCAGGCAGCCAAAACTGGATTTGGTTAATTTCTTTTCTCTGTGGGTATAACTATCAACATAACCTTATAGTAAACTTATTAGATATATAACTTTAAAAGCACCATAGATTTGCAATCAGGAAACATAGATTTGACACTGATTTTTCCCAAAGTAGAATATTTATATAAAAACTAATGGGTTCTAAAATAAATTTTTAAAAAATTAGCTTTTTATATATATCTTAATGTGCTCGAAGCACAATGCCAGAGCCAAAGCCTCAGGATTTCTTTTTTGTATTTACTAAAACATAAAATCCTTTCCAGGCTTTGCTAATTACTAGATATGTAACCATGATTATGTTATTTAACCTTTCTAATCCTTAAAATTTTTATCTTATATAAAAATAAAGCTATATAACAGTATCTTGTCAAGAGTAATCACTCAAAATATTTTGCTTTTATATTATTTAAATCTACCATTCATATTAATCTAGTTTAACCTAAATCTATACATTCAGGTTCCATGCAGATTGAAAGAAGTGGATAGCATAGGAGTAAATTGTTTTATGCTCAAGAAAGTGCTTACAATTTTTACTGATTTTTCCAAAAATTTGTGAGTGAGGTAAACCCTACATCCTAGATGATAACATTAGTGACTTCCATGTTAATATAAAATAGGTTCAGTCTTTATTTTTATTTTTATTTTTAAGGAATTAAATGGCTATATGTAGTTGTCTCCCCTTTTCTACTGTGTTCAAAGACCTGAAGTAGTGCCTGAAACTGTGCATAGTTCCAAATCTTATAAATATTATGATTTTCTCTGTGCATACATATCTATAATAAAGTCTAATTTTTGAATTAGGAATAATAAGAGATTGATAAGAATAGCTAATAATAAAACAATCATAAGAATATACTAGAATAAACGTTATGTAAGTGCAATCTCTCTCTCTCTCTCTCTCTCTCTCTCTCTCTCTCTTTCTCTCTCTCTCTCTCTATCCCCCTTTCTTTCTTAAAATATCTGGAATTTTTCATTTAATATTTTCAGACCTAGATGGCACATGAGTAAGTGAACCTGTAGAAAGTGAAACTGCAGATAAGGGGGAACTACTATATATCCTAAATCCACCTACTAAAATGTACAGATGATCTCTGACTTATGACAGTAGGACTTAATGATTTTTCGACTTTATGATGGTGTAAAAGCAATGTATATTCAGTAGAAACCATACTTTAGCTTTTGAATTTTGACTTTTCCTGGGCTAACAATATGTAGCATAATACATTCTATGACACTGGGCAGCATCCATAAGCCCTGACTCCCAGTCAGACACTCAGTAATGAGGGTAAACAACTGATATTCCATGATGTACTGTGTTGTCAGCATCTTTTTAAAACTGTGTTTGGTATTTTGCATCCCATCATGTCTACAAAATGCACATCTGTGCCTCCTAATTCTGGTGAGAAGAAGAGATAAAACTCAAGATAATTGTCCAACTATAGGCTAATTTGAAAGTCCCGAGGGCATTTAAGGGAGGCTAAGCTAAGCTATGATGTACAATAGGTTAAATGTATTAAATGCATTTTTGATTTATGTTTTAACATAGAAAATTAAAAACTTAGCAACTTTCTGAAGTCTAATTTAAGTGCCAAATTTTCTATAAAGCCTTTGAAACTACTAAAATCATAGTATTTTTCCCCATCTTTGAAGTTTTACGAAATTACAGGCACTAAAATTTTTTTAGACTTTAAATCAAATAAAGTGTTTTCACGTATTTCCCTAAAATCTAATCTCTGATGTTAAGAATGGGACACCATTTGTCGGCCACTAAATGCTCAACAAAAACCTGTTAATTTGATTTCTTTATATCAATGTGGGACATACATTACTATGTTACATTGTACCATGATGGCCACAGAAATGACATGATTTACTATTTTATTAATATGGAATTGCCAAATTCTGAAAATATAACTAAAAGAAAAATAAAAAAAGGAGAAGAGATAATTTTATGTTAAAGTGATTGTTCACCTAGGGAAAGTCAAGTAGATTTCATTTCATTTGCCAAAACTAATTAATTAACAGCGGCTGCCACGCCTACTCTGTTGTAAATCTTGGAGATTATTTGGGTTGACTCTGCAGTGGAGAGAACAATGATGAGTTAACGTATCTCTGACTTGGGCATTGACGGGAGAAGTAGTGTGTATACCTCTCTCTTACCTGCCATTATAGAAACAAGTAGCAATGTCACAGCTGGCTCCTGGAAGAGTCACAGTCCTTTAAGATCATGAGGCTATAAAACCAATAAATTACAATAATCTATAATTTGATGTTACACTAGGAAAATACAGACATATAGATTAAAGGCTCAATTTCCTTTTCCCTTAAAAAAATATGCTGGTGTTCAATTAGTAAAGATCAATGGAAGATTTTTGTTATTTCTTTGTTATATTTTAATGTTAGAAAATTCAAACAAATTAAAAAGTTTATTTTATTTTTATTACTTGTCAATTTTCAATTTTAAATAGATGTTTGAATAAATATTGGTGTTGCCCAGCTGGTATGGTCGACCAATGTACTAAGTGGTCACTTGTTCAATTCCTGGTCAGGGCACATGCCCAGGTTGTGGGTCTGACCCCCAGTTGGGGACATGCAGGAGGCGGCCAATAGATGTTCTCTCTCATCGATGTTTCTCTCTCTCTCTCAAATCAATAAATAAAAAATATTAAATAAATATTGGTGCCATACAAAGCACTCAGTAAAGTCATCGATGATAACAATAAACTTCTAAAACCAGTATTAAATTCTATATAATCTACTGTGGGACATAATGGCAGGAATATAAATTGATATCATTTGACATTCAAATATTAGGCATATAATGACTTCTCACTGCATTCCACTGTGATGTATCATAGTGACCAGGTTTAGTCCCAGAGAAAATGGTTTGTGATGTTCAATCATTCACTTTGTTTTTCTGTGCCATAGTTTGTGGTAAAATTGGAGTTTGAACTAGATGAGGTTCCTTTTTGGTTACTATGATGTGACTGTGTGTTATGACAAAAAAAATACATTTAAGTAGAACAGTTCAATAGATAACACTACATGGGTTAACACAGTGATTAACCAATAGCTACTTCAATAGACACAATCAAACAAATAAAAAATGTATACTACTGCTACAAAGGAGAAACTGCATGTGTATATTTTATTTAAGAATGAATTATTTATCATCACAAAAATGACAATTAGTTGGTCAAATTACTCTTTCTTCCTAAATTTGTACATGCAATATTTTCAGATAAATAGAACTAAATAGTGTAGAATTGCTGAAAAATATACTCAAGTAATGGAAACAAAGTTCCACGAGAGTTGGAACCATCTCAGATTTGCCTTCCCTTGTATCACCCACACGTGGTATAGTGCCTCTCACTGGTAGCTGTTCACTATATGCAGGGTGTCCCCCCCAAAAATGTATACAGGGTGTCTGTAGATTCTATTACATATTGAAAATGAAATATATTTTAATAAACACTGGGTTTATAATTATTCAAAGTTATGTATGCATTTCTGTAAGACTCTATATTTGTTGGACAAATAATTGCTAAGATGATGTATATATGTTTCTAACAATTTTAGCTAGGTCATTCTTCATAAATGAACTTATCCAGCCATCAAAATTTTGGGACAATTGAGTTACTCTGATCATTATTAAGTTTATATTAAATTCTAGTACACATATAAATAAGTAAAACAATGATTGATCATAATACCAATAAAACTGGCAGATAGATTGTGCTATCTTTTCTAAAAATTCTGTTTACTATTTTATAAACTTTTCTTTATTTCAAAAACAATATGTGAATGGAAATTTGTGGAGGGTATACAGCATAAAAATTCAATGTTTACTCTTTTCAGATAATAAATTATATATTTTATATAAGATCATTTTAACAAAAAGAACTGCTGAATGAAAGGGGTTTATGATTAATCAAAAGGTTGAATTAACTGAGAGTTTAATTCAAAATCATTTTTCTTGTTAACAATTATATAAAATTTTGAGTGTACTTTCTTGTTTTGGAAAGGAAATTACACAAGGCACTTAAGACATGGGCTCTGTTTTAGAATGTGCCATTCTCACAAGATATATGGATTTAAACTTATTTTCTTATGTTAAAAATTCCAATAACATGCCTAGCCGTGGCTCAGTTGAGCATCATCCCGTGGTCTCAGAGGTCCCAGTTTGATTCCCAGTCAGGCCTCATGACCAGGTTGCAGGCTCAATCCCCTAGGGGAATGCAGGAGGCAGCTGATCCATGAAACTCACATTGATGTTTCCATCTGTCTCTCTCTCTAAAAAAAAAAAAAAAAAAAATCAATAAAAACATATTTAAATATAACTAACTAAATAAATAAAAATTCCAATAACGGTAACTGTTGTGAATTTTTCTCAAGGTTCTTATTGGTATCAGATAAAATAACCTAGACAAATGGGTTTCACACTGAGAAAGAGGAATCATGGGAAATGGATCATTTTGACTTTGATTGATGGAACTGAGACTATAGAGAAGGCTGTACCCTGATATGGCCTTTAGTCAAGTCTGTTCTTAGAAGTTATTTTCTTTTTTTTTATTTTTTTTTTTATTTATTTATTTATTTTTTTTATTGATTAATTTTTGTTACAAATGATTCTCCTTTTTTTCCCCCAGTGGTTCCCCCCTCCCCCTTCCCTCCCCGCCCCTTCCCCCATTGTTGTCCATGTCCACTGTTCATGCCTATATGCATATAAATTCTGTTGTTCATCCCTCTCTCAGCTCCCCACTTAAGTTATTTTCTTAAATAAACTCCCAAATATTCAAAATATTTTTTTATGTTTTATCTCTCTAAAATTAAATTTAAGGTTTCTTGCATGGCCGGTGTGGCTCATTGGATTGAGTGTCATACCATGACCTGAGAGGTCCCTGTTTGATTCCCTGTCAGGGCACATGCCCGGGTTGGGGGCTCGATCCTCAGTGGGGGGCATGCAGGAGGAAGCGATTGATGCTTCTCTGTTATCAATGTTTCTATCTCCTTCTACTTTCCTTGAGCTCTAAAAATTCAATAAAAACATATTTTAAAAAATTAATGGTTTCATCTAAATAGCATCAATTTTCTGTAGGTATCATTGCATTTTAAAATTATATTCATTAGAAAGATGCAATAGACTAAGAAATATAATGTTACTTTCTAGATTCTCTGTAAATATTACTAAAGAAATATTTAATAAAGGCTTAATATGCTACACGTTTATGTTTAAAGCAATCATTGTTCATAACTTCTTAATAGTTTATAATGTAGTTGTAAAAATAAGGTGTCCTCTGAAATTCTTAAGTGATGCAAAGTATTATATACTCAACAGACATTTTAGGAACACTAAAAGTAATTCAAAAGGCAATATTGACAATATTCAGAAGGACATGACACTTAGAATAGGTAGGATTGAACGGGTCTTTGAGATATGGGTTAAATTAGAACGGAAACAGGAGAGACAAGGGAATTAGTAGTGCATAGAACAGGATGAACAATCTGAGTGGATTCTTCCGTGTTATTCTCTATCACCGAGTGTAGGAAACCTACATGGTAACAATTTATACACTCCCTGAAACCTCTCTTTTATTTCTTACCATTAAAAAAAAATTCCCATTGAGGTGCTGAAAAAATTGGACAGATACATGTAAACAAATGAAACTAGTGTACCTTCTTACATCATACACAGGAATAAACTCAAAATGAATGAAAGACTCCAAATCATAAAGCTTCTAGAAGAAAACATAGGCAATAAAATCTCTGACATTTCTCTTAGTAATATTTTTTTTTCTGATATCTTTCCTCAGGCAAGGGAAAGAAAATAAAAAATAAACATATGGTACTACATAAAACTAAAAAGTTTTGCACAGCAAAGGAAACCATTAACAAAATGAAAAGACAATGAACTGAATGGAAGAAGATACTCACCAGTGATACAGCTGATAATATGTTAATATTCACCCAATCGGTGTGGCTCAGTGGACTGAGTGTCATCCCATGACTGAGAAGTCCATGTTCGATTCCTGGTCAAAGCACATGCCCAGGTTATGGGCTCAATCTTCAATGGAGCGCGGGCAGGAGGCAGCTGATCAATGTTTCTATCTCTCTCTCCCTTGCTCTCTCTCTAAAAAATCAATGAAAATGTATTTTTTTAAAAGATGTTAATATCCAATATTTATAAATAACTCATACTACTCAATGACAACAACAATAAAAAATAAACACTCCAATCAAAACATGTGCAGGGAATCTGAATAGACACTTTCACAAAAAGGATATACAGATGGCCAACAGACATATGAAAAGATATTCAACATCACCAATCATCAGAAAAATGCAAATTAACACCATAGTGAGGAGATACCATCTCACACCTGTCAGAATGTCTATTGTGAATAAGTCCACAAATGGCAAGGATGTGGAGAAAAGGGAACACTCATGCACTATTGGTGGAAATGCAAATTGGTGCAGCCACTGTGGAAACTACTATGGAGCTTTCTCAAAAACTTAAAAATTGAACTGCTTTATGACACTACAATTTCACTTTCAAGTGCTTATATGAAAAAAAAAAAAACCCAAAACCCATGTCCACTGCAGTTATTTGCAATAGTCAAGATATGAAAGTGACCTTCATGCCAATCAAGACATGAAAGAATAGCAAAGCAGTAATACATATATAAAATGGACTATTACTTGACCCCGAAAAAAAATAAAACCTTACCATTTGTGACACCATAGATGGACCTGGACGATATTACTTTCACTGAAATACGTCAGTCAGAAAAAAATATGTGCCATATGATTTTACTTATATGTGGAATCTAAACAAAACAAACAAAATTGAAACACTCTCATAGGTACAGTAAGCAAGCTGGTGGTTGGCAGATGGGAGGAGGTTGAGGGATTGGGTGAAAGAGGTGAAAGGATTAAGAAGTAGAAACTGGTAGTTACAACATAGTCATGGGATATGAAGTACTACATAGGAAATATAGTCAACAATGTTGTAATAACTATGTATAGTATTGGGTGGGAACTGGTAATATTGGGTAGAACATTTTGTAAAGTATATGATTATCTCACTCACCATTATGCTATATACATGAAACCAATATACAATAATAATTAAATTGTAATTTTAAAAATTTTAAAAAAATTTAATGTACATTGATTCTCTGAACTACCTTCAGTTCCTCAGAATCCTATATAAAAATTTTCTATGTAAGATAAAACTAAAAAAAAATGCATTAATTTTAGTACATATTTTTAAAATACAGAAAAATATTTACCTAGTCGGGTTTAGGAATTGGACACTGTCCACTTAATGTGACAAGATTCCACACACATATCTTCAAATATTTCCAAACTTGGTTAATCGCAATGTAGAAATAATCATGTACTTTTAAGTTTCCATGTCTCATTGTAGGTGAGTTCATCTGCTCAGAATGAACTTCCTGATACCCTTACAACACTCATACTTATTCTTTTTGTTGTTTTTATTTAATTTATAAAAAACCCTTTTTGTTCATGAAAATAAAATAATTTAATAATAAAGTTTCATAAGAACATGTTTTTAATTTTATGAAATCTATTAGCCTTGTACTCATTCTTTAAGGCTCATCTCAAATCCAACTGTGAAGCAGTCTATGGCTTCTCATTCAGTGTTCCTATATTTTCACTTCAAAAGTATATTGTGAGAGTATAGTTAGTGCTATACAGCACTTACTGTACATTCTCCACAAACAGTCCAGTGGAGTCTTGAAATAATTAATCCAGGTCAAGATACTGAGTCAGGGCACACCTTTTACGCTATGAGGGGAGGAGTGGAGTAGGTGTCTCATCCAGGAAAACATCTGGCCCAAAGCTGGTAAGTCATCTGTAACTAATTCCCATTACTTATTAGAAAATGTCAAAGAGCTTCATAAATATTGGTAGCACGGTATGATTGCAGGTAGTTGAACATTATAAATCTCTTCTTTTTAAATATCATTATGGGTGGTAAGCAACAATGAAAATAAGTCTTAAACCAAACTCTTGCAAATAGGCAAAGGGACACATTAAAAAGTATGTTACCTGTTGATATCACAGGAAATACATCATTAGACATTCAAAATAGTACAGTTTAAAGGGCTTATTAAAACAACAACAACAACAACAAAAACCCACAATGACATTCTGATAGTGAAAGCAGCAAGCTTTGGAGGTGACTCAAAGAAGAGTGTCCACCAAGGTTAAAGAAGCTGTGTGACTGCCCAATGCTATAAATTATTGTACTTGCAAGATTTTCATGCCTCTTTCATAAAAACTGGAGTAGTACTTTCCATGTTTCTAATCAAACATAGTATGCATGAGTATTATCCATTTCACACAGGAAAGATAATTTTAAAATTATGTATGTTAATTAACAGAACCTGCTACATATGGATAGAGATAGAGCTAGCTACCTAGCTAGATAGGTAGGTAAAGAATTTTGAAGAGTAAATATGATTTCTGGAATGTTACTACTTGATTTGTGAAGGACCACTGTAGTGAAAACTATAAAGTATTATTAAAAGAGATAGAAAAAGATGCAATGAAATGAAAGGTGTTCTGTGCTCATAAATTGAAAGAATCAACATGGTTAAAATGGTCATATTACCCTAAGCAATATACAGATTTAATCCAATCCCCACCAAAATTGTAATGTCATTTTATATGGAACCACAAAAGACCCCAAATAGGTAAAGAAATCTGAGAAAAAAAGAACAAACCCATAGGTATCATACTACCGGACTTCAAATTATACACAGAGTTATGATCATCAACACAGCATGGTATTAGCAGGAAAACAGACAGACAGATCAATGAAAGAGAAGAGAGAGCCCAGAAATAAAATCACATGTGTATAGACAAATAATTTTTGACAAAGGAGCCAAAACAATGAAGAAAAGAAAGACTCTTTAATAAATAATGCTGGGAGAATTAGAAAGCCACATGCAAAAGAATGAAACTAGATTATAGTTTGTCCCCATGTACAAAAATTAATTCAAAATGATTCAAAGACCTAAATATAAGACCTGAAACAATAAATTTTATGTAGATGAAAACATAGGTGCTAAACGTATGGACCTTGGTCTTAAAGAGGATTTTATATTTGACCTCAAAGGTAAGAAAAACAAAGGCATAATAAATGAATATAATATATTAAACTAAAAAGCTTCTTTACAGCAAAAGAAAGTGCCAACAAAACAAAAAAGCAATGGACCATATGAAGGATGATATTTTCAAACAAAGCTCCAACAAGGTGTTAATATCCAAAATATATAAAGAACTTACAATTCAACACCAAACAATCCAATTAAAAAAAAAATGGGTAGATGACCTGAACAGACGCCTCTGCCAAGAAGACATACAAATGGCCAACAGATATATGAAAAGATGCTCACCTTCCCTAGCTATTACGGAAATGAAAATCAAAACTACAATGAAATACCACCTCACATCTGTTGGAATGGCTATTATCAACAAGAAAGAATGTTTGCATAAGATTTAAGTGAGGTTACATTAGATGGTATTTTTCAACTGTATGAATGATAGAGGGACAGGTTTCTTCTAACAATATGGTGTTACCTCAAAAAATTAAAAATTGAACTTCCTTTTGACCCAGTGATCCCACTTCTAGGAATATACCCTAAGAAGCCTGAAACACCAATCAGGAAGAATATATGTACCCCCATGTTCATAGCAGCACTATTTACAATAGCTAAGATCTGGAAACAGCACAAGTGTCCATCAGTAGACGAATGGATAAAAAAGCTGTGGTACATATACACAATGGAGTACTATGCAGCGGTAAGAAAGAAAGATCTCTTATCCTTTAAGACAAAATGGAGGGACCTGGAAAGTATTATCCTAAGTGAAATAAACCAAGCAGAAAAAGACAAATACCACATGATCTCACTTATATATGGAAATAATGAACATAACAGTCTGAGGAATACAGTAGGCCCAGAAACATGGAAGTAGGGCACAGACTGACATCCCTCAGAAGAGGGGGTGGGGGTGGTGGGAAGAGATAAACCACAGAACTTATATGCATGTATGCATGACCAATGAACATGGACAA